>NC_068923.1:52293907-52979532 GCF_023091745.1 Budorcas taxicolor | reverse complement strand
ATTCCTGAGTCCCTTCAAGAGCTATTTCAAACTATGGAACATACATGTGTATAGATACCATCCTACTAAGTCTAATATATCATTCTATCTTCACTCTTCTGCCTTCTCTCTTGCACTTGATTCTATTACATTATTTATTATAAAATTATGATTTTTTTAAGTAAAAGTAAATAGAATAAAAAATGTATCTCTTTCAGTCTTCTAGAAGTGATGACAAAAGTTACATGATTAAAAAATTGTCTTTACCCACTTTCACCACTACTATTCAACATAGTTTTGGAAGTTTTGGTCACAGCAATCAGAGCAGAAAAAGAAATAAAAGGAATCCAAACTGGACAAGAAGAAGTGAAACTCACTGCAGATGACATGATCCTCTACATAGAAAACCCTAAAGACTCCACCAGAAAATTACTAGAGCTAATCAATGATAGTAAAGTTGCAGGATATAAAATCAACACACGGAAATCCCTTGCATTGATATACACTAATAATGAGAAAATAGAAAGAGAAAGTAAGGAAACAATCCCATTCACCATTGCAATGAAAAGAATAAAATACTTAGGAATATATCTACCTAAAGAAACTAAAGACCTATATATAGAAAACCATAAAACACTGGTGAAAGAAATCAAAGAGGACACTAATAGATGGAGAAATACACTGTGTTCATGGATCAGAAGAATAAATATAGTGAAAATGAGTATATTACCCAAAGCAATCTATAGATTCAATGCTGCTGCTGCTGCGTCGCTTCAGTTGTGTCCGACTCTGTGCGACCCCATAGATGGTAGCCCACCAGGCTCTGCTGTCCCTGGGATTCTCCAGGCAAGAATACTGCAATCTCTATCAAACTACCAATGGTATTTTTCACAGAGCTAGAACAAATAATTTCACAATTTGTATGGAAATACCAAAACCCTTGAATAGCCAAAGCAATCTTGAGAAAGAAGAATGGAACTGGAGGAATCAACCTGCCTGACTTAAGGCTCTATTACAAAGCCACAGTCATTAAGACAGTATGGTACTGGCACAAAGACAGAAATATAGATCAATGGAACAAAATAGAAAGCCCAGAGATAAATCCATGCATGAGAAGTCTGTATGCAGGTCAGGAAGCAACAGTTAGAACTGGACATGGAACAACAGACTGGTTCCAAATAGGAAAAGGAGTACGTCAAGGCTGTATATTGTCATGCTGCTTATTTAACTTCTATGCAGAGTACATCATGAGAAACACTGGACTGGAAGAAGCACAAGCTGGAATCAAGACTGCTGGGAGAAATATCAATTACCTCAGATATGCAGATGACACCACCCTTATGGTAGAAAGTGAAGAGGAACTAAAAAGCCTCTTGATGAAACTGAAAGAGGAGAGTGAAAAAGTTGGCTTAAAGCTCAACATTCAGAAAACGAAGATCATGGCATCTGGTCCATCCCTTCATGGGAAATAGATGGGGAAACAATAGAAACAGTGTCAGACTTTATTTTGGGGGGCTCCAAAATCACTGCAGATGATGACTGCAGCCATGAAATTAAAAGACGCTTACTCCTTGGAAGAAAAGTTATGACCAACCTAGATAGTATATTCAAAATTAGAGACATTACTTTGCCGACTAAGGTCCATCTAGTCAAGGCTATAGTTTTTCCAGTGGTCATGTATGGATGTGAGAGTTGGACTGTGAAGAAGGCTGAGTGCCAAAGAATTGATGCTTTTGAACTGTGGTGTTGGAGAAGACTCCTGAGGGTCCCTTGGACTGCAAAGAGATCCAACCAGTCCATCCTGAAGGAGAGCAACCCTGGGATTACTTTGGAAGGAATGATGCTAAAGCTGAAGCTCCAGTACTTTGGCTACCTCATGAGAAGAGTTGACTCATTGGAAAAGACTCTGATGCTGGGAGAGATTGAGGGCAGGAGGAGAAGGGGACAACCCAGGATGAGATGGCTGGATGGCATCACGGACTCAATGGATGTGAGTCTGGGTGAACTCCGGGAGATGGTGATGGACAGGGAGGCCTGGCACGCTGCGATTCATGGGGTCACAAAGAGTTGGACACGACTGAGCAACTGAACTGAACTGAACTGAATGGACACCTTATCTTTGACAAAGGAGGCAAGAATATACAATGTATTAAAGACAATCTCTTTAACAAGTGGTGCTGGGAAAACTGGTCAACCACTTGTAAAAGAATGAAACTAGAACACTTTTTAACACCATTCACAAAAATAAACTCAAAATGGATTAAAGATCTAAACGTGAGACCAGAAACTATAAAACTCCTAGAGGAGAACATAGACAAAACACTCTCTGACATAAACCACAGCAAGATCCTTTATGACCCATCTCCCAGAATATTGGAAATAATAGCAAAAATAAACAAATGGGATCTAATTAAAATTAAAAGCTTCTGCACAACAAAGGAAAGTATAAGAAAGGTGAAAAGACAGCCTTCAGAATGGGAGAAAATAATAGCAAATGAAGCAACCGACAAAGAATTAATCTCAAAAATATACAAGCAACTCCTGCAGCTCAATTCCAGAAAAATAAATGGCCCAATCAAAAAATGGGCCAAAGAACTAAACAGACATTTCTCCAAAGAAGACGTACAGATGGCTAACACACAAAAAGCTGCTCAACATCACTCATTATCAGAGAAAGGCAAATCAAAACCACAATTAGGTACCATTTCACACCAGTCAGAATGGCTGAGATCCGAAAGTCTACAAGCAATAAATGCTGGAGAGGGTGTGGAGAAAAGGGAACTCTCCTACACTGTTGGTGGGAATGCAAACTAGTACAGCCACTATGGAGAACAGTGTGGAGAGTCCTTAAAAAACTGGAAATAGAACTGCCGTATGACCCAGCAATCCCACTGCTGGGCATACACACCAAGGAAACCAGAATTGAAAGAGACATGTGTACTTCAATGTTCATCACAGCACTATTTATAATAGCCAGGACATGGAAGCAACCTAGATGTCTATCAGCAGATGAATGGATAAGAAAGCTGTGGTACATATACACAATGGAGTATTACTCAGCCATTAAAAAAGAATGCATTTGAATCAGTTCTAATAAGGTGGGTGAAACTGGAGCCTATTATAGAGAGTGAAGTAAGCCAGAAAGAAAAACACCAATACAGTATACTAACACATATATATGGAATTTAGAAAGATGGTAACAAGCCCTCTATGCAAGACAGCGAAAGAGACACAGATGTATAGAACAGTATTTTGGACTCTGTGGGAGAGGGCGAGGGTGGGATGATTTGGGAGAATGGCACTGAAACATGTATAATATCATATGTGAAACAAATCACCAGTCCAGGTTTGATGCATGATACAGGATGCTCGGGGCTGGTGCACTGGGTTGACCAAGAGAGATGGTATGGGGAGGGAGGTGGGAGGAGGGTTCAGGATGGGGAACATGTGTACACCCATGGCAGATTCACGTTGATGTATGGCAAAACCAATATAATATTGTAAAGTAATTAGCCTCCAATTAAAATAAATAAATTTATAATTTAAAAAATTGTCTTTACAGAAAAATGGGATTTGATATGATATTTTGTTCATGGTAATATTTAACATTAATATGTTTTCGAAGTAATATAAATGGAACCACCTTTTTTTTAATGACAGCTTAGAATTACAGTTTTATGCTAAAATTTTTGTATCCCCTCACCTACTGGTGGACATTGAAGTTGTTACTAATTTTTCAAAACCACTTTTAAAAGAATATTTTGTTAAATATGCTTGTGCATGTATCTTCATACTCTTCTGCCCTTATGCTTGTATTTTTGCTAGATAGATTTCTGGACATTAGATTGCTAAGTCATAGAGTACATATGGAAGCTACTCCCCTGGTAGCTCCCCTGGGGGCTCAGATGGTAAAGAATCTGCCTGCAATGGAGGATTTGACCCCTGGATAGGGAAGATCTTCTGAAGAAGGGAATGGCTACCCAATCAGTATTCTTGCTTGGAGAATTCCATGGACAGAGGAGCCTGGTGGGCTGCAGTCCATGGGGTCACAAAGAGTCAGACACAACTGAGTGACTAACATGAACACTTAAGAGTATATATGGATTTATTATTGTGATTCTTCTGTCAAATTTCTTTCCAAAATTTGTATCAATCTACAATGCTCCTGTTATTGTAAGAGAATGCATATTTCCATACCCTTACTGACATGAGGCCATATAAAATTTTTAAGTATAGATTTATTGATTCTTAGATGCACTTCTTTTTCCCAGTGTTAGCAGCTCCAAAAATTTGAATGTTTTATAATCTACGAAATGTAATAGGTGAACTGGAGCATTTTCACTTTCTCTCTGATGCATGAAACCGTGATTGTGCTTTGTCACTGACGATACCTTGTGTGTGCTTGGTCACTCAGTTGTGTCCGACTCTTTGTGACCCCATGGACTGCAGCCCTCCTGGCTCCTCTGTCCATGGGGATTCTCCAGGCAAGAATACTGGAGGCGGGTGGCTTTGTTCTCCTCCAGGGGACCTTCCCAACCCAGGGATCGAACCCAGGTCTCCTGCATTGCAGGCTGATTCTTTACCAACTGAGCCACAAGGGAAGGCTAGATATACTCTGACTTAGCAGTCTAATGTTGATTCTTTGTGACCCCATGCACTGTGACCTACTAGACTCCTCTGTCCATGGGATACCTTAGTTTCAATAAAATATGTTATTTTTGCAATCTAATAGGTGGTAAAAATCAGATCTTAATGCTGTTTATGTTTTACAGCGTTGATTTCTCGTGAAGTTGTGCATCATTTCAATTTTATGTTTTCCAGATGTGATTTTTCTCTTATAAATTCTTTGTTCATATCTCAACTTATTTTGCCATGGTGACTATAAGGAAGTTAAGTAAAGGATGCAGGGTGTTTAGAAACACTGCATAGTGTACTATCCTTACAAAACTAAATACATCAGAAATTTACCTTGACCCAGTGTCTTGCTAGGACAAGTCTGTTTTCACTATGGGGCTATGTTCCTACACAAAAGATTATATGCATCTTCATAATACCTATCTTGTTGTGAAAAAGAACTTAAAAAAATTTTGCTTTTATTATTTTATTTCAATTTTTTTAAAACTTAGAAGAGACTGCATTTTTAATATTTATTTTTATTTATTTATGTATATGGCTGCACCAGGTCTTAGTTGAGGCACATGGGATTCAGTTCCCTGACCAGGAATCAAACTGGAGCCCCCTGTATTGTGAGTGCTGAGTTTTAGCCACTAGACCATTATAGAAGTCTCTAAAACTTTTTGTTTGTAAGGTCAACAGTGAACACATAGTTCAGGGCAAAGTGAGCTTTCCTCTCTTTCATGAGAGACAAACTTTGTGTCCTAGAATTAGCACTTTCCATTCAAAGTGAGAGTAGAACTAAGGCAACTATGCTTGCTTGCTTTTTTCCAGTCCTGACAAAATATACTATGACTGTTGGACTGATCCCTGTTCCTGAATCTGATTCCCAGCTATTACCTTACTCTCTAATTATGATGATATATATTTAATTAATAGGTCTCCTGCTTGATTCAAACCAGCATTCTTCTCCCTGTTTGTATTTCACATATCTTTTGCTTAGTGATTCTTAATAGCAGTAATCCTTTCTGCTCAACCACCCAGGGGACTTTTGGCAAGTCCAGAGACCTCTCTGATTGCATTGCCTGCATGGAAAGGCCGATGGGTAGCTACCTGCATCTAGAGGGTAGAAGAGTATGATGCTGATACATATCCTTCAGTAAATAAGGTAGTTCACCCACAATAAAGAACAATTTGTCTAAAGTGTCAGTAATGGAACATTTGAGAAACCTTGCTTTTCAAAAAAAAAAATTATTTTATTATTATTATTATTTTGGCTGCCCTGGGTCTTTGTTGCTGTGCCTGGACTTTCTCTAATTGTGATGATATCTTTGTTGATGTGTGCAGGCTTCTCCTTGTGATGGCTTCCTTTGCTTTGGAGCACAGGCTCTAGGCATGCTGGCTTCAGTATTTGCAGCACACAGACTTGGTATTTGCGGTGCACAAGTTTAGTTGCTCTGAGCCATGTAGAATCCTCCTGGACCAGGGATTGAAGCTGTGTCCGCTGCATTGGAAGGCTGACTCCTATCTACTGTACCACCAGGGAAGTTCCATGAAACTTTGCTTTAGAATCAAGTTTTAAAATGACTTAACCTGCAAATCACAGTGTTTGGAATTCCAGTATGAGCTGCTGGGGCTTCTCAACACCTCATCCTGCCCCCTTCTGCCCACATACCAAACACCTGAGTGATGTAACATACTTTTTATTAATCACAGTGTCCTCTAGGAATGGTGTGGGAGGGTGGGGACCATGATGGCATGCCTGTAATTTGAAAAGTGGTCCCAGGTGATTTTGATACTGTTCCCTCCTCCCAACAATTTAGTTACACTATAATTTAGAAGGTCTGAAGACAGTGATTGTCAAAATACTTTGATTTAAATCCCTCCCCCACCACTTCTCCTCCCTAAGGATTGTCTATGGTTGCTTAGGAAAGATACAAAATGTCATGCGTAAGGATTTTCTATTTATAAAATAGAGTGTCTTCTGTCATGTAGTGAGCGTGGCCAAAATATGATGCAAATTTTCTAAGAAATTAGAAAATAAATATGTGAATTAATTCTATGGTATTAATAATACTTTAGGACTTTGAACAAAACAATCCTTCCTTTACAAGTGTGAATGACTCAGAAAGTCAGTTTTATTTCACATTATTATGCTATTTAAAACTTTACTTTGAATATACTAGTGTGTATAGATAGCCAAGGACCTACTGTACAGCACAGGGAACTCTGCTAAACATTCTGCAATAACCTAAATGGGAAAAGAATTCTGAAAAGAACAGATTTGTGTATATGTATAACTGAATCTCTCTGATGTACACCTGAAACTAGTACAGTATTGTTAATCAACTATGTTGTTTTTATTGTTTAGTCACTCATTCGTGTCTAAACATACAGACCCCTTTGACTTTAGCCTTCCAGGCTCCCCTGTTCATGGGATTCTCCAGGCAAGAATACTGGATTAGGTTGCCATTACCTTCTCCAGGGGATCTTCCCAACCCAGGGATCTAAGCCACATCTCCTGAAAGTCTCCTCCTGCACTACATGCAGATTCTTTACCACCCAGCCACTGGGGAAGCCCTTAATCAATTCTATTCCAATATAAAATAGAAATTTAAAAAATCTCCAACCGGAAAAAAGAAATGTACTCTGAGATCGCTAGTCTGTGATTATATGGGATAAACCATACTTTTTGATTTCTAAAATTTGGGTCTTTGTTCATTTAACATTAATATATTCATTCCTCCTGTTCTTAGAGAGAGAGGGTATACATTCTTTTAGTTCTTTCTGGCAAGCTCTCAGTGGCACTAGTGGTAAAGAACCCATTTACCAATGCAGGAGATGTAAGAGAGGTGGGCTCGACCCCTGGATGGGGGAAGATCTCCTGGAGATGGGCATGGCAACCCACTCCAGTATTCTTGCCTGGGAAAGCCTGTGGACAGAGGAACAGGGTAGGCTACAGTCCACAGGGTCACAGAGAGTCGGACACAGCTGAAGCAACTTAGCACACACACACTCAAACCTCTACTTCAAAGCAGTCAATGGCTGCAGTGAACCCTACACAGAAATGGAATCCGATGAACGTCATAGACATAGTGTTCAGCTCTGGAAGTACCAGTTCTCATCACCTCCACAGAACACAGCTGCTCCCCACAGCCTAGCCAGTGAGTTCTCTGTTCTCCAGCACTTGCCTTCCAGGTATCAAATGTGGCCAGAAAGAAAAAGGCTGATTGTGGTGCTGGGAAGGAAGAACATGATACGAGGGTGAGAGATCCAGACACTGGTTACTCCTAGTTTTTGCCCTGCTGGGTAGCTTTGCTTTCTGCTCTCCCAAGTTTGCAGGTGTTCATTCTTGTCTGTGTATGTATAATGGTGCTAACACTTTCAAACCAATTATCAGAAATAACTGCTTTAAAACATCCTTGAAAGTGAAAGTGAAGGTCCCTCAGTCCTGTCCAACTCTTTGTGATCCCATGGACTTCTCCAGGCCAGAATACTGGAGCGGGTAGCTTTACCCTTCTCCAGAGGATCTTCTTAACTCAGGGATCAAACCCAGGTCTCCAGCATTGCAGGCAGATTCTTTGCCTGCTGAGCCCCAAGGGAAGCCCCTAAAATATCCTTGGGTCTTTTGAAAAACATGTCCTGCCTCTCAAGCAACTTTCATCTAATCTGCAATTATCAACTGCTTTGCTATTCATTATATTCTTCTCTCTTCACTTGGTATCTAGCTATCAGAACAATATTTAAAATAACATTAAATAAAATTAGTATAAGGGCTTCCCTGGAGGCTTAGATGGTAAAGAATCTGCCTGGAAAGCAGGAGACATGGGTTTGATCCCTGGGTTGGGAAGATCCCCTGGAGAAGGGAATGGCTACCCACTCCAGTATTCTGGGCTGGAGAACACCATGGACAGAGGAGTCTGGTGGGCTACAGTTCATGAGGTCGAAAAGAGTCAGACATGACTGAGTGACTAACACACACATACACACATAAAATAGGATAAGAAAAAAATCAAAGACATCTGGTAGTATTTCAGCAACAAAAACTGAAGTATTTGCAAAGTTGTCTGGTAAAGAATCTGCCTGCAATGCAGGAGACCCCAGTTTGATTCCTGGCTGGTGAAGACCCCCTGGAGAAGGGATAGGCTATCCACTCCAGTATTCTTGGGCTTTCCTGGTGGCTCAGCTGGTTAAGAATCCACCTGCAGTGTGGGAGACCTGGGTTCAATCCCTCGATTGGGAAGATCCCCTTGAGAAGGGAAAGGCTACCAACTCTGGTATTTTGGCCTGGAGAATTCCATGGACTATACAGTCCATGGACTATACAGTCCATGGGGTCACAGAGAGTCAGATTGAGCGACTTTCATTTTCACTTTGTCTCCAAAGAAGTGAAGGCAGTATCTCAATGTGGCTTTTCAAACCTGACCTGCCCACCAGGCCGTCGCTGGCTTTCATCACAAGACAACTGACATCTTGCCACTGAACAGGAGGGAAAAGGCAGGTCCTAAAGTGCAAACTATCCTGTGCTTCTTTTCTCCCAGTTTATAATCAGTGACAATCTTCTGTGGTTTTACTTGCAATTTACTTCAAATTTATATCAATCAAATAATATTTTACATTCAATTGTTAACCAGGATTGTTTTACAAATAGAAAGACTCTTCTGATGTAAGGCATTTGTTTTTATTTATCCTCAAGCATGCCATCTGTCAGGAAAGAAAGAAAAACAACAACAACAACATACGGATGAATTTTTTGTTGTTTATCTGGATATTTTGGAATCAATCAATGTGTTGTTTGAGAATACGGTGCCAAACTATGTGACGATTTTGATTGCCAATGCTTGCATTTGGACCTTTGAATTAACTTGCAGAGAATAAGAAAATTTTAACTGTATAGGAACTAATCTATGTATAAATAATAAAGTCTGAATGCCTGTTTCATCACTCAGTCATGTCCGACTTCTTGCTACTCCATAGACTGTAACCCACCAGGCTCCACTGTCCATGGGATTTCCCAGGCAAGAATGTTGGAGTGAGTTGCTATTTCCTTCTCCAGGGTAATCTTCTCCACCTAGAGATTGAACCTGTGTCTCCTGCTTGCTATGTATAGTAAATTTCCATTTTCTAAAAGCAAGACTTCAGTGTAACTAGAAATGTTGGGTTGTGTGGTGCTTATAAGTTTTACAAATGGATTTTTTTGTAATGATATCCTTGAAACAGCCATAAAGTCTTCATATTCCTCTTGAAATTATTAAAGAAAGATCATTTGTGCTTTGTAGAGTTTAGCATAATGTGAACATTTTGCTTTATTTTAAAATTGTTTGTCTAGGTATATCATGGTATGAAAGTCAACTCTCAGTTACTTGCTAGATTAAACCACAGGAAATTGCCATTATTATGGGTGAAAAATGATCACAAAAAAGTGGTTTCAAATGGATCAACCTATCTTAGTTAATAATGATGCTTTACCTTATTTGCCCCTTTAAAGAAATGATTTTATATTCTACTACTCTAAAATGTTTATCATAGTGCCAGTGCTATTCTTTTTTTTTAATTTTTAAATTTTTATTTTTACTTTATTTTACTTTACAATACTGTATTGGTTTCTAAAGAGCCAAATGTTTACCTTAACAAGTAAGATAAGAGGTCAACATTTAGCTCCTTAGAATAGCACTAGCAAATCTTCTGTTCTTTTTTTTTCTTTTGTACACACAAGTATTATTATTATTACTATTTAATTCAGGATAAGCAAGTGTGGGACCCTCTTGGTTGAATTTCAGCACACAGTTGTTTCCATTTGCTCATTTTTCTCCTTTTTGGAACTAAAACTTTGAGACTCATTCAATTTTGAATGTGTGTGTAAACAGCAGACATTTGGTGAGTCAGTTCAGTTCAACAAATATTTATTGAGCATCTACTGTTTTCTAAGCAATGTTGAGGGTTCTGGAATTACACAAATGAATAAGACACTCATAAGTTTAGAATACTTATAGTTTCAGGCAAGAAAGTGATACATGAACATGCTTCAGCATGACATGCTATGTTTTGTTCTTCAGAGCATAGACTTTGGCCTAGTGTCTGAGTTTGAACACCAGCTCTGCTCTCTATAAGCTATGTGACCTTAGGCAACTTCCCAAACAATCTGAACCTCAGCTTTATCCTATGCAGAGTGGGGGTCATGATAGTATCCATTTCTTAGTATCAGGGGAGTTTATATAAGTTTATATATGCAAAGCACTTAGTAGCAGACACAGTGTAATAGCTCTTTAAGTGCTGGATTTTGCTATTAATAATAATAAAATAGTTTAGGAATTGAGGATATTTGCTTTTCCCATGTCTAAAATCTGTTTGTAGAAGGTGGTTTTGAGACCTTGTCAATTTAGCTAGAAAGTCATAGGCATGGTAGCAAATCTACTGTGGCTTCAAATCTTTATTAATTCCTACCTTGTGAGTCTCAATTTTCTTATATGTAGAATTAGAGATAATTCTACCATATTTTCAGGATTATCATGAGAATTTAAGGAGATAATGTTTATAAAAGCAGTCAACAAATGCTAGCTATTAATATTTATTAGATGAAAACCTACACACTGAAATATACCTCCAAAGAAAATAAGAAGCACCATGAAATATGTGCAGCTGCTCAATTAAAATAATGACAGTATAATTTTAAAAATGCCATATAATTCAGGGATCAAATAGTTTTCAACATTAAATCTCATCTTAAGTTTGGTTCCTACCAAGTTCCCCGTTTTTAACCTTGTAGAATAGATCTTTTTCTTATTTCTATAGTACTGTATAAAAATTTTTATAAATATGAGATTGTCTTATTTTTGCACTTTAAAATGGAAGCTGTCCACACAAATTTGTAATGCAATAGAATTTATGCTAATTTTGCCACAAGTTTCATGAGTATATTAGAAGCTTGTTAATAATTAAAAATTTTACTTCTTCAAGTTACAAATAAGTATTACAGTAAATACTTTCCAATCTTTATCTGACATGACATCTTACCAATACAGGCATCACAAAATAAATAATTTATGAAAAATATTTATTTAAAGAGCTGTAATTTACCTTGCATTTACCATATGCCATTCATCCAAGTAGCAATATAAAATATTCATTAGAGAAACTCATTAAAACAAACTTCTATACAATGAGGTGATGGGCCAACAAAAAACATCAATCATAACAGGGCTTTAAGTTTTTATTAGTGCATATGGGCACACTAATATTTCAAAGTAGAAAATTATGAATATTTTGCTCCAGCTCTGGAATGACCACGCTGCTGCAAAGACAAATTTGATAAGAGCGTAACAAAGACAGGAATGGGTTTTTCTTCATTTGTTTTCATTTTAGTCAAGGAATCAGTGACAGTTCACTGAGATTTATTTTATTAATGATGAATCAACCTGATGTTATAATTAATGGGAAATCTATAGCTAATCTTAGAGGAAAAATAACTAGGCATATAATGATGTTTAAGCCTGGCAGAGCTGAACTCTTCGCCGCTATCTCTTGAGTATGTGCGTAGCAGGCAGAGCAGTTCTTGTGAATATCAGGCACACCAGAATGTGCTTTGAGGCATCTGTGTGGATCCCAAGCCTAAGGAGCAGTGTTTACAAAATATCACAGATGTTGGATTTTAAACAGTGTATCGCATTGCCAGCTTAACACACACACATACACAAACTTTACAATTCAAGTGAAGCTTCTCAATGTGAACAGTATCAGAATTTAGGAAAAAATAATACGCTCAAATCAATACAGTTACCGGATTAACATAAGCAGCACTGCGGTTCAGTAGATTTCCCTCTATAAGCTAATTCACAATTCATTAGGAAGTTCTGTTAAATCTCTGCTTCACGTCCACTGCCCTTCTATTACACTGTTGATCTGTGATTAAACGTTCTAATAAAATTAACTGGCTTTGCTACAAACAGAACATCTGGAGCTATGTTTAATTTCATGTCAAACATACACAGGAAACAGGTGTCTAGGTGAAGTAATTTTTTTAGAAAATGACATTAATCCATCTGTTTTGGAAAATGGTGTCATGGTTGTCACATTAAAAGGTAATATCAACAAACAGAGAAACGCTAAACTGCTTTGGAGCACAAGTTTTCTAAAATTAACAAAAAATCGCTTATCCAAATGTTATTGTGTCAGCCTTATTTTGTGCTGAATAATAAGAGGCCTTCTTCTCTAACTCAGCAAATTTCAATACCTGCCCTGTAAAACTTCCAGGTGTGAAGTGACTTTCTGTGCTTAAAAGATGAAAACCACTGGTGTGATTATCTAAATATCTGCACCAAAATCAAACTAACATCATCCACTGTTTTTCTCATATGGCGGGTAGACTTTGCATGCCTTTTAAAGTATGTAAAAATGTGCATAAATGATTTTTATATGATGCTGGTGAACAAGTATATTCTTTTTAGAAATTAAATCTTCACATGTGTATATAATTACCAGTGGCTTCTGGTAGAGAAGTGACTTCCCTGGTGGCTCAGACGGTAAAGCATCTGTCTATAATGCGGGAGACCTAGGTTCAATCCCTGGGTGGGGAAGATCTCCTGGAGAAGGAAATGGCCATCCACTCCAGTATTCTTGCTCAGAAAAGAGTCGGACACGACTGAGCTTTCACTTTCTTTTTTTTTTTTTTGGTAGAGAGATGTGAGTATGTACTGAAAGTCTGAAAAAGAAATTGACTAAATGTTATTCACAGTCTTTGCTCTGTTCAGTTTATTTCAATACTCCCAGGTTACTGGTTTCCAAGCATGCTTTCTCTAAATTTTCCTTCCAATTTCTATTGATAGGTCAGGAGTGGGCTCCAACATAGTACTTAGTTTTATTTTTCTTACATATCTTTAATAACAGTTTAATGATTTACTTCTTTTAAGAGTCACACTATTTTTTTTAAATTTAATAAATGAGGTAATTGAAGTGTGAAAAAGCTAACTAACTCGACCAGGATCACCCAGCATATCTCAGTGAATATATTTTAGGTGAATATATTTTGCTGTTATGTACAGAATGCCTTTAGTCTGGATGTTCTTTGCAATTTTTTTTTTTTTTAATTGAGGTGTGTGTGCTTGGTAATGTCTGATTCTTTCCAGCCCATTGCCTGTAGCCTGCCAGACTCCTCTGTGGAATTTTTCAGGCAAGAATACTGCACTGAGTTGCCAGTCCGTACTCCATGGTTATCTTTCTGACCTAAAGATGAATCCATGTCCTTTGTGATTCTTGAAGACTAGCGCCACCTGGGAAGCCTTATTGAAGAGTGTCCTGAATCAAAACCTTAATTCCTTGTGGCAATGGGAAGGAGTTGATGAGAAGGTAAGGAGAGAGCTAAAAGCACAGTCCATGAAACTGCCTTTATCTTGTGTGTTCTTTTATTTTTCAATAGACAAAGTTGAATTTTATTTTACACTAGCAATGAAAATCTGAAAATTAAATTTAAAAAGCTAGTCAATTTACTATCTTGTGTATTCTTTTTTTTACATTTTAAAATGTGTAATTGGAGGATGATAGCTTTACAATGTTGTGTTGGTTTCTGCTGTACAGCAATGTGAGTCAGCTAGAAGTATAAATATATTCCTTCCCCCTCAGCCTCCTTCCCACCCACCCCCATCCCATCCCTCTAGGTCACCATAGAGCAGTGAGCTGAGCTCCTTGCGCTATACAGCAGCTTCCCACTAGCTGTCTACTTTACACCTGATAGTATGCATACGTCAATGCCACTCTCTCAGTTCATACCTCTCTCTTCCTTCCCTGGGTCCAGCAGTCCGTTCTCTATGTTTCTCTTCTTGCCCTGCAAACAGGTTCATCAGAACCGTTTTTCTAGATTACACCCATATTCTTGAATATATGATATTTGTTTTTCTCTTGCTGACTTACTTCACTCTGTATAACAGGCTCTAGGTTCATCCACCTCACTACAATTGACTCAAATTTGATACTGTCTTATGTATTCTTAAAGAGTGGTATGCATTTTTAGTTCTACTCTTCAATATTGTTATAAATGTAAAATGGTGCTCTGTTGTTTTCTCTTATTTTTCTTAAAAAAATGTTTTTAAATAAAATAATGTTCCAAGAAGGGAGGACTTACACCTCTCATCTCTCCTTCACTCAAGGTTTACCTCCTCACAACAATCAGTTTTGTGTCCTAAGGATCTAGCCACTGAAGGAAATTCTGAGAAACATCCTTTTTAAAACCATCATGCCAGTGCAGAGTGTTCTGGAAAATTGTCAATAAGGTTTTATTTAAAAATATGGCTAGTAAACTGAAATGATACAGATTTTATTAACTCTATCTAAGAATAGATTTGTCTCAGATAACAATCTTAGGATAACTTGAAACTTCATTTGAAAGGGGAGTCTTTAACTCTTGGTCAATAAATTTTTGGTGTTAGGACTTTTCATAGGTGTGACAAATTTGTATGCTGTTTACTTGTGTGCTAGCAGAGAAGAGGAGGGCCCATGCTTTTGGCTGAATTTTAATAGATGCAGTTAGAAGGTGCTGATTGAACATGTCTATTATTACTAAATGATTACGAATATTAAAGCAGACTAGAGGTACACAGGTTGGGAAAGAGTGGCCAAGGGAAGAAGTAAGAGTTGAGGCACTCTGTAAAGAGTGAAAATCAGATTAACAAACTGTCTGCTTACTGGGTGATGGCTGTTTCTTGGGCCACAGAGATGGTAAATTCTTATAGTGGAATCTGTGTGCCACTGAGTGTATCTTGTCAAAATCTCTAGAACCCTGAGTTCCACTGCCGAACACCAAAACTTGTCCCTGGGGATGGGGAAGATGGGACAGGTAGAGCCTGGGACCTTCTGCTTCATCTATTAGTTAGAATAATTCTGTCTGTTTTCTTGTCTTTCTCTCTCTCTCTCACTCTCTCTCTCTCTATAGTATCAAGCATTGTTGCAAACCTTCAATCTCTAGATCTTACTTCTCTCATCTGTTTATATGATCTTGGTAGAAGTGTGATGTTTCTCCTATCTCTAAATTTCTATGACTCAATTATGTTTTATAAATCCCAGGAGAGGGAAAAATCCAAAGAGTTTTTCAGAGGAACAGAAACAAATACTTAAGAACTAAAATAATTTAACATTATTGTCTGAATGGGAAACTTCCTTTATGTTCTCATAAAAATGAAAGTGTTAGTCACTCAGTTGTGTCCCATTCTTTGTGACCCCATGGACTGTAACCCACCAGGGTCTTCTGTCCATGGGAGTCTACAAGCAAGAATACTGAAGTGGGTTGTCATTTCCTTTTCCAGGGGATCTTCCCGACCCAGGATTGAATCTGGGTCTCTGGCATTGCAGGTGGATTCTTTACCATCTGAGCCACCAGGGAAGAAAAAGTATTATATTCTTTCACTTGTGTACCTTTTTTGTGTTTGTTACTCTGCACCACTTAGAGACTGGCAGCCAGCTCCAGACTGTGTCATTCTATTCCTTGTTTTGTCTGTTTCTACTATTCACTCTCTGCCTGGGACATCATTTTTTTCTGGTGTCAAAGATATAGAGGTAGCTCATCCTCAGGACTGGAGGAGGAAATGGCAACCCACTCCAGTGTTCTTGCCTGGAGAATCCCAGGGACAGAGAGCCTGGTGGGCTGCTGTCTATGGGATCGCAGGGTCGGACACGACTGCAATGATTTAGCAGCAGCAACAGCGTCCTTGGTGCTGGTTAAACATTATCTTTTTCTTGAAACCTTTCCTAGGACCCTCTTCCTCATTAAGGCTAATGTTGATTAGTCTCTCCTCTTTGAATCTTTTACATAAGTTTCTTTTTTGTTGCTTGTTTTTGTTTTATTTTACTTTAACTTTTCAGGTTATATTGACATGTAGTTTATTTGCAATGTTGTGTTAATTTCAGGTGTATAGCAAAGTGATTCAGTTATACATATACATATATCTAGTCTTTTTCAAATTCTTTTCCCATTTAGGTTGCTACATAATATTGAACAGTCCTGCTACACAGTAGGTCCTTATTGGTTATTCACTTTAAATGTAGCAGAGTGTATGTGTCCATTCAAAACTCCCTAGCTCTCCTTTTCACATGTTTTTTGATTTATTGATTTTACGTATGAGGAAATTGAGGCTTAGAGAGGTTAGCTAACACACCCAGGGCCAAACAGCTAGTAAGCAGTGGAGGTAGCATTCCAAGCCGAGTCTGCCTGATCCCCAAGTTTATACTATTTCCACTGTCTTGTGAGGTATCTTATATGCCTTTGTAGAAAAGAATAAAGTCATATTAATGGAGATTGTGAGGCTTTTCGTGTCTAATTATGGGGCATACTGATTGAAAAATATTTGGAAATATGGAAAAGTTTATGGTGAGTATCTTTGCCTGATACACGAAGGAGACCCAGGGTTCCTGTCCCTGACAGGGAAGCAACACACCCTTTGGGGCTCCCCATGTGTCAACTGCAAAGATTCCACCTGCAAAGCAGGAGATGCAAGAGACATGGGTTTTATCCCTGGGTTGAGAAGATCCTCTGGAGTAGGAAATGGCAACCCACTCCAGTAGCCTTACCTGGAAAATTCAATGGACTGGTCAAGGCTACAGTCAGTGGGGGTCACAAAGAGTTGCTCACAACTGAGCATGAATATGCTATGTTATGTAGAGAAGAAAAGAAAACCTGCACATTTCAACCAACTACTTTTTTGCTGTTCTAATTTTACATAGTTTACTTTTAATGTATATAATGAATACAATTTTTGTTTCCTACTTTTTTAACCCAATCAACATATGAAAATATATTTCCATACTACAAAGCATATTACATAAAATAATTTTCAACAGCTGCTTGGATATAACATATGATCAAGGACAGGGCATAATTACATAATTTCTGAACATTATGGTTATCTTCAATATTCTCATGTAAGTAGTGCTGCAATGAATGCATACATGTTTCATATTATTTTTATTTTCTTTAGATAAATTCTTAAAATTAAAATTAATGAGTCAGAAGCTATGAACACTTTTATGGCTCTTGATAATAAATGATAGCATTTATACTTGAGCAAAAATATGGATATCACAAAGCCTAGAACATTGAAAGCACGCAAGAAATGATAGTTATATTTTCACATCACTTTCCAGAAAGGTAGTAATAGTTCATACTTCCATTCCTCTTATATGAGCACTCATTTCACAATAAACTGGCTAGTCCTGACTGCTTATATGTTAATGAACATCTAATGTGTTTTCTTAATTGATAGGTTAAAAAAAAATGCTTCCATGATTATTTTGCTTTAAATAAATTATATAGGCCAGAAATGACAGCAAACTCTCAATTTTTGATGGTTTTCTATCGCTAATTATTGCTAAATAGAAGAGAAAATTATATATGGAATTTCACATTCTAATTCTATAATTTTTCTTTAACATATTTATTTTCTCTGTTAAGAAATGTACTTATAACTGGAATATTCTGAAATTCATTGCTTAGCATTCCTGGATGATTTTAGTAAAATTTTTAGTAACTTTGAAACTTGTAATTTTCTGCATTAATTTAAAGACAAAAATAGTTTAACACTTTTCTAATTATTTTTGAATTATGTACATAATATTCAAACATTTTGACTATCTGCTAATAACAGAGGATGAAGTAGAACCAGCCTTTTTAAAATTATACCATGAAATTAACTCAGGAATCTTAATTTCAATTTGCTATGGTTAAATTTGAGAAATCATCAATATTCAGAAGGTAATTATAAATACCCTCATGTTCTTTGATTACCAATTTGGTATTTGGATTTGCATATGTTAAGGTGTTTAGTTTTGCTTATTACACTTTTATTATCTTTTTTCAAATGCGTTTTTCTCTCTAGAGTTTAGGAGTCTTAATATAATTAATGTTTATAAGGTTTCTCTTGATCAAGGCAACATTTGTTTGAAACAAAGTGAAATAGCTATTTTCTTATTGTTTTTCTCAGGTGCAGCTGTCAGTCTACTTCAGCCTGAATAATTCTCCAGCTAGGAGATGGCTGGATTACTCCAACAAATAACTGTGTTCTAAGGCTTTATGTGTATCATTTAGCTTTCTATAGTTGAACTTGCAAATTTATACCCCAACAAATTTGATTCCATGCTAATCCATGACATATTTTGATCATTCCTATGTAATAAAGTTCTCCTTTTTCATGTGGGAGGAAAAAAATCTCCTGTCTAATACAAACAACATTATCTCTAAAACTGTGATACATCATCATACATGCAAAACCAAAGCCTTTGGTAGGCTAGACTGACAGATTAGATGAACCACTTCAATTTTCCATCAATCAAATTATAGTTTATTGTTCAGTTGAACCACCTCAGGCAACACAAATCTAAAAAACTGTCATTTTGGAAACATTACATTTTTTTTCTTGTCACATTATAACCCAAGCTATAGTCATAAAAAAGAATGTCATACCATTACTGACTGATAATATTCCCTAATTTAAGAACAGCTAATTCATCTGTAGATTGGACTTGGTGACTATATATAAAGATGATAGCAATGTCGGGTGGTATTATTGTCCAATCACAATGCCTCTTTAATTATTTGTAAATTAATGACAACAAAAAGATTCAATTAAACAAAGGTGGCTGCTTAAAATAATACCTTCATAACCAGATTAGAGGGAAATACATAATTTTGATCTATCTAACGTCTCATTTGTTTATGTGCAAAATAAATTGTGCAAAATTTAGTTAAAGATTTTTACCTCTGAAGATAGGATAGCTTACTTTTATTTGTCTTAAAATTTTTGCAATAGGGAAAATATGATTCAAATGTGTCAGATTGAAAGTTTAACAAAAATAGGTAACAACAAAACTCAAATATGCAGAACATTAAAAAGTTGATTACAACCTGTCTCCCACAAGTGTATCAATACATTTATGACATTTATTCTGTGATGTTCCTTGTAGGATAAGGAGTTATCATCAACACTGTTGCATTTTAAAAGCATTTCTCTCAGTTCATCTTAGTTGTATGAAACAAGCTGATGGCATTTCTCCAGCTAGAAATATTTAGTCGAAGGCATGCAACAGAGATGATTGCTTCCCTTTGTAGTTTGGGTATTACAATTTGGAAAGTGAGGAGGGAAAATGACAAAATAAATTTTATTCTCAAAATGCAGTTCCTTCCAAATTGAATGAGATATTTGTGCAAGAATGAACCTTGTTAAAACCATGGTGGCTTGCAGTTGCTATAGACTCATATTTATACTTAAAATGTGTTCATGATTACTTGATGAAGGCATAAACCTGCTCAAGAAATAATACTCATAAATAATACATGCTAAAGCAGAAAGATAATCAGACAAGTTATAAGATTATACCTCTCTCCACAATGTATGTCATTGTTGCATTTCATGAAAGGCCACTTAATTGACTACCAGATAAAGGAATAAACCTGCTAAAAGAATAGATTTACTGTGCACTGAGGCAATGCATTTAAGAGGTCTCCACTGAATAAAAAGCTAGTTCTATTGGCTGAGCTAAGATGTGTTCTTGAACGCGTTGGGACTTATTAACTGAACTTTTATGTGCCTTTTATGCATCATTTATTTTTGAAAAATCAGGAATTTTCATGATAGCAATTACTTATGCACCAAAGTTATGTGAAATTCCTGTGGTTGGTACCACAAAATCCACCCCAATGAAGGACTTTGCCCTCTTTTTAACACCTCTGGAGTTTAGGACAGAAAAAAAGGAAGTGGAATAATACCAAAGGAGGTGTATACGGCTGCACTGATTGCTGTGGGTTTTTGGTAAAAAAGTAGTTTGAAGGTCTTACACTGACCCTTCTGTAGATTTTATTTTATGGGCCTGGAAGCAAAAATTAAAAAAATATTGAATCATTTTTTTGCAAATATGATGATGATAATAACACCTAACATTTATTGAGAGCTTACTATTTGCGTAAGCAAATTCGCTAACATTTGGTTACTTGTACCATTTTTTGTGTGTGTGTCAAAATATGTCTATGTTTGGCAAGACCATAAACATCTTCATTCTGTCCTATTTAGCCAAGGTTTTGTATTTGCCTGCTCTGAAATTCTTTCCTCACGATAGAAGTACAAAACCCATTGGCAATAAAGCTCTGTCTTTGGTTCAGCTTTGCTATAAAATCCAGTGTTTCTCAACACTGTGTAATTAAATGCAAATGCTAGGTTATAATTATATTATGGGTGTGACTAAAACAGACAGAGAGAAGGAAATTCTTAGTTAAATCTGCTTCTACCTTGTTGTTTCTAGGTTTCCTGTGGTTTCTTCTCTCAACTTTTAAACTGCATTTGATCCAGAGAGAATAGCTTAACTCTATAAGCCTTCATTAAAGTTTAGCTGAATGTGCAGGTTTTCATAATCCCTTCTGCAGACCCCAGGACAGTAGGGATGAAATAGCATTCTTCTGACGATACACTGTCAAGTTCTACTCTATTCTCCTGCTTCTATTTTTCTTTTCTTTTTCATTTATGGTCACACAAGGCTTTGACTGTACCAGCAGTGACTCTGAGATTTTTATAAAGAGCAGTGCTTGATGTGGTTTACTTTTTTTTTCAATATTGGCATATAGCCCATCTGGGCTGCCACATAACATTGAGCAGAGTTCCCTGTGCTATATAGTAGGTCCTTTTTTGTTATCCACTTTAAATATAGTTTGTATAATTTTAAATAAGTATATCCTGATGCTGGGAAAGATCAAGGGCAGAGGGAGAAGAGGGCGTCAGAGGATGAGATGGTTGGCCAGCATCACTGATGCAATGAACACAAACTTGGGCAAACCCAGGAGATGGTGAGGGACAGGGAGGCCTGGTGTGCCGCACAGTCCATGAGTCGACACAGAACAACAACAGCAATATAGCCAATTAACGATATTGTAATAGTTTCAGGTGCACAGCAGAATGACTCAGCCACACAGCTACATGTATCCATCCTCCCCTCAACCACACTCCCATCTGGGCTGCCAAGTAACACTGAGTAGAGTTCCCTGTGCCCTATAGTATGTCCTTGCTGGCTATCCATTTTAAATACAGTGGAGTGCTCTTCAATAAGGCTCATACTCGCCCTCTTTTCTCATCTTTTCTCCACACCTCAGTGCCATCTCTCCACTCCTTCCTCCCTTTCTTCTGTTGCTTTTTTTAAATGCAAAGATAGTAGTAACAATAGTGGCTTGGGAAATAATTATTACCACAAAAAACGGTTAACTGATAATTTTAAAACACACAGGTTCGGTGCAGGATACTGGATGCTTGGGGCTGGTGCACTGAGACGACCCAGAGGGAAGGTACGGGGAGGGAAGTGGGAGGGGGTTTCAGGATGGGGAACACGTGTATACCTGTGACAGATTCATGTTGATGTATGGCAAAACCAATACAGTATTGTAAAATAATTAACCTCCAATTAAAATAAATAAATTTATGTTAAAAAATAAAAATAAATAAAATACACAGTCCTGTTCAAGCTGACATTTTCTCTCATGAAAGACAATTTAAAAGCTACTGTGAGCATTATTTACAATACACAAGATTTGGAGGCAACCTAAGTTTCCATCAACAGAGGAATCGATAAAGATACAGTATAAATATATATATGATATATGTATATACATATATAATGGAATGTTATTCAGCCATAAAAATGAATAAAATTTTGCCACTTGTAGCAAACTGGATTGACTTAGAGGGCGTTATGCTAAGAGAACTAAGTTAGACAAAGAAAGACAAATACTGTATGATATCACTTAAATGTGGAATCTAAAAAAAAAAAATTAAAAAATGTAGGCAGTGTAGCACAAAAGAAGCAGACTCACAGATACAGAGAACAAACCAGTGGTAACTAGTGAGTGAGGGCACCATGAGGGTGGGGGATTAAGAGGTACACACTATTATGTATAAAATAAGCTACAAGATATCATACAACATGGGAAATATTGCTGATATTTTATAATACTTATAAATGGGGTATAACCTTTAAAAATTGTGAATCACTATACTGTACAGCTATAAGATATAATTGTTTTGTTACTATTTTTGTTGTTTAGTTGCTAAGTCATGTCTGACTCTTTGTGACCCCATGTACTGTAGCCCGCCAAGCTCCTCCATCCATGGGATTTCCCAAGCAAGAATATTAGAGTAGGTTGCAACTTCTTTCTCTAGAGGGTCTTCCCGACATAGGGACTGAACCTGCTTCTCCTGCATTGCAGGCATTCTTTACCACTAAACCACCAGGGATTATATAATACTGTACATTAACTATTCTTCAATTAAAAAAAAATAGCTACTAAGGACTTCTGTGAAATGTTCAGTGTCAGGGAAACAACTTTAGGCTGTTTCTCACTTGCCAGCATTTTTCCTGCAGCTTGAGAGAACAAGACTTCAAAAAGAGGCTTTCTGATGGACCCAGTTTCTTTGGAGCATCAGCTGAGTTGGTCTGTTTCAGGGGGTTAGCTGCTCTTAGAATGCTCACAATACAGAACTGGTCAGAAGGTCTCATTTCATACATGGGCAAGTCTGAAAACCAGAGGTGTGGAACGTCTTGTTCCATGTCACACAGTCTTTGAATGATAGACTGACTTTTCTAGTTCTCTGACCTCAATTCAGGGCTTATTCCTACATTCTGGTAGTTCTTAAATATTGGCCATCATCCTGGAGCTGGTCTGTGATGAAGGATGTGGTTGTCCTCAGCTAAAGGAAGAAAAGCCACAAGAAGGTGAATTTCTCATAGAGCTGACTTCATTTCATTTCAAAGTGTCTTAAATTTTGGTGTGGCAGTATCTGTGCCTGTAGGAAATGGTGGTGAAAGTAATTTATACTTGTTTTGCCTTTGTTTGTTTTTAAGCATCTTTTCCTGGCAAAATTAAATTGTTGGCAACTCAGTGATGGAACCTATATATTTATTTGGAATTTTACTGCTCCGTGAAACCCAAAGTCCAGGAAACACTGCAGTAGATCCTCTTCTTCTCTCTCTCCAGCCCCAGAAGGGCACTGCTGTGAATCTCTCCACCTTCCAGTTTTGTTCTTGGCAGAATATCTCTTATGATTCTTGGCCACAGGCTGTGGAAACCTCCTTGGGTGGAAGGTTAGCATGGGCGGGGTTTACACTGAACTGTACTACCAATTAGGGTGCCATATTTGTCAAGCTATTAGTGTTCTTGGATTTTATTTTTCTTATTATAAAAATGAATGGGTTGCTGCTGCTGCTAAATCGCTTCAGTCGTGTCCGACCCTGTGCAACCCCATAGAGGGCAGCCCACCAGGTTCCCCCATCCCTGGGATTCTCCAGGCAAGAATACTGGAGTAGGTTGCCATTTCCTTCTCCAGTGCATGAAAGTGAAAAGTCAAAGTGAAGTTGCTCAGCTGTGTCTGACTCTTAGCGACCCATGGACTGCAGCCTGTCAGGCTCCTCCATCCATGGGATTTTCCAGGCAAGAGTACTGGAGTGGGGTGCCATTGCCTTCTCCGATGAATGGGTTAAGTAAGTTAATTTGAGACTTTTAAATTCTCTTTCTCTTTCTCCCTGTGTGTTTGGTAGCTTCAAGTTCTGTTTGTAAAGCAGTGCTTATAAAGTGATGTTTCATCAATCTGGACTATAGAGGCTTGGAGTGAGGAAGTAGAGATGGAGGAGATATAAAGAGAAAGAAGAATGGGTTCTGTCCATGGAATTTTTCCGGCAAGAATACTGGGGTGGGTTGCTAGTATTTTTCTCCAGAGGATCTTCCAAGCCCAAGGATTGAACCCACATATCTTGTGTCTCCAGCATTGGCAGGCAGATTTTTTTTTTAACCACTAGAGCCACCTGGGAAGCCCCTTACTCACCCAGACAGGGAAAATTCTAATGACTAATATACACAACTCTGAATTTCTTGCCCTGTTTACTAATGTGGCCATGTCTTTTTTTTTCCTTTATTCATATTTTGGTGCTAAGGATGTCTGGCACTTGCTTACATAGTGAAAGTGAAAGTCGCTCAGTCCTGTCTGACTCTCTGCGACCCCATGGACTATAGAGTCCATGGAATTCTCCAGGCCAGAATACTGGAGTGGGTAGCCTTTCCTTTCTCCAGGGGATCTTCCCAACCCAGGAATTGAACTGGGATCTCCTGCATTGCAGGTGGATTCTTTACCAACTGAGCTATCAGGGAAGCCCTTGCATACATAAGCTACACCTGAATTTATACACATTTAAAATTTCCCCTAATGTATCTATGTATATATTGTTGTGCTGATAGGAAAAACAAGGAAATTTTGGTCTGAGATTTGGTTCAGAATTCAGCTCTGTCACTTAGCTGTTGGGAGGCTCTGAGTGAATTCTCTGAAACTTCTCTTCTTACTAGAAGTAATGCCTTCCTTCAGAGAAACCCTAATGATTAAGTGAACATAGATTATAAACTATAAATATCTATATAAATATCAAGCATTAGTATTCTGCATCTGATCTATATTTTAACAATACCTGCAATGGATTGATATATAGAATGTAAGTATGTATACATTTCATAATTTTATGTAATAACTACATGCTTCTGCAATTAATTGATTCTTTTCCTCTCTTATTTTGAAAAATAATCAATAAGTCTCTCTTTTATTATGCAAAGTCCTTGCTGTGAAGCCTCTGTCAGGTTTTTTCCTATGTATTTCTTACCTTTTGACTTTCTCTCCTAGCTTGTGAGTGAAAGTCGCTCAGTCGTGTCCAACTCTTTGCAACTCCATGGACTATACAGTCTATGGAATTCTCCAGGCCTTTCCTTTCTCCAGGGGATCTTCCCAACCTGGGAATCGAACTGGGGTCTTCCGCATTGCAGGCTGATTCTTTACCAGCTAAACCTCAAGGGAAGCCCTAGCTTGGAAGTCATGAAATATCCCTTAATTCACTTAAGCTCTTATGAGTCACCTTGTTGTCCACAAGATAAAGCTCAACATTTCTTAACCAGGCTTGTTAAATCTTTCATAAGTTTATACCAAAATATATTTCCTGCCTTCTATAACCCAGATACATTTCTAAAACTCTGCGCATTTAAGCACATTATAGACTGAAATTCCTATCCTCCTACCTCATCTGGCAAAGCCCTACTCACCTTATTTCAGTCTTTACTTCTCAACTCTCCTAGGCAGGTTTAGTCTCTCCCCTGTGAACCCCTTACACTCCCCCTTCTGATGTCTTGATGTTGCAACATATACACTGTACTGTAAATGTTTATGGTATTGCTCTTTTTAAGTGAAGAATAGTATATTACATGACTTTTGACTATCATTGCCTATCAAAGTTTCTGGCAGATAGTAAATACTTGGTAAATGTTTGTAGTTATATCAATACTGCTGTAACGGTACAACTGTTGATATTTTTGTCATTCATGCTTTATCCAGTGAAGTTCAACTGAGCTATGGTCAGGGCTTTTTTTTCTCTTGCCCTTTTTTTTTTACTCCTTATCAATAAAAGTACTAAAATTTGAGCAGTATATCTGATCTTATTTCACTGTTAAATCACTGAAATTCAGGACTGATTGATTAAGATCATTTTAATTGTTCAGCTGGATCAACTGGATAGCAATCCAACTGATTTTGTGCTGAGCAACTTTCAAAAGTTTATTTCAATTCCTATATAAGGTCATCTTCTTAGCATCTCCTAAGGCTTCTCTTCATTATGAAGTGTAGTTGTAGTTAAATATATTACTTTACTTTTTGTACTATAATGTACTTATACTACACACACACACACATATGAAATTCCATGAAAAAGATGGAAAGAAGAGGATAGAAAATGTCCAGGGATTTGTAGAGTTCTGAAGAATCTGCATACTTTTTGAAAGATGGTCAAAATTAAAATGAATCTTGCCAACTCACCAATAAACTTTTACCATTTACATGGTAAAAGTTTGTTAAGTGATTAAAAAGTGGAATTGAGAAGGACATTACTGATAAGTGAATAACAGCAATATAACTATATTGCAAAGTAATTTATAGCATTTCCATCCCTTGAGTGAAATGTGAATCTATATACAACTCTAATCTTCAACTTCTCATTTCTTAAAATAGGTTTGGAATAGATTTGGATAGTGATTTCCAGACATTTAAATATTTGTTCCAACTCAATTTCTTCTTAAATCATCAACTGCTCAATACTAATTGCTGCAAACTGAGTTGAAAGCCAAGTCTGCAAGAAAATCATGGTTTTGACCTAATATATTCTTTGAGATTTTTTTTTAAACTGGCTTGATTTCTGTTCAGGAGTATGCATATGTGTACTGGGACAGAGGCGGAGTCAATGATTAAAGAATTCTGATCTGGGTCTGTTTCCAAATCTCAAAATCAGTGCCTTAATATGATTATTTATCCAACCTCTCCATAAAGATTCAAATTCTTTATGGAATGTGTGTTCAAAGACCGGAAACTATTTTGTTTATTTCTTTGTTTATTTTTCTATAAAGGAACACCTCTGCCATAGTTCAGATTCGTTGAGAAGCAGATCCTGAGAAATGCAGGCAGAATGTTTATTAGTAAGTGCTTTGAAGCATAACTTCTGTGAGGGAGTTAAGGAAGCAGAATTGGGCAGAAGCAGAAGTTAAATTGCAATGCTTTTGACATGTTAGATTGTCTGACTTTTTTGTGACCCCATGGACTATAGCCTACCAGACTTCTCTGTCCATGGGATTTTCCCAGCAAGAATACTGGACTGGGTTGCCATTTCTTTCTCCAGGGGATCTTCCCAACCCAGGGGTGGAACCCGCGTCTCCTTCATTGGTAGGCGGATTCCTTACTGCTTGCGCCACCTGGGAAGACTTGGACAATTTCTGAGGAGTTACTAACTATTATGTCAAGACAGGCAATATTTCCAGCATCTGAGGAGATGAGTACCTTGGTTCTCAAAGGAAAAGAGATATATTTCATGCACCAGAGCAGCCCCTGCAGACTACAATCTGGTGGCTCAGATGGTAAAGAACCTGCCTGAAATGTAGGAGAGCTGGGTTCGATCCCTGGGTCAGGAAGATCCTCTGGAGAGGGAAATGGCAACCCACTCCAGTATTATTGCCTGGGAAATCCCATGACAGAGGAGTCTGGCAGGCTACAGTCCATGGGATCACAAAGAGTCAGACATGACTGAGTGATCAACACGGTGAAATACCTAGGTGAGGTCAATAAACATAGTAGGCTAATTTTGGCTAATCTCTATTGATTGCTCCCACTCTAGAATATTCAATTTATGTTATTTCTCCATTAGATGGTGTCTTAGTACTTTTGGGCTGCTATAACAAAACACCAAAAAAACCCCAAAAAACACCATAGACTGTGTGGCTTATACACAATAAATATTTCTCACACTTCTGGAGACTGGGAAGTTGAAGATAAGGCTTCAGTGGATTCTATATCTCATGATAGCCTGCTTCCTGGTTCACAGATGTCCTCTCACTTTGTCCCCAGGGGGTGGAAGGGACAAGAGAGCTCTCTGGGGGCTCTTTTATAAGAGCACTAATCCTGCTCATGAGGGCTCCACCATTATGACTTAATCATCTCCCAAAAGTCCCATCTTCAAATACCATCACATTGGGGAACGAGTGTCAGTGTATGCATTTTTAGGGGAATAAGCACATTCAGCATGTTGCATTGGTAAAGTTCTTCAAGGCTGAGTTAACAGCTATTCTATTATTTTTCTACTTCTTTGAATCTGTCCCATAATGAATAACTGAGTGACTATATATATATGTATATAATTGTATATATATATAATCAATTCACTATACATTTGTATATATAAATATATATGTGTATATATATAAAATTTGAAAGTGCTATGCTGATGGATTTGGAGATGGAGGAAGAGGCCACAAGACTGTGATTGCCAGGAGACCTTTAAAGACTGGAAAAGGCCAGGAAATGGATTCTCACAAGAAACTTCCAGAAGGAATGCAGCCATTCCAATACCTGATCTTAGCCCAGAGACTGATTTTAGACTTTTCACCACCAGAACTGTAAGAAAAGATGTTTTTAAGCGACTAAGTTTGCGGTAATTTGTTACAGCAACAACAGGAAACTGATAACAATAGGTTTTGTCTATTTGAAAGTGTGTAATGGGGTTTCTATGTGTCTGTAACCATTTTGACTATGCTTGTAATTTCTTGTAATGTTTCCCAATGTGCAAATAAGGAACAAGACTTATTAGTCAATAAGTGTATTATAGGGGGGCTTCCTAGGTGGTGCTAGTGATAAAGAATGCACCTGCCAAAGTAGGAGACGTGGGTTCAATCCCTGGGTCTGGAAGAACCTCTGGAAGAGGCAGTGGCAACTCACTCCTCTATTATTGCCTGGAAAATCCCATGGACAGAGGAGTCTAGTCAGATACAGTCCATGGGACAGCAAAGAGTCAAACACAACTGAGTGAATGAGCATGCGTGTGCAAACACACACACATATATAGAGTTACATGGGTAGGCAGATAGATATGTATATATACATCTCATAGATGGAAATGTGGAACACCAGAGGCCATTTTTAGTTTGATACTATGTTTATAGTACTTAGTATTTTTAAAATTTAAACAAAATTTCAAAAACATGAGATTTAACATATAAATTCTGGATTTACAACTTCCTTAAAAAACCAAAGGTCAACAGTGGGCCTAGCTTTTCAGGTGGCAAAATCTTAGAGGTGAGTGGCATCTGTTCATGCGTGTGTGCTATGTCGCCTCAGTCATATCTGGCTCTTTGAGATCCTATGGACTGTAGCCCACCAGTCTCCTCTGTCCACAGGAGTCTCCAGGCAAGAATACTAGAGTGGATTGCCATGCCCTCCTCCAGGGGATCTTCCTGACCCAGGGATCAAACCTGCATCTCTTAAGTCTCCTGCATTGGCAGGAGGGTTCTTTACCACTAGCATCACCTGGGAAGCCTGAGTGGCATCTGTGCTTGTGATATAAAACATGACTTCTCTAGATGGCCTTGCTTTCTACCGACAGGTATGCTTGTGCACTTAGGCACCTGTCTGGTCCACCACACCCAGCTTGGCCTAATTAAGGCACTCTTTGTTTTATTTAGTTGTTAATATTATATGACATTGTTTATTTAACATTGTTTATTTAACATTGTTAAGAAGAGTTGAAAATTATAAATAAAAATGCTATGTGTAAATTAATATCTAGAAATAACTATTCTCTTTAATTCCCTCCTATTTTTTAGTTCTATGCCTTCTAATTAAAATAGGAAACCATTTTCTTATTTCTTATTATGGATTCATGCTTCTAGTTAAAATAGTGCCTAGGATGTGGAGATGGGATGGGGAGGGATGTCAGAGGTAGAATTTGCTATAATAGTTTTGAGCAACAAATCCACCAAGAACTTTCTCTGCAAACCTTCATGAATGTCTGAATCTGAAAGGTAGCTACAAGTGTGGACTCTCACGTTAACCTGCCTAAGTTCAAACCCAAGATATATCACTGATTAGTTGGCTTAAGTTACTTAATCTCTCTTTCTATTTCCTCATCTGCACATGAAAGTAATAATATCTTCTTCATGGTTGAGCATTAAATTAATTGATATTTGTAGATCATTTGGAACTGACATGACACAATCCAAGTATTCACGTAGCACTTACTTGTACTAGTACCAGCCTTTAACCTGCCTTACTATCAGTCTTATTCACCTAATACCATGTCCTTAAGTCTAACCAGCAAACCACACATCTAGCCAACAGCCCGAAGTATGGCCTTATTACTAAATACGACAGTTTACTCATCCCTCCATCTGTGCTCACATTTACTATAAAGAAAATAAACAAATGATAAAGTGAAGATTAGGAAGAATTGATAATTGGCAGCAGACCAAGTGCTATTTTTAGAAAAAAGTTACTCATTGTCCCCAGACGGAATGCTTTTGAGATTACCTGATCACTGAGACCTCTGACTTCCCAGCTGGGGTTTTATACACTTTGGAATAATCATTTTCATGAAATAAATATAATTCATAGCAAGCATGACAAACTGGATATTTACACATACAGGTGTTTGTGCACGTGAATATCTACACATATTCACATATTTGTAAACTAATCATGTTCAAGAAGGAGTGAATCCATCATTTATCATGTTTTTCAGATGGCAAAAGAATGATCCAAAGGAGAATTAAAGTAATATAACATACTATACTGCAAAATAGAAACCATAAGAATTTTCCCACAAATGTCTTCCTATAACATTTTTTAAAAAACCCTCTAGGAAACATATGATTAGCTTGGGTCAATAAGTTTAGGTTTTGTATAAATAGAAGCCATAATTTATTTTACAAATGCATGTGCCCATGATGACATTTTTCACTTTTCCTTTTAGAATTTCTGTTTCTGAGGATTTCCCATAAAAACTATGAAATTTGTAACTTAGATTAACCACATACCACATGATCTAACCACGTTCTTTTCTTTAACGTAGTGACTAGTTTCTGAGACCTTCTGACATGGCTCTGTAAAGCTACTGCAATAGTGGGACTTTTCATTTTATTTATTTATTTTGTGATTTGCAATAATATGTCTGGAGTCAGGGGCCGGGTTAATGTGGTGAGTGCGTCTGGGTTTTGTGTACTCTGGATTGGTGATTCTCTGCGCAGGGATTTATTTTAGTGTGTTTGAGATATAAAAATGTAGCAGAAACAGGAAAAAGCTTTTGTGTGCTTCCTTAGCCTCAAAGCAGTCACAGCCCACTAAACTGTGCGGGTGGTTTGGGGATTTAGTTTTTTCTTAGAGCTGTTGTGCACATCATAAAACTGAATTTCAAGTGATACTTTTCAAGTAGCATCTACTTTTCGTACATTACTTTGGATATCTATTATATAGCTGAGATAATGTAACAGAATGTATAATTTGTTCTCTTTAAAAATGAGTGATTTTAGGCATAGAAGTCAAAGACTAATCTGAAGTAATTCATAATTACTGAAGTCCATATGCTTCTTGGTGGGACTACTTGACAGTCTTATATTTGTTATGTAATCTTCTATATCTAGAGATTCTTACCTTTAGTTATGAGCCTTAGCTTTATTTTATTTAATATTCTATTAGACTACAACAGATTGTAGACTAATAGACTATAATGTTCTATTAAAAGAGGATGTGCAAAAAAAATATGTCATTACCTTTATTACCAGAACAGACATGACAGTTGTTACTATCACTTATAAGAATATGAGTAGTTCTCCTTGCCACCTATGGAATTTCAAAAAAAGCTTCCATGCATATATTAGGGAAACCAAATTACTTATATGGAGGTCATAAGACTTACTTTAAAATTTGTTGAAAAAATGTAAAGTTCTTCTAAAGGCTAGTTGTTTTATCACAGACAGTGGACATTAAAGGATGGAACAGTACATACTCTACTTGTTAAGAGTTAGAGTCAGAAAAGAGGGGCAGAAAGAGCTGGTTTTAACAGTTCATGAATTCTGGATAATTTATGTTTATAAAAATATTCTATTGTTAGATTTCCTTGGCCTAACAAAACTAGAATTTTCATCAAAAACCCTGTCAGTCATATGTTTTTATATGTGACAATGTGTATGTGTATGCTGTCCTGTCCAACTCTGTGGGAGCCCATGGACTGTAGCCCAGCAGGCTCCTCTGTCCATGGCACTTCCCAGGCAAGAACACTAGAGTGGGTTGCCACTTCCTTCTTCAGGGGATCCTCCCAGCCCAGTAATCGAACCTAAGTACCCTGCATCTCCTGCATTGGCAGGTGGATTCTTTACCACTGGTGCCACCTGGGGAATCTTATAATGAAAGTAAAAGTGTTAGTTGCCCAGTTGTGTCTGACTCTTTGTGACCACGTGGACTGTAGCTGACTAGGTTTCTCTGTCCATGAAATTTTCCAGGCAAGAATGCTGAATTGGGTAGCCATTCCCTTCTCCAGGAGATCTTCCCAACCCAGGGATAGGACCCAGGTCTCCAGCATTGCAGGCAGATGCTTTAACCTCTGAGCCACCAGGGAAGCCCCCTGGTGAGAACAGATTAAGTAAGTATGAATAAGCAAGTCTTATCCCAGGCTCAGATGGTAAAGAACCTGCCTGCAATGCAGCAGACCCAGGCTCAGTTCCTGCACTGGGAAGATCCCTTAGAGAAGAGAATGACCATCCACTCCAGTATTCTTGTCTGGAAAATTCCATGGACAAAGGAACCTGGGAAGCTATAGTCCATGGGGTTGCAAAGAGTTGGGCAGGACTGAACAATTAACACTTTCACTTCATCTCAGGTAGATTCTGTTCCCTAAAAGGATGTCTCAGCTCTCCTAAATTTGAGGTAGTTAGTCATGTGTGAGAGATATACCCTGTTTTCTACTCAAGAAAGTCTGCTTCCTGAGTGGATCCAGTTACCCATGACTGCTGTTCTTTCAATTTTTATCTAGTAGGCCTGACTCCGTATCTGCCTTCTTGCCTTGATATGTAAATTTGAGTCCTCCAAAATATAGACAGACACTAAAAATTAGACAAGAAAGAGATTGGCGGAAATTCTTGTAAGAATAAAAGGAGAAGGAGGAGGTGAAGGTCAAAAGCATGTCTGATACTTTAGGAAAGAGAGAGAAAGAAGGCTTGGTTAGAATGAGCCTCAGGCTACAGGGAGGCTCAGAAAATCTTGACCAGATCAGAGGGAGGTCCCAGAGCACAGGTGGCTAGTTTGAGTTGTCCCGACTGCAAAGTAGCTTCAATTGTGTCCAACTCTGCAATCCCATGGAGTGTAGCCTGCCAGGATTTTCTGTCCATGGGATTCTCCAGGCAAGAATACTGGAGAGGATTGCCATTTCCTTCTCCAGGGGACCTTCCTGACCCAGGGACTGAACCCTTACGTCTCCTGCATTGGCAGGCAGGTTCTTTACCACTAGCGCCACCTGGGAGTCCCTGAGTAGCCCTGTCTTGGGCCAACCTGGACTGCTCCAGGACCTCCATCTGCTGTGCTCAGTAAAGACTGGAAGCAGGCCATAACCTCCAAGTTGAATCCATAGGTGATGGATGGATGGCAGCTGGAGTCCATCAGCAGACTCTGCTAATGCAGCATGTTCCTTCAAAGGCAGATCTGAATGTGAACCTCAGGGGCTGCCATCCTTACAGCAGCATAGCTGCCTAGCTTCAATCACCAAGCCCCTTGGCACACCATGGACGGTCCCTGAGCAAGCTGCACGGTGTTTTTGGCATCTGAGGAATGCAGATGGAGGTCAGATCGATGGTCACCATCAGCTTTGGAATTTTGATTCTGTGATTCATTCAACAAATATTTATTGAGCACCTGCTACTGCCCTGGCACTGGTGATACAGCATGAACACCAAATCAGAGTGAACGTCAAATCAGAGTGAACACCGTGAGGACTGTATTTTTAAATGCTACCATTCTCATTTCCTTCCTTCAGTTCAGTTCAGTTGCTCAGTCATGTCCAAGTCTTTGTGGCCCCATGGACTGCAGCAGGCCAGGCTTCCCTGTCCATCACCAACTCCTGGAGCTTGCTCAGACTCATTTCCATTGAGTCTGTGATGCCATCCAACCATCTCATCCTCTGTCTCCTCCTGTCTTCAATCTTTCCTAGTGTCAGGGTCTTTTCCAGTGAGTCAGTTCTTTGCATCAGGTGGCCAAAGTATTGGAGCTTCAGCTTCAGCATCAGTCCTTCCAATGAATATTCAGCAGTGGCCACAGGACTGGAAAAGGTCAGTTTTCATTACAATCTCAAAGAAAGGCAGTGCCAAAGAATGTTCCTTCCTCAGGTCATTGTTATACAAATTTAACTACTTTTAAATTTTTTTTGATTATCATTTTTTACTAATTTTTTATGTTTATTTAGCTTTATATTTTCCCCCCTAGCATTGTTTCATGCATCCTACCTCTTTCTGTGTTCCTGTATTTCCTTTAAATCAATGAAATGCATACTTTAATAATTTTTCAGTGATGATCTGTGTCGAAAATTTTACCCCTTTATGTGAAAATGTTTTTACTTTTGAATAATTGTATGTATATGCTTACTCATGTCTGACTCTTTGCAACCCCATGAACTGTAGTCCACCAGGCTCCTCTGTCTGTGAGATTTTCCAGGCAAGAATACTGTGTGGGTTGCCATGCCCTTCTCCAGGGCATCTTCCCAACTTAGGGATCAAACCTACATCTCCTGCATCTCTTGCACTGGCAGGCGGATTCTTTACCACTGAGTCACTTGGGAAGCCTACATAGTGTTTGGCCTGAGTGCATGCTCAGTCATGTCCAACTTTTTACAACCCCATGGCCTATAGCCTGCCAGGCTCTTCTGTTCATAGAATTTTCCAGGCAAGAATACTGGAGTGTGTTGCCATTTTTTCTTCCAGGGGATCCTCCCAAACCAGGGATCAAACCTGTGTCTCTTGCAAGTCTCCTACAATGCAGGTGGATTCTTTACTGCTGAGCTACCAGGGAAGCCCTCCAAGTATTGTCTAGTGAAGTGAATATTTTCTGTCTTGTCATGTACAATTTTTTAAAATAATGCTGATCTATAATAAAGTACTAATTTATAATAAAAAAGTGGGTAACTTTTATTTCTGATAAAGTTTAGACTATTCCCTCTATTTTATGCAGTAATATTAATGGCTAATATTTATGTAGTACCAACTATTAGCCAGAAACTATTCTGAGTGTTTTATGGATATTGCTTCACTTCATGTCCATAACACACCTTGTAGTCAGCATTGTGATGATTATAATCCCATTTTATAAATGAGGAAAATGAGGCAGAGTGATTAATTTTCCCAAGTCCTATAGGCACCAGATCCAAATTTGTACTCAGGCAATACCCTGGTTACCCTGGCTATGAATTCACTTTTTAAATTTTCTAGCTCTGATTTTTCCTTTTTAACTGTCCTAATTTTTTTGTCAATTACATCTTTATATTATGTGCTTCTACTAGAGGTGGATCCAGTCAGTCATCTTTGAGATGACTCTTATATGCTTCCTATATTTTTAATAATCTTTGTTAATGATACGTTAACTTTTTAAAATTCCGTTTAAAAAAGCGTACGTACTCTAAATTTTAGAACCCTAGGATAAATGCCTAGTTTTTCCCAGGCTAGTTGTAGTTTGATTTTTCTCTGCAGCTCAGAGAAAATTTGTGAAGGAATGATCTTACAAAACAACATGCAGTTCTAGAAGAGAAAGAATTCTACCTGAATGTTGTGAAGTAGGTAAGCTTATTAAGGATTGATAGAAATCTAGTATTACTTTGGGTTCTATCCCATTTCATTCTTAAAACATTTTTTTAAATTTGTTTTTTATTTTATTTATTTAGCTGTGCCAGTTCTCAGTTGTGGCACGAGGAATCTTTAGTTGTGGCATGTGGGATCTAGTTCCCTGACTAGGGATCAAACCCTGGATACCTGTGTTGGGATAGCCTTAGCCACTGGACTACCAGGGCAGTCCCTTTATTTTTGGCCATGCCTTGAGGCTTCTGGATCTTAGTTTTCCAACCAAGACTCGAACCTAGGTCATCAGCAATGAGCATGGAATTCCAGCCACTGGACCACCAGGGAATTTCTCTCATTTTAAAACTTTTAAAATATGAAAGAGTTATGTAGAAAGACATGTTTACATAGTATTAATAGAATTAAGCTTTTAGTGGCTCAGTTTTTTTTTTTTTTTTTTTGCCACTTCATTTTTTAATTGAAAGATAGTTGCTTTACAGAATTTTGTGTTTTTCTGACATACATCAGCAAGAATCAACCATAGGTACACCCATGTCCCCTTCCTCCTGAACCTCCTGTCCATCTTCCTCCCCCTCCCACCCTTCTAGATTGTCACACAGCTCCTGTTTGAGTTCCCTAAGTCATATGGCAAATTCCCATTGGGCATCTGTTTTATATATGGTATTATAAATTTACATGTTACTCTCTCCATACATTTTGAGGGCTTCCCAGGTGGCCAGAGTGATAAAGAACCCACCTGCCAATGCAAGAGACACAAGAAACAAAGTTTGATCCCTGCGACGGTAAAAGCCCTTGTGGTAGGAAACGGCAACCCACTCCAGTATTCTTGTCTGGGGAATTCCATGGATAGAGGAGCCTGGTGGGTACAATCTGTCCATGGCGTCTCAAAGAGTCAGACACGACTGAGTGACTGAGCACATAAAGTTGGCTTGAAATCTAACACTGGCTTCCCTTTGGCATAGCAGATGGGCACCTGACCTCCAGGTGCCCTTCACTGGGTTAATTCCAGCTGCTCACACACTGGTTACATGACTTTTGATATATTTTTAAACCTCTCTCTGTTTCAGTTTCCTCATCTCTAATGTTTAGCAATAATAGTAATTTCCTCAGGGAGTTCTTGCATTAAGTGAGTTCTTAGAACAAATGTTTGTATATAATAAATAATGTCGTGTTAGTTATTATTATTACTACACCTCCTACAGTTATTATTAACTTGTTTTTGTTTAATTGCTAAGTCCTGTCTGACTCTTTCGTGACCCCATGGATTGTAGCTCTCCAGGTTCCTCTATTCATGGGATTTCCCAGGCAAGAATACTGGAGTAGGTTGCCATTTGCTTTTCCAAGGTATCTTCCCCAATCAGGGATCAAACCCTCATCTCCTGCTTTGCAGGCAGATTCTTTACTGCTGAGCTACCAACTTAGCGGTTCTCAAAGTTGGTATTTTATAGAATAAAAAAAGGAAAAAAAATAGGGAATTGGCTTAAGGTATCCAGCATTTTAGTGACAGTAGGAAAATATTAATAATTACTACAGTCTACTACCAAGTGTATGATAGAAATATTCTAAGACATGAAAAGAGAACAAAGATGGCTTTATACAAAACTCATTGCAATGTATTTATTATTCTGTTTCATCATAGAGCAATAGAAACTTTGTCAAGAAATAGCACCAGTCTGGGGTTTGAGAATCATTGTTTTAAATATCATTGCCCTGAAAGACAGGGAAAATTGCACACCCAGGGTGTTTTACAATAGCATCAATGTAATAGAAAATTAGCCCCTTATAGTTTAGGAATAGCTATCAAAATGTCCTTGCTTTTTAAAAAAGAGTCTAAATTAATCTTCAAGGATTATTTAATAAAAACCACTTAAAAGAGAAACAAATTGTGCAAGTATATTATAGGAAATGACTACATATAGGTTGAAGGAATAATTAGTATGCTATTTTAAAAAATTACACTGAAGAAGAAGTTTAACATGAAGAAGGAAGTCATTCAACAGGGCTCTGATTCACTAAAATACAATGCCCAGCTTTCCATTCTGCAGTCTAATGAACAATAGAAGCACTTGAGGACTCAGATGAGCAATGCCTAATGATTAAGGGATAAGAAAATAAAATGGAAATCTCAAGAAAAGGACATATATGGAATTTTATAATTTTAGCTTGGATAAAGTATGGCTAATGGTCATTTCAAGAAGTATTTTCAGCTATAAACAGGGATTATAATATGTTGAATGGGGGTAGTTATTTTTTTTCCCCCTGAGATTCCAAATTGACTGGAGTTTAATCTTTAGAAGGGCTGAATAACCTATTGTCATTTACCCACACATCTATTGGATTCTGTTGGATAAATTCTCTGCCTAGGACACTAGACCAGCATTGTGGATCATGTGTAGTGATTCAAGATTAAAGATACGGATGAAGTGGTTGTGTCCTGCTTTCATAGTGCTTCTATTTATCCACATTGATTTGTACATACATTACAAAAACAGAAGACTGGAAGACAAGGACTGTGCAAATGAGATCAGGGAATTAAAAGAGCGTTTCAACTGAAGCAGCTAGAAGAAAACTTGTGAGGCTATTTTAGATCCATGGATGCATAAACATGGGCAGGTAGATAAAGAGTCAGAGTTGGAGTGAGTATTTAGAAAGAAGGCATGATCATTGTATAATAAATAGGATTAGTTTGCTTGTAATAAAATGGTATATGAAAGTACTGGAATATAAATTTGAAAAGACAGATTACAGCCAGTTTACATGTTGAATGAACTTTATCATCTTAAACTTGGGAGAACCGTTTATTATTTTCTACTTTCAAAAATATTATTTAAAAATTCAGTTAAAAGAGCACTGCATTTTACCTAATCAATAATAGAAGCTAGATTACCTGCAAACAACTTAATATTGCCATTGAATATGCATAGTATCCTAAGAATTCAAAACAACTTTTCTCTTTTCAACAATTAGGGTTGCTAGATTCAGCAAATAAAAAATATTGTGTTTTATCTGATCATCTATTAACAATTTATTTTGATTCTGTTCTGAATTAACACATCCATGGATTCAAATAGCTAAAAACGACTTTCCTTTGGTTTTACAGGATGTGACCAATGATAAAACTGATCCTTTGTCAACTTTTGTTTTAAGGGTATATGATATATCATGCCAACAAAAGTCCGTCTAGTCAAGGCTATGGCTTTTCCAGTGGTCATGTATGGATGTGAGAGTTGGACTGTGAAGAAGGCTGAGCACCGAAGAATTGATGCTTTTGAACTGTGGTGTTGGAGAAGACTCATGAGAGTCCCTTAGATTGCAAGGAAGTCCAACCAGTCCATCCTAAAGGAGATAAGTCCTGGGTGTTCATTGGAAGGACTGAAGCTAAAGCTGAAACTCCAATGCTTTGGCCACCTGATGCAAAGAGTTGACTCACTGGAAAAGACTCTGATGCTGGGAGGGATTGGGGGCAGGAGGAGAAGGGGACGACAGAGGATGAGATGGTTGGATGGCATCACCAACTCGATGGACATGAGTTTGAGTAGACTCTGGGAGTTAGTGATGGACAGGGAGGCCTGGCGAGCTGCGATTCATGGGGCCACAGAGTCGGACACGACTGAGTGACTGAACTGAATTTAATATATCATGAATTTGTAAATCTATAAATCATCCTATTTTACATTAGAAATTAAGTTTTGTTTGTCTTAAAACTAATGTAGTGTATCCTGTGTTTAAAGAAAGCAAATTATGTAAAAGTATATTCAGTGAAAATTGTTTCCCTCTTGTTAAATCTTAAGCTGTTTCATCAGTTTGTGATCTTTCTGTTATTGTATATTTAAATGTATATACAACCTTTCCACACCTGGGACCATATTAGACACACAATTTTATACCTTGCTTTTTTAATTTATCTTGAAAATCTTGGAAATCACTTTTTATGAATATTTATGCTGCTGCTACTGCTAAGTCACTTCAGTCGTGTCCGATTCTATGTGACCCCATAGACGGCAGCCCGCCAACTCCCCCATCCCTGGGATTCTCTAGGTTAGAACACTGGAGTGGGTTGCCATTTCCTTCTCCAATGCAAGAAAATGAAAAGTGAAAGTGAAGTCCTCAGTCGCGTCCGACTCTTAGTGACCCCATGGACTGCAGCCTACCAGGCTCCTCCATCCATGAGATTTTCCAGGCTAGAGTATTGGAGTGGGGTGCCATTGCCTTCTCTGATGAATACATTATAGCTATGTATTATTATTTTTAATTGCTACATTCTATTCTATTATATTAATATACCTTTATTTGAATAGCCACCTAATGATGGCCATTTAATGGCCTCTCTTCACTATTTGAGTATATAATTGAAGTTGTATCATAAGACTATTTGCCATTCTTATTTAATGTTCTTCATAATCATGTTTACATATTACTCTGTAAATGAAAATGTTTGCAATTTAGTTTTAAGGCTAGACCTGAAGGCTCCAGAGAAACCAGTGTGCATTGATAACCTACTAACTATGTGCTAGCCCCTTTTTGTACTATCACTTCTCATTATCTGAAAGTCAATTAACCAATGTTGGGGGCACAGATATGACCTGGCCATGTTTGCATATACTTTCCACATGGCTTTCAGCAGCCGGGATTAAGCTTCTTCCACAGACTTAGAAGCACAAGTCATCTGTCTGTACTTAGGTGGAATACAAGCAGCAAAGCCCAGGTTCCAGAGCAAAACTGATTTAAACCACATTCTCAGTGTTCATAGGATATCTCTGATCTCAATATCAGATAAAAGAGGATGAATGTTGCTGTAAAGAAAGTTAAAAAAATTATAGCTATGCAAGGGAAGATACTTTATAAAGATGGTTCCCAGTACCAATAATTTGCTGTCCCTTCACTGCAGAAATAAAAGCAATTTCTTAACAGGCCAGATAATTGTAATTATATTTCTGTCTCTGGATGATCTCTGCTTCTATAATTTCAATAATTGCAAACAAACACGACCATTTCCTTCTGTCCTCTCCCTCCCCCAACATTGCTCTGAGACACCCTAAGATACTTTCAGGGAGCTCTTGAAGTCAACATTATTTTCACAATAATAGTTTATTATTTTCCTGTTCCTTTTGGACTGAAATTTGCACACAATACTGGAGCCTTAAGGGTACTTCTGTCTTAGAATAAGCCAAGTGGCCCTAAACTGTATTGAAAGTTATTCTATTCTTCGGGGTTATACACTTAAACTAAAAAAGTCCTTGATCCTTGGATGAGGCAATTTTCATTAAATTTCTTCTATTTAATGTCTTTTTTAATACTTTCTATGACAAGATGGGAAGTACCCATATAGAACTTCTGCTGCATATTGAAGTACAAATTATAATGTTCATCTCAAAGTAAAGCCCTTATATGATTCAGTTTGAGCTATATATATTAGACCCATTTTTCATGGCCTATAAATTATGATTATTCAGACCTGAGTATATACAGATACCTAGAAAATAAAGTGTGTCCATAACCTGAAGGAAAATGATTTACAGTATTTGTTGTTGATAAAATTTTAGCTTTCATCGAAAATTAGAATTTTGTAAAATTTATATCTGCTATCATGAACTTGACAGATTTCCAATACCTAATGAAATTTCTGATGAGATCATGATGGTGATATTAATGAATGTGATTATTTTTTGATACTTTATAATGAAATGTGTCAACATTTGAAAGATCTGCATAACTCAGTAAGCAGTATTCTCTAACAGACCAATTCTTAGTGTTATAAAATCATGCATGGGTCAAAGATCTATTAAGAATGCAAGAGAAATAATGGATTTTAATGTAAAATAAAATGAAAAGTTCATTGACATAGTTTCAGATTCCACATTGCAACGGAATTTTAGGAAACTAGTATTGTCAATATTTGGTGTGTCTCAAAGAAAAATATCCACAATTAGATAAAAAAGCCGCTAAAATATTTTCTTTTCCAGTTCTACATTTGTGAGAGGGTGAATTTTCCTCATATCCTCAGCCCAAGGTATATATTGCAATATGTATTTTTTTTATTACATAGAAGCAGATATGATAATTCAGCGTTTTTATTGTCACATAACAAGAGATTCACAAAATTGTAATGCAATGCCCTTTTCCTTGCTTTTAAAACTTGAAATGTATGATTATCTTAGTGTAGCATATTATATATGTGAACATTTTAAATGGGTTTGTAGTCATTATTTTTAATGAATTAATAAATAGTTTAGAAACAGTTTCTGCTTTACTTTCTAATCTGGCAAATACCAATGACTATAACATACATAAATAAAGCTGTTTTCACCTTGGTAATTTTTTATAGTGGTTTTGAGTCCAGAAAGTTTTGAGACCATCTGTTCTAAGCTGTCATTGGTAAGAATGTTTGTATCACTATAGGATTACCGAATCAAAAGGAATGGATAGTTTATATTCCATTTAGGAAATATTTCAAATCGTAATTCAGATCCTCAAAGGCCCTTCATAAATACCTAAGAATGTACAAAATGCCTAACTGCAAGCTTTAGTGTATCTTCCTGGGCACATTGCCCCATTGCTTGCTATTTTAAGAGTCTGTATACCTTGTATGTCTAGTTCATCTTTATAATCACATAGCTTCCACAAAAGTGCATAACACAGAAAAGATCCTCCTTGAATCGTATGGGTTTGGAAGAATGACTGAATGAACATAGACATTCACACAAGTGGTGCTCTGCAATCAGATATAGATGAAAATCTCATACCATCAAAACAAAGTGGGTAGATGCAAGTGAATAAATATATCATGATTGCTGAAAATTTTGCTGTTTGAAAATGGAGAAAATAGTGTCACCTCATATACCCTTGATTAGTAAATGGTTTATGAAAGAGGTAGGGTTTTGAAGGTAAAAAGGGCAGTTTCAGGATTTCCCTGGTGGTCCAGTGATTAAGAATCCTCCCTGCAAAGCAGGGGAAACAAGTTCCATCCCTGATCAGGGAACTGTGATCCCACATGGCTGTTGGGCAACTAAACCTGTGCATCTCAACTAGAGAATTAGGTGCTCCAATGAAAGATCTCACATGACTCAACTAAGACCCCATGCAGTCAAGTAAATAAGCAGAAATAAAAAATAAAATTGTTAAAAATTTTAAAAGAGCAGTTTCAAGCACCAATGGCAGTACAAAGAGCAGAACACTAAAAGACAGTGTGAAATAATATTCAAAACAGTCATTCTAGTGAAGAAGGAACAAGGTGAATTCATTTAGGGAGAGCACGAAGGGATGAAGAATACAGCTGATGCTCAAAGACGTTCAACCAACTCAACTGAGAAATGATTACCTGGACAGAAAGGGGACCAGCCAGTAGCATTCCCATAAGAAACAATGAAGTTGGCTGTAGGGTATTTTAAAAGTTAGAGCCCATACCTCTTAAATCATAGCTGAGTAACTGAGCCTAATATTTTGGAGGTTAATCAAAATAAAAAAATTAGGAAATTGGTTTTCTGAGATGCAATAAAGCTCAAGTTGGGTCCTGAAACTGAAGCTTGCCTGCTGGTGTCAGAATATCCAACAGGTGAGAGAGAAGTGAATCCATGATTATTTTATTGAATTAAATTTAGGTGAGCTTTTGTGGGGAATGTAAGGGGAGAGATATTTTTAACTTTATAGCTGAGGTAGTCAGGAAAGAATGTCTGTGTTCCAATTTGAAAAAGACAATAAAATAACAAAAATAGGAATTTCTGGCTGTCTCCTTACTGTCACCATGATTAGTGTTGTTATGGCTGACAATTTTTAGTACAGTCAGAAACAGTAATATTATTAAAAAGACAATTTTAATTATTATTTAAATGTTTTACATTAACATATGGTAATATAAAGCAGATAAAGTCTCACTTCAATTTACTGGTAAGTAACTACAGTATTAAAAGGAACACTTAAGCATAGAATTAAATGCATATTAATCTAGGTCACCTATGTCATTAGAATCATCACAAAATATTATGTATTATTTCTCAGTTAAAATAATAGCAAAATTTCAGAATTCATAAACCTTTCTATCCACTCTTGAAACAGCTTCTAGACTGAATCATCTATAACAGGAGCAAACTAAGTTTAACATTAAACTTTGTATAAAATTAAACTTAGGTTTTAAGTTAAATATAGAGCTTAGTCAAAGCTAGGTTTTTTCCCATAGTCATGAATGGAGGTGAGATCTGGACAATGAAAAAGGTGAGCACTGAAGAACTGATGCATTCAAATTGTGGTGCTGGAGAAAACTCTTGACAGTCCCTTGGACAGCAAGGAGATCAAACCAGTCAATCCTAAAGGAAATCAACCCTGAATAGTCATTGGAAGCACTGATGCTGAAGCTCCAATACTTTGGCCAGCTGATGCGAAGAGTCGACTCATTAGAAAAGACCCTGTTGCTGGGAGAGATTGAAGGCAGGAGGAGAAGGGACAACAGAGGATGAGGCGGTGGGATGACATCACCAACTCAATGGACATGAGTTTGAGCAAGCTCTGAGAGATGGTAAAGGACAGGGAAGCCAGGGATGCTGTAGTCCATAGGGTCAACAAAGTCGGACACGACTGAGCAACTGAAAAATAACAATAGAGATTGTCAAGTGATACCACAGGTGAGAGTACTTTTTCACTGATCTTACATATTTTGGTTGCTTTTTTCTCCTATCTGCTAATTTCATGATGTCTGTATAATAATAATCTGTAATCCACTCTATCAAAACTTATTTTTCCTACATATGTTTATAGAAATACATACACCCACATTGTCTGTTCTTACAGTGTTTGTGGTTATGAACTGTTAATATTTCTCTAAGCAATAATGCATACACTTGAAAATCAGAGAGGAAAGTGATGTATATCTTACATATATCTGTTATTTTTATATATACATATATTTATATACATAACCCTTTCTTTCAAATGTAGACATATCTATATAATCTTTACCTATCTATGTCAACATTTGTACCTCTAGTTCTAGAAGTTTACCTTTCACTATTTGTCCTGAAGAATATGAATATAATCAAGCCCATTCTTGATTATACTCCCCTCTTGAGTAGAAGTGAAAATCTTGAGCTGACTTTACAGATCAAGTCATAAGCACACATGCATTCTGTGATATGGTCTAAATCTCACAGCTCTGCCTGTTTTGTAAACATGGTAAAGCTCTCAGCCATCCTACTAAAACAGAACAATGAAAGATGTTGATTTAAAACTCAGTAAAGTCCAGTTTTTCAGAAGAACACACACAAGGCTGTACTAGTGTAATCTACATCCCTCCCTGATAGGGAGGCTCAGCCCTACCCTTTGGGCTTTGTGCCAGTGGCTACCAACCTTGTAACTACCTTGAGTTAGTGTAACAGCAGCTATAGAAGTTACAGTGGAGAAAACCTCACAGTCATGTGCATTTTTCCCAGGTATCAAAAAAAAAAAAAAAAAAAATCCTCCAGTATAAACAGAAATAAGATAGTGTGTAATTACCCTGCACACATCATTTTGCTGTTTTCTTATTGTAGGTTAAAAAAAAATCACAACCCTACTTCTCCCTTATCAAACTTTGATAAAGTAATTAAATTTAAATATGCATTCTAATTTGTTCTTAGATTGGTTTTGACTTTCTGGTTTAGAATATACATCCACAGAAGCAAGAGACCATAGTTAATAAATGAGAGCCTTGTCTAAACTACACAGAGAAGGCAGGCAAGAAATAGTACTTACTTTTCTGCATGGATGTTAAAGCAATGTCACTAATATCATTTTGGATAGAATTCTCACTCCTGCTCTTTAGAAAGCAAATCAGCTAATGCTGTAATTTCTCTTCTTGATAAGATTCATCAGTGGTTGATTCCCAAAACTGTACAGTAAGTACATGTACAAAATGTAATCAACCAAATCATTAGCATTTATTAAAGAAGACGTTTCAAATTGATGGGCAGTCTTGAAGAAAAGTATACATCTCCTCCTTTCTAAATCCTATTTGAATATATAACCAGAATGTATTTTTGAACACAATCAAATGTATTCTTATATTTTCCATGAAAAATGGATCAGTATATACGCCCAATCCACACTGGCAAAACACCATGCTGAAGACATTAAATCGGATTTCAGATTCACAAGAAATAACAAGTATGTTAAAGATGCATTGATGTATTTGCTTGACATTATAAACAACATCATTTCAAATTAATATATCAGTCTTTAACCTTCTCTCGCATTTGTTATAAAGTTGATGGTTATACTCTGTCAAAAGGAGTTATCCTTAAGCCCCCTGAGAAGAACTCTATTTAAATGTTGTTTCTCCTCGATTGCTGTAGATGAAGGCAACTTGAAGATAATTACCATGCTTTCATTTTTTTTTCACATTAAAGAGTAAATATAAAAAGTTGTTGCTGTTGTTAAGGTGCTAAGTTGTGTCTGACTCTTTTATGACCCCATGGAACGGTACCCTGCCAGGTTTCTCTGTCCATGAGATTTCCCAGGCAAGAATACTGGAGTGGGTTGCCTTTTCCTTCTTCACAGAATCTTCCTGACCCAGAGATAGAACTCACACCTCTTGCATTAGCAGATGGATTCTTTACCACTGATCCACTAGGGAACTCCAAATTAACTTTTGGGGTTAATTTTAAATTTTAAATTGACTTTTGCCAGTTAGTGGTAACACCCTTGTTTTTCAGTATTGTTATGATTACCAAATTATCTAATAGTTTATTTCTCTTAAAAATAATGAGTTTGTAAAATGAAAACATATTATGATTTGCAATTTACTTTTCAGATTCTAAAACCCAGTTACTATTAAGATATCTAATACTGCTTTAGAAGTGACTATATTGTGATACATTAATATAAATCTTTCTAATATACATGTTTGGGCAGGATTCTTATAAATATTTTTACAAGTTTATGAAAACTTATGACATGTTGTCCTTTTGTCTAAACACTTACCAGTTCATTTTAAAAAATGCAGCATATCTCATGAAACAGCTCCCATTTTCCTACACACAATTACATCTTACCTCAACCTAAAGAGTTAAATCAGTTGCTTATATTAGTTACCATGATTTCACAATTCCTCATGATATACAATAAAAAAGTGTTTTTATGGTAGATCCACTCTACATGTCATCATTTACACTGTTTAAATAAGCTACACGTTTAAAAAGAAAAGCCATTGTTCAGATGTTCATTGTAAGTTTGTTGCAAGGCTGATCTTCTAACACATTTTGTTGTTCCCTACTAGCCATGGGTTCTGAAGAGAAAAAAGATGGCAAGAAGTGAGAGTTTGTTAATAGGTCATAGATGCAGCCTCTGTTTGCAAGGTTCTGAATCTTATCCCAAGATTCTGGGGTAATGCATGAAAAATTAAGCCATGCACAAATGTTTCCAATTACTCACTTGTTTGGCATCACATAGACTGAACCAAACATGGAAATTAAAGCCTACATTTTTCACCCGATTGTTTACTATATTATAGATATATTACTATAGGATAGATATTATACTGTATATAGGTCATATTTCTGACCTTATACAAAAGTAACTATGACTTTTCCTATTTTACCATTTCAGAATCAAACAAAGGATTGAAGTCAGTCAATCCGTAGAGATATTAAAATGGGCATTTCAAGTATTTTAAGAATTGTTATGAGTAGACCAGTGACAATGACTCAGAATGGCGTAACTGAATTGTTTCATAAGTCAAGAGCTACATTGGTCCTCCTATAATCTTTAAAAACTTTAAAAAATGAATGTGAACTATTACAAGATTAATATATTTTGAATATACCAGGAAAATCAAACCTTAGCCCACACATGGTAATTAACTTCCTCACACCCTTCAATTGCTTAAAGGCTCCTCTCTCAAGGTCTCTGGTTTCTAGAGTTAATTGTCCAGTGACATGTCACAGTGTAGCTTCAGCCAGAATACCTACTACAGGTTTTTTCCTCTTCTGCTTGAAACTGACATCATGTACTGAAAGATGAAGGGGCCAATGCGCTTCTGAAGAAGCATGTAGTCATGAGACTTCACCTGCCACCACAGATAGAGAGGAAAAAAAGGAGGGGGGGTACTTAGCAATTTCAAGAGCCACAATTTACCATGGAAGCCTCTACTTAATATTCCGCTTGATCTGCCAAGTTTATAGCCTGGCAAATCTGAATACAAATGTCGATGCAAATGAGGATTCATTATTCTTACAAGGTCTTTGTGTTGAAGCTTAATGTAACTTGGTTCCTATGGTTGCTCAGGGAACATAGATTGCAAGACAGCAAAAAATGATGAAAAGAAGAAAAATAGAGAAAGAAAATAATAGGAATAGAAGAAAAGACTTAAAATGCACTTCAGCCTGAAATGTGAGGAGACATAGGAACAAAGCATTGTCATTACAATCTCTCCTTCTTGCCACTTATATTTACTTCTCATCAGCAACAGAGGAGTTAATCACTCAAGAACATTCGAATCAGAGAGAAAACATAACAATTCTCTTTTTACTGATTATAACACGTTGTTCCCATTATAAAACCAATTCTTCAAATTGTCAAAATTTTTACCATTTTAAAGTAATTATAGAGCTCATGGGCTGGTGGGACCTACACATTTTGATCTCTAAGAAGACAGCAAATGCATTTAAAAAACCCCACCCAACAATTCCCTTCCTTTCCTTATGGATTAATTGCCAAATAATTCTGAATCAACATGTCAAGAAAGCTAAAATTAATAAACTACACATTGAAAAATCACAACAGTTTAACATCATTCATTTATTGTTTACCATAACCCAAGGCACGCAAAGCTTGCAAAACCCCAAGTTAGGGGAAATCCTGAGAGGCTGCAAAATTATGATTCTATCTCATCTACCATAGTATATTGTTCCGATGAATCTTTTGTATGGTTAGCTGTTGTTTACATATAAATACCTTCTGCGGAAATAAAAAGGTACTGAAGGTAACCGGAGCTGATACGATGATCCCAAGATCATTGCAGTAAGGCTTGCTTCTTCATCCATAAATAAAGCACATTTGCATCCATTCAGTCAAATTAGCTCCATTAAAAAAGGTGGTTATAATTAGCTCCTTTTTCTGCTTCACGGGAAAAATTCTTGCATGCCTGCTGTTTTGATTAAATCCACCATTGTCTTCCAATAGCTAGTGCTAATTCTTCCAAGGAAATCTTCAGTTGAGGTGTTATTTTATTCTGCGCCTCCGTGAGTTGTCTAATTTACGCCAAGTCCCTGCAGTGTTTCCTTAAGCCATCCTCTTTGTCTTGCCTTTGAAATTTACCAAATCTTACAAGAAATCAATACTTAATTGATTATTCACTTTTCTGCAGCTTCAAACAGCAAGCACACATAAGATCCTAGAGGAGTCCTCCGATTGCCAATGCAGGAGGTTGTTTGGTGGCAGAGCCCTGCAAGGGTCCAACAGCAAGCATTCCATGGAGCCGTGCACTGGCGTGGGGTGCCAGTGTCTGATAAAGAAAACGAAGATGCTCTAACGAAGCAGGAAAAGTTCCTGGATGAGGCAGATCCATCTCAAGGCTTTGGATAAAAGGCTGAAGCAGGAGCAATTGGATCCCAGAACATTATATAGATGCCTATTTTTTTTTTTTTTTTTGCAAGAATCCTTTTTGATTTTTCCTTACCCTTTTCTTCCCATGACACTGAAGTGGAATATCCCAAGTGCCGCCGAACTCAGAGAACTCCACGCTGGAATGGGGGTGAGACTGGTGTCGTACCTCTGGCATAGGATAAGGATGGCAGGCACGTAATATTACGAAATGTAGGACAAATTCAAGCGAAAGAGAGGGAGAGGGAGAGAGAGGGGGAGAGGGAGAGCCAGAGACAGATGGCGGATCTGGCTAAGAGCCAAAGCCAGTGAAATGAATTACATTGCTGAATAACTGTACACCATTGATTCTGCCACTTGTTGCTGCATGGCAAAAAAAAAAAAAAAAAAAAAGCCCCAGTGTATGTATGCGGGAATCTCCTTATTCTTCATGTGTACAGCAGACAACTTCATGCACAACTCCATCCTGACCTGCTATGCTCTGTGTGTCTTGGGTGAGTGTGTAGACGCGGCAGAAGGTTGCGGGCACATATGTATGCCCGAGAAAACGAATGTGTGTGTGTGCGTCTGCATGTGAGAGAGAGGCAAAAACAATCCTTGCAATCCAGCCATTTTTGTTTAATGAAGAATGGAAGACTGGCATTCAGAGATGTGGTTAGGTGTCGCATATTAATGTGGGCTCACCCGACAGCCTCCCCCTCTTTAAAAAGGAGTGGCACAGAAGTGAAGCCCGTATAGATCAACCACGTGGGAGAATCAACTCTCGAGGAACCCTATCATCTCTAAACCCACAAATGGGGCACAAGGAATTCCTCGGAGGAACAAGTTGCTCTCTGACAAGAAGAAAAGCTGCCCCCACAGAGGATGCGATGTTTGGGTGTTTTCAAAAAGACAGCCAGTCTCCGCAGATTGTTCAATAAATGCTTCAGACCCAGGACGAGGGGAGACATGATGGGATGCCCAGGGGGCTTTGGAAATCAAATACAATGTTTGAGTAGCACAATTTGAGGTACATTATAAAAAAGCAATTTGAATTGCCAATGAGGCGACACGTATCTGCATGCTAATTAGACCTGTGTCAAGGGTAGTCTGCAGGGGAGGAATGTGTGCGGAGCTCTGCCGAGAGATTGTTTCTGCATAAATTATCAGCTTTGTCCTACTGATCATTTTCCCAAACAAACATGAAATGCAAGATCAAAAGGCGATTCTAAAATTAAAATTATTGATTGACAAAGCCTAGATTTCAGAATCTAATTAGACGAGGCACAAACAAAAGCTGATATTATTACCGACTATGCCTGAGCTAGCAGCCAGATCATGCAGGGTTTGTAATTTATCTTTGTTTATGCAGCCAGGATATTAAAAATGTAATTAAAATGGTAAAATGATCTGATCAGAAATAGCCACCTAGTGGAAAGTATATTATTTTAAATGGATTATAAAGGCATTGGACTGTGCAAATAAAAAGGTTTTTGTTTCTTTCATGACAAACCTAGCATCTCATTGAGATCTTGCTATGCAATTTATCTTTTGCTAATAAGTTGTCTTTTGTGTTTTGTTCCATAAGATAAGAGACATCATTTGTAACCCTTATGTGTACACTAATAAACATTGTTATTACAGGTGGCATTCTGTAATCATAGGAACATCTCTCATAAATTATGGCATTTTTTGGTCACAAGTGGAAGTAATTCAACACCTATTTTGTATACTCATCACAGACATTAGATATAGCAATTATATGTGGTCAGTATCACTAAAAGGTAGTCATTCCCTCTGCTTTTGCATTGTCTCATTTAAAGTGGGTCCGGATAACTCTAGAACTTGGCATTAGTGGGCATCTTCAACCTTGAAAATGGGGTTGCAAAGCAAATTCATTTGCTCACTGAGTGCCTACTTCAACTTACTGCTTCAGAACAGATACAGTTGCATAAAAGCATGTAATAAGGGGATTCAAGTGATTTATAGGCTAGATCTTCTCTCATTTAGCAACATTTGGGAAGTGCCAATGAATTATTTTAGGAGCAAATTGTCTAATATAAAATTTATTAACCAAAATGCATCTGCTGTCATCTAATTGTGGATTTCGCAGCCAGCTGCCAGAAACAGACTTGTGATTCTCTAATAAAGCCTCTAAAAATGCATGATAAATACTTGTAAGAAAAATGAGAGCCCTGGCTGGTGAGGTCTATGTAAGAAATGTTGGAGACCATTTATTTTCTTTTTTTCATGAAATCACTGTGGACTGGCTCAATTCCCTTTTAAGAAATTCACAATTTAGGGTTCTGTCAGCAGCTCTGGGGTCTTTTGTTAGGTGCACTTAAAATGCCAGATTAAATATTAATATGTGGTTAGAGTTGTGCTATTTTGCAAGCCCTGAAACCCTATTAGTAAATCATGATCTGGTGACTGATGCAAGAAATTTCAAGGCGCCAACAGTGCAGATTGCTTTATGCCCATCAATCTGATGGATTGCTAATTTTTAGTCAATTGGGCCTTTGGACTCGTAGCTGTAAGCAGGTACTTTTTCCATCAGTAGAGAACCATGGTCCACCCGCTATAGCATTTTCTGCCCAAAAAGTACACCTGAGCAGGCAGAGTCTTTTGCATTGTTAATAGCCGTCTTCGCATGAGCAACGTTCTGTTTTAAACTATACTTTTAGTTGTGTTGCAACATACCCAGAAAGAAATAGTTGTAGATTTCCTAGGTGTCCCAGAAATGTTTCAAAAGAAATTAAAGGTGGGGAGAGGCTAACATGAAAAAGACTGTCAAACCCATTAGAATCCTTTTTAAGTCAGAAACTGTGAACTAACAATGTCATCCTAGAGAGTTTCAACAATATCTCGAAACTATGCTGAGTTAGAAGATAGAGCCACCCACAAAAGATCAGTGAAAAGACTTTTAAAGACAAAAATACTAGGAACCAACCAAGAGCTCTATGAAAGTATCCTGTCTAATCTTTCTGAAAATATGTCACATAACATGCTTGTGCCCTTGAAAAGTGGGAGTTTTTTTTCAACATATGGCTTGTTTCTGAAATGTGGTCAGAATCACTATTTGATCCTATGATAATCCAGGTGGGAAAACATCTTTATTTGTTTCATACAGATGGGCCTTGACTCCTAAATCCTGATAATATGAATTAACATATTTCATTATAATATTTACCAATTATAAAGCATTTTCCTCTCCATGGATACTATCCAAGCTTATGTTGGGTTCTGTTTTACCATCTGTCTTTTTATTTTTCTTTCATCTTACAGACCATTCTACAATTCAGAGCTAGTAATGAATTTAAAGGGATGAGCATGAAGGACTATTGTCTTCTCCTTTCTCTCTTGTCACAATTATTATTATATAATAATAATATTATAATAAAAATTATTATTTTTATTGATTCAGGAATACTAGGTAGAGTTCAGAAGTTCAGGCCAACATTTAAGGAATCCATGTTTTTAGTCAGAGTTTAGTTTAGTGCCTTCACTCATGTCTAGAAATATAATACACATAAGTTAAAGTATTGAAATCAAATTTTAATCTATAAAATTAGCCAATGTACTATATTATAATGACAACATTGTACATAAGATTCATTCATACACACCCCACATACAATTTCACTTTTTAAGTAACCTTAAAACTCAAAGTTGTGACAATCACACACTCAGATTGTTGCGTAATTGTCCTTATTTAACAGAAAGGGCCAATGGGAAGCTGAGGATTATTCTGTGGTAGCCAGCCTAAAACATCTTCTGTGGGTTGCTCTCTCTCACTTCAGTTATTCCCTGTGCCTCTCACCTTGCCCTGCAGAAAAGAGTGCCTGAGTTCCTACTGCTCTTTTTCTCCATAGCTATGGTTCTTTTCACCATACCATGAAAAACAATGTCTTGTCTTTATATTCTTTCCCATGCTTTCAAAAATGTTTAATTGACTTACTGAGATGAAGGGAGAAATAAGAGAAATTTACAGACACAACAGATTCAGTGCTAAAAAATTTCAAAACAAAGTGTTTGACATTCTCAGTACCAGACTACATTAGGTTCCTCCTATTTCACACTCCAGTGCCACTTTGTCTTTCCTCTTAATGAAGCCTAGACTTGCTAATTTAATTATTTTAATGACTTAAAAAAATCAGACATGAGGACAGGAGCATTGTCTATCTCATTTACTAAGCATAGTTCCTACTATGTAGTAATTATTCATTAACTATTTGTGAACCAGTGGTTGAATGAATAATTAGTCCTGAGAACAGCATTAACGAGTCAATTTTAGCAGTAAAGTTGAAAATGCTTCAGAGGAACAGTAAGCAGTGCTGAAGCATACACTTCTCTGACATTTTAGTGTGCTGCTCTCATTGGCACAAATTTTTATCATGACGTTTCAGTGGAGAAAAGCATGACAATTTAATGTTAAGATAATCGATTTATGAGATGTTTTCTTTGAATTGTAAGGTACTAGTTCTCAAGGAAACATTCCGCCTAGCTGGGTACATCTATCAACCACCACATAGGGGATTGGACCAGAAATTCTTTAAGGTTCCATTGACCTCTAAATGGCTATGTTCTGTGTGTCCCCAGAGTTGACCTGAAGACTAGTATAGTATTATTGTAGCCTATTATTATAGGCTAAGCTGCAATACCAAAGAGATTCAGAATGGAGTAGCACAAACTTTCAGAAGATTATTCCTCATGGAATAGTTCATATATGAGGAGGTAGTTCAGGAGACGTGGGCAGCTCAACAAGCTCAGAATGGCTCCCTGTTTCCATCTGGCTGCTCTAATATTTTCATTTTAAACCTGGTCTGGATTCCAGTCAGTGGGGATGTTTGAAAAGAGAAAGTTTTAATAACTTTAGACTGTGGAATGTTTGCACCCCGTTTTATGTCCTGCATATGTTCCAGTATCTCCTAGTTTATAGTCTATGGGTACTTGAATAGAATTTGTATCCTACTGTTGTGTGAAAATTGAATAAATCTTAATTATGCTGAATTGGCTCATAGTGGTTTTTAGGTCTAGTATACTATGTCTTTCTACTTCTCTGTATATTCATTCTATTAATTTTTGAGAGTTTGATATTGAAACTCTAACTAAAAGTCTTAATTTACCTACTTTAAAAATTGTAATATATAGTGTAACTATATGGAATTTTGCTTTGTATTTTCCAAGTCTCCTGTAAATATGTTATCATAATTTTATAATTTAAAAAAGAAAAGAGAAAGGGAAGCACAAGCATTTTCATCACATGGCCACACCTATTATAAGGACCCTTGAAAATACAGTTTTTTAAGTGGATGAGAACATGCAGCTACTTGGAAGAAGGAGCAAATAAAAACCAGGAAGAAATTAACATCTATTTAAAAGACTCCTCTCAAAGTGCTTACTCTCCTCTGACCCATGCATCTCAAGAGTTTTTCCTTATTACTATTCAAATTCTGACTCTTTTTGGCCTTAGCAGTCACTCTCTACTTTTGTGTTAGTTTTCTCTTTGACAAAATGAAGGATTTGAACTGGCTTTTTGCAAAGTTTTATTCTGTCTCTAAAATTCTGTGATTCTTCTTGTTTTTCAAGTAAGAGAAGTGTGTGTGTGTGTGTGTGTGTGAGTCACTCAGTCGTGTCCGACTCTGCAACCATATGGACTGTAGCCCACCAGGCTCCTCTGTCCAAAGGAGTGGATCGCCATTTCCTTCTCTGGGGGATCTTCCCAACTCAGGCATCATAAGAGAGATAAAAGAAGAGAATGTATTAGAGCTATAGACACAAATAATTTTACACACTCATAAAAATGTCTCTAAAATGTAATCTCGAGCAACTTCACAATGTCTTATGAAAGGAAAATTTTTTCTCAAAATTTATCAGAATGTTACAGCTCACCAATGCTTCTTAATCCTCTCTGTGACTTTCAAGAGCTGTGATTCTTCTTTCCTTAATATCAAAGTTATTTTAGGACATATTTTCAGTCTTGGACCAATCATAATCAGAGTAATTGTACTAAATTCCTCTCTACATCAACAGGCAGAAAAACAGTTTCAAACAAGCTATGGTAGGGCAGAAGTAAAAAGAGATGATAATAAATATTTGAGTATCTTCTTTCTATGAGATAATATAAAAATTTCAGTTAATGGCACAATAGAGATCAAATCATACACTTTACTTTTAATAAGTTTATAATTCCATGAGTTTGTGGAGACTTGTTTTATTTGTTATAAGAATCAAAAGAAATGTGTTCTACAACTTTTAGTGGAAGAAAGATATCTTTGAATTCACCCTCTTAGGGGAAACAAACTTATTCCTTGTGCTGAAGGCAAGTTTAATTTGATAGCAAGTACACTTCTGTATTTGAATTTTATGGCAATTTTTGGTCAAGGCACATACCAAGTAGAAATAAGTTTATAGATCTACAGAGTGAGGAGGCAGGATTGCCAGGTGTTAATTAAAGAGTTCAAGTCAGTAACACATTTTTCTTAGGAACTGCAGGAACTCGAACTTACAGCCTTAGAGTCAGAACCAAAGATCTAATCTCTGGAAAAGAGAGTTTATTCTTGTCAGTCACCAACTCTTTGTGACCCTGTCAACTGCAGCACACCAGGCTTCCCTGTCCCTCAGTATCTTCTGGAGTTTACCTAAGTTCATGTCCATTGCATTGGTGATGCTGCCCAGCCATCTCATGCTCTGCTACCCTCTTCTCCTCTTGCCTTCAGTCTTTGGTGATGGACAGGGAAGCCTGGTGTGCTGCAGTCCATGGGGTTGCAAAGAGTTGGACATGACTGAGTGACTGAACTGAACTAAATACAGCTCAAGGCTCCATATTAGCACAAGTTGCTACCTAGGTATGAAAACACAAAGGTTACTAGTTATACTACTCAAAATGTTTTGTTTCATTCTCTTTTTAAAATTAATTTTTATTGGAGTTTAGAGGGCTTTTTTAGAAATAAAAATTATTGCAGGTGATTTGGAAAAGGCTGAGGTTATGTAGAAAAATCCAACTTCATACACTTTTTACTGAGCAGTTGTAGTCTGCTATATGTAGTGTTTTGCACCAGGCACAGGTAAAATCAGTGTTTTACCAGGGAAGTAACTAAGCATATGATTAGAAGAAGACTCAGAGAGAATGTATTACTGACCTGAACTATAGTGTTGGTAATGAAAGTAAATAGAAGAGAAAATATGGAGACAGGCTCTTCAAGACTGCATGTCTGAACAGAAAAGGAGAAGTTCAGAATAAAACTGATATGTGGAACTTGAATGACTAAGAAGATTCTAATATCATTAACAAAAATAGAGAATGTAGATGTCATTTGGAGTTCTGATGGTCATGAGGCCTGTTGAACTTAATTTATTGGTGATGAAATCATAGAGAATTTTTTAACAAGCATTTGAAAGTAAAGATCTGGAATTTGGGTAATGATGCTCAGAGAAGAAAGAGTAAGATAATTACAAATCGTCTATAAAGGCAAGAATTAAAACCATAGCCATGCATCACATGACAGAGAAGTGCTTAAAAACAGGAAAGGTAAAGCAGGAGAGTATAAGCATTCATTCACTTGTTCAGCAAATAGCTATTGAATTGAATGCCTATGAAAAATAGAGTATTCTATTGTGGGAAAATTGCATAAACTTAATCATATTGAATTGAATCATCGTGCTTTTCGGGTCTACTATTCTTCTACTTTTCTGCTTATTCATTCTATTAATTTATGGGAGTTTGATATTGAAACGCCTACTAAAAATCTTAATTTATCTCCTTGAAAATAATTACAATCTATAGTGGAACTAGATATAACGTTGTCCTATATTTTCCAAGTCTCCTAAATATGTTATCATACTTTCACGATTTAAAAAGTAAAAAAAGAAAGAAGAGAATAAATAGAGAGGGTGGGACTTGCCTTGGGGTCTTTGGTTGGGACTTCATGCTTCCACTTCTAGGGGCATAGGTTTGATCCCTGGTTGGGGAACTAGGACCTGGCATGCCATGTAGTTCAACCAAAAGAATCAATAAATAAAATGAAATGAAAAGAATAACAATGTTCTATACATTTAAAAAACATAGAGAGGGTGAGAATTTTAAGAAAACACGAGTTGTACAGGGAAAAAGCTAAAAAACTGCCAAGTAGACTACAGCTTGGGAAATACTATTGTACTAGAAAAAATATTGTACAATTATTATTTATTATTGTACAATTATTATACTAAGAAATAATTGGCTATGTTTAAATTAGATGCTTTGGTCAATAGAAGGTGTTTAAGCTAATTTGCAATGAAGTAATATGGGAGGACAATTAAGAAAGCAAGATGACAGGATAGAATCTTCTTTTTTTCAAGTAAGTTATTTGAAGACTCTAAAGTGAAAGTCATTCTATAGTGTCCAACTCTTTGTGACCCCATGGACTGTGGAATTCTCCAGGCCAGAAAACTGGAGTGGGTTGCTTTTCCCTTCTCCAGGGGATCTTCCCCATCAAGGGATCAAACCCAGATCTCCCACATTGCAGGCAGATCCTTTACCAGCTGAGCCACAAGAGAAGCCCAAGAATACTGGAATGGGCAGCCTATCCCTTCTCAAGTGAATCTTCCTGACCCAGGAATTGAACAGGGGTCTCCTGCATTGCTGGTGGATTCTTTACTAACTGTGCTATCAGGCAAGCCCTGAAAACTCTAAGAGACATTCATTTCACAGGTTAAAATAAAAGTGGGAGTTCCCTTGTTCCCGTGGTTAAGAATCCACCTCGTAAGCAAGGGACATGGGTTCAATCCCTGGTCAGGGAACTAAGATCCCACATGCCACAGAGCAACTAAGCCCTGTGCTGAACTACTGAGCGTGTGCACCTACTGTAGAGCACACCTGCCACAACCAAAGATCCCACAAGACAGAACTAAGACCCAGGGCAGCCAAATTAGTTAATTAATATTTTAAAAAAGTTATCATGGCTAAAGGAAAATGAAAGTTGCTTGACAAGATTAACTAGGGTAGTTCCACGTTTCAGTTCCAAAGGGGGAAAACTCTTATGTGTGAGAAACACACCCTGGTTTTAAACATGAATTTCTAAAAGCCCATTTTCGTAATCTCATAAGTTACCTTTCTTTTCAGAGCAAGGCAACACTGAAGGATCCTATGAAAGATGTTCATGTGCCAAATGGATACTTATATCTTGAGGACAGGTTCTGACATATAATGCAGTAGCCAGGCGCCTTGAAGGTACTGGGCTTCTACTCAAATTCTCTCATTGGACCCCTGTGAAAAGGAAAATACGTTTAAGCACCCTTTGGGAGAGTTAGAGCCATGCCTTAGCAGTAACAAAAATTATTATGAGTTTTATTAGGTTGCAACTAGTTTCCACCTGATCTAGAAAGTCACCTTGCACCTATGTAAAGAGGATTATTTATGTAATTATCTGCACACATGTCCCCATCAACCACTATACATAATCATTTCATGACATTCAAATTCAGCACAAAAACATCATGACCTAAGTACAAATATTATTACTATAATGGGTTTTCATTTCTAGAGGTCGTCAGGGGAAGGGATTAATTTTGCTGCTTTATTGTACACACAGCACCGTGCACAGAGTCATGTTATGACTCTGTCTTGAAAATTACATTTGGATGTAATAAGAAAGGCATTTTTTAAAACAATTTTACAATTTTAGATGCATTAACTGAGTTTCACTCCATCATGTTTTGCTAACAGATTTGAGGGCTTTCATTCATACAACATTGAATCTTGTCAGTTTTAGAAGGAAAAGGTTTTTAAATCCCTCCTTAAAATTCTTTTCCCATCCTTTCTTTGATGACTTTTACATTGCCAGGTCGGCCTGCAAATGCTCTATATCATGGCATTTCTGAGGAACAATTTTCAATTTAACAACATGGAGAATTAGGTATGACAGAGACCTGACTTATTGGTTGAGTCACAGTTTTTCATCAAAGTGTATTTCTCAGGGCTCAGGTAATAGGTAGTTTTGTGCTATTCTCTGATCAGTTTCAGTTCATGGAACTTTGTTTTTTTTTTTTTTTTTTTTAAGAATTATATTATTAGAATGTCAAATTGATCTTGCAACTCTAGGAGATGTCTATTTGACATATGTGAACCATAATACCTAATCCATGAAGCATTAAGCTCAGAAGAGGTCTGTCTTAAAGGAATTGTCTATTTTTGCAGAGCAAGGCAGCTTCTTATAAAGCTGCTAGTTTCTATGAATTAACAAGACATGGCACTAAAAGCAACCTGTAGGTTAAATATATAATTAAAAAGATCAGCCTATGTAGCTCTAAATTTATGTTACCCAAAACAGATGTGTACATATATTTTTCATATTTGAATCAAACTGGTTATTTTATGTCAGGTTGAAATTTAAAATCCATTTTTTATCCATTATACTGTTAAATGTACATATATATTTATTTTTCAGAATTATTTATTCCATATACAGTTCTTATATAAGAATGTATATACCGTATACATTCTCTTATGTTAAAAGATGTGTGAGTTATGAAAGATTGAATCAAACAGGCGCATGTAGATTTTACATTTATTTTAGCGAGTTAACGTTGTGGTTTTCTCTGTGTTGACAATTATACCTTCTTTCTGTGTAGACATAAGTGAAAAGTCAAAATGTCTATTTTTGGGAATTGTCAAAAACATTTTTGGCCTACTTTAGAATTCGGGGGGGGGAATCATAACTCCAAGATCGAATCAATGCTATAAGCTTTCTACCTAAAGAAAAAGTGTTTGGATGTAGTCATACACAACTTTTTCTTATAACTTGTGGATGTTAATAGAATTCCAAAATTTCATATGTGTGTGTGTGCATGCATGCATGCACTGTTACTCAGTTGTGTCCAACTCTTTGAGACCCCATGGACTGTAGCCTGCCAGTTTCTTTTTGTCTATGGGATTTTCCAGGCAAGAGTACTGGAGTGGATTGCCATTTCCTCCTCCAGGGGTTCTTCCCTACCCAGGGATCAAAGTTGCAGCTCTTACATCTCCTGAATTGACATGCAGGTTCTTTACCACTAGCGGTAACTATTCAGAATAGTGTAGATTATATTATGGTAACAAATGACCCCCAGATCTCAGGGACTAATAGTAATAATGATTTAAGTTGTACCTGTGCTGCATATCCATTGTTACTTGAGTAGGTGGAATGACAGTTCTCCACAAGTGTCTTCATTTTTGTATGTCTTGAAACAGGCGTATTTTTGTTCTGAACTATCTTTTCAAGAATGTATAGCTTAACAACCTTGAAGATAGAGATATGTATCTCTCCAGAGAAAAGAAGAGAACAAGATAATTTCTCTCACTGTGGTGAATGTCACACCATGAAAATGATTTGGGTTCCCTAAGCTAAGGGTAGTGTGTATGCAGGCATCCCTGTCTTCTTTGCATCACTGTGAAAAGGGAGGCTCCAGGAACTTGAGCAAACAATGATAGTCTTACAGTTGTTGTTACTTTGAGTAATAAATTCCTTTGTCTCTGATTTAGCAGACTTGTGTCTTTTTCCCTAGTATGCCAACATTGTGGTAGCCTAATTTGCTAGCCAAGAAGTAGATAGTTTCAGAAATGATATCTCATGACTATCTGGAAAATCATGGGTTTCAGGAGTGGTCCCTATTTTCTTCTAAATATTTTTTCTAAATATTCATTTATTATATTATTTAACTTAGTTATATAATATATAATTTACTGTGTAAACAATAATTATATAAAATATAATTAATTATACAAAATTTTATATTTATTTATTAAAATAAGAAACAATTATTCATGTGTCATCTAATATTATATCCCATACCAACTGTGGAAATATTCTACCCTATGGGAAGTGCTAATGATGCATATGTATATAGTACTGCATACTAAATGCTTCATCACCCCCAAAATTCATATGCTGAAATCTAATTCTCAATACTATGGTATTTAGATGTGGGACTTTGGGGAGGTGACTGGGTCATAAGGGCAGAGCCCTTGTGAGTGGGATTAGTATCCTTATAAAAGAGGCTCTAGAGAGCTTCCTGCCCCCTCTGCCACATGAGTGCACAGTGAGAAGATGGCTATCTGTGGACCAGGAGGCAGGCTCTCACCAAACACTGAATTGGCCAGTACCTTGATCTTGGACTTGTCAGCCTCCAGAACTGTCAAAAATAAATTTGTGTTTATAATTTGCCTAATCTATAGTATTTTGTTACAGCAGCCTGAGCAGTGTATAATAACATACATAATTAGAATAGTCAGATAATAGCCATTTCTTTGACTAATATTAAGTTCCTAATATGTATAAGATATGAAGCTATGGGACTGGGGTTACTGTGGTGAAAAAAAATGACATGATCGCTATAATCTAATACTTAACAGGTTAGTTATTTCTCTATAAGAAGAAATGATTTAAAAAAAAAGGAATAATACAAAAACAAGGAAACATAAAGCAAAACTAAACATTTGTAAAATTTTTAATGAAACAACTTTTTGAGATTGATAATAAGCTGTGGAAATCTATTTCAGATAGGATATATAGGGAGGTAAAATTTAAACTGAGCCATGATGTGTCACATGTAGTAAGTGATTAAAAGAACAGGCTGAGGGAGTGGAAATGTTCTTTGTACAGTTTGAAAATACCATAAGGTAGGAAAGAAGATTGAGGAAATGAATGAAAGTCAATGGAGTTGGAGCAGAGTGAGCCAGAGAAAGTGGTAGAATTCAAGATGGAGTCATGAAAGCTATTTGTTGAATGTAGTCAACCTGAAATCCCCTCAAAGTGGGAGTATATATTTATGGAAAACAAGAAAAAAAATCAGGTTATAATTATAGGCACAATGGGAAATTGTTGAAAGACTTTATGCTGGAAAGTATCAATTCAATTTATCTGGCACCAAAGGTTACTCATGTGAAGAGGGGTAAGTCACGATGTTCACTACACTTGGATGGAGGCAGACTAGATGAAATGAATAGATTTAATGCTTATGGAGAAGGTAAAACTGAAGATATTTTGGTTAACTGAATGCATGAATTATGAGAAAGTGTTACTGCTAGGCTTCTGACTTCAACAGCTTGAAAGAGTATGATGTTTGCCATTTTCTAAAATGAAGGAAGATCTTGACATGGATGGATTGTAGAATAGTGTAGTGAATCGTGTTTCATTTTAAACAGGCTACATTTGAGATATCAGTGAGATATATAATTAGAAATGTTAAATAGTAGGTTGAATATATTAATCAAGAGCTTAGAAGAAAGATTTTGCATGGAGATAAAAGTTTATGAATTGTCACCATGTAGAAGCATTTAAAACTATGGAATTAGATGAGGTAATCTGGAAAAAAGTCAATATATTTAAAAAACAAAAAAAGAGGGCCCAGGCTCATGGTGATAGGAATATGATCATTAATGGGATAACAGAGAAACAGAAAGTAGAGAAAGACAGAAACAAGAAAGATGAAAAACAGGAAAATGTAGTGTCATAAAAGCAAAGAGTAGGGAGTCTTTCAAGAAAATAAGAATAGTTAGCATGTAATTTTTGATAACGATTTAATAAATTTAGGGCTTCCCTGGTGCTCACACGGTAAAGAATCTACCAGCATTGCAGAAGACCTGGATTCAATCCCTGGGTTGGAAGGATCCCCTGGAGAAGGGAATGTCTACCCACTCCAGTACTCTTGCCTGGAGAATTCCATGGACAGAAGAGCCTAATGGGCTACAGTCCATGGGGTCTGACATGACTGAGCAGTTAACACTCTCACCTTAGTAAATTTAAGATAGAAAAAGTTTCTTTCACTGTAGAAATACAGAGGTGATTGATATTTTGAAAACAGCAGTTTGCTAATGTGGTGATTGCATTGAGTCAGAAAGACAACAGAGGTGAGCAAATAGTGTCAGGGATAAAGAGAACACAGTTAAGCATTGAAAATTGAAATGGTGTTTGAATGAAATTATTTACAAAATAGAAAGAAACAGATGTCTAAGACAAACATGGGTTATCAAAGATGAATCAGGAGCTTGGAATTAACATACATACACTAATATGTATAAGACAGATAATCAACAAGGACCTACTGTATAGCACAGGGAACTCTACTCAATCTTCTGTGATAACCTATATGATAAAAAATTCCCCTGCCTCAATGAATAAATCTATAACTGAATCACTTTGTTGTGCATCTGAAACTAACACAACATTGTAAATCAACTATAATCCAATGAAATTTTATAAAAGAAAGGCTGCTAGAGGTAAAAAGACAGTTCACTTGCTTTTTTTCTTAAATGAGCATGGTTCATTATGGCATGATGCATGCTTATGAGAACGATGGGAATGAACAAGAAGGGAGTGAGAGATGGAAAGCCAGAAGAGACCATGCTTTCGGGAAAAGAAATCCTTGAGTGAATAGCAGTAAAGTTTTTGATCAGAGTGGGAAAAGAGATCCCAGAGCGCATAAGATGCTGGCATTTGGCACAACAAAGATGGATATCACCTCCTATGCGACAAGAATGAAGAAAAACAACAATGTTTTGGGATATAAGCAGATTTATAAATTTGGTGGTGAGAAGATGAGGGAATCCATGTTTGATGATTGCTATTTTTTTCAATGTAATATATGAATGGATCATTAAGCGCACATGAAGAATTGGTGGGGAGTTTAAGAAAAGAGAAGAAATGGGCTTAGAAATATTAGGCTTTGGGGAAATTTAGAAAGAGAAAAAAAAATATTAAATGCCCATTGATGGAAGGTAACATTCTTTATTGCAGGCAGATTCTTTACTATCTGAGCCACCAGGGAAGCCCCATTTAAATGAGAGACCAGCTAAAGGCTGGTTGTGTGATTTTTCTCTAACAACTCTGTGATGCTGTCAAAAAGATGCCCAGTAGGAATTATCCCAGGTTGGAGTATTCTCCTTTGAAAATAATGAGAGTAAAGGGCAAGGAAATTGAGGATATTTGGGGAAAAAAGTGAAGACAATAGACTGTGAGATCTGTGTTAGATAAGAAGGATTGTGATACCTAGAAGGAGTTGAAAGATAATGAGAAGTTGATATGGTCAGTGGATAAAGTTAAAGACTGAATTAATGAGTGGTTACCAGAGGTAGAAGGGAAGTGAAATGGGTAAAGGTTGTCAAAAGATACAAGCTTCCAGTGATAAAATAATAAGTTCTGGACATGTTATGTACACCATTATTAGAGCTAATAATATGACTTTGCATAGTTGCCAGTTACTTAGAAAGTATATGGATCTTAAAAGTTCTCATCACAACAAAAATAGTTTTAACTATGCGTGATGATGGGTCTTCGGTAGACATGATGCTCATTTTGCAGGATGTACAAATATGGAATCATTATGTTGTATATCTGAAATGAATATAATCTTGTATGCTAATTATGTCTCAATTTTTTAAAACAGTGAATCAGTGGGCATGAAGTGAGGGTGACTTCTGCAGATATTGTTCAATGCCCTTCTAGCTATTTTATTATAGGAAACATTAATTCCCAAGCTTTTCAAAGACTAACTTAGGATATGTAAATATCATAATCATTGGCTATTAATAATACAATACTAATAATGAAGGGCCTGGTCCAGATTCTAAATGTAGATTGTCCTATTGTGTAATAGATGCAAGTACCTAAACACAGTACCTATCGTGGACATGGTAGGTTCTGCTTTGCTATTTTTCCTGCATTGCACACTGCCATGGTGAGAGAATCTGAGCCCTGAAACAGATGATCCCCAAAGAAAAGCATCACATGTGTGCTTAATAGACACTTTGGTTGATGAGGGTGACATGATGGTGTCCTGTTTTCCGAGTAAATAGCTTTAAAGCAAATACTGGTTTTCTCTGAATGGAAGGAAACAAAGAGCCTCTTCATTAATATTTATGTGTAAGGTTTAAAGTCATGAATGCAATATGATATTTTTTTCTCCTGTTTTACAAATTAGTGTGCCATAATGTGACATGACTTTAGAAAGAATGCTGGTATTTAGAACATTGCATTATATGCTAATGACTTCATAATTTAGAAATCTTTTAAATAAATGTTTGAAGAGATTTGTGAAATCATTATTTAAACGTAGCAGAATGCTAATAGGAGTATTTATATTTAACTACTTCATGGTATTCTTTTGTTTCTACTTTGAAGTGTTACTGAGTTTTATGTTTCCTTTTTTAGAGCTATCTAAGAAACAGTACTTTATTCACAAGTGTTTGTTTCGTTTTTACACACTAAACATATTTAAAAGGATTATACTTTCAAATAGGACTTCCCTCATGGTGTTAGTGGTAAAGAACCTACCTGCTAATGCAGGATACATAAGAGTTGTTGGTTAAATCCCTGGGTCTGGAAGATCCCTGGGAAGAGGGCCTGGCAATCCACTCTAGTATTCTTGCCTGGAGAATCCCTTGAACAGAGGAGCCTAGTGGGCTATAGTCCATGGGGTCGCAAAGAGTTGGACATGACTGAAGCGACTCACCATGCTCACATGCAAACTTTCAAATAATGTCTAATTGTCATCATGGCCATTTCAGGAACTCAAGACTGTGGACAAAAATTTATTTCAGTGAGTTAAAAAAACACGATAGCAGTAATCTTCCTAGATAAATTAAAATAAAATAACAATAGCAAACACCAAAATGTAAAATAAATCTCACTTCCCCCTCTTTGGCAGTTTCTAGGAGATGAGCTAGAGGAGTTAAGGTGATGTTTAAGGATGAAGAGTGAGGGGGTGGGCCCAAGATGGCAGAGGAATAGGACGGGGAGATCACTTTCTCCCCAACAAACTCATCAAAAGACCATTTGAATGCTAAGCAACTTCCACAAAACAACTTCTGAATGCTGGCAGAGGACACCAGGCACCCATAAAGGGAGCCCATTCTCTTCAAAAGGAGGTAGGACAAAATATAAAATACAAAAAGAGAGACAAAAGAGTTAGGGATGGAAACCCATCCTGGAGTGGGAGTTGTGAAGGAGGAGATGTTTCCAAACGGTAGGAAACCCTCTCACAGGCAGGTCTATGGTGAGTTTTGGAATCTCAGAGGACAACATAACTGGGAGAAAACACACACACACACACACACACTCCACAGAATACGCGCCTAACCGCAACTGCCAGCAAAGAAGTAGCCCAGAGGCTCACGTCTGCCACCAGCGGGTAGAAGATGGATAGGGAGGCACTGGCTGCATCATCGGTGCTCAGGGTAAGGACCGGACCTAAATGCGCTGAGGACAACCTGAGGAAGCTAACGCGGGATAGCAACCCAAACTGTGGGATCATCAGAGAGAAAGAAAGAAAAAGAGAACTTTCCAGAGAAACGCTCTAATGTGCAGCCTGGCCAGCTCACAGAACAAAGGATTGAGTGAATACCAAGGGAGAGCTAGCCGGCTGTGTACAGGCCCCTCTCCCCACCACCAGAGGCAGAGAGACAGGGTTGCGACAGCCAGAGCCAGAAGCCAAGGGGCAATCTTGGCCCCAGAGGCCAGCATCCTCCATGAAACTGTGAGCAGGGTCCCAGTTGCTAACCACATCTTCCTGGGATCCTGGATGGTTGACATTTGCCGGGAGGGTCACAGCCTGAAATCAGCTCCCCAGAGGAGACACATGGCACACCTGAGATGGTGCTTTCACAGTGCACCGGGGAAACTGAGCAGCTGGACCAGGGAGGTGATTAAGATGCACTGTCCACCTGGGACAGTGCACTCACCAAGCACCCGGTCACCTGAGCTGCTCAGAACTGGGAAGAGCACAGGACGCACACCCAACTGAGTCTGTGCACTTGCGGGGTACCTGAGAACCTGAACCTGAGTGGCTTAGACCTGGGAAGTACTGAAGTGCAGGGCCCACTTTGGATGGGGCTCCTGTAGAGCACCCTGGAGCCTGAGCAATGTAGACCCGGAAAGCACACGCTGCGAACTGGGGCAAACCAGGGTGGTCCATACACTACAAGCACTCCCCACACATGCCAGCGATATTTGTTTGCAGTGTCCCTCCCTCCCCACAACACAACTGAACAAGTGACCCTAAATAAGTGACCACCTTTGCCCCCTTGTGTCAGGGCAGAAATTAGACACTGAAGAGACTTGTAAAGAGAGGAAGCCAAGATAAACAAAGAGGGAACTGCTCTAGAAGGGACAAGTGCAACAGATTAAAACCCTGCAGTTAACAAGTAAATAAATAAATAAAACCCTGTAGTTAACATTTACTAATCATTGGAGGGGGCCTATAGATCTTGAGATCAAGTATAAGCTGGAACAAGGAACTATCTGAAACTGAACTGACCCCACACTGCCCACATCAGCTCCAGTGAAATTCCTAGATATATTTTTACTATTATCACTTTTTAATTTTTAAAATTTTTCTTTATTACTCCTTTAATTTTCTTTTTTATAACCTACTATTATCTTGCAAAAACAACCCTATTTTTAAAGCAAATTTCATATATATATATTTATAATTTTTGTGATTGATTTTGTTTTGCATTTTTAATATTGTATTTTTGAGAGTCCAAACTCTACTCTAGATTTTTAATCTTTGGTTTTTGGTATTTGTTATTAATTTTATACCTTTAAGAATCTAATCTTCAGTACCCATTTTCTCTTAGGGGTGTGATTACTGGCTTGATTGCTCTTTCCCCTTTTGACTCTCCTTTTTCTCCCTGAAGTCACCTACACCTCCTCCTTCCTCCTTCTCTTCTCTACTTAACTCTGTGAATCTCTCTGTGTGTTCTGGGCTGTGGAGAACACTTAGGGAAATGATTACTGGCTAAATTGGTCTCTCCCCTTTCGACTCCCCCTCTTCTCTTCCTGGTCACCTACCTCTATCTCCCTCCTCCCTCTTCTCCATGTAACTCTGTGAACCTCTCTGGGTGTCCCTTGCTATGGAGAATTCTTTCACCCATTAAACTAGATGTTTTATCATCTGTGCTGTATGGATGGAGAAGTCTTGAGGCTACTGTAAGAATAAGACTGAAAGCCAGAGGCAGGAGGCTTAACTCCAAACCTTGAGAACATCAGAGAACTGATTCCCGGGAACATTAATAGACAAGAGCTCATCCAAAGCCTCCATACTGACCCTGAAACCAAGCTCCACCCAAGGGTCAACAAGTTCCAGAGCAAGAAGTACCACACTAATTCTCCAGCCAAGCAGGAGCACAGCCCTGAGCATTAAAAGACAGGCTGCCCAAAGCCATGCCAAACCCACAGACACCCCAAAACTCACTACTGGACACTTCATTGCACTTCAGAGGAAAGAGTTCCAACTTCATCCACCAGAACACAGATGCAAGCTACCCTACCAGGGAACCTTGACAAGCTACTAGTTCAACCCCACCCACAGGGAGCAGGCTCCACAATAAAGAGGAACCACAAACTTTCAGCCTACAGAAAGGGCACCCCAAACACAGCAATTTAAACAAAATGAAAAGCAGAAAAATATTCAGCAGGTAAAGGAACATGATAAATGCCCACCAAACCAAACAAAAGAGGAAGAGATAGGGATTCTACCTGATAAAGAATTCAGAATAATGATAGTAAAGATGATCCAAAATCTTGAAAACAAAATGGAGTTACAGATAAATAGACTAGAGACAAGGATTGAGAAGATGCAAGAAATGTTTAACAAGGACCAAGAAGAAATAGAGAAGTCAATCAATAATGAATAATGCAATATCTGAAATCAAAAGCACTCTGGAGGGAACCAACAGTAAAATAACTGTGGCAGAAGATACGATAAGTGAGATGGAAGATAGAATGGTGGAAATAAATGAACCAGAGAGGAAAAAAGAAAAAAGAATTAAATGAGGACAACCTCAGAGACCTCTGGGACAATGTTAAATGCCCCAACATTTGAATCATAGGAGTTCCAGAAGAAGAAGACAAAAAGAAAGTACACGAGAAAATACTTCAGGAGATAATAGTTGAAAAATTTCCTAAAATGTGGAAAGAAATAACCACCCAAGTCCAAAACACCCAGGGAGTCCCAAACAGGATAAACCCAAGGCAAAACACCCCAAGACACATATTAATCAAACTAATGAAGATCAAACACAAAGAGCAAATATTAAAAGCAGCAAGGGAAAAGCAACAAATAACACACATGGGGATCCCCAGAAGGATAACAGCTAATTTTTCAATAGAAACTCTTCAGGCTAGAAGTGAATGGCAGGACATACTTAAAATGATGGAGGAAAACCTACAACCCAGATTACTATACTCAGAAAGGATCTCATTCAAACATGAAAGAGAAATCAAAAGCTTTACATACAAGCAAAAGCTGAGAGAATTCAGCACCACCAAATCACCTCTTCAACAAATGTTAAAGGATCTTCTCTAGACAGGAAACACAAAAAGGGTGTATAAACCGAACCCAAAACAACAAAGTAAATGGCAACAGGATCATGCTTATCAATAATTACCTTAAATGTAAATGTGTTGAATGTTCCAACCAAAAGACAAAGACTGGCTGAATGGATACAAAAACAAGACCCCTATATATGCTGTTTACAAGAGACCCACCCCAAACCATGGACACATACAGATTGACAATGAAGGGCTGGAAAAAGATATTCCATGCAGATGGAGACCAAAAGAGAGCAGGAGTAGCAATACTCATATCAGACAAAATAGACTTTGAAATAAAGGCTGTGAAAAGAGACAAAGAAAGGATATTACATAATGATTAAAGGATCAATCCAAGAAGAAGTCATAACAATTATAAATATATATGCACCCAATATAGGAGCACCTCAATACATAAGGCAAATGCTAACAAGTATGAAAAGGGAAATTAACAGTAAAACAATAATAGTGGGAGACTTTAATACCGCACTCACACCTATGGATAGATCTACCAAACAGAAAATCAGCAAGGAAACACAAAATTTAAATGATACAATTGACCAGTTAGACCTAATTGATATCAATAGGACATTTCACCCCCAAACAATGAATTTCACCTTTTTCTCAAGTGCACACAGAATATTCTTCAGGATAGATCACATCCTGGGCCATAAATCTAGCCTTGGTAAATTAGAAAGAATTGAAATCAATTCAAGCTTCTTTTCTAATCACAATGTAGTAAGATTAGATATCAACTACAGGGATAAAAAACTATTAAAAATACAAAATATGAAGGCCAAACAACATGCTTCCGAATAACCAACAAATCACAGAAGAAATAAAAAAGGAAATCAAAATATGCATAGAAACAAATGAAAATGAAAACATGACAACCCCAAACCTATGGGTTTCAGTAAAGTGAAGAGAAGTCGCTCAGTCGTGTCTGACTCTTTGCGACCCCATGGACTGTAGCCTACCAAGCTCCTCTGTCCATGGGATTGTCCAGGCAATAGTACTGGAGTGGATTGCCATTTCCTTCTCCAGAGGATCTTCCTGACCTAGGGGTCGAACCTGGGTTTCCCGCATTGTAGACAGACGCTTTACCAAAAGCAGTGCTAAGGGGAAAGTTCATAGCAATACAAGTTTACCTCAAGAAGCAAGAGAAAAATTAAATAAATAACCTAACTTTACACCTAAAGCAACTAGGAAAAGAAGAAATGAAGAACCCCAGGGTTAGTAGAAGGAAAAAAAAAAAATCATAGAAATAAGGGATAAATAAATGAAAAAGAAACAAAGGAGACTATAGCAAAACTAAAAGGTTGGTTCTTCGGGAAGATAAAATAGGCAAACCATTACCCAGACTCATCAAGAAAAAAAGGAGAAGAATCAAATCAACAAAATTAGGAATGAAAATGGAGAAATCACAACAGACAACACAGAAATACAAAGGATCATAAGAGACTACTATCAGCAACTATATACCAATGAAATGGACAATTTGGAAAAAATGGACAATTCTTAGAAAAGTATAACTTTCCAAAACTAAACCAGGAATAAATAGAAAATCTTAACAGGCCCTTCACAAGCACGTAAATCAAAACTGTAATAAAAAATCTTCCAACAAACAAAAGCCCAGGATCAGATGGCTTCACAGGTGAATTCTATCATAAATTTAGAGAAGAACTAACACCCATCCTACTCAAACTCTTCCAGAAAATTGCAGAGGAAGGTAAATTCCCAAACTCATTCTATGAGGCTACCATCACCCTAATATTAAAATCAGACAAAGATGCCACAAAAAAAGAAAACTATAGGCCAATATCACTGAAAAACATAGATGCAAAAATCCTCAACAAAATTCTAGCAAACAGAATCCAACAACATATTAAAAAGATCATACATCATGACCAAGTGAGTTTTATCCCAGGGATGCAAGGATTCTTCAATATTCACAAATCAATCAATGTGATATACCACATTAATAAACTGAAAGATAAAAGCCATATGATTATCTCAATAGATTCAGAGAAAGCCTTTGACAAAATTCAAACACCTATTTATGATAAAAACTCTCCAGAAAGCAGGCATAGAAGGGACATACCTCAACATAATAAAAGCCATATATGATAAACCTACAGCAAACATTATCCTCAATGGTGAAAAATTGAAAGCATTTCCCCTAAAGTCAGGAACAAGACAAGGGTGCCCACTCTCACCACTACTATTCAACATAGTTTTGGAAGTTTTGGCCACAGCAATCAGAGAAGAAAAATAAATAAAAGGAATCCAGATTGGAAAAGAAGTAAAACTCTCACTGTTTGCAGATGACATTATCCTCTAAATAGAAAACCCTAAAGACAGCACCAGAAAATTACTAGAGCTGATCAATGAACATAGTAAATATGCAGGATATAAATCTAATACACAGAAATCCCTTACATTCCTATACACTAACAATGAGAAAACAGAAAGAGAAATTAAGGAAATAATACCATTCATCCTTGTGATAAAAAGAATAAAATACTTAGGAATGAATCTGCTTAAAGAAACAAAAGACCTATATATAGAAAACTATAAAACACTGATAAAAGAAATCAAAGATGACACAAGTAGATGGAGAAATATACCATGTTCATGGGTTGGAAGACTCAATATAGTGAAAATGAGTATTCTACCTAAAGCAATCTGTGGATTCAATGCAATCCCTATCAAGATACCAATAGTATTTTCCAGAGAACTAGAACAAATAATTTCACAATTTGTATAGAAATACAAAAAAAAAAAAAAAAAAAATAACCCTCGAATAGCCAAAGCAATCTTGAGAAAGAATGGAACTGAAGGAATCAATCCACCTGACTTCAGGCTATATTACAAAGCTACAGTCATCAAGACAGTATGGTACTGGCACAAAGAAAGAAATACAGATGAATGGAACAGAATAGAAAACCCAGAGATAAATCCACACATATATGGACACTTTTTATCTTTGACAAAGGATGCAAAAATATACAATGGAAAAAAGAAAATCTCTTTAACAATTGGTGCTGGGAAAACTGGTCAATCACTCATAAAAGAATGATCTAGAACACTTTATAACACTATACACAAAAATAAATTCAAAATGAATTAAAGATCTAAATATAAGACCAGAAACTATAAAACTCCTAGAGGAAAACATAGGCAAAACACTCTCTGACATAAATCACAGCAAGATCCTCTATGACCCACCTCCCAGTGTAATGGAAATAAAAGCAAAAATAAACAAATGGGACCTAATTAAACTTAAAAGCTTTTGCATGATGAAGGAAACTATAAGCAAGGTGAAAAGACAACCTTCAGAATGGGAGAAAATAATAGTAAATGAAGCAACTGACAAAGAATTAATCTCAAAAATATACAAGCAGCTCCTGCAGCTCAATTCCAGAAAAATAAATGGCCCAATCAAAAAATGGCCCAAAGAACTAAACAGACATTTCTCCAAAGAAGACATTCAGATGGCTAAGAAACACATGAAAAAATGCTCAACATCACTCATTATCAGAGAAATCAAAAAACCACAGTGAGGTACCATCTCATGCCTGTCAGAATGGTTGCTCTCAAAATGTCTACAAACAATAAATGCTGGAGAGGGTATGGAGAATAGAGAATGCTCTTACACTGTTAGTGGGAATGCAAACTAGTACAGCCACTATGGAGAACAGTGTGGAGATTCCTTTAAAGACTGGAAACAGAACTGCCATACAACCCAAAAATCCCACTGCTGAGTATACACACTGAGGAGACCAAAACTGAAACAGACACGTATAACCCAATGTTCATCACAACACTTTTTACAATAGCTAGAACATGGAACCAACCTAGATGTCCATCGGCAGATGAATGGATAAGAAAGCTGTGGTACATATGCACAATGGAACATTACTCAGTTATTAAAAAGAACACATTTGAATCAGTTCTAATGAGGAGGATGAAACTGGAGCCTATTATGCAGAGTGAAGTAAGTCAGAAAGAAAAACACCAATACAGTATATTAACACATATATATGGAATTTAGAAAGACGGTAATGATGACCCTATATGAAAGACAGCAAAACAGACACAGATATGAAGAACAGACTTTTGGACTCTATAAGAGAAGGTGAGGGTGGGATGATTTGAGAGAATAGCATTGAAACATGTATATTACCATATGTGAAATAGATCACCAGTCCAAGTTCGATGCATGAAACAGCACTCAAAGCCAGTGCACTGGGACAACCCAGAGGGATGGGATGGGGAGGGAGGGGGAAGGGGTGTTCGGGACAGGGGACACATGTACACCCATAGCTAATTCACATCAATATATGGCTGAAACCACCACAGTATTGTAATTAGCCTCCAATTAAAATAAGTGAATTAATTTTTAAAAGAAAAAATGAAGAGCGAAGCCCTTGGGTATTAATAATGCTTGAGAGTTACTTTATTTAACATTTTTTATTGAAGAATTCTGAATTTAGAAACAGAGGCTCTTCAGATACTGGAACATTCAACAACATAGAGCTCAGGAGGCAGAAGTTGGTCAATGAGATGAAAGAAGATCATTGGAAGAGAGGAATATAATAAACAATTATCATTTAGAAGTACTGAATGAAAAATGTATCCCACACAAAAATCATACTTGAACACTAAATACCAGATTTCAGAGGTGTATTGGCTGAAAGACGGTTGAGGGCTGGTGTTTATGAAGTTTGTGGAGACATCATCTAATACTTCTCCTTAAGGACAGAGGTGCTCAGCTGCATGGAGTTCTGGCTGTTGTCCTCAGGCTGAAAGGAGTGACCTTAGGTAGTTTATGTTCCATTCCCATAACTGGTCAGTGCAGGACTACAAAGGATCAGCTTTCTTATTTTAATCCAGGACAACTCTGAAGGGTAGTACCAACTCCATGGCTTCCTGTGAGATAAGCTAAGCCTTTTGTGTAATCGCATGGAAATCCACCTTCTCTCCCCACTGGATCCTCTTGGCCTCACTCAGTGTTATTGTTGAGAGCACTGCCTAATAAACCTCCTGCAAGTGGGTCTTCAGCTCAGCATCTGTTTGGTGGAGAAACTGATCCACCATTGTTTTTTTCATGTGATTATACACCAGTCTGTTTCAGGTAGTTCTAATAGTTGGGACCCTTCCAAGGTACTCTCTTGACTCTATGACATACTCAAAGTAAATCTGAGGTTTGTTTCTTCTTATAAGCTCACCTGTATAACTTATGCCTTAATTGATGCAATAATGTCACCCCAACCATTCTAAGAGATTTGCATAAATAAAAGAAATACTTAAAAGCATAGAGGTTTAGCTGAAGTAATGTTCATCATAGTATCTTTAAAATGAAAAAATGAAAATAAATTAAAAAATTAAATAAGGGACTAATGAGAGCCAATAATTGATAAAACGGGAGTGAATGTTGGCAACACATTAGAAAGTACTAGTGTTGTTATTCAGTTACATCAGTTCAGTCACTCAGCCGTGTCCGACTCTGCATCCACATGGACTGCAGCATGCCAGGCCTCCCTGTCCATTACCAACTCCTGGAGTTCGCTCAAACTCATGTCCATTGAGTTGGTGATGCCATCCAACCATCTCATCCTCTGTCTTCCCTTTCTCCTCCCACCTTCAATCTTTCCCAGCATCAGGGTCTTTTAAAATGAGTCAGTTCTTCATATCAGGTGGTCAAAGTATTGGAGTTTCAGCTTCAGCATCAGTCCTTCCCATGAATATTCAGGACTGATTTCTTTTAGGATGGACTGGATGGATCTCCTTGCAGGCCAAGGGACTCTCATAGTCCTCTCCAATACCACAGTTCAAAAGCACCAGTTCTTCGGTGCTCAACTTGCTTTATAGTCCAACTCTCACATCCATACATGACAACTGGAAAAACCATAGCCTTGACTAGATAGACCTTTGTTGGCGAAGTAATGTCTCTGCTTTTTAAATGCTGTCTAGGTTGGTCATAACTTTTCTATCAAGAAGTGTCTTTTAATTTCATGGCTGCAGTCATCATCTGCAGTGATTTTGGAGCTCCCTAAAATAAAGTCTGTCACTGTTTCCATTGCTTACCCATCTATTTTCATGAAGTGATAGGACCAGATACTATGATCTTCGTTTTCTGAATGTTGAGCTTTAAGCCAACTTTTTCATTCTCCTCTTTCACTTTCACCAATTGGCTCTTTAGTTATTCTTCACTTTCTGCCATAAGGGTGGTATCATCTGCATATCTGAGCTTATTGATATTTCTCCTGGCAATCTTGATTCCAGTTCTGCTTCATCCAGCCCAGCATTTCTCATGATGTACTCTGCATACAAGTTAAATAAGCAGGATGACAATATACAGACTTGATGTACTCTATTGGAACCAGTGTGTTGCTCCATGTCCAGTTCTAAGTGTTGCTTCCCGACCTGCATACAGATTTTTCAGGAGACAGGTCAGGTGGTCTGGTATTTTCATCTCTTTCAGAATTTTCCACAGTTTGTGGTGATTCCCACAGTCAAAGGCTTTGGGATAGTCAATAAAGCCGAAATAGATGTTTTTCTGGAACTCTTTTGCTTTTTTGATAATCCAACAGAAACCACAAAGACAGAAAACTAACCAATCTGATCACATGGACCACAGCCTTGTCTAACTTAATGAAACTATGAGCCTTGCTGTGTAGGGCTACCCAAGACAGACGGGTCATGGTGGAGGGTTCTGACAAAATGTGGTTCACTGGAGAAGGGAATGGAAAGTCACTTCAGTATTCTTGCCTTGAGAACCCCATGAACAGTATGAAAAGGCAAAAAGGTAGGACACTGAAAGATGAACTCCCCAGGTCGATAGGTGCCCAATATGCTACTGGAGATCAGTGAAGAAGTAACTCCAAAAAGAATGAAGGGAAGGAGCCATAGCAAAAACAGCACCCAGTTGTGGATGTGACTGGTGATAGAAGCAAAGTCCAATGCTGTAAAGAGCACTATTGCATAGGAACCCGGAATGTTAGTCCATGAATCAAGGCAAATTGGAAGTGGTCAAGCAGAAGATGGCAAGAGTGAACATCGACATTCTAGGAATCAGCAAACTAAAATGGACCAGAATGGATGAATTTAACTCAGATGACCATTATATCTACTACTGTGAGCAAGAATCCCTTAGAAGAAATGGAGTGGCCCTCATAGTCAACAAAAGAGCCTGAAATACAGTACTTTGATGCAATCTCAGAATGATCTCTGTTCATTTCCAAGGCAAACCATTCAATATCATGGTAATCCAAGTCTCTGCCCCGAACAGTAATACTGAAGAAGCTGAAGTTTAATGGGTCTATGAAGACCTCCAAGACCTTTTCAAACTAACACCCAAAAAAGATGTTCTTTTCATTATAAGGAACTGGAATGCAAAATTAGGAAGGCAAGAAACATCTGGAAAAAGAGGCAAATTTGGCTTTGGTGCACAGAATGAAGCAGGGCAAAGGCTAATAGTTTTGCCAAGAGAATGCACTGGTCATAACAAACAACCTCTTCCAACAACACAAGAGAAGACTCTATACGTGGATATCACCAGATGGTCAACACTGAAATCAGATTGAATATATTCTTTGCAGCTGAAGATGGAGAAGCTCTATACAGTCAGCAAAAACAATATGGGGAGCTGACTGTGGCTCAGATCATGAACTCCTTATTGCCAAATTCAGACTTAAATTGAAAAAAGTAGGGGAAACCACTAGATCATTCAGGTATGACCTACATCAAACATTATTATTATTTGCCTATGGATTAGGAGCAGGAGGAGAAGGGGACAACAGAGGATGAGATGGCTGGATGACATTCACTGACTCGATGAACATGAATCTGAGTGAACTCCGGGAGTTGGTGATGGACAGGGAGGCCTGGTGTGCTGCGATTTATGGGGTCGCAAAGAGTCAGACACGATTGAGCGACTAAACTGAACTGAACTGAATAACTGCTTTATTGTTGCATTTGCTCTTTCCACAAATTCTCCATATCCCAATGCTTTCCCCTGGATGGAAAATAGCTATAGTAAATATAGTTTTAATATGTAAAGAAACTGCTCCACCACTCTGGTGTGGTACTTCATGTTCTTCCAACATTGGAATAACTTTTTCGGATTAAGAAATTTCTTCTTAATACCTTTCTCAAAATTCATATGGACATTTCATTTTTGTTTTTGCTTTTGTTTTTTTTTTCCTTTTGTCTGTGAGAACTTTTTGGTGCTTTCTAATTCACCCTAGATTCCTGCTTCTACATGAACTCTGTAGAATGGACTGAATAAATCAATAAATGTCTTTCTTATCAAATATATCCCCAAGTATCTTCCTAAATGCAGCAGTAATCTAACTGGCATTCAAACACTCCCAAATAGATCTAAAGTGTGGGTTTATTGCTCTAATTATTTTCTATGAAAGCAGTTCTACTTTATTACCCAAATGAGAGTTATTATTGTCTTTCCTTCTGATAATTGTGTTTGTGGTATTTATTTCAGGGTTTTTAAGATCTTTTAAAGGCTATTTAGGTTTTCTCTTTTTTATGAATTTAATGATAATTAAAATAATGGATTAGAAGGCTTGGAAAATCAAATCATTATTCAGCCAGAACAATAGAAGGGCTTATTTAATTGACCACCTCAAATCATATTAAACCAATCATAGAAGAATCATCACAAAGATTCAAACACTGCAGATACTGTTATCCTTTCTATAGGCTACAAGAAATTTACTCCAGAGGTTTTAAAATTTAAAGGCTGATTAAATTAGCAGGTGGTTAAATTCAGACTTTTATATAGGAGGCAGCTGGATATTTTTCAATTTACCACTATCATGATACATTTATTAATTTCTACTGGCATAGTAATTTGAACTCATGGTATGAAAGGGAAGACTCAGAATAAGGTTTAATGATAAGACCACCAAATGCTTTGTTTGTTATCAAAGGTGGAATCCTGGAAGTGAATCACAGTTGTTATTTATCTTCCAGACATGCAAGATAAATTTGTTCTGCCAGGATTAAGATTATAGTAGAAGTGCACTGTTGACTCAGTGGGTAAAAAATCTGCCTGCAATGAAGGAGACTTGAGTTTGATTCCTGGGTTGGGGAAGATTCCCTGGAGATGGAAATGGCAGCCCAGTCCAGTATTCTTGCCTGAAAAATTCCCTGGACAGAGGAGCCTGGCAGGCCACAGTCGACGGGGTCACAAAGTGTCGAACACAACTGATTGACTTTGCAGCAGCAGAAGGGCAACTCTTTTGATTAAAAAAAATATAGTATTTAATGATAAAATGGCAAGTTATTTGCCATGGTTCATAAGAATTCATGCTTAAAACTTCTACCTTTGCAAATATCTCTTCACAATCATATCACTTATCTCTGTTCACTTAAATTACTAATAAATTTGATGTGCTCCCTTACTTTTATAAACTGGCTGTATGATTTGGTGTTGGAAAAGAGATAGATTCAAGGAGAGCAAACCAAACTAAATTGAGTTCAACAAAGACTTGACTTATCCAATTTGCTCTAAGACTGGCATCTAGTTCTTTCAACAGACAAACGTCACCTGGAGTACGCATGTTGTAACCCAGTGAAGATTCAGAGAAATAAGTACTCATATGCTGTGTTTATAGTGTGCATGAACACAATCTTTTTAAGGCTAACTGTGAGCTGTATTAAAGTTTCTAAAATGAGCTTAGTGGATGTGCAAATGTGATAGTGAAATGTCCAGCAATTTCACTTATAGAAATTTTGAAAAGTTAAACAATAATCTGTGAAAGATTTAATTATAGAAATGTTCATTACAGTATTTTTATAATAGATAAAAATAGAAATAAATGTCCAACTCATGCAGTTTATTAAATAAATTAAGGTATACAGACACAGGGGAATGAGTGCCTACATAGAATATTGACAGGAAAAAGTGCTCATATATATTAAGACCTGGTAATAAAACTGTGTTAGAAAATCTGGTAATAAAATCTGTGTTAAAAAAAAAAAAGACTATATATGTTAAACATATACATTCACAGAAAGTGACTGGGAAAACAGTGACAACTCCGAGTAGAATTAACGGAATATAAGTTTTCCTCTTTTTGCTTGGCTTTATTTTCTAAAAATAGTTTTGTAATGATGATGTATTTATTTTGCAAAGAGGGGAAAGTTCAAATGCACAGGAGTGATTAGTCAAGAGGCGTGACTCATTTTCCCTAAATTTTCATCTGTAACAGATATATTAACTGAGGAGATAAGTGGGATTTTAAAAACAGATTGCTCTCTTAAACCAAGATAGCACTAAATTTACAGTTTCAGATTTATAGCAATAGGCTCATGGTCTCAGCTTAATGTCTTCTCAATAGTATTTGTCAAGGCCACTCATGTGCAATATGTGTAGGGTAAAAACATAGTTGTATATGATATAACCTTCATACAGCCTTATCTAATTATCAATAATTAATCAATATATTAACATTTCAGCAAGAAAAATTTAAAAATCTCATCAAATATGTACTGAGAAGAGAATAAAAGCACAAATAATAATAAAATGCTTTTTTAAAAGCTACTGCAATCTACCATATAGTTACACCCATAACTATACACTAGTATGTATGTCACTAGTATGCGCATTGATTGGTTTGTAGAACTGTAAAAATAGTGAAGCATATTGAAAATGGGATGAATATGCAATGCATTTTGTGTTTTTAAACTGGATTTAATCTCAACTGCCTAGGTCTATCCTCTTAGGGACAGGTTGTATATCCTTTCCACTCAGTCTTTAGGAGGAAGGCAATGGCACCTGACTCCAGTACTCTTGCCTGGAAAATCCCATGGGCAGAGAAGCCTGGTGGGCTGCAGTCCATGGGGTCGCGAAGAGTTGGCCACGACTAAGCACCTTCACTTTCACTTTTCACTTTCATGCACTGGAGAAGGAAATGGCAACTCACTCCAGTACTCTTGCCTGGAGAATCCCAGGGATGGGGGAGCCTGGTGGGCTGCCGTCTATGGGGTCGCGCAGAGTCAGACAGGACTGAAGTGAGTTAGCAGCAGTAGCAGCAGTGGTGACATCGTGACTAGTAACCCTTTCCTGACTGTTTCAGGAAAATCTGATCTTTCCCTCTTCTGTGCGGTGGAAACTTTTAGTTTGGGTTCCTGTTAGAGAATTTAGTTCAACTCATTCAAAAATCGGTCCATAGATTTGCCTACTCTACTAAACTGTTAACAAAGCAAGAATTATATGAAATTCATCTTCATATTACTAACAGAAACCTTCTATAACAAATGATTGATACAAATGGTACACTGCTTACTAAAAACTTGTGTATTGGAATGGTTTAGTCAATGAATTTCTTCTTGCATGTGATAAATTGAATGCTTGTGTTCCTCCAAATTAATATTTTGAAACCCTAATCTGCAATGTGATGCTATTAGGAGACGGGGCTTTTGAGAGGTAACTAGGGTTAAATGAGGTAATGTGACTGGGGCCTCAGTCTGATGGATTGGCATTCTTAGGAGATAGTAGAGAGGTCTCTCTCTTTGCGTGTGTACAGAAGAGGTCATTTCAGCATACGAAGACATAGTGGCAGTTTAAGAGCCAAGGAAGACACCTCAGAATAAAACCTAACTTTACAAAACTTCTTGAACTTCTCAGTTTCCAGAACTGTGAGAAATGTTTCTATTGTTCAAGGCAGCCAGTCTATGGTATTTTGTTTTGGTAGCCTGAGTAAACTAATAGATTGCATCTATCAGAATTAATTATCCTAACTACCATTTTGTATGTTAGTTATAAGTTTTTACAAAGATATAAACATATCTATGGTATCAGGAGAAAACAAGTTAATGATAATTTATCTTAAACATAAACCATCAAAACCAAACAGGCCTTATATATCCAGGTCATTGCCAAACATTATTTGATATAAATAAATGCATGATTTAACACAGTTCTATAGCTTAAAAGGAGCACATTATTCCATAAACCTTATATGAATATGTCCTCATATTCTGTTTAGTTACAAATGTGGTTCTATTACACAAAAATTTAAAATTTATTTTTCTCTTATATTAGATCTATTTTGCAATAATTTCTCTTTCTTACCCTCTTTTGTCTGATGTGCTGTTTTAAAATTAGAATCTCACATCTTAATTCAAACCATCTCCAGACTGCCAAGTTATTGGAATATTTATGGGTTTCATTTCATATATTACCATATCTAATTTCTAGCCACATCAATTAAAATATAAAAATTTCAATGAAATATAAATAGTATGAGAAATAATAATGTTTCTTAAATGCTCAGAACACTCCTTCTCCATCACCTTGAATACAAAACTACTATGCTGTACTGTCTGCATAGAGAAGCCAAACAGGTGGAATGCAAATCAGGAGAAAGTCATTGACAGATAAATTAAATAGTCATGATCTGAATATTGAGTTCAGCAAACATCACAGTCTATTGGCGCCAAGCTAGATTTCTTGTCTTGTACAAAAATGTTATGTAGTTCTTATTAAGCAGTCATCCATCTAAGTGACTTCAAGGCCCTTAAGACCCAAATAGGCAAAGCTCATCTATCAGCCTCTTGACTTCAGTCAGAGCCACAGCAGGTTCCATAATAAGCTGAGTCCACGTATTCTAATCATTTTGTTACAGGAACAAATCCTGTTTTTACTGTAATTTTTAGTGAGATATTGGTTAGCTTTATGAAGTACTCCTTTTGATCTGTTGACTCTTAGTTATGGACTATGAACAAGAGTAGCAGAATATATTGTTTTTGAAGAGAAATTTTCCGTGATTTATGCTTGGTCTATTGTCTGACTTTAGAATCTAGGGGGGAAAATGATTTTCTGATAACTAAATGCAAGGATGCTTGTCATTTTCCCATAGAACGTTTCCAAAGCAGGCTAAAATGGCAGGATGGATAAAATGGTGAACAATAGTGGAAACAATTTTAAATTCAAAACAGGTGATTTTAGTGCATGTATTTTCATCAGTATATTAAATCCCAACAAGTATAGTAATTTCCAGTACCAGATTTAAAAGTCAAAAATTAAGCTAAAGCAGCTGTTTGGCATCATATCAACAAATAATTGTCCTAGGATTTAATTAAAGTTAAACTTTTTTTTTTTCAGCTTAAAGTAATTACAATTCTAATGCCAGAGGAGTTATAATGACAATATTTTCTCTTCAAAATAATTTGAAGTTTAACGCAATCTCAGGGAAAACATTCATCAGCAGAAATGTCAAAGTTATTATTTTTTTTGTGACAGTGATGACAAACTCAGCAAGCAAGAATAGAAAATGCATTTTTGAAATCAACTGTAGAGAAAGAGATCTAAGATCTAAGAATTTATAAAACTATAATATAGTTTTAAATGTTGGGGTAATGAATGGTAGTCATATAAGCAGAAAAATCAAAGTAATAAAAGACTTCAAAATACTTTAGAAACAAAACAGGTATTTATTTATGGCACAACAAATGCCAGACACATTTCACCCATTCTTTTCTCTAACCATCGTGGCAAAACTGTGAAGCAGGCATTATCATTTTGACTATTTTATTTTTAAATTTTTATTTATTTCTGGCTGTGCCGGGTCCTGGTTTCGCATGTGGGCTCTCTCCAGTTGTGGCGAGTAGTGGCTACTCTCCAGATGCAGTGTGCAGGCTTCTCATTACAGTGCTATCTCTTGTGGAGTCAGGGTCCAGGGCACACGGACTTCAGTAGTTGCAGCTCAAGGGCACCAAAGTGTGAGCGCAATAGTTGTGGCACACGGGCTTAGCTGACCTGGGCATGTGGCATCTTCCCAGACCAGGGATCAAACCCACATCCTCTGTGTTTTTTTAGGTGATTCTTAACCACGGGATCACCAAGAAAGTCCAATTTTGACTTAAATTGAAAAAAAACTGAAAGTAGTAAGAAGGTAGATCCTTTTTTTTTCCTCAGGTGACTTTATTGAAGTATAATTGATATACAATAAATCTCCTGCATAAAAACCTTCAAGTTGGAAACTTTCAAAATGGGAACATACACTTGTATGACGGCTCTTTTACTGTACTACAAGGTGCTATGCAGTAAGATTTAAAAATTTTTCTTTATTTTTGGTGTTTATTTTGTATGTATTATTTGTGTGAAAAGTACTATAAACCTATTACAGTGTGGTACCCTATAGCTGATTGTGTTAGTTGGGTACTTAGGTTAATTTTGTTGGACTTAGGAACAAACTGGATTATGAATGTACTCTTAGAACAGAACTCATTCATGTGGAGGGGACTTACTGTACCATAAACTGAACTACTTATAGCATAAGGTTTGAATCCTAAATAAAATATTAGCAAACCAAATTCAATAGTATATTTAAAGGATCATGATGGATTTATTTCAGGAATTCAAGGATGGTTCACCACAGGCAAAAAAGTAAATAGGATATGCCATGTTAACAAAATGAAGGATAAAATCATATGATCAACTCAATCATCGTCATTCATTCCCCAAGTCGTGTCCAACTCTTTGCAGCCCTATGAACTGCAGCGCTCCAGACTCCTCTGTCCATGGTATTCTCCAGGCAAGAATGCTGGAGTGGGTTGCCATGCCTTCCTCCAGGGGATCTTTCCGACCCCCTGATCGAACCTGCCTCTCTTACGTCTCCTGCACTTGCAGGTGGATTCTTTACCACTAGCACTACCTGGGAAGCCCAATCAGCTCAACAGAAATAAGAAAAAACATGTTATGAAATTCAACACACTTTTATGATAAAAACTATAAACAACATCCTCTAAGAAGGAAGGTACCTCTATTTAATAAAGGTCATATGTGACAAGCCTATAGCTAAGTTATGCTAAGATCAAGTATGAGACAAGTATGTCCATTCTTTGGGCTTCCCAGGTAGCACTAGTGGTAAAGAACCCACTAGCAGGAGACATAAGAGAATGCAGGTTTAATCCCTGGGTCTGGAAGATCCCCTGGAGGAGCAAATGGCAACCACTGCAGTATCTTTGCCTGGAGAGTCCCATGGACAAGAGGAGCCTGGCAGGCTAGAGTCCCTACGGTTGCCAAGAGACTGACACAACTGAAGTGACTTAGCACACATACCTGCCCATTCTTTCTACTTTCCTTCACTGTAGTACTGAGAGTCCTAGATGGAAAAATTAAGCGAGATAAAGGAAAAAAGACATTGGAATTGGATGGGAAGAAGTAAAATTTTCTGTTTGCAGTGACATGATATCATGTGTAGAAAACCATAAGACTCCACCAAAATACTGTTAGAACTAACAAATGAATTCAGTAAAGTTCCAGGATGCAAAAATCAACTTATAAAAATCAGTTGTATTTCTAAACACTAGCAACAAATCATCAGAAAAAGAAACTAAGGGAACATTTTCATTTACAAAAGCTTAAATGGTAATCAATTTTATTATCAATTAAAAGTTATACCCCTATTTGAACATTTTTACAATTTCTTTTGAAGAATTACTTTAAATGTCAGTCTGATTTCTGATAAAGAATCTTGTGATTTGTCACGTATTTATAATCATGCTTTTACATTATATTTTGTGATTATTTTCTATGTGAGTTACTAGTCTATGTTTAAAACAAAGTACATCTGTTAAAAATTTATCCAGAGTGTTTTAGTTTTCTCTTTTATCAATAATACAGTGAACTATTATATTTTCTATACACAATGGAGCATTTTTTCCAACTTTTAAAAGTTATTTGTAATTGGAGGATAATTGCTATACAACGTTATATTGATTTCTGCTGTACAACATTGTTAATCAGTTATAACTATATATATATATATATATATATATACACATCTCCCCTCCCTCTTGTGCCTCCCTCCTGCCTCCCATCCCAGCCCTCTAGGTCTTCACAGAGTGCCAGGCTGGCTTCCTGTGTTATACAGCTTCCCACTAGCTAGCTATTTTACACATGACACTGTATGTATGGCAATATTACTGTCTTAATTCATCCCATCCTCTTCATCCTCTGCTGTGCCCACAAGTCCATTCTCTATGCCTGCATGTCCATTCCTTCTCTGCAGATAGATTCATCAGTACCATTTTTTTGAGACACCATATATATGTGTTAATATGCAGTATTTGTTTTGCTCTTTCTGATTTATTTCACTCTGTATAACAGGCTCTAGGTTCATCCACCTCACTACCATTGACCTGAATTTGCTCCTTCTTATGGCTGAGTAATATCACAATGAAACATTTTAAATGAATCATCTAATGATGTCTTATTTCAGTAGACTAGAACTCTAGGTAAATAAGCATTTTGGAAATATTGTTTCTTTTTTGCTTGTCTTTTTTTTCTTTTTCTTTTACTTTACAATACTGTTGTTTCTTATGTCAAAAAATAAAGTGCTGCTGGAATCTAAGAACCCTGCTTTTAAACAAGGGTCAGTGACATCATCTCCTTTTCTAGTACTCTTTCTGCTTTGTTTATCAGAGATTACAGAAAAAAATTTATTTTGTGAGGAAAATATTTGTTTTCAGACATTCTTGTCACATCAGTGTTCACATTCATGAAAACATTGCATTTCTGTGTCAGAATAAATTTGACAATAATTAGGAATTCAATAAATAGAACCACTGCATGAAATTCAATTTTCATGCTTGAATAACTCTGGCTACAAGTTAAACATTTTAGCCACTGATATATCTGCTTTTAAAAATAGTGCACTATATTTAGAGATATACACTGGAGTTCCCGCTACCTTGTCAATTTTTCTACTATGTTATGAGGAAAAAAAGCATGTAGTGAATTCTGAATCACAGAATTCAAGTTTAATCTGTTTTGCATGCTCTTCAAGGGTAGGTGTATACCCTGAAGCTTCCTAGTGGATGCCTCCCCACAATAGATAGATTCACTTGAAGAATCAAACTAAAATGGTTATAAAATGGAATCTTATAGTGGGTACCAAATGGCATCTTCCAAGGTAGGCACATCTATTCTCTAATTCATAATTCTTTCTCTAGGTGTGTCTGATGGACTGTTTAACTTGTCTATTGTGTCTAGTGAACAATATGCAAAAATGTACTTTTTTTATTGTTAGAAATTCTACTTGGTATTTTTTATAATTATTTTCCTTTTTAGAAATCTCCCATAATAACTCATTTGTAGTTTTTTTTTTTAAATTTTATAAACATTTTAAGCATGCTCATCTTAAATTCTATAGGAAGAGTCTAGGATCTATCATTCTAGTTGGCATCTAATTTTGCTCTTTGTTTTGCTTCCTCTTGATCATGGTGACTATTTCCTGGTGTTTTCTAATTAGGTGTCTGAGCTGATATTTGACTGATCTAAATCTATGGGAATTCTGTGAGGTTGGGGTTGAAGGGATTCTCCTTCAGAGAATATGTGCCTCTTTCTAGGTTAAGGGAAACCAAGAATCCACCACAAGTTAATTTTGCAGTCTGAAGTCTCCTAGTCCATGTAGGCATTATTAGCTCTGTGGTTATAAATTCTCAAGGAGTCCTTTAGGGAGGGGGGATTAGAGGCAGAGAGGAGCAAGGTTCTTTTTCTTCTTTTTTTCCCAATTCAGAGTGCAGGCCAAAATAACTGTATTTTTCTATTGTCATCCTTGGTCAGAAAATAGATTTTTTTTTTTCTCTAGCTCACTCTAAATAAAATATGGTTCTCCAAGAATCCTGATTTATGAACAAAGTCGTATTTCTAGCTCTCCATCACTTGCAAACCCCAAGTCTTCTATCCCATGAATACAGCCATAGAAAACCAAGACTTTACATTCCTGAGTGTGGCAAACATCCTCGGTACTCAAGTTGCTTTAACATCCTTAATGCTATTCCCGCCTCACCTGCCCCATCACTGGCAACCGTAAGAGTCTCTGTTGACAGTTAGATGCCATGTTCTTCACCAGTGACCTTTTCTGTGGGCATTTCCTGCTCCCCTATAACATCACTACCTCTAGTGGAGAAATACTCCACTTACCTGGAACCTAGTTTTTGCTTTTGTTTGTTGGCGTTATGACCCACCTGCCATTTCTCTTGAAGACTGGGCCCTGGTTTCAAAATTAAATTAAACTCATATATCTGTGTCTTTACGTATATAAGTATGTGTAAATATATATATAAATGTATAAGATATATCCATGTCATGTATATTTGCATCACTAAACCCTAGTCTTATTCCACTGTTTTGAGACTGGCTTTTGCATTCTCTGGGATCTTGGCCTGTTGTCTCTCCTTCCAATGGTTGCATTGCCATCTGCTCTCTAGTTAGACAACAGACACATTAATCTCAGATGATTAATTTCCCTATTCTATACGTTTCCATGAAGAAAACATATTATTTCATTTTTTGTTCCTCCAAAGTTGGCTTATTTTATTATTTTGAAATTATAAAATAATATATACTTTATTTCAAAACCACTCCCTCTCCTCTCCTGTCATTCCCAGAATCTCATATACCAGAGATAATCATTATTAAAGTTTGATCCTTTGTGTGAATCTTTGCCTCCAAAAAGCATATCAACAAGTTCTTATACCTTAAATTTCATTTGTAGTCAGACTTTTTCATATCAAAATTATCATGGGCATGTTTCTTTATTAATGCATAGAGAATTATCATATTACTTTTAATTTCTATGAAGTATTCAGTTGTACTGAATATACATAATGTATACAAAATCTTCTACAGAAGAAAATGTAGATTTTCTCCAAATTACATAAAATGTTTCATCCAATAATTATTTGTAAAGCCCACGATATGATTCATTTCCATGGAATAAAGTTCTATAAGTGAAATTACTGAATAAATTGGTATGGTCTTTTTAAAATTTGATGCATATTGGCAGATTGAAGTCTAAATAGATTAATATTATTCAGTGCTAAGCATTACCAATCATATTCATCTTTGGCCATATAATTGGTCATTTATTATATTTAATTGTTAATTGATTTAGTAATATTTAGCAGCTTTTTTAGTTCTGACATTTAAATTAAATGCCAGCTTTTTCAAAGCTTGCTATCCTATAGATAATGATATAGTAAAGTTTTCCTGGTGGCTCAGATGGTAAAGAATCTGCCTGTAATGCAGGAGGGTCTTACCAGGTAGCTCTAGTTGTAAGGAACTCAGCAGCAAATGCAGGAGACATAAGACACGCAGGTTCAATCCATGGGTCGGGAAGATCCCCTGGAGGAGAACATGGCAACTCACTCCAGTGTTCTTGCTTGGAGAATCCAATGGACAAGGGAGTGTGGAGGGCTACAGTCCATAGGGTTGAGAGGAAACATAACATGCATGCATGCATGCAATGCAGGAGACTTTGGTTTGATCCTTGGGTTGGGAAGACTCCCTGGAGAAGGGAATGGCAACTTACTCTAGCATTCTTGCCTGGGAAATCCCGTGGACAGAGGAGCCTGGCAGGCTACAATCCATGGGGTTGCAAAGAGTCAGGCATGACTAAACAACTAATTTATAGCTATAGATAGATAATGTCAATGAAGATGTAGATAAACTGTTAGTTATCTAACTGTTAGCTAACTTAGCTATTAAGTTAGCAGAAACTTAATTCTTTTTGTTGGAAAATATAAAATATAGAAGTATGTTAAGGGGGAAAAAAGTGCGAAGTTTTTCGTATCTCCCACTGTTTCTTAATTTTTCAATCCCAGGCTTAGATATTGTAAAGATTTTGCTATGTATCCTTCCAGAACTTTTTATTAGTAAACAAAGATGGGGACTTTGTATACATGCTCTCCTATATCTTTCTCTTTTCCTTCAATGTAAACATTTCACTTTGGGAACTGTAGCTATGACGAAATGATTTCAATGGCCACATAATATTTAATACCATGGATATCAAATTCTCTGGGCTTCCTAGATGGTCCAGTAGTAAAGAATCTGTCTGTCAATGCAAGAGACATGAGTTCGATCACTATGTCAGGAAGATCGCCTGGAGAAGGAAATGGCAACACACTTCAGTATTCTCGTCTGGGAAATCTCATGGACAGAAGAGGTTGGCAGGCTGCAGTCCATAGGGTCACAAGAGGACAGATCTCTGTGATTAAACAGCAACACAACAAATTCTCTATTTTAATGTTCCTCCAATGATGGGCATGTTTGGTGTCTTGGGTTCTTTACTCTTGCCAGTACTGCCAAGGATCCTCTTTATGTACTATCCCTGTAGTGCTTTTTCTTGTCCCTGGCTGTCCTCACCACATCCATGGACATCATTGGTTTTTACAATGAAACAAGATCAGAGAGGGTATTGATTTGTTGAAACTGACTTTTTTGGTAATGCAGAGTGTGAACTTGAATCCAAGCCCAGATTTCAAACCTAGTTTTGTTCCCATGCAAATTTTATCTTTGGACATCTTATGCAATATAAAATGTCATTTTAAATGCTCTAACAGCAATAACAAATTGCTCATAGCCACTGGAAGAAAATCTGACATTTTTCTTCTAGCTGTTCTCAAACTCCAACATGACTTTGATGTTTCCTTTTTTCATGCTTGAATGTTGTTCACTTTTTTTTTGTTGTTGTTCACTTTTTACCAAGCTCAACATGCTTTCTCATTGCTTTCTGTAATCTCTAACTATTTTGCTTTTGTGGTACGTTTGGCTTGATTTTTCTGCCCTTGTCTTCCTGATCCTTGTTTGTAGGATCACTCTACCTCAGATTAAAGCAGCCACCTGTTCTCTCTTCTCAGTGCATATTTCTAAAGCCAACTTTCTTACCCAGTAAAGTAGGGATGATCATTCTGCTTTATTAAATGCACCCCTTACACATAATTATATATAAAATTTTCTCATATGCACAAACTAAGTATGACAAAGTGACAAAATCAACAAAGTCACAATAGCTGATGGTAATAATATATTGAACATATTACTTGCCTGGTCCTGGGCCCAATTCTTCACTTGCATATTCTCATTTAATTCTTCCAGTGTCTTCATGAGTTAATCACTATTATTTTGTCCATTTTAGAGGTTAAATAACTTGGCAAAAAGATGTACATTTATATGAAAAGAAACAGGGATTTCAACTCAAATCTGTCTGGCTCCAGCACCCAATTATCAATTGTTCCTCCTTTAGGTGAATAACCAGATGCTTGGGCTTCCCTGGCGGCTCAGAGCGTAAAGCGTCTGCCTGCAATGCAGGAGACCTGGGTTTGATCCCTGGGTCAGGGAGATCCCCTGGAGAAGGAAATGGCAACCCACTCCAGTACTCTTGCCTGGAAAATCCCATGGACAGAGAAGCCTGGTAGACTACAGTCCATGGGATTGCAAAGAGTTGGACATGACTGAGCGACTTCACTTAAGTCTGATTTCCATAATATGAAGGGAAACTTACCTTTCTAATAAATGTAATTTGAATATTAATGGAAGCACATATAGAAATAAATCCCAACGTATATACCTACCTGACTTGTAACTTTTCAGGATTTTATCAATGCTTGGCTAGAGGACACACTATATGCAAAGCTATTATTTTGCCTGTTGCTTTAATCTATCTTGTATGCTATTTTAATTTGTAGTTTCTAGAAGTAAATAGAAAGTTATTGCCAATTTGTCACATTGACCTATTTAGGATAGTTCTAATTTAAGATAAGTATAATAACTAAACCTTTGGGAACCATAGATCCACATAATTATCTGGAATATATATTGAGATGGAAAAACAAGACTTATTTAGAAGACAAATTCAATATGAGAAGTAAAGCAAAGGTAGGAAAATTCAAGACTGCATGGGTTAGACAAACTTATTCCTCATAATAAACATTAGTCATAAAATCCCACCTGTAGGTCAAATCATTTTAGTATGAATTCAGTATATGTGACACTCAGCCTCGAAAAGCAACATCTCAGCTTCTATTGTAGTCTTTGATAAAACATTATTATTGTTTTAATAATATTTTATCTATCTAATGTTCTATTTATTTTACTCAACAAATTATGAGATTGTTTTCAGAGTTTCATAAACAAAATAAAAGTGGTGAAAAAGAGAGAAAACACCTTCACTGTGCATAGAAAAATAGGCAGAATATTGTAGGATACAACAAGGCATAATTGCATGCTTTGATATTTATGATGAAAGACCAGAGCTGAAAGAAAAATGACAAAAATGCTATCTTAGCCCTTTATGAAACAGAAAATCTGAAGGTCGTGCAATAGTAATTTTCATCATTCTTTCCAAAGCTTTGGCAAGCTTTGAAAATTCATATGTAATAGAAGCTAGATTTTCTAAGTGAAAATACTTTGATATTATCTTGGGATACATATTCTATAAAAGGAAAAACTTTATTTTTCACCCCATAAAGAAAATAAAATTCTATTTCAGAACCTGATATTGGCTCTGTTTAAATAAGTGTAATTTTTTGGTTCACACATTATAATGAACGGTTCTTTGTTTTTTAAACATCAAGAATATTCATTTAAAACTCAAGGATTACATATGAAATGTATTCAATAATCTCTTGAAAATTATTTTGTTAAAAAATGACTTTCTGGACAGAGTAGGATGGAAAATTTAAAGGCTGTGCATTTTTAGCCTAATTCAATAGTGGATAATAACAAAATTGTGTAAGTACAAATTTTCTAGAGAACTTAAAGTGAAATATTCGAAGTTCTTAAAGCGGTTTATAGAATCCTGTTTCTTTTACATCAGTTGAACATATAAGACAGCAGCCAGAAATTTTGCCTTATAAAATAATTTGTTTATATAGATTATTTTATTCATTGACTAAGGCTTTTATTATTTCACTCCAGAGAAACATTAGTAATAACTTTAGTTTTTTAATAAGTTATTTATTAGTTATTTTATAAGTAAGAAATATTACTTAAATAGTTTTAATTCTAAAACTTGTTTTCTCCAACCTAGGTATATAGAAATGAACAAGTTTTACAGAACAATTAATTGTGCTAGCCTAGTCTTAATATGTCTAAAATAATAACTGCAGAAATAGTAAAGTTTTTTCACTTAGACCAATATTGTATAAATATGTTTACTCTGGAATTCAATTGTCAAAACTATGAGAGAGAGTAAGAAAGTTTGCTGTTGTGTTGTTGTTTTTCTTTCTCTCACTAGCATGGCTTATTTAAAATTATCATTTTAAATAGGGGGAGCATAATGATTATTAGAAAAAGGAAACTATGACCCTCACTTGCCCAATTACCACTATGTGAGTATGCCAAACATCTGGGCTTTCTATTGCTTCCATTGACACATCTGTTACCTTTAGTCTTTTTCATGTCTGTCATCCTTATGAAATTTCTCAGGAAGATTTTAGTGATTCTTTTTCCATCCTTTTGTTTTAATGTGCTTTAGCTATATAGTACTATAGAGAATTACTTTCAGAAGCCTCTTTACGGAAAATAAAAAAGAAAGCCAAAAGCAAATTCAAAATAGAATTCTAAATTCACTAGATACTTTACATGGAAGAAAACTAAAAAAGTGATTACTGCTAAATAAGGTAGCAAGAAAGTAATTTACTTTAGTCATAACTTTAGGATGCAGTAAATTTACAGACAATGTATAGAGACATATAAATATATCCCCCCCTAAAGTCCTGTCCTACCATTCCAAGAATCAAGGTTGAAGCCAAACTGTTCATTTCTTTTAGACTACGATACAGTCATAACCTTAGATGAAATGTTGGTGCAGTAATCCCTACACTGTGTGTGCTCAGTCACTCAGTTTCTCAGTCATGTTCGACTCTTTGCAACCCCATGGACTGTAGCCTGCCAGGTTCCTCTATCCATGAGATTCTCCTGGCAAGAATACTGGAGTGGCTTGCCATTTCCTTCTCCAGGGCATCTTCCTGTCCCAGGGACTGAACCAGCATCTCTTAGGTCTCCTTCATTGGTAGGTAGATTCTTTACCACTGAGCTACCAGGAAGCCCAATCCCCACATACCAAAGCAGAAATTTGACTTGACTAATTTACTAAATAACAAGTTTTCTACTTGAAATGTTTACTTGGAATACTGTTAGGGCTAGTATGCATAAAATTCCCCAAACATTTAACCTTCTTTAGTTTAAATAAATTTCTCATGAAAATGAGTTGCTCTGATAACCCTCTGACGAGAGGCACTGTGGGACCGATGGTATTTTCTGTCATTGCCTATGTTTGTTTTTGAGAGATAAGAGTCTCTTATTACCAAGGAGAATGTTTTTCAAAGAGCACAAAACATCTTTAGCTTTGATAAATTTTGCTGATTTTAATCATACTGTATTAATTACGTTATTCTTTTCATATTTAAAAAGTGAGTCTCGGTTATAATATTAAAGACTGTACAAAGCACAAGTTAGCAGGCTGATCTCTGATCCACTTTCCCTGAAAGGTGAAAACAAACATCACAAGTTCTAAGGGGCAACAGAAGTCCCCATATTTTGAGTTACATAATTGAATTTGTAAAAGATTTGGAGAAGTGCCAGAGATAAGACTCTTTTAACATAAGCCTTTAATGAAAAAAAAAAAAAAAGGTAAAATTTAAACTGCTGTTCAGTTAGGTGAAAATACAGTTGTCTTGATGCAATAGGCTAACAGAGTTTGGAATAATGATATCCAGAAAGACTGATGCTCAATGTAATAAAAAAAATAGATATATTAACAGACAATAAATATCAGGAATATTTACTGAGATAACTTCAGAAATATTTTAAAGATTGTGTTAAAAATAAGTGCTTCTTTTAGATTTGAGTATGCAGATACTTGGGGCTTCCCTGATGGCTCAGTGGTAAAGAATCTGCATGCCAATGCAGGAGAGTCAACGTTCAGTCTCTGGACTGGGAAGATGCTCTGGAGAAGGAAATGGCAACCTAACCCAGTGTTCTCACCTGGGAAATCCCATGGATGGAGGAGCCTGGCGGGCAACAGTCCTTGGGCATCACAAAAAGTGGGACACGACTTAGCGACTAAACAACATGCATATACTTAGGACTGTCCTGAGAAATTTTCTGTGGATAATACATTTTGTTGATATTATTACAAATTAACTACTGTGGAACAAGTTTGTCAAAAGCCCCAGTCTGTTTGAAACATTTTAACCAAGTGGAAACTATTTCATCCCTAAAAAGGTAGCCAGATTTTATCCCTAATCAAAGCTAAGTACCAGGATAAGAGTGTTTTCAGTATGAACCACAATAAAAAATTGTAAAGTACTTTGAAGAGATGATTCAAGAGAGCTTGAAGTCATTAGCTATTTCCATGGTTATATTTTGGCGAAAAAATGTTCAATTTGTTTACGGGGGAGCTGCTGCTACTGCTGCTAAGTCGCTTCAGTCGTGTCTGACTCTGTGCGACCCCAGAGATGGCAGCCCACGAGGCTCCCCTGTCCCTGGGATTCTCCAGGCAAGAACACTGGAGTGGGTTGCCATTTCCTTCTGCAATGCATGAAAGTGAAAAGTGAAAGTGAAGTCGCTCAGTCGTGTCTGACTCCTAGCGACCCCATAACTGCAGCCTACCAGGCTACTCTGCCCATGGGATTTGCCAGGCAAGAGTACTGGAGCGGGGTGCCATTGCCGCTGATAATGTCCCAGTTCCACCAACATATCAAAGCAACTGCTTAGTTTATGCTCCCATGGGTGCCAGAGTGCCACCTAGTGCTAGTTAGGGTGAACTAAAGGCACCTGACCCTCAGGGTGTAAAGAACTTAAAAATAGAACTCAAAAAGTGGGGACACTTAGTGACTAAACAACAGCAACATACATATACTTAGGATTGTCCTGGGAGATTTTCTGTGGATAATATATTTTTGTTGATATTATTACAAATTAACAATTATGGAACAGCTTTGGCAAATTTAATAGTTTAATAATGTTAAGAATAGCAGTTAAACAAATGTAAATGATTCCACTATGTTATTGGTTCTATTGTCATGGAATGCATATTTTCTTCAACTTGTCATTATCCTTATTTTAAAATCACATATATATATATATATATATATCAAGCACAGTGATGTTCTGTTTAAACATTTATTATTTTGTGCTTCTCTCAAACTGAGTCACAATACTAGCATTCACATTTAATTTATCACCTCATCTCCTCTCCATTTAACAATCTTCTCTAAATCCATTTACTTTAGCCAAAACATTCTAATAGCTCTTGAAAGTATTTCCCCTCCTGACAAAGCCAGCATAATGTTTCCAAATGCATGAAAGATACTTGATACTTGGAACTTTTTACTCTACAACAACCTAGAAATGAAGATCTGTTTAAAAAATATATTAACCATGGATCCCTATAAAAGTAGATTTAAAAAACAGTTAACTTTGACAAGAGTTTCAGATTGGTTTCTTGCTCTTCACAACAGTTTCTGAACAATTTTATTATTATAATGCTGAGAAACAACTCTAGTTACAAACATGGAAACCAGTGAGCTCAATTTGTTTTCATTATAGGCAAAGCACTGAACTGGAGTCAGGAGACTCATCTTAGACTTGATTAGCTTCTGCTTTTATGACAATGGTCTTTGAATTTCCCCTGTTTCCACTTAACTTCATCTGCAGAGTAAGGGAACTAGTTTTCAGCACTATTGCTTGAAGATCCCTGTTTGGAGATACCATGTCTGAGAAGGCAATGTTTGGCTTAAGGATTTTGATTTCTCCTTAGGAATTTTTGAAATCAATTTTATTGAGATACACTCATAATACCATAATACTAGTTCATTTTAAATGTACCTGGTGAGGTCATAAAAGCACACACCCATGTAGCCATCACCTCAATCAACATTTAGAACATTTTTACCACTCCTGACACTTCCCTCATGACCCTGTGTAATCAATTCTTCCTCTATCCCTAGTCTTCACTGAATTTTGATTCATATGTTCTCTGTTCCTGCTCTGCACATACCTCTTATTTCTCTTCCCTGATATTTTAATTTGTTTATTAAACTACAGGTTCTCTTAGGTGATTTCCAACTCAAATTTTTTAGGATTTAATTATGTTTAAGTAATAAATTTGGTTATTGCATGGATCAACATGGCCATAGATAGCAACTATAATCCAGGTTGGTAGTCTTAGTCTTACCACTAGTTGTACACACAAACACAAATACCAGCAAGAAAGTTTTATTAAATCACCAAAAAGATAAACATAATTTCATGTCGTATTCATGATAATAGTAGCATCCTCTAAATATGTCAGTAAAAAAGTTATTTGCTTACAAATCTAAGAAATAAAATCTTTCTAATCTTAATTTTGTAACTGGTAATAACTTGTGTTTTCTTTTTCTCTTACAAAGGTATTTCTTAGATTTAAAACTCAGATTGTGGTCTTGAAACATTATTTCCTAATGAAAGAAATCCAGAAACCTTGAAAAATGGCTAGTTCTAGATATCAGTTAGGAAATATACAAGTTGAGATGGAGATAACTCACTTTTTCAAAAGAGAGAAGAAGTACCAAATTCTGACAAGTTCATGGCAAAAGAAATGGGTAGTTTAGTGAGTTTAAATAGCCTAACCTGCAACAGTAAGAGTTTTTTTTTTTTTAATGAGTGCAATAAGTCAAAACACACCAAATATACATTAAAAAATGAAAACAAAATTACTAGATTAAAAAATAACATTGCTCATTATGAGTGTTACTAGAACATCAGCTAGTTATTCTGAAATGGGTAAATACAAGGAATAATCAAGAATTTATTTTGCTTTTCTTGTATGCAATGTAGTTTTCTGTGTGTGTGTGTGTGTGCTTAGTGGTTCAGTTGTGTCCGACTCTGCGACTCTATGGGCTGTAACGTGTGGAGGATTCTCCAGGCAACAATACTGGAGTGGGTTGCCAGGTCCTCTTCTAGGGGATCTTCCCAACCCTGGGATCAAACACAGGTCTCCCATATTGCAGACGGATTCTTTACCATCTGAGCCACCAGGAAAGCCCATGTGTACTGAAGTGGGTACACTATCCCTTCTCCAGGGATCTTCCCAACCCAGGAATTGAAATGGAGTTTTTTGCATTGCAGGCAGATTCTTCACCAGCTGAGCTACCAGGGAAGACCTAGTGTCAATATAGTTTAGGGTAATGAAACAGTTGATGAGTATAGTAGCCTAATAATCTCACAGACTGTGTGAATGGAAAACAGAAATTTATCTATCACAATCTAGAGGTTAAGAATACCAAGATCAAAGAGCTGGATAATTTGATTTCTGGTGAGAACTCTCTTCCCAGCTTACAGATGGTGGCTTCCAGGCTATGGCTTCACATATCCTTTCCTCAGTGAGAAGAAGGGTAAGCTCTCTGCTCTCCTCTTTTAAGGACACTAAAGCCTGGTGGGCTGCCGTCTATGGGTTCACACATAGTCGGACACGACTGAAGTGACTTAGCAGCAATATCATCATGGGGCCTCACCCTCATGACTTTCTCTAACCCAAATTGCTTCCCCCTGCCCAAAGGTCCCATATCCAAATACTAGCACATTGGTGGTTAGGGATTCAACATACGGGTTTTGGTGTTGCACAAACATTCAATTTCCAACAACAAGGGAAATTTTAAAAAATAATTTTAATTGCTGAATGCAGAAGGAAAGTAGGAATGATAAAGCAGAAATTAAGCTTTTTGCAATCTATGAAGAATTAAAAACAATGTGCCTAGATAATAACCATTCATGGGTGATAAATTTATGGGAGGGGAAAAAGCTTATGGAGAAATTTTTATTAGAGGAAGAAGCCTAATACTACATAAACCTGATCTGTCTTCAGCATCACTGAACTCTTACACGATTATTTGCCTTCCATTTCATCCTCTCCCTCATTGCAACACTAGCAGCTGTCTACTTACTCTTCCTTCATGAAACAGGATCTAACAACCCCTCAGGAATCTCATATGGTATAAACAAATTTCCATTTCACCCCAGCTATACAATTAAAAATATCTTGACAACCTGCACTGTGTTCAGCTGTGTCCGACTCTTTGCAACCCCCTAGACTATAGCCTGCCAGGCTCCTATGCCTATGGAACTTTCCAGGCAAAAATACTAGAGTGGGTTGCCATTTCCTACTCCAAGGGATCTTCCTGATCCAGGGATTGAACCCGTGCCTCCTGCGTTGGTAGACGGATTCTTTACCACTGTACCACCTGGAAAGATATCTTAGGTGTTTTAATGTACTAATACCATTAGTTTTATTCTTACCCAATACATTGGAAGATCCCAGTAACAATATCCCAGCAAATTCCCTCAACACGTCACCATATATTAAACCAGGGTGATATTTCCTGTATGCATATGCAATCCTATGATCAATCCCCAACAAATTAGGAGGAGTATTAGCCCTAGTCCTTTCAATTTTAACTTTAGCATTTACCCCACACAACCAAATTCTCCACACAACCAAACAGTGAAGCATAACCTTCCAACCCCTTGTTGTCTTTTAATTGTTCAGTCATGTCTGACTCTTTTGTGACCCTGTGGACTATAGCCCACCAGACTCCTCTGTCCACGGATTTCTCCAGGCAAGAATACTGGAGTGGGTTGGCAGTTCCTCCTTCAAGGGGTCTTTCTGACACAAGGATTGAACCCACGTCTTCTGTCCCTTGTTAAGTGTTAAGGGTGTTAGTTGCTCAGCCACGTCTAACTCTTTGCACAGAATACTGGAGTGGGTTGTCATTTCCTTCGTTAGCTGATCTTCCCCATCCAGGGATCAAATCTGGGTCTCTTGCACTGCAGCAGATTCTCTACTGTCTGAGGTATTGGGGAAGCTCAGTCTCCTGCCCCCTAGGTAGTGTCTATTCTGAGCACCAGTAGCAGATCTATTATCACTGAGACGAATTAGCACACAACTTGCAGAACAACCTCTTCATTACCATTGGACAACTAGCCTCTGTTTTATGCTTTTTCTAGTTCTAGTACAAATGGCAGTAATTAGGACAATTAGAAATAATCACCTAAAATGAAGTCCTGTAGTATATACATTACCCTAGTCTTATAAACTAGACGAAGATAATACATCTCCCCAAGACTCAAGGTAGAAGCTCGAGTTCCACTATTAGCACCCAAATCTGAAATTCTACTTAAACTCTTCCCTGAAATTTGTTACATGACATGTACAAAATTATTGAGAACTCTATTAGAATTAAGTGAAAGTGAAAGTGGCTCAGTCCTGTCCAACTTTTTGCAACCCCATGGACCATATAGTCCATGGAATTTTCCAGGCCAGAATACTAGAGTGGGTAGCCTTTGCGTTCTCCAGGGTATCTTCCCAACTCACAGGTTGAACCCAGGTCTCCTGCATTGCAGGCAGATTCTTTACCAGCTGAGCCACAAGGGAAGCCCAAGAATACTGAAGTGGGTAGCCTATCCCTTCTCCAGAAGATCTTCCCCACCCAGGAATGCAGCCAGTGTCTGCTGCATTTCAGGTGGATTCTTTACCAACTGAGCTATCAAGGAAGCCCCATTTGGAATTAAAATATTCCTTTTAAATATAAACTACTATGTATTTTGTGCATACCTACATTATCATATTGATATGTAAAATATTAATAAGTACATATTATACTGTATTTGGTAGATTGAATGAATGGTCTCAATTATTTAACTCTCTTTGTTTTCACTTTTATTGTCAAATTTCACTTGACTTGGTAATATGACTTGCTCTGATCAATGGCATATTTGTGGAAACACTATTCCAGTCCCAAATCTAGGCTTCAGGAAATTTAATGGATTTCCCCACCTCTTCCTGTGCCTTTTCCATTCTCTTGAGAAGAATTAAGCCTGATATTCCAAGTTGGATGAGAATCATTTCAAGCTGAGCCTTCACAGACGTCAGAGTTTGATATATAACCACTCTCCTGATGTATAAATTAGCTGAAGCACAGGTGACTCACAGATCCATGAGAATAAATGCTTCTCATTGGGTACCACTGGGATTTCAGGACTTCTTTCTTCATAAAAAAAAGTTTGGTAACATTCTTATGTTAATAGTTCACTGACACAACATGAGATGAACTAACACTATACACCTCCTGTTGTGATGCAATAGAAGGAATGTAACACAACCTACAAATTGTTCTTTCTGAAAATAATTGCATCTTAATCTAATCCATTCAAATGTTGAGAATAAAAGAACAAGTTAAACAATGCCACAAGGAACAGTTGAATATTCCACAAGTCAAGTGACTCTATTTTACCAAAATAAGACCAAAAAAGGGAAAAATGAAAAAAAATAGAAAAATAGAAGACCTAAAGAATAAAATATACTTTAGAAATATATCAGCTAGTACACCTTAACATTAAATGCTATATGTCAATTATTTCTCAATAAAACTGGTAAAAAATTAAATTGGCTGAATGTTGCAAGTGGGTGTTGAGTACTTATTTAAATCAACCATTTTTAAGAAAAAAAATGAGACAATCAAGGAAGTGTAAATATGGAATGGAAATTAAAAAATTAATAATTTAGTTAGTACACAAAGCCATGATAATTATGCTTAAAAATAGTCTTAAAACTGTTGTGTATGTGTGTGCTTAGTCACTTAATCATGTTTGACTCTTTGTAACCCCATGGACTGTAGCCCGCCAGGGTCCTCTGTCCATGGTGCTTCTCCAGGCAACAATACTGGAGTAGGTTGCTATGCCATCCTCCAGGGGATTTTCCCAACCCAGAGATCCAACCTGGGTTTCCTGCATTGCAGGCAAATTCTTTACTAACTGGACCACCATTGGGGTTAACTCAAGGAAAGAAAACTCTTAAAAAGTATATTTTCTTTTCCTAAGGAAATAAATATTCTGAAATGGAGTCAGTTCTTAAAAATATTGTTGTGGACAAAACTTAACTTCTAACAGATATTAAGGGTTTAGTATCCCATGCAATAGAAATTCTAAGCTTTTATTTACAATGACCCCAAAATGGATAATGTCATGTGAACAGCCACTAACTACCTTTCAGTGTCATCTATTAAATAATGTGTAACACTCACATAATCATCAGATGGTGATTATTTACACACTGCAATGGCTAAACATGGGACACATTCCACTGAATTCTGGTCATGTATAGTGTGTCTGCATCCATAAGTGTGTACAATATTATGCATATACACATATATATCCATACATATCATTTATGTGCTTTACCATCAAAGCACATAAAAGAAAAGGAAATGATCATTCTTTTTACAAAAAAAAAGAGGAAATAAAAAATCAGGTTTTATTATGTTTTTTTCTGCTTTCCACATTTGATGAGTAAGTTCTGAAATAACAGCAAAATCATGGCACAGAGTAAATGCAGAAGCACTAAATTGTCTTTCAAATGGTAGTTATTTTCCTTAATATATAAAGCTACTTTTTATGCTTATGTGATACAGTGATCAACTAAATTTAGAAATGATGGCCTTCAAAGTAATGGTTGACTTTGTAGCTAAACTATGGTATATGAAAAACTCTTACTTATTACTTGCAGCATTTTTATCACAAGTTCCTGTGATTTAACCATTTTATTGATTGTTTCAAATAATGCATAGATGAAATTTGTCAAATGAGATCAAGACTTCAGAAAGAATCACAGAAATTACTATTCTGCATTTGGATTTACATTAAGATTCAGCATCTTTCGATGAGAGATTACACTGTGTATACACACAGTAGAATAAAATAAAAAAATGTGCATGTATGTTTATATTTTCTATTCTACTTGCCATTGGATTCTAATAATGAGAATATAATGGTTGACAATAATTATAAACCCATAATATTTTCTCTCTCTTCAAGTAATTTTTAAAATTTCCATATTTTAGTTTCAGAATTTTCAATATGGATATATTGTATGTTTAGCCAACATTTTGCATATGATTTTACATTATGAATATTTTCAGATATGATTATTCAGTGATGATACAGAATTCATATTGGAGAATTTTGAAAATGCTATAATGTATTTGCCTAGAAATTAGATAATAAATGCACATGTAAAATTACATTACAGCAAGAACCAATGGATAATCAAGATTATTTTGCTTCACTGCATTATTTTGCCGAACTGAATATTCCTGAAACTAACTATGCAACAAATTAAGACTAACATTTTTAACCTGAGGTTATCACTGAAAACATGTTTTTCTTAATATAATGTCACCAGAAAATGGCATTTAATCAATTTTTATAACAGTAAATATCAATTAAGGAGTCATAAAATTTAATGACAGTATATAATTATACCATTTGAAGTTTTAAAATCATTTTTATAAAAAGAGTAGTAATTCTCAATAAGAACATCTTGAAAAATGTGTTTTTTAATATCAAATACTGTTGAATCAGGAACAGTTCCGTAATGGTATTTGTTACAATGGAATTTGTCTATATTATGAAAATGAATAGTATTTTCACTACTAGCCTTTAAAGTAGTAGTTTATTTAATTGTATCCAATATGATATTCCTAAAAGTAATACCAATTAAGCATAGAAGAAATAGCACATATTCCTTATTCAAAAATTTTTGGAGAATTCTTAGTGTTTATCACTCTGTAATAATACCTAGGGAAAAATATTTGCCAGGCATTTTTCTCCACTTGTCATATTGGAATAAGGGATGGGGGAAAAGGATGATGTTATTTTTTCAACAATTTTTGTCTACAGTTTTTTTCTTTTTTAAAGTATTCTAATCTTTCCTCTTAAGAGCCTGTAGAGACAAACTAAACTTTCTCCATAGTTCTTCAAAACAGAGTCTACTAAAAAATCAAGAAATTAATAGAGGCAAGTTTCTTTCAGAAGTTTTAAAAGGAGGGAAAAGTCCCACCTTTCAGACCACTAAAGAACATCCACGTGCCACAATTTAATATTCCAGCAAGGTCTTCTTACAAGAACTAACCTATTTGGGTTTACTAAGTCTTCAGTTTAAAAGAAAAAAAAAAAACCTCCCTTGCACCACACTCCCCGACTCCAAAAAAAAAACAAACAAACAAACCCAAAATAAGCTTCCATTTGAAACATCAAAAAAAGGGCAATACTTCTGAGAATTCCTGGTTGTTTACAAACTCAACATTCTAATGTTTTCATCAAAAGCTTATTCTGGGAAGTAAATGAAGTAATCTTTTTGGAAAGTAATAGGATTTTATTCTCATGAGATTCCCCCACAGAGAGGTGCCTACTTCCTTAAATCAACCAGTCAGGTATGATGATACCCCAAGTCCCAACTGCTTGAAGCAAATAAATAATAAATGAAGATGGTATTTGAGTCTGAAAAAACCTTCCGCGAGGTCAAGAATCTCCTTTTTGTGAACTCTGTAAGATGTGTCATGCAGAAACAGGAGTTAAAGGTTGGGAGCTTGACCACACGCTCCACTTTGGCTTGTAAGCTGAAAGTTGCCACTAACCCAGCACCAAGTGTATCGCTGAAGTGGTTTTGTTTTTCTTTCTTCCTTTTTTTTTTTAATCTTTTTTCTCTTTTTAATGGTATGAGTTCTGCTTTCACTCCAGGATAGCTGAGAGTCAGAAATACTGGGGAAAAAAGTTAGCATTCTTACTGAGCACAAACCTGCTGCTAAGATGGTATTTTGTATTGATTTTTCCTGAAGCCTGTAATCTTGAAAGCTTGTAACAGAGGATGAGGTAAATATCATTTTATTTGCTCAAATAGGTTTAGATTAGATTGAGATGAAAAAGTAAGGACAGGCCAAATTAGGACTGAAAGCAGCAATTACAGATTATTGTTTCCAGCAGTAACTAGAATGGGTTATTTCACTGATAAAAAGGCTTATTGCGAGAAAGAACTGGTGATTTTCTTTATTTTCTAAAATAAAAATAAGTAAAAGATGAAATTAATACTATTTTTAAGTGTGGAAATAGTCAGACTGCTTTTAAATCAAAGCTGCATTAAGTTCACCTATGAGTATAAGCCCAAAAGTGAATTTTTACAACACAGACTAGAAAGCCAGCAAAATATATTTTTGATTATTCAAGCATATTATATGTGATATTATTTTTAGTTTAAAAATTTTCTGAAGCCTAGAGCATAAAACCATAAAATAAGCTCTAAAATTAATTCCTTCAATCACATGATTTCAGAAAAAAAAATGTGTGCAAAACCATTCAAATGATACTGACAATAGGGCATGGAATTTAAAAGGTTTAACCATGTCTTATCTCAGAGTCTGTTTTATTTCTTCATCTCCTAAGCACTTCAAACATATAAGCTGTTATTCCATCTTTAGATCAGTAACTTTGAATTGTTCTACCTGTCATTCTGCCGTGACTAGCACAGCTAGATGTCACACAATGATTGTTTGCACTTTCATTCTCTCACATTAAATGGCAATCATTCGGTCCTTTTGATTTGTTTCTTTTATTTAGCCCTGAAGTTTTTACACTAGAATCTCATTAAAGCTGAACTAGTGTACTCCTGTCAAAAAACTAATGGAAAAAAGTTTAAAAGTGAAATGTGTTCCCTGTATTGTCACTCCTGAGAAGTTGCATCTATCAAGATTTCCCAAGTTTAGCCCTGATTTATATTTTATTGAGTCTGCTTGTTTCTGACTTGCTCTCTTCCTTTTTATCTATAAAATGAAGAAAACCCAATGAAACCAGGTTCATTTATGTGAAAAGAAGGACATAAATATTTAGAAATATTTATCTTACCTTTAGTTCTCTACCTTATAAATTATATGTGTGTGTATGTGTATGTATATGTGTATATATATATATATATATATATAATAACACTAATTTTGACAACTAAAAAAACTGAATGAGCAAGGCAGTTTGTAATTATAATCTGGGTTCAAAAATAAATGAATTCAAATGGATACTTTAACAGCTTAAAAAAAACATTTATATGAAGCTCAACTTTTTCATTCATAATCAAGAAAATGTTCTTATAAAGCAAATAACTTATGATCAAGGTGAGGATATCAATTATGACTAAAAATGAGAATTAGTAAGAAGTATAGTTCTTATATTGCATAGGATTTATTTATGCAAAAGTATGTCCCATTGTGTTAAGAAAAAGAAATCATCTAGGTCATATTCATATAATCTAGGCACCACGGACAATGACAAATATATTCATTCAACATGAATCTCCTTTCATCATGTGCTGCTGTTCTGAAAGATAAGTGAAATAGATTGTGTGGAGGCTGATCTCTTTCTGAATTCCAGAAAATAAGATAAGTGTCTTCAGAATCCTGGCAAATTAATCCCAGTGAAATTAAGAACCACGGACTAAAGATCCATCGAAAAGGGATAAAAATGGCAAGGGTGATTGCTGTAATTTGAAAGGTACATTTTTTTATTCATGCTGTATTTGTTAGTTGATACTGTAACATGTTATACTCCTAAATTCTTCATCCAGAAATGAGATAGCCAATATATCTCAATTGGATTCATAGATTAAACATAGAATATTCATGATTGCTAATGTTGCGGTTTATTTTTCTCAATATATATAGATAGGACTTGAGATTTGGAACTGCAACTCAATTTCATTTTCAATCTCCAATGTCCTTATACCTTTGTCTTGCATTTATAAAATAATTCTAATGTCATACAATTAAAAATAAATGTTCTAAATCTATTTACTGGTTTAAAAAAGAACTTTAGTATATACATACATATTTTTTTCTTTTTGTCCCCTCACTTGTGTTGCACTTTTTTTCTGTACTACCCAATGCAGATAAATATTTTGCAATAACTTATGTAACTAAATTTCTGGATCACATAAAATTAAATTATTTACTAAGAATTATAATGTGTGTTAAGTGACAGATTTAAAAGATGTTCCTAACTATTAACCTAATAAAGTTTGGAGGTTTAAATTTGAGAAAATATACTGTGTGACTTAGTGTGCACTTATGATTATATATATTACATGCACATATATATGCATACACATTGAAAAAAGTTAGAAAATAAAATATGAAAGGTTATATATATAACAAGAGTTATTATCACAAATAAAATTCATTTAAATCTATATTCACCATTTATACACAGTTTTAAGTTTCTCAGATAGAGGTGAACAATATTATTTTTCTGAGGTGAAAAGCAAATGTTTAGAATATGATTAACCTTATGATTTCACTTGACTATGTTAACCAGATCATGTTTATTTTTTTTAAGTTCCATCTGACATACAAACTTGTTGATGACAAAAAGCAATTTCTATTTTCTCTCAGTGAGTTGATTACACCACTCTGTACTAGAGAGACAGCCTGAATGAGTGATTAGCAGTCTCAAGATTAGACTTGAGAACTTGAATCTCTGGGCTCTTGTCCAGGGTCTTTCCACTAGGTTATGCTGCTGTTCATCAGGAAACTAGAGCCAGACCCACCTGGGTGGCCCGGGAGATGCATGTGTTTTCAAGGAAAAGAATGTTGCTTTTTTTTCTTCTTCTCTGAGCAATCTTACTTGAAAAACCAACGCTGTCACTGCAACACTATTCGGATGAAATTTTGTAGAAATTGAGCATGCTGTGCCTTATACCTTGAAAAACCGGAGAAAATAAATTTTTATTTGAATTAAGAAAATGCAAACAAATTGCTTCTCTGTAGTTGGAGGCCTGCTTGATTTTGAGGTTCTCTGCAGGTGCCTGAGCTTGTTTCTGTATATTAAACAAAAAGAAATACAGTAACAAAATCAGCGGGCAAATAATATAAACAGAACTGGTGAATGCTGTGCCAATTTACCCAAACAATTCTCCCAATATGCCACAGTGATTATTCAAAATATCCCTGTTGTTTTCCACAGTCTGCTTATTCCAATCTAAAAAATATGACTGATAAGTTGGAAGTATTGGCTCCAGTTGTGGAAAGCAGGTAGAAACCCAAAGGCAAAGATTCTGTGGTAGTATGGTAAAATTACAATCCAAGGATACTACTGAAAAGATAAAATGAAAAAAAAAATATTTTCTATTCTAATATATAAAACTAAAATTCTAATATATAAACTATAAAAAATATTAAAAACTATAAAAAATATTTTCTATTCTAATATATAAAACTAAAATTCTAATATATAAACTATAAAAATTCTAATATATAAACATGCTTTATATATAATATATAAAGCATGTTTAAATTCAGGTTTTTGTGTTTTGGGTTTTATCTTTTGATGTTATAGTTGAAATCAATTTAAATTTTCTTTAATGATAAGTATATTTGAAATTTCCTTTTATAGTCTTTCCTAATTTTGGAAATTAAAGTACATTTGTTGGACCAAATATTCACATTTGATATAAGATACAACTATTATCATAATAAAACTATTAAGGAAAAATTAACCAGTTGGAAATGGATGGATCAGAACTGATTGACCTGGTTTTGTATTCAAATATATTTATCATTAAAGAATGTAGTGAACTAATAACAAACATCTTTTGTAGTGTGTACTTCCTATACATTAGAATATTATTAACTAGTCTCAAAACTTACAGAGAGCTATGTTGACAACTACAGTTTTACTGTGTGGATGGTTGGAAATTGACACAGTATTTCATAGAATGTATGTTTCTCTACTCTTTGATTGAACTCCTCCCTTAAAACCCCAATTTGTACTCAGCCTCTTACCATCAGCCCCAGAATTTTTAGGAACAAAAACAAGTAGTTACTCAAGTTAGTCTGTTCACAATATTTTTTAGTGAAAGTCGCTCAGTCACGTCCAACTTTTTGTGACCCCATGGATTGTATAGAATTCTCCGAGGAATTCTCCAGTAGAGTGGGTAGTCTTTCCCTTCTCCAGAGCATCTTCCAAACCTAGGAATCAGACTTAGGTCTCTCTCACTGCAGGCAGATTCTTACCAGCTGAGCCATCAGGGAAGCCCAAGAGTACTGGAGTGCGTAGCCTAACCCTTCTCCAGTGGATCTTCCTGACCCAGAAATCTAACTGGGGTCTCCTGAATTGCAGGTAGATTCTTTACCAGCTGAGCTACCAGGAAAGCCCCAATATTTTAAACGTTTTGATTGATTTAAAAGGGCTTGTTTACATGGCTTGCACTGGGCAGTATAAAGCTGGATAGACTAGCATTTAATCCTAAATGTATTTATAGATAGCAGAGGAAATTAGGTCTGTTCACTACTAACCTCACTGCCATATTTCATCTTGAAATTAACTAAATATAATAAAATTCTGAATTTTTATGTGAGAAAAAGTTATTTTGTCTGAATTGGGATTTCAAGCAGTAAGTGAAGAGTAAGAATCTTTCATGCAGGGGGTATGAGCTAGATTTAAACTTGATAGACTGGTAGATCTTGGAGATGTAGAATTGATAAATGGAATTTTATTATGAACATTTTGGGAAGATAATGTGATGAAATATTGTATTAATGAGAAAAATGCCCTAAAAGAGCATATCTTAGCTCACATTAATTCCAGAGTTGTTAAAAATAAGGTAGACAGTCAACTCTTCTACTACCATTCCAATTTATAATTGAGAAAAGTAAATTTTCCACTCTCTTGATTTTTCACATTATTGGATTAACTTGTTAAAGCCAAAAAATGAATTAATACTGCTATGATAAGAGTAAAGGCTACCAGGTTTTACATGGCAACTATGTATCTTTTTTTAACCAATATTCCTAATGAAACATGATAACAACAATTATTAGGATCACTGCTGCCGTCCATGGGGTCACAAAGAATCAGACATGACTTAGCAACTAAACAAGACAAGAAAAAGGATCACTGCAAACTAATCTTTTAAAATCTCAGTTAGATCCTCAACTTCCAGGATAATTTTTTGTGATAATTCTTGATTGATCCACTTCCCTATTTCTTTTGAGGATTACTTTAGATCTTCATTACTCTTCTCAAGGAGTCATTATCCAATATTTATCTCCATCCTTTCCACCTTGCCTTCTCCCACATCAAAAAGATTGAGTATCATCTCTGAAAAGAAGGGATCTACACCTCTGCCTAGTCAAGCCCAACCCCTTCACAAGTGTTTCAAGCCCTGGGTTCCAATCTCCTACCTAAATATTTCCTCTCACCTGACTTTCAAACAAAACACCTACCTGACTCCCTCCTTCCTATAAACCAACAAAGGAAAGAAGGGAAAAAGAGATAAAACTGCTAGATTCAGTTTGTATGTTGCCTGCTGTTGAAAACCTTCCCTGCACCCAGCCTGCACAGCTCTCGGTGCTCCTGCAGTGTCCATATTACTCCCCTTTGAAATACCAGCTTGTGTGTTTGCCTGCTAGACTACCGGTGACTTGAGGTTAGCTAGCGCATTTGAATGGCTGTTGAGTTGCCAGTGCTGAGGAAAGTGTTGGGTAAATATTTGAAAAAGTGAATCAAGGAACCAGTTTTGACTTTTCTGGTCCTTTTGACTCCTTTGCATTATCCAAATTTTCAGATATGAATATGCATTTTTGAATATAAGACAAACAAAAATAAAAATATAAAGGAGAATAAAATAAAGATGATTTGCCATTTAAGATAATGAGTTGAATGAAACTGAAGGCAGCCAAATCAATGGTACGAACTTTGCTTTTCTAGAAGAAACACAAAGGGAAAAAAACGATAGGAAGGTAAATTTTATAGCAAAATATGGAAGATGTTATAGGTCTGTTCTAGGAACAAATAAATATAGACGTAACAGATGAAATTATTTCTATATTTTATATCTCATCCTTTCATACTTAATTCGTATCTCTTTTGCTATTTTTATAGTTTTAAGTATTCTGATGATTTGCCAATACCTTAGTGTTAATATTTATTTTATTTGTGAAATAAGACAATTTACTTTGGAATACTTCTAAATGTAATCAATTAATTTTAGCTAGCAAATCTTGGGTAATAAAATAGCACCATCAAGTGGAAGCAAATTCAAATTCCAGTAATAACTACCTCATAGTGGTTCTGCAGTTTTTCCGGTATGTGGCTAAGGAGTTTACATTCATTTTTAGTGATGTGGTTGTCAGTCTAGCATTTGAGACACTCCCTAACTCAGCTCCACTACCTTCACTATGGGAAAACGTCTATTCCTCTTCTCTCTTTCTTTACTTTTCTTGTATATTTCCTCTCCCTATGTAAGTTGCCTCCACCTGTTCTCGTCATATTCTTAATTTCAAAGCTTCTGTCACTTTTGTTCAGGTAATCTAATTTTCAGTAATAAATTGTTTTAGAATATTAACAATTTATCTTATTATACTTTACTGCTATATCTGAAACCAAAAATGGCTTATTAACAGCTGAAAATATTGTATATGTTTCTTGTAGTATGGCTATTGATACACACTAAGTGCACAAAAATTGGACTTGATTTATTGGCTAATACAACATATTGAGTTTTCCTCCATATTTTATGCTAATATTAAATAAGAAAAAAAGCCAATTTTCTTTTCATAATAAATATTTCTTTCTTTTTTTTTTTTAGATTCAAGTTAGCAAGACTGTTGGGCCAAAAGATTGAGATTATCTCTAGTAAAATTAAGATAATGCTGAGCATAAAAATACACCAGAGGCTACTATAGTACCAAAAGTGTTGCATTTGCTCTCCCATCAAAACAAAATTATCATCTTAGGTCAGACATAAAGAAAGAAAAAGAAATATGCTTGAGCACCGATTTAATGAAATCTGAAAAGATTCGACTGGTCTCCCATTCATAAACATTGTTTTAGATTTATAACTTTAGAACTCAGAGAGAATTCCAAAATGATTATGATCAGAGTAACAGTTGGATTAAAATATCAAGACAGGTAACAAGTAACATTCATAGGAAACATCCATATTTATTACTGGTTTTGTGAGCATCCCCCATATTACAGTAACAGTAGGGCATTTTAAGGAAGTCCAGGAAACTGAGGAATGCAGACAGCCTCATTTATCAAACTCCATTTAATATTGATTTAGTATCATCTGTATCTTTTACTAGTAAGATTACCTTAAACAGAGAATCATAAAAAGATAACCCATGAGTGTAAAAACTGAGAAACTCAACCAAATTGCTCAACTGTCTTTAGCCACCATTGAAATCAGATTGGTCCTTTTGCTTTATAATATTCCTTAAGCATCTACACATTATTTTTTTTAATTTATTATTATTATTATTTTTTACTTTACAACTCGAGCCAATTATACAGAGTGAAGTAAACCAGAAAGAAAAACACCAATACAGTATACTAATGCATATATATGGAATTTAGAAAGATGGTAAGAATAACCTCGTATGCGAGACAGCAAAAGAGACACAGATGTATAGAACAGTCTTTTGGACTCTGTGGGAGAGGGAGAGGGTGGGATGATTTGGGAGAATGGCATTAAAACATGTATAATATCATATAAGGAACAAATCTACACATTATTTTAAAATTTACCTGTGTAATGCATTAGATTTCCATCTTCCAAAAACTGAGAATATTCTGAACCTTTAGGTAATAACCTGATTAAAAGCTTCCCTTATACTTTTTGTTTAAGGCAGAAGGGGTTGAATAATCCTGTTTACAATGCAAGACAATTGCTTTTTTTTTTTTTTCTTTCCTAAAGCCCTAGTAAAAATCACGATTTAACTTCCCTTTTTTCTGTGACACTGTAAAACACAATGGCCCTTGTAAAGAGCCTTAGAGATGCTTCTAGAAATATTAGCTCATCTATATGCCCTAGACCGTCTAATTAAATAGAAATTGTATGTCTTCAGTATAAAACTCCCTTTGATTAAAGTTAGGTCTGGGAATAGAGCTGAGAAGATAATGAATTTCAGTTACCCTATCTACAAAAGTTGTGGTGAAATGGCCCTTTAAAAAAATCTCTTAAAACTCAGATACAAATAATTTAATGAAGAGAACTTGAATTTTTCAAAATAGTGCTGAATTCAGCTTCAAACCCCTAGTCTATTAATGAAGCGATGTTTCCTAAAACAATGAAGGCTTTTGTAGCCTTGCAGATGCATTTCTGAGAAAGATTTTTATTTAGTGTTACATTCCATTGCCCCTACTTCCTCCCAATAACTGTCACTGACTGTCAGCTCCTGTGTGGTGGTGTTGCCTATGTTGTCAGATCAATTTTAAGAGATAGGGCAAAGTCACAGTAAAATTCAGTAGGGTAGAAAACCCATTAGTGTTGAAGGGACTGTGTATGTTATATTCTCCAAAGAAGCAAAGCTAGCAGGAATATTAATAATGATAAACTCAAACATACAAACAGGCAAACAAACATCACCAACACACTCTTCTGTGTCTTGGTGAAAGATTGGTGAACATTAAAGAGCAAAGATGGTCTCCAAAACTTTGGAAAGTGGCATTAGAGGGATGTAAGAGAAAGTTGTTATTGTTGTTATTTAATCACTAAGTTGTATCTGACTCTTTTGCCAACCCCATGGACTGTAGCTCTCCAGGCTTCTCTGTCATGGGATTTCCCAGGCAAGAATACCAGAGTGGGTTGCTATTTCCTTCTCCAGGGAATCTGTCTGACCCAGGGATCAAACCCAGGTCTCCTGCTTGGTAAGTGGGTACTTTGCCACTAAGCCACCTTGGGATGCCTATGGGAGAAAGTACAAAATTACAAAAAGCCAACCGGCTATGGTCTGCTTGGGCCTTTTAGGATTAATGTAGCCAAGTTTCCAAGTCTGCAAATTTTTGTAAAGTGCCTTCATAGCTTTTGCCATATACAACTATCACTGGGATTGAGTATATAAAGTGAATTTGTCATAGGCAAGAACTAATCCTACTCTGCATTGCATCGGTTTCTTTAACATTTGTGTTCTATGCCTTTTGCTATAAGATAATCAGTAAAGAGATGTTGCCTATAGCTTATAGTATACATGATGGCCCATCTCTAGCAACCCTGCCTCCCATGCTTGAACATTAAGCTAAAATACCTTTGCTTAGCTCACAGGAAACATTCTGGTCAGGCCCACTTGTGAATGGCTGTAGGAAAAAAGAAATTAACACTTTTCTGGAGTCTGGCCTGAACCAGGAAATCTTTGCAGCAACTTACCACCTTTTTATTTTACCTCCTCACTTTTCTCCATTTTGTTCTAGAAAAGAAATTAGCATTCAAACCTGGACAAGACAATTCAGGACACTAGTTCACCATCTCCTCTGCTGGCTTGCCAAGTAAAGTCACTATTTCTTGCCTCAACAAGTCATCTTTCAATTTATTGGCCTGCCGTAAGTCAAGCAGTATGAACTTGAACTCAGTAACATATTTATTCAATTTTCCTTGCATTTACTCACTTTGTAACCTTAAGTAAATTTGGCTTCAACCTAAATGTTAACTTGTATGAAATCAAGTGTTTGATGTGATAGGTTTTCATATATATATGATGTGTATGTAAAATTTTAAGATAGAAAAAAATTTAGAAAATCTGCTTAAATGATCTCATGTGCTATTAACTTTATTTATATCACAACTGGGGAGGGGCAGGGTCCAATTAACCATATTTCCATAAAGAGAGAATGCAGAGACTTCTATTCCAAGGCAGAGAAAACAATACTGAAATGTCAGGTTAACTCAGTCTGGAAGTATTCTGTCCTGTGTAGAAGCCTCCCTAGGGAAGGTGCAACACACACGAGATCACTGAACATGAGAGAGCAAGAAGACCGCATCACCAGTCAGTCTAGATCCTGGTTGATATGAGAGGAAGCAGAAATGCAAGAGAGGTAAATGGACTCCCTTTCTCCCGGTTACCATTACAGTGTCTTTTACACTGCAACATTCTTGTTGGTATCAAAAAAGCAAACATGCATTACCATAGAACTATAAAATTCCCAATTCTTACATTAATAAACATATAAAGTATAGTTTTTAAATATAGGAGATAGTTAAAGCAATACAAGGTAATCTATGTAATGATATCCCAACATGAAGGCATAAATATACAAATAATTTTATTGTGGGACAAACTCTGTAGTGTTTATTCTACAATAATGCCATGATTATACAATTGCCACCAAGTTAAGAGAGCACAAGGTGCCAGACTGAACAGAACAAAAGTGAAACCAGGAAGATGGTGATGAGGGTTGGATATCAGGAAAACAATAGACAAGACAGACTAAGATGTAGGGAAGAGCCTTGGGATAACACCAGGGGTGTTAATTAATGTGTGTCATTCTAGAGTTTTTTAAATTTCTATTTATTTATTTATTTATTTGTATTTTTGCTGTGCTGGCCTTCATTGCTGTGTTCAGGCTTTCTCAAGTTGCGGCAAGCAGGGGCTACTCTAATTGCAGTGCATGGGTTTCTCAGTGCCGCGGCTTCTCTTGTTGCAGAGTACAGGCTCTAAGGTGTGGGCTTCAGTAGTTTTAACACACAAGCTTAGTAGTTGCAGGGAGCATGCTTAGTTGCTCCAAGGCATGTGGAATTTTCACAGACCATGGATCAAACCCATGTCCCCTGCATTGGCGGGCAGATTCTTAACCACTGGACCACCAGGGAAGTTTGAGCATTTTTAGTTTTAATTGTTGGAGGCAGTAGGGTGCACATGGTACTTTTAGTACAAAGTCCTTTGAAGTCACTAATGGAATTTCATTGTACGCAAAGTGAAAGAGAAATGAGGAAAGAGAAAAATAGAAGATCAGCAGCATCCGAGAGAGATAAATGAAAAGAGGAGTCAGTGAAAATGAGAATAGAAGGAGGTTCATTTAGCTCTCATTATCTTACTCATTACTCCATAATGTGCTATTCGTTATAGTGTTTGCACATAAGACTTACATCCTCATGGTCACAGCCTCTTGATGTGTCATATGTACCATATGTAATCCTTCTATGACTTCTTTAACAGGCAAGCAGCATAGCCCTAGATAGGCAGCAAAGGATAAATAATTCATTAGACTGATTTTTAATGTGAATGGGGTAGCAGTTTATGGAGTAGCACCCAAACTTAAGCTGCCAATAAGCTGTAGTAATGCACTCAGAGATACCTAAAACAGATCAAGACCACAAAAGAGAAAGAACCAGCGTTCTTTGATTCTCTGTTTCTCTTTTTCTGTGTTTCTGTCTCTGTCTTTCACTCTCTCTGTACAAATATGTCTACACTTAGTGTATATATACCTGGTAGCTCAGCTGGTAAAGAATCATCCACCTGCAATGTGGGAGACTTGGGTTTGATCCCTGGGTCAGGAAGATCCCCTGGAGAAGGAAATGGCAACCCACTCCAGTATTCTGGCCTATACAACTCCATGGACAGAGGAGCCTAGCAGGCTACAGTCCATGCAGTTACAAAGAGTTGGACATGACTGAGAAACTTTCATTTTCATGTGTGTGAAAAAAAAATATATATGCATATTATATACATATTTAAAACATTTCTTTAAGATCTATCTATTCATCTATCTATAAAGAGATTAGGTGTTAGATATCATATATATATATATATGATAGGAAGTGGATAGAGAAGCACTGCCATTTAGTGAATCTCAGTTTTGAAAAAAAAAAAAAAACAATTTTTCAAGTGCACTGCTGCTGCTGCTAAGTTGCTTCAGTCGTGTCCAACTCTGTGCGACCCCAGAGATGGCAGCCCACTAGGCTCCTCTGTCCATGGGATTCTCCAGACAAGAACACTGAAGTGGGTTGCCATTTCCTTCTCCAGTGCATGAAAGTAAAAAGTGAAAGTGAAGTCGCTCAGTCGTGTTTGACTCCTAGCCACCCCATGGACTGCAGCCTACCAGGCTCCTCCGTCCATGGAATTTGCCAGGCAAGAGTACTGGAAAGGGTTGCCATTGCCTTCTCTGTCTCAAGTGCACTAAAAAGTAATAATTGAAAAATAAAAGAAAAAAGAAAAAGAATGTTCTTGGTTTAACTGGAGGAGAAAGAACAAAGCATATTTTTTAATCTCTGAAGAATAGAAGCTTTGCTGAATCCCTCTGCTCTGCCCATTGGTGCCCAGTGAAGCAGACAAATTCAGAAACAGCCCACATTTATGACTTGGATGTGAATGGTACTGTTTCATAGTGACCATTAAAGAAATATATGATCTTAGGATAATATTCCAGAATTGGCTCTTGTTATTCATACTATAAAATGGCTAGAGACCCCAGTAATTCTACTTGAAGATAAAAGAATCCAGAGTTCATTGGATACTGATTCTCTGTTAACTTTGTGAAAAATGCCTGGTTATTCACATATTAATAAGTATAGTTCCAAATTAAGAGAGACAACTAATATTAATTATTTTAAATATAGAGGAAGAATTAATTTCACTTTATTTTTATATCTTTAGGTAAGCCAACATCTTTTCTAAGAACTGGTACTTTAAACATTTTTCAGATTCTTAAATAATTTAAATGGGGAATTAACTTTCAACAGAGGAGTATTTTTAAATTTTATTCTTTCTTCCTGTTCCCCTGCCACATTGTCATATTTTTCATATGGAGCTTTCTTATAATTGAAGTTCTCTGCTTACACAAATTAATTATATCGGTGACTAAATGCAATTGTTTTCACAATACGTGGTGTTCTATAAATTTTTGAATAATAAAGAAAAGCTAAGATCTCTGACCAACATGCCTAGATATACACTTATTATACAGCAACTGCATTGAAAAAAACTGTGAAGAAATTGAGAATAAATCCCCTGATGAGCAGAAAAATGTGTATGATTTGATGCAAACTTTCATGTGATCCCAATAAATGTTTTCTCTAAAACAGAGAAAAACACTGGGATTTTAGTCAAGGGATCTCTTTCCATCAGGTTTCAGGATGAAAATAAATATACCTTTACTGGTTTATATCAAACTCTTCATACAAGAAAAAAAATGGTTTTAAAATATTTTACTAGCTGAAAGTAAGTAATGGTTCCTATCGTGTTCTATTTGAAATCTACTGTATCCTTCAGCTTCCTTCTCTCCCTGAACTATAGCTAAGACACAGAGATTCTTCTCTATCCATTACGTAAAGATGACATTACCTACAGGTGACTACAGTTCATTCTAGAACATTTGATCCCTCTGACTAGTACTTTAAATTATTTCAAAAGGAAAGGTTTCTCTGAGGATAGAATTACTCAACACCAACAAAATATGTCTTTGAGATTAATCTAACATCAGTAATCTGAATAAAGTTGCATTAATATTTGTTGTTGTCCAGGCACTAAATCGTGTCCTACTATGACCCCATGGGCTGCAGCACATCAGGCTCCTCTGTCCTCCCAGTGTTTGCTCAGATTCATGTCCATTGAATCAGTGATGCTATCTAACCATCTCATCCTCTGCCACTCCCTTTTTCTGTTGCCTTCAAATTTTCCCAGCATCAGGGTCGTTTCCAATGAGTTGGCTCTTCGCATCAGATGGCCAAAATATTGGAACTTCAGCTTCAGCATCAGTCCTTCCAAATCCTCAGGGTTGATTTCCTTTAGGATTGACTGGTTTGATCTCCTTGCAGTCCAAGGGACTCTCAAGAGTCTTCTCCAGCACCACAGTTTGAATCAAATCTTAGATGTTCAGTCTTCTTTATGGTCCAACTTTCACATCCATACATTACTACTGGAAAAACCATAGCTTTGACTGTATGGACCTTTGTCAGTAAAGTCATGTCTCTGCTTTTTAATATGCTGTCTAGGTTTGCCATAGCTTTCCTTCCAAGGAGCAAGTGTCTTTTAATTTTATGGCTGCAGTCACCTTCTGCAGTGATTTTGGAGCCCAAGAAAATAAAGTCTGTGTCATTGTTTCCATTTTCCCCCATCTATTTGCCATGAAGTGATGGGACTGGATGCCATGATCTTAGTTTTTTTAATGTTGAGCTTTAAGCCAGCTTTTTCACTCTCCTTTTTTACCTTCATCAAGAGGCTCTTAAGTTCCTCTTTGCTTTCTGCTATTAGGGTGGTGTCATCTACATATCTGAGGTTATTGATATTTCTCCTGGCAATCTTGATTCCAGCTTGTGATTCATCCAGCCCTTCATTTCACATGATATACTCTGTGTAGAAGTTAAATAAGCAAGGTGACAATATATAGCCTTGACACGCTCCTTTCCCAATTTTGAACCAGTCCATTGTTCCATATCTGGTTCTAACTATTGTTTCTTGACCTGCATACAGGTTTCTCAGGAAGCAGGTAGGTGGTCTGGTATTCTCATCTCTTAAAAAATTTTCCACAGCTTGTTGTGATCCATACAGTCAGAGGTCTTAGCATAGAGAGTGAAGCAGAAGTAGATTCTTTTTTTTTCTGAAATTCTCTTGATTTTTCCATGATCCAACAGATGTTTGCAATTTGATCTCTGGTTCCTCTGCCTTTTGTAAATCCAGTTTGTACATCAGGAAGTTCTCAATTCACGTACTGTTGAAGCCTAGCTTGATGAATTTGGACCATTATCTTGTTAGCATGTGAAATGAGCACAACTGTGTGGTAGTTTGAGTATTCTTTGGCATTGCCTTTCTTTGGGATTGGAATGAAAACTGACCTTTTACAGTCCTGTGACCACTGTGAGTTTTCCAAATTTGCCACAATACTGAGTGAAGAACTTTATTAGCATCATCTTTTAGGAGTTAAAATGGTTCATCTGCAATTCCATGACCTCCACTGGCTTTGTTCATAGTGATGCTTCTTAAGGCCCACTTGACTTCACATTCTAGGATGTCTGGCTCTAGGTGAGTGACTAGTCCATCGTGGTTATCCAGGCCATTAAGACCTTTCTTGTACAGTTCTTCTGTGTATTCTTGCTACTTCTCTCTCTCTCTCTCTTTTTAAATCTATCTGCTTCTCAATGCAGCCACGCATTCTTAGCGTCAATCAAATCAGCCTTCTCCATACGCCAAGCCGGTATCAATGCTATAGAGAATAGACTCCCAGATGGTAGAGTAGAAGAATGTGCATTCATCTTCTCCTGTGAGAACAACAAAATCACAACTAGCTGCTGAACAACCATTCACAGGAGGATGTTGGAACCCACAAAAAAAGATACCCCACATCCAAGAACAAAAGAATCTTTAACAAGATAATAGAAGGGGCACAATCACATTAAAGACAAACCTCATACCTTCCAGAGACTCAGAGGGCATAAACAAAACCTTGTGTGCACCAGTACCAAGGGGAAAGGAGCAGTGACCCCACAGAAACTGAGCCAGACTTGCCTTTAAGCTTTCGGCATCACAAAAAGACATTTGTTTACTTTTGGTTGTTCTTTAAATTTACCTATGATCCAAGTTCTGAAACTAAAGCCACATGTTTAGTAAATGTATTGTTTTACCCAACTGATTTGTGATTTTTGAGTCTTGATTAAGAAATCTTTTCTTATTCCATGGTCAAATGGATCTCCATTTATCTACCATATAAAAGTCATGGATTCACTTGATATATTTAACTTTATCTAAGTATAGATCATCTTTATTTTTCTTTAGCGAGCCAGTTTTCACCATATCATCTACTAAGTAATTTGTATGTTTCTGCTGAATTTATCATGTAATATCAGTTTCTCTTTCAATGATATATTCTATTTCTTCCAACACAAAAAGCTTCCTTATCTTTTATTGTTTTAACTTTTCAATGTATTTTAATACCCAATAAGCAAATTATATTCCTTTAATTTAGTTATTGACTCATCATTTATATTGATGAAGTTTATTCTTGACATAAATTTTAGAATCAGCTTGTGAAGTAAAACCAAGTTAGGGTATTTATTGTCATTTAATTTATAGACTAATTGGGGTGCATTGATGTCTATATTATGTTATGTTTTGCCAGCCATGAATATAATATCTCTTTTCATTTATTTAGTTCTTCTTTAATGTCCTTTAGTAATCTTAACATATTCATCATCAAGGACATGTGATTTTGTGGTTAGATTTGTTTCTAAAAAATCTTGTTATCTGTTATAATTTCTAGATGGTTAATTTTTGTAGGCTGAATTTGTATCTGACAGCTTTGATGAAATCTCTTATTTTATTAGTTCCTTTATTCTCTTGGATTTTCTGAGTAGACAGTCATTTTCTCTGCAAATAAGAACAGTTTGGACTGATCATATCAACTGCCTAATATTTTATACTTAATTTTCATACCTGTTGGTATTTATTTATTTTTAAATCTTAAATGTAAAATTTTTGTTAATTTTTATTTAATTAATTAAATAAAAGATCTATTTTGTTAATTTTTTATATCTATGTTAGTAAATTTTTAATTTCTTTTATATCCTTGGTCCATCTATTACAGTGGTTCTGCTTTCAATACTACATTTTGCTTGGCTTGTTATGTCCCTGTACTTGGCCTGTGGGGGTAGATTCTTTGCAGGCTGAAGGCGTCTCTGTCCTTAAAAGTGTTTGAAATAATTTAGAAGGCCATATTCTAGTCTCTGGTGAGTCCAGAAGGAAAGAGTTGATCTGCAGTGTGGCAATGCCTACGCATGACAGAATTCCAGTTAATATTCTTGTCACCTTAAGAGGATAACACTGGGAAGAATTATGTTTTACCCACCTTGACTGCCTGGAAGTGAGAGATGAAGGAATGAATGCCCAAGAAATTGGCCAAAAATCTTGTTTTGCCCAAATTCTCACCCTGGTAAATTTTTTTCCCCCCATTGCTGCACAAAGGGTATACACCATTATCAAATATTGCTGTAGGAATGGAGAAGTCAATTATTGGTATAAGCCAAAAGTGGGTAAAAGAAAAAAGAAAATAATCAGACAGTTTCTCTCTAATTGATACTACCAGAGCATTGTCATCCAGCCTCTTGCCTCTGCTCCAAGTTGCAGCCATTCCCCTGGGACCTCCAGGTTACTTAGTATTAGTATTAGTCACTCAGTTGTGTCCAACTTTTTGCGACCCCATGGACTGTAGCCTGCCAGGCTCCTCTGTCCATGGGATTCTCTAGGCAAAAATACTGGAGTGGGTTGCCATTTCCTCCTCCAGGGGACCTTCCCAACTGTACATAAAGCTAGCTTATGCAAATAACTTCTTCTGGAGTTGTGCATTATACAGACTTCATGGCCACATCCAACAACTGTAAACCCTGTCTCTCAATTCTACCAGTTCAGAGGAGCCATCTATGACCTCAGATATATAGTTTGCTGTTGTTTCCTTAGTTCCATATTTTCCTTAATAGTTCTCCAGCATTCAGAGAATAAGCAGCCCATGCTCTTTCACAAACTTGGTAAGAACTGAAAAGAACTGGTGGTTCCTCACTTCTAATTCCACTTATTTAACCTCTCTCTCTGTTGCTGTAGACAGAATCTCCAATGCTATAATGAAAGAATAGTCATTTTCACCATTGCCTTTACCCTCATCTTAAATGGAATGTGACTAAACTTTCCTCATTAAATGTATTTGCTGCAAGTTTTGGTGGAATGACCTTGAGGAAATTCTCTCTCACTTTTTGCAGTCTTCATATGCTATGCTATTTTAAATCATAAGTAGGTTTTAAAGTTCACAAACTATAATTTTTAAATGTATAGATTTTTGAGCTATATATACTTAGTATTTTAATATAGTAATTATAGTATTTATTGATGTAAATTTTGTTCTTAGTTCATTATAATGATGAATCCCAATGATAGCTTTCTGATGTTCAACTGGTTCTAATTCTGGGATAATTACTGTTTTATCATGCCTTTTCCCCCACCAACCTTAGAGGGTTATGTTAGCTGATATTTTTTTTTTTAATGATTTTTATGCCTTTTTTGTAGTAACATAAAATAGGGATTATTTATTTCCTAAAAATTTGTAACACTCACCTAAAAATTCATGGTATCCTAGGATTTTTATTTCTTTACTTCAGTCTTTTTATTGTAACTTATTTGTGGTTTCTTTTTTATTTTTGTCATGAGAATTTTATATATTTCAATATGTTTAATTTAGGTAGATTTTTCAATTTTATTTCAACTAGATTACAAAATATATTTTATCATTATTTTTATGTCTATTTCTGTCTTCATTGCCTCAAATTAAGATTTTAATTCTGCTTCTATACTTTTTCTCTTCACTCAGATATATATATTTTAAATCTCACATGTCTTTCTCCTTATGACATCAACTGGTCTTTTCATTTTAATTCATCTTTTTATTATGGCTTTACACATCTATTTCATTGAGCTTTCCTAAGTCCTGCAGAGAGTTTAAAATAGTTTTCTAAAATTATTTTTCCTGGTCCCAGTGGTGAATGATTTTCAGAGATTGGCTTTTAATTAGAAGCATTCATTTTCTTTCTGCTGCTGTGCAATTGTTGCTGCTGTTGTTATTATTTCCCCTAGTTCACTCTTTTCTTGCATTAAGAGAATTATCTTTTTAGATGAAGGCCCAATTGTTCTGTTCAGTTTTTTTGATGAATTTCAACTGTCTGCTAGCTTTTTACTTTATGGCACTCACAATTTTTTCAAATACAAAATGGATTTTCAGCATTAAGATATTTTGTGTGCTATTATTCTCAACAGATAATTCATAAATCTTTTACAGTTATAAAAGATTTATAAATATATTAGTAAAACTAAAGTGTACATATGAAGATGTATGTGTGGAGAAGATAAATAAGTGACTTGAGGCCAGGGTATAAGATAAACTAACACTTAAAAAATATTTGGGATACAATTCCCATTTTTCCTACTATTTCAACTTCAAAAAATGCATTATTAATATAATCTAGGGCATTTTTAGAAACCAGACAAATTAACAGGGAAGATGACTGAAATACAGCATTGGTTAAAAAAACAGTGAGAAACATTATTCTTAGTGCTGTGTTTTATTCTAAGTGTGGGGGTCCTCATATGGATTAATTTTTATCTAAGTTAATTTTATTTTCCTTACATGTTTTATCTATGATTCAATATATCCTATACTTATTTATAGATAATGTATGTACAAGGCAATACATTAGGTACTACAGGTGATACAAAAATGAATTAATAATTTTTGCCCTAAAGTAACTCAAAATATCCCAAAAGAAGATAAACAAGCAGTTTGAGTGTAATCTCCCGATTTCTGCTGCTTGGATTTGACTCTTGACTTCAACTTTTACTGGCTGTCTGAACTTGGGCTATATAGCATCCCTGTACCTCAGTGTCTGCATGAGAAATGGGGCTAATAATAGTTTTAGTATCATAGCATATTAATGTACAATACTTATTAATATAACAGTATCATTATCCCTCCCTCAGGATTATTGTGAGGGTCAGTGAGTTGCCCATGTCGAGTGTTTAAAAAGCGCTTTTAGCACATAATGTATCATCTGTAAATATCAGGTGTTATTTTTATTTAAATAAAACATTTGACAAAAAATAGAGTTAAAATGAGTACTATATAAAAAGTGCAAGGTGAATTTTCATCTCATTTCAGGTGAATTTTGTTTAGAAATTATAAACTTTGGATAAGTATCAGTTTCTTTCAATTTCTATGTGTATATACCTTATGACTTCTCTTTCAAAAGTGATAGGATTAGATAAGCATTATTTACTCTGCTACTTAAGAAAATACCTTATGGAAAAACCTAATACTTTCCTTTGTTCTCTCTGAGATGTCTACTTAAAAAAAGAAATCCATTTGCTTTTTTTGGTGAGACACATATGCAATGAATTAGAAATAGTTACGTATTTTTCAGGGAAATAGATACACATTTTTTTGACATGTATAAGCCCTATTCACTTTTCTTCAGAAGTGTCTTTATAGTTCATCCCATATGACTGTTTTAGCAGTTTTATTTGGGTCCATGCCCTAAATTTATCTCCCTAATGCACTTGAAATTCATCTTAATTAGTTTCATCAAATGAAAGGTAGTTTTAGGTATAAAGAAGAGAAAAAGCCTGATCATTATTTAATAGGTGGTGTCCTACCACTGGAAAAATTATTTTATTTAAACTCTGGGCAAAAAAAGAAAATAAACGTTCAAATCTCACTGAGTCCTCTATCCCAAAGCCTGCAAGCTAACACATTGAATCATTTGTTTTTAAAAAGTTCACCAAGATTATAGTTGTGTAAGGATTTTCTCTAAGACAAAAATTTAAGTGCCCCACTAAAAGAAACTTCCTAACTTGTATCAAAACTCAGTTTATATTCCCACAGATGTCTAACAAGCTCTGTATATGGTCTTGGATTATAGACAGGGAAAAATCAATAGCCTGCTGTCTCAAAGGCACCAATATAGATTATGAATCACAGCCAGGAAGTTGTCAGTGATTTCAGCTGCCAACAGAGCTTCAGTAAAGATATTTGCTACCTCATATTCTTTTAATGTGAAGCTTTCATATATGAAATAGAACAGGTCACTGTTTTTGACAAAAACTTAAGAGAATCTTAAGCAGAGCAATGAGAGCGCCAAGCATAGCTCTGCTCAGACTGATCAAATACAGAATACACCATTTCTACCGGCCCACGTGCTGTGTGAAAGGCAAAGATCAGCACAAAGGTCCTGTATTTCTGCCGGTTACTGGAGTCCTTGACCTCCACCTGGCTGTGTCAACACACACATACAAATCCAATGGTTTGGCTTGGTTAGATCAAGCCCAACTAAACCACGTTTTATGGCTGTAATGAAAATAACTCACTGGTCTAAATGAAGGAAGTACAAAACAATACAGAACCCTGGAGCTGAAATGGATTTCTGATTGTTAAGCCCACTTCTTCTGATTGACAGAGGAGGAAACAGGCTCAGAGAAAATGCAGGTGACTTAACCAGAGTCACTTAAGTAGAAGGCAAGATTAGAGCCTTCTCATGAAATATACTTATTTATTTCTGGGCTCCCCAGGTGGCACTAATGGTAAAGAACCCACTTGCCAATTCAGGAGACATAAGAGGTGCATCTTAATCCCTGGGTCAGGAAGATTCCCTGGAGGAGGGCTTGACAACCCACTGCAGAACTTCCCTGGAAAATCCCAGGGACAGAGGACCTTGGTGGGCTACAGTCCATAGGGTCGCAAAGAGTCAAACACGACTGAAGCCACTTAGCATGCACACACGCACACATGCAAGATATTGTCTCTTTATAAAATTTTATTTATTCATTTTTAAAATTTGACTATAATTGCTTTACAATGTTGTGTTAGTTTCTGCTGTATAGTATGTGAGTCAGCTATATGTATACATATATCGTCTCCCTCTTGAGCTTTCCTCCTTCCCATCCATACCACCCCTCTAGGTCAACACAGAGCAGCAAGCTGAGCTCCTTGTTTTCTACAGAAGTTTCCCACTAGCTATCTGTTCTACACATGGTAATGTGTACATGTCAATACCCCTCTCCCAATTCATCCCACCCTCTCCTTCCCCATCCTGTGTCTACAAGTCCATTCTCAACATCTGCATCTCTATTGATGGATATTTCTTGAAGGTGAATGAAATATTCCTCTCTATGACATAAAAATATTAAATTAATTCTAAAGAATATTTTACTGTTTTAAGTTTAAGAATAAAAATAATATGTCTATGTACAATTAATTCAGGAGCTGTGACAAACATTGTACAGATTCTTCCAATATTTTAAGTGAAAGTGGTACAAAGGTGTAAGGAAAAATTAGTAACTGTCATATGAAAATGGAAGTCTGGAAGACAGAGAGAAAGCAATGACTCTGTAGCTCCATCACTTACATGTTTCTTGAACTTATGAACTTCAATTTCCTCATTTTAAAATAAGTATGATAATACTTATATGCAATGTCAAATGTGTGCTATGTCGCTTCCATTAGTGGCTGTTTGTGACGCTATGGACTGTAGCCCGCCAGTGTCCTCTGTTCATGGGATTTGCCAGGCAAGAATACTTGAGTGGGTTGCCATTTCCTGCTCCAGGGGATCTTCGTGACCCAAGGATCAAATTCAAGTCTCTTGAGTCTCCAGCATTGGCAGGCAGACTTTTTTTACCACTGTGCCCCCAGAAGAGCCCCAAACTGCTTTTATTAGCAGTTTCCCCTAAATATAATTTGAAAGATGGGAAATAATAAAAACTCATTGTTTTACTAGTTCATGAAAGAATTAGGAAACAGAATGTTGTTTCCATTCTTTTAAAAGGAAGGAAAAATTGATTCTCTAAGTTATACTGAGGGCAGTTTCAGTGTGATGAGTGAAAATAACAGAACGGTTAGCACACAATGTAGTGATCACAGAAGAGTCTGAGACAGAACATATAATTCTGAAAGATGTGTTGTAATCTCACAGATAGGTTATGTAGACAAAGGGACATAAAAGAAGTAATAGAATTTGCTTTTAGGAAGGCTTTCAATTCTTTTCCATGTGACATTCTGATTAACCAGTTCACCTTTTGAATATTTCCCATTCTTAGTTTCATATGCATGGTTTGAAGGCTAAATAACAGGTAACAGCTGACAATCACCTTGGGCTAGCAAATAAGATAGTTTAAGACTGTCCCCCACATTAAGTGTCTTCAGAGTTGTTCTACTTAGAATTTCGATTAGCGGAGAAAAGACGAATTCTCCAATTGAGATTACATGTATAGGATAGAGTATGATTAAAAAGCACAAACTCCAGAACAAATGTAGGTTTATGAGTGACTGCTCGGACAGAGGTTAACATACTTCTAAATACATTAAAGGATGAGTCATTCAAGAATTGACATGATAAGAATGCCAATCTTCTTTTAATTGAGTGTTCTGTCACATTCAGTGAACTGAAGATACATGAACGATCCTAGAGATGATTCACAGAAGACAAGCAGAGGTGTTTAAAGAGAGATAGTTGATTCAGTGGAAAGTAAAAGTTGTAATGTTTAAACTAAATAAGAGAGAAGTTAGAGGATAATTGAAATATTGTCTTCGCTAAAGGAGAGAGTATTTTGTCCATGTGTTACATTGTTACTCTTATAAGAGGGCCAACCACCAAACTGTAAGTTCCATGGGTACAAGGACACAATCTACCTATCAACACAGTCATAATTGCATCCCTTGCAACTGACTCCTTCTGCTCCACTAGTGTTTACATTAAATGGGATAGAAATTCTAGGAACTCTGCACCATGGCAAAGCAGTTCTGGCTCCAGAAACCCTGCACAATCCATGGGCTGCATGCACACCTTCAGTGAGGTCTGATATCCAGCCTTGGGGTGCTCTTTCCTCTTTCAAGTCAGCTCTTCCTCGCATATTCTTCTTCTGCCCTTGGCTACCCTTTAGAGTTCTCATTATATCTTTACAGTTACTGCTTTATCATAATTTAATTATATTCATCTTCTCATTCAAATTACTGTGGTGTTCATTTTCTTAACTGTTCAGTTCAGTTCAGTCACTCAGCTGTGTCTGATTCTTTGTGACTCCATCAGATTTTAATTTTCATCTTTTCATTTTTTCTGAATACTTATTTTGAAGACATGTTTCTTGTACATAGTGCCTCATTGGCTTTTGTTTATTTTCTGATCTTTCAAATAAAATATTTTGTCCTTTTTAGTTGATTGTAATTACTATTATGTCTAGATTTCCATCTTTTTGTTTTGTGCTTTCTTTTTCTCCCTTTCTCCTTTCTCTCTTTTTCTTTTCCCTGTGTTTAAGAAGGTACATGCTGTAGTCTCTTTTCTTAGAAACATTTGTATACATGTTTAAATCAATATACATTTGATTCATGAACAACATAATTTTGGTCTGCCTGGACCCACCTACATGTGGATCTTTTTCAATAGTCAATACTACATATTGGTAGTATTTATTTGTAGTTCTTATTGTATCATACATGCATGTGTTCTCAGTCATGTCTGACTCTGTGATTCTATGGACTGTAGCTCACCAGGCTCCTCTGTCCATGGGATTCTCCAGGCAGGAATACTGGAGTGGGTTACCATTTCCTCTTCCAGAAGATCTCCCTGATCCAGGGATCGAACTGGTGTCTCCTGAATTGCAGGCAAATTCTATACTGTTGAACCATGCAGAAAGCCTGTTCTTACTGTAGTATATAAGTACATAATTTTGTTGTTGTTGTTATGGTTGAGTTAGTAGTATTGTAGCAATGTTAATTTCTTAGTTTTTTTTAGGGGCGTTGACTTGTTTTTTTTTTTTTAAACTTTATGGTTAGAGCAGTTTCTGGGTTCACAGGAAAACTGAGGGGAAGGTACAAAGATTTGTGTATTGATCCCCTATCCCCTTTCCCCTGCTGCTGCTGCTGCTGCTGCTAAGTTGCTTCAGTCGTGTCTGACTCTGTGCGACCCCTTAGATGGCAGCCCACGAGGCTCCCCTGTCCCTGGGATTCTCCAGGCAAGAACACTGGAGTGGTTGCCATTTCCTTCTCCAATGCATGAAAGTGAAAAGTGAAAGTGAAGTCGCTCAGTCGTGTCCGACTCTTAGCGACTGCATGGACTGCAGCCTACCAGGCTCCTCTGTCCATGGGATTTTCCAGGCAAGAGTAGTGGAGTGGGGTGCCATTGCCTTCTCTGTCCCCCTTCCCCACATGCACAATATTCTTCATCCAAGTGGGGCATTTGTTACAACTTATGCACCTACATTGACAGCACAGTCACCTAAAGTCCATAGTTTAAACAAGAGTTTAAATAAAACTCCTCTGTGTTCTGTGATTTACATGTCATAAATTACTACAGGATCTGCAGTTTATTGAAGTCCCAAGTGTGGAACTGCTGATATGGAGGATATGGAGGCACTATACTACAGGTGGATTTTAGACCATGTTCAGTGTGCTTGCCTATAATCCTACATTGTTCAAGGGTCAACTGTAGTCTCCAGTAGGAAACTGGAGTGGATTGCCATTTCCTCTTCCAGGGGATCTTCCTGTAGTCTCATCAACATCTTTACTCTCATTTTGAAAAATAGTTTTACTCTTAACAATCATCTCTGACTCATTTCCTGAGGCTACCAAAAATTTTTCTTTCTTAAATTTTTAAGCTTGCATATTAGGCATCATTGTTACTGTTAAGCCAGCTATATTTGTGCTTGTTAACAAGTTTACACTTTTGTCACCATTTTTCTAACATGTTGCTATTTTCCATTTATGACAATTTTTTGGCATCCTCCCTTCTCTATTTTTCTAAAGTATATTCTTCAGATTCTCCTTGAGTGAAAGTCTGTTGATAATGAGCTCATTCAGGATTTTGTTCTCTGATGATGGCTTTTTTTCTCAGAACATAATTTTGAAATATGCAGTCTTGTGTTTACTGCTATTTTCTTTAGGACTTTCAAGAAACTTTACTGATTTACATTTCTTATTTACTTATTTGGAAATTTTATTTATTTTCAATTTACTTGTTGCCTTGGAGAAATCAGATATTACCCTAATTACTGTTCAACTGTAGTTTTTTGTTTTTTGTTTTTTTCCTGGGTACTTTGATATGTATTTTTATTGTATTTAGAGGTTTGTAGAATCATTACAGTATGGATATCTTTTTGTCTTGAACTTTTTGGCTTAATATAAAGTTAGTACCATATTAGTCAAAGTTCTTCAGAGAAATGGAAACAATAAGATATATATATACATATATATGTACACATATATACACAACACATAAAAAGCTTTCACTGTTCCTCAAATATAACAACTTCCTAAAGTCGTCAAGCTTTTCACTATTTTGGAACATGTCAGGTTCATCCCTGATTAACGAACAATTCCAACTCCTCTTCTTTATGCCAGAAAGCTTGTTTTAGAAAATCTACTGGGTTACTCATTCACATTATCTATCAATTTGATCTCTGTTTCCTGTGCCTTTTCCAAATCCAGTTTGTACATCTGGGAGTTCTCAGTACAAATACTGTTGAAGCCTAGCTTGAAGGATTTTGAGCATTACCTTGCTAGCATGAGAAATGAGTACCATTGTGTAGTAATTTGAAAATTCTTTCCCTTATTGGGATTGGAATGAAAACTGACCTTTTCCAGTCCTGTGGCCACTGCTGAGTTTTCCAAATTTGCTGGCATATTGAGTACAGCACTTTAACAGCTTCATCTTTTAGGATTCAAAATAGGTCAGCTGGAATTCCATCTCTTCCATTAGCTTTCTTCTTAGTAATGCTTCCTAAGGCCCACTTGAACTATGGACTGGTTCCAAATTGGGAAAGGCACATAACAAGGCTGAATATTGTCACCCTGTTTATTTAACTTATATGCAGAATGCATCATGTGAAATGCTGAGCTGGATGAATCACAAGTTGGAATCAAGATTGCTAGGAGAAATGCCAACAACCCAGATATGCAGATGATACCACTCTAATGTCAGAAAGTTATGAGAAACCAAAAAGCCTCTTGATGAGGATGAAAGAGGAGAGTGAAAAAATTGAGGATGAAAGCAGAGAGTGAAAAAATTGGCTTGAAACTCAACATTTAAAAAACTAAGATTGTGGCACTCAGTCCCATCACTTTATGGCAAATAGAAGGGGAAAAAGTGGAAGGAGTGACAGATTTTCTTTTATTGGGCTCCAAAATTACTGTGGATGGCAACTGCAGCCACGAAGTTAAAAGACACTTGCTCCTTGGCAGGAAAGCTATGACAATCCTAGATATCATATTTAAAAAGCAGAGACATGATTTTGCCAACAAACATCCATCTAGTCAAAGCTATGATTTTTCCAATAGTCATTTAAGGATGTGAGTTGGACCATAAAGAAGGTTGAACTCTGAAAACCTAATACTTTAAAATTGTGGTGCTGAGAAGAATCCTGAGAGTCCCATGGACTGCAAGGAGAGCAAATCATTCAGTTCTGAAGGAAATCAGCTCTAAATATTCACTGGAAGGATTGTTTTTGAAACTGAAGCTCCGATACTTTGGGCACCTGATGTGAAGAAATGACTACTTGGACAAGACCCTGGTGCTGGGAAAGATTGAAGGCAAAAGGAAGACTGTGTGGCAGAGGATGAGATGGTTAGGTAGCGTAACTAACTCAATGGACATGAATCTGAAGGAACTCCTGGACACAGTGGAGGACAGAGGAGCAGTGCAGGCTAAAGTCTGTAGGGTTGCAAAGAGTAAGAGACGACTTTGCAATTGAACAACTTTATTACCCCAGAGAATGCAACTTCTAAGAAGATGATACATTTGTCCTGGGTCTTAGCATATAGGGAATTATTAAGTCATGAATAAATTTATTAATAAATAAAAAACTAAAACTATTCATTTGCAAAATGTCCATGAGTTAAGGACTGCCATACAAACCCTTGTGGAAACCGATAGGCACACATGGTAATATCAGGCTTTAGTTGTCTCATTCTTTTAAGGCTTAGTGCTTAAAGGGGTAGATTTTTATGTACCTCAGAAAAATAGGAATTGCCAGATTGATACTTCACTTTTGCAATTTTCCCAGCTTGGCCTAGATTAAAAAGGCCACAAAGATACTCTTTAGCTTTATTCAGCATCCTTAGCTATTCAAATTATATCCTGAACTATAAGGGCCTCATAGAAATCAATTGAAAAGAAAACAAAGTGATACAAAATTAAAGTGGCTAATTAAATACAAGAAGCCCCCCCAAACTCTAGAAAATATGAAACATGTAATGTTTCAATTCCACTTGTTCAATAGTTTTGCTGTGTTTTTGAGGTTTCTCATTAAACTTTTGAAGTATAAACAAAGCTATTGTTAAATTACTTACATTTAAATTAAACACATGACAAAATTCGTTTTGAAAGGCACTCACTCTTGTCAAACTCTTTGCCATCCCATGGACTATAAAGTCCATGGAAATCTCCAGGCCAGAACACTGGAGGGGGGAGCCTTTCCCTTCTCCAGGAGATCTTCTCAACCCAGTGATCGAACCCAGGTCTCCTGCATTGCAGGAAGATTCCTGAGCCACATTTTAAATAAACATATTTTTCTAGTTTTAGTTACTAAAATTTTCCTTGTTTTAGTGCTCTGTATCTTTAGAGATTGTACTTCCCTCATAGCTCAGTTGATAAAGAATCTGCCTGCAATGCAGGAGACCCTGGTTCGATTCCTGGGTAAGGAAGATCCTTTGGAGAAGGAAATGGCAACCCATTCCAGTGTTCTTGCCTGGAGAATGCCAAAGGCAGAGGAGCCTGGCAGGCTACAGTCCTTGGGGTTGCAAGAGTAGGATATGACTTAGTGACTAAACCAACCAACCAACCATCTTCAGAGATACAGCCATTAAATAACCATGTCACTCTTCCCCTACCCAAAGGGGGGAAAATATTTTCAAATTTACTTTATAAGATATTAAGAATGTGAATACTCTAAATTATTATTTTAACTTAAAAACACCCAATGTACTCCCAGTATTTTAAAGAAGTCACAATTTCAAGGTATTAAGAGATGTCAAATAGAGTCTAAAACTTGTCTTTTTTTTACAGTTACACAGAGATAGTGATAATTTTAAAATATGAATAAGATTTTATTCAAAGTACTCAGCAGGCTTCTTATCTCATTCAGAGTGAAGGCAAAGCCTTGCAATGCCCACAATATCCCAGAAGATTTGGCTCCTAATTACTTGTTGAACAGTATGAAAAGGAAAAATGATAGGATACTGAAAGAGAAACTCCCCAGGTCAGTAGGTGTCCAGTATGCTACTAGAGATCAGTGGAGAAATAACTCCAGAAAGAATGAAGGGATGGAGCCAAAGAAAAACAATACACAGTTGTGGATGTGACTGGAGATAGAAGCAAGGTCCGATGCTGTAAAGTGAAATATTGCATAGGAACTTGGAATGTTAGGTCCATGAATCAAGGCAAAATGGAAGTAGTGAAACAGGAGATGGCAAGAGTGAACATCGACATTCTAGGAATCAGCGAATTAAATGGAATGGATTGGGTGAATTTAACTCAGATGACCATTTACTACTGTGGCCATGAAACCCTTAGAATGAATACAGAATGAAGCAGGGCAAAGGCTAATAGAGTTTTGCCAAGAGAACAGACTGGTCATAGCAAACACCCTCTTCCAACAACACAAGAGAAGACTCTAAAAACGGACATCACCAGATGGTCAGCACCAAAATCAGATTGATTACATACTTTGCAGCTAAAAATGGAGAAGCTATATACAGTCAGCAAAAAACAAGACTGGGAGCTGACTGTGGCTCAGATCATGAATTCCTTATTGCCAAATTCAGACTTAAATTGAAGAAAGTCGGGAAAAACATTAGACCATCCAGGTATGACCTAAATCAAATTCTTTATCATTATACAGTGGAAGTGAGAAATAGATTGAAGGGACTAGATCTGATAGATAGAATGCCTGATGAACTATGGATGGAGGTTTGTGATATTGTACAGGAGACACGGATCAGACCATCCCCATGGAAAAGAAATGCAAAAAGGCCAAATGGCTATCTGAGTAGGCCTTACCAATAGCTGTGAAAAGAAGAGAAGTGAAAAGCAAAGGAGAAAAGGACAGATATAAGCATCTGAATGCAGAGTTCCAAAGAATAGCAAGGAGAGATAAGAGAGCCTTCCTCAGTGATCAATGCAAACAAATAGAGGAAAACAATAGAATGGGAAAGACTAGAGATCTCTTCAAGAAAATTAGAGATACCAAGGGAACATTTCATGCAAAGATGGGCTCTATAATGGACAGAAATGGTCTGGACCTAACAGAAGCAGAAGATATTAAGAAGAGGTGGCAAGAATACACAGAAGAACTGTACAAAAAAGATCCTCACGACCCAGATAATCATGATGGTGTGATCACTCACCTAGAACCAGACATCCTGGAATGTGAAGTCAAGTGGGCCTTAGAAAGCATCACTATGAACAAAGCTAGTGGAGGTGATGGAATTCCAGTTGAGCTATTTGAAATCCTGAAAGATGATGCTGTGAAAGTGTTGCACTCAGTATGCCAGAAAATTTGAAAAACTCAGTAGTGGTCACAGAGCTAGAAAAGGTCAGTTTTCATTCCCATCCCAAAGAAAAGCAATGCCAAAGAATGCTCAAACTACCGCACAATTGCACTCATCTCACATGCTAGTAAAGTAATGCTCAAAATTCTCCAAGCCAGGCTTCCACAATACGTGAAGAGTGAACTTCTAGATGTTCAAGCTGGTTTTAGAAAAGGCAGAGGAACCAGAGATCAAATTGCCAACATCTGCTGGATCATCAAAAAAGCAAGAGAGTTCCAGAAAAACATCTCTTTCTGCTTTATTGACTATGCCAAAGCCTTTGACTGTGTGGATCACAATAAACTGTGGAAAATTCTGAAAGAGATGGGAATACCAAACCACCTGATCTGCCTCTTGAGAAACTTATATGCAGGTCAGGAAGCAACAGTTAGAACTGGGCATGGAACAACAGACTGGTTCCAAATAGGAAAAGGAGTATGTCAAGGCTGTATATTGTCACCCTGCTTATTTAACTTATATGCAGAGAGTGAAAAAATTGGCTTATAGTTCAACATTCAGAAAATGAAGATCATGGCATCTGGTCCCATCACTTCATGCCAAATACATGGGGAAACAGTGGAAACAGTGTCAGACTTTAATTTTATGGGCTCCAAAATCTCTGCAGATGGTGACTTCAGTCATGAAATTCAAAGACACTTACTCCTTGGAAGGAAAGTTATGACCAACCTAGATAGCATATTCAAAAGCAGAGACATTACTTTGCCAACAAAGTTCCGTCTAGTCAAGGTTATGGTTTTTCCAGTGGTCATATATGGATGTGAAAGTTGGACTGTGAAGAAAGCTGAGTGCCGAAGAATTGATGCTTTTGAACTGTGGTGTTGGAGAAGACTCTTGAGGGTCCCTTGGACTGCAAGGAGATCCAACCAGTCCATTCTAAAGGAGACTGGTCCTGGGTGTTCTTTGGAGGGACTGATTTTGAAGCTGAAACTCCAATACTTTGGCTACCTCATGAGAAGAGTTGACTCATTGGAAAAGACTCTGATGCTGGGAGGGGTTGGGGGCAGGAGGAGAAGGGGGCAATAGAGGATGAGATGGCTGGAGGGCATCACCGACTCGATGCACATGAGTTTGGGTGAACTCCAGGAGTTGGTGATGGACAGGGAGGCCTGGCATTCTGCAGTTCATGGGGTCACAAAGAGTCAGACACGACTGAGCGACTGAACTGAACTACTTGTTGATTTCACCAGTCTTCTCCTCCTGACTTTTGGACTCCATATTCAGTTATTTTTATTTGTTTGTCTATGTTATTGCAAATACTGTACTGTCTCTTTTATCGCAAGTTTATACAATCTTGGTCTTCCCTGGTGGCTCAGACAGTAAAGAATCTGCTTGCAATGTGGGAGACCCTAGTTCAATCCCTGGGTTGGGAAGATCCCCCGGCAAAGGGAATGGCTATCCACTTCGGCATTCTAGTCTGGAGAATTCCATGGACAGTGAAGCCTGGCAGGGCTACAATCTATAGGGTCGCAAAGAGTTGTACATGACTGAGCAACTAACACTTTCAGTTTACTTTCTTTATACAGCCTTGGATATCCATTAGTGTAAAACTCACAAACTTTGTTCTTCCATATTTGCTTAGCTCTATTCTTGTTTGTTTATACTTAGAATCAGCTTATCAGTTTCTGCAACACACATACACAGGCACACAACTGTAGGGATTCAGTTGAATCTGTAGATAATGTCAAGACTTGATATTACTATACCTTTTAGGGCTTTATATAATTTTTGTATTAAAAAATCTTATTTTTCAGTTACCTGAAATAACTTTATTTTGGGACGACTATTAAACATTTTCCAATGTCTTTTCAGAATTTCCCTGGGGGTGGCTCAGATGGTAACAACTCCTATGATGATTACAAAATTTTTGTACTTTGTTTCTCATATATAACTCCATATTTATGGATTTTCTACTACTGAATTTTTATAATCTTACTGGAATTGACCCCAGGTGGATATGCTGTTATTACATGACTAATAACATTCTGGATTTGTTTTGCGAGTATTTCATTAATATTTTTAAATGAGTTCTATCTTAAGTGTAAGGTAAGGGAGTTAAAGAAGGCTAGGTTCAGAAAAAGAATGAGACCGGCACTTTACAGAAACAGATCATCTTTAATGAGGCGAGAAGGGGCAGCAGTCAGATTAGCGAACTGCTGCGCTTATGCAAGAAAAGAGTAAGTATATATAGGCGTGTATGTGGAAAGTTACTGTCTTAAGGTGGTCTGTTCTTTTCTACGGTTGTTCGGAGCAGTTATCTCTTACACAGCTGGGGCAAGGAATTTTGGAGATAGACTGGAGGCTGGACCAGCTGGGAGCTGGGCGTAATCAACCTTAATGTAATTTTTTTTCTTCCCTTGAGAGAATTCTTTGTTTTGCATAGAATGGTGGGGAGGACCTGGAGGTTTTAACTCCAGGCTATTTTGAACCATGTAACTTTCCTTCATTAAGTTTCTCTTTCAGTTTTTGCTAAATGTTTTTGTTATCTTCTACAAACAAATTAAAGTCACTTTCTTCATTTTCTATGCCCTGGAACTATTTCTAGGAGATAATTGTTTCTGGTAAATTTGAAAGAAACTGTAATACCAAATGAATCTTCAAACTCTTTATAGGGAATCTGAAACATTGGCTATTAAGTGTCTTTTGTGATAATTGTTTTTTTAAATCATAGAATGTTTAAATTGTTTTTATTAATTTTTATTAATTTATATTTCCCTGGAACATTATACATTTCAGTAAGCTTTTCAAAAGCATTTGCTTAGACATTCATTCTTATGGTCTTAAATGAGCAATTTCTTCTTGTTCATATTTAGCTTATTTTATGTACTTTCATTTTTTTCTTCATTATATTTAAGAGCTTTTCAACTATATCAGGCTTTTCTATTGTTTTTAATGAGATGATTATTTTTAAACTTATTCAATAAATTTTTAAAAATACATCACATTCTGCTATAATCTTCATTCATTTTTCCCTGTAGTAATCTTTTATTTATAATGTTTAAAACTTAATCTCGATGTAATTTATTGTTGCTGAATAATAGAAACTTTAAGCAGCTCAAAATTTCAGCTTTCACATCATTGATTCAATTTTTACAGTATAGATTCTTTACTGCTTTCAAAGCAGTTTTAAAATTAGTTATTGTGTCTTTTGTTTCCTTTCATTCCCTCCTTATCTTATTCAGCTCCTTTTGCCCTTCTGTCTGGCTCCCAGCTCTTTCCTTTTTATATCTCAGTCTATTGTCTTATCCTCTCATCTTTCATCTCTTGTTTCATGGTTTTCATTTCTTTTTCTCTTTATGGCAAGACAAAGCAGAAACTTTCTAAAATCTCCTTCTTTATTCTGCAGCATTTACTTTATTTTTAAACCAGGTTTTTCCCTCTGATTTTTGAGGTACTGTGCTCTTCTCATCTTATTATGAATAATCTTGTTTTACAATATCTTTATGATTTTTTCAATTTTTTTCCAACCAGCCTTAAATGATGAGATATTATCAGTAATCAACATTTCCCCCGAATTGAGCAGGTATACTAAATTTTTTTGTCTGTGTGATGTCATTGCCCACTGTATTGTTAACAAATCAGGCAGAGAAAAACCGAGTTATGTTAGTTGGGGGAAAAATAGCTGCTAAAGCTGATTAATTTTTTGGAGATGCCCTAGGCATGCCTGTGGAATTATTTTCTAAAGCTCCTTTTCCTTACTAGAGAAAAAGACACAAAGGCAAATGATCCCTGAATTTACCATGGGTCAGCCTTGACTCTACCTCTGTGCTCCATCGGTTAGCTTCAGTTCACTTCAGTCACTCAATCGTGTCTGACTCTGTGACTCCATGGACTGCAGCACTCCTGGCCTCCCAGTCCATAACCAACTCCCGGAGTTTACCCAAACTCATGTCCATTGAGTCGGTGATGCCATCTAACCATCTCATCCTCGGTGGTCCCCTTATCCCACCTTCAATCTTTCCAAGCTACAGGGTGTTTTCCAATGAGTCAGTTCTTCGCATCATGTGGCCAAAGTATTGGAGTTTCAGCTTTAGCATCAGTCCATTCCAATGAATATTCAGGACTGATTTCCTTTAGGATGGACTGGCTGGATCTCCTTGCTGTCCAAGAGACTCTCAAGAGTCTTGTCCAATACCACAGTTTAAAAGCACCAGTTCTTCAGTGCTCAGCTTTCTTTATAGTCCAACTCTCACATTCATACATGACTACTAGAAAAACAATAGCTTTGACTAGATGGACCTTTGTTGGAAAAATAATGTCTCTGCTTTTTAATATGGTGTCTAGTTTGGTCATAACTTTCCTTCCAAGGAATAACTGTCTTTTAATTTCATGGCTGCAGTCACCATCTGCAGTGATTTTGGAGCCCCCCAAAATAAAGTCTGTTACTGTTTCCACTGTTTCCCCATCTATTTGCCATGACGTGATGGGACCAGATGCCATGATCTTCATTTTCTGAATGTTGAGCTTTAAGCCAACTTTTTCACTCTCCTCTTTCACTTTCATCAAAAGGCTCTTTGGTTCTTCTTTGCTTTCTGCCATAAGGGTGGTGTCATCTGCATATCTGAGGTTAGTGATATTTCTCCTGACAATCTTGATTCCAGCTTGTGTTTCCTCCAGCCCAGCGTTTCTCATGATGTACTCTGCATATAAGTTAAATAAGCAGGGTGACAATATACAGCCTTGACATACTCCTTTTCCTATTTATAATCAGTCTGTTGTTCCATGTCTAGTTCTAACTGTTGCTTCCTGACCTGCACACAGATTTCTCATGAGGCAAGTCAGGTGGTCTGATATTCCCAGCTCCTTCAGAATTTTCCACAGTTTGTTGTGATCCACACAGTCAAAGGCTTTGGCATAGTCAATAAAGCAGAAAGAGATGTTTTTCTGGAACTCTCTTGCTTTTTTGATGATCCAGCAGATGTTGGCAATTTGATCTCTGTTTCCTCTGCCTTTTCTAAAACCAGCTTGAACATCTAAAATTTCATGGTTCACGTATTGTTTGAAGCCTGGCTTGGAGAATTTTGAGCATTACTTTGCTAACGTGTGAGATGAGTGAATTGTGTGATAGTTTGAGCATTCTTTGCCATTGCCTTTCTTAGGGATTGGAATGAAAACTGATCTTTTCCAGTCTTGTGGCCACTGCTGGGTTTTCTAAATTTGCTGGCATTTTGAGTGCAGCACTTTCACAGCATCATCTTTTAGGATTACCTCCAGTAGTTTCGTTCATAGTGATGCTTTGTAAGGCCCGCTTGACTTCACTTCACTTCATTCCAGGATGTCTGGCTCTAGGTAAGTGATCACACCATCATGATTATCTGGGTTGTGAAGATATTTTTTGTATAGTTCCTCTGTGTATTCTTGCCACCTCTTCTCAATATCTTCTGCTTCTGTTAGGTCCATACCATTTCTGTCCTTTATTGAGCCCATCTTTGCATGAAATGTTCCCTTGGTATCTCTAATTTTTTGAAGAGATCTCTAGACTTTCCTATTCTATTGTTTTCCTCTTTCTTTGCATTGATCACTGAGGAAGGCTTTCTTATCTCTCCTTGCTATTCTTTGGAACGCTGCATTCAAATGGGTATATCTTTCCTATTCTCCTTTGTTTTTCACTTCTCTTCTTTTCACAGCTATTTATAAGGCCTCTTCAGACAGCCATTTTGCTTTTTCGCATTTCTTTTTCTTGGGGATGGTCTTGATCCCTGTCTTCTGTACAATATCAGGAACCTTCATCCATTGTTCATCAGTCACTCTGTCTATCAGATCTAGTCCCTTCAATCTATTTCTCACTTCCACTCTATAGTCAAAAGGGATTTGATTTACATCATAACTGAATGGTCTAGTGGTTTTCCCTACTTTCTTCAATTTAAGTGAATTTGGCAATAAGGTGTTCATGATCTGAACCACAGTCAGCTCCCAGTCTTGTTTTTTCTGACTGTATAGAGCATCTTCACCTTTGGCTGCAAAGAATATAATCAATCTGATTTCAGTGTTGACCATCTGATATCCATGTGTAGAGTCTTGTCTTGTGTTGTTGGAAGAGGGTGCTTGTTATGACAGTGCATTCTCTTGGTAAAACTCTATTAGCCTTTGCCCTGCTTCATTCTGTACTCCAAGGCCAAATTTGCCTGTTACCCCAGGTGTTTATTGATTTTCTACTTTTGCATTCCAGTCTCCTATAATGAAAAGGACATCTTTTTTTGGGTATTAGTTTTAAAAGGTCTTGTAGGTCTTCATAGAACTGTTGAACTTCAGCTTCTTCAGCATTGCTGGTCTGGGCATATACTTGGATTACTATTATATTGAATGGTTTGCCTTGGAGATGGACAGAGATCATTCTGTCGTTTTTGAGATTGCATCGAAGTACTGCATTTCAGACTCTTTGGTTGACTATGATGGCTCTTCCATTTCTTCTGAGGGATTCCTGCCCGTAGTAGTAGATATAATGGTCATCTGAGTTAAATTCACCCATTCCAGTCCATTTTAGTTTGCTGATTCCTAGAATGTTGACGTTCACTCTTGCCATCTCCTTTTGACCACTTCCAGTTTGCCTTGATTCATGGACCTAACATTCCAGGTTCTTATGTAATATTGCTCTTTACAGCATGGAGCCTTGTTTCCATCACCGGTCATACCCACAGCTGGGTGTTGTTTTTGCTTTGGCTCCATCCCTTCCTTCTTTCTGCAGTTATTTCTCCACTGATCTCCAGTAGCATACTAGGCACCTACTGACCTGTGGAGTTCATCTTTCAGTGTCCTATCTTTTTGCCTTTCATACTGTTCATGGGGTTCTCAAGGCAAGAATACTGAAGTGGTTTACCATTCCCTTCTCTAGTGGACCACATTCTGTCAAAACTCTCCACCATGACCTGTCCATCTTGGCTGGCCCTACACAGCATGGTTCATAGTTTCATTGAGTTATACAAGACCATGGTCCATGTGATTAGATTGGTTAGTTTTCTGGGATTGTGGTTTACTGTCTGTCTGCCCTTTGATGGAGAAGGATAAGAAGCTTATGGAAGCTTCCTGGTGGGAGGGACTGACTGAGGGGGAAACTGGGTCTTGTTTTGATGGGTGGGATCCTGGTCAGTAAATCTTTAATTCAATTTTCTGTTGATGGGCGGAGCTGTGTTTCCTTCCTGCTATTTACCTGGGGCCAAACTCTTTTTGAGGTAATGCAGATAATGGTGATTTCCTTCAAAAGATCCCATGAATGCACTGCTACACTCAGTGCCCCCAGCCCTGCAGCAGGCCACCACCAAGCCATGCCTCTGCTGGAGACTCCTGGACACTCACAGGCAAGCCTGGGTCAGACTTCTGTGGCGTCACTATTCCTTTCTCCTGGGTCTTGGTGCACAAGGTTCTGTTTATGCCTTCGAAGAGTCTATTTCCCAGCCTGTGTAAGTTCTGGCAGCTCTATGGTGGGGTTAATGGCTACCTTCTCCAAGGGGGCTTATGCCATATCCACATTTGCTGCACCCAGAGCCACTGTCCCTGTGGCAGCCCACTGCTTACCTCTACCTCCACAGGAGATGCTCAAACACAGTTCTGTCTCAGTCTTGGTGGGGTCCTTGGGTCCTGGTGCACACAAGGTTTGTTTGAGTCCTCTTAGTGTCTCTGGCAGGAATAGGGTTTGATTCTAAACTCTAATTCACTCCTCCTACCTCATTGTGGGGGTTTCTCCTTTGCCCTTGGACATAGGGTATCTCCTCACAGCTGTTCCAGCATCTAACATCGTACTGGGATTTCTCTGACCTTGGACATGGGGTATGTCCTCACGGCTAGTCCAATGAAGTGCAGCCACCACTCCTGACCTTGGACGTGGCTTCTGCAGGATCCAAATAGTTGTCCCTTGTCTTTCTGCTCTACTCATTACAATCTTTTTGTTTCTTTGTTTGTAGAACTCTATGTAGAAAATACCCAACTGAAATTTCTCTGTGTGATTTGTAGTTAAATGGTACTTTTCATTAATGTCTGGTACTGAAGCATGCTGCTCCCAATTTTGTATCATTTTAATGATTTTAGAAGGAGTCTGACACAAGAAGATTATCCACTTGGACTCATCACTAATCTTCAAGTTGTCACTTATTTTTCATTGAAAGCACATATTGAGGAATGATTGTGATGGAAATTGTAATCCCTCCAAAACATTAAATTATCAGGTGGTAGAGAAACTGTATATATTTGAGTTGTTGTATCTCGTCCCAAAAGTCTGACTTTACAAATGTTAGCTACTTACACTCCAACACTGTGAAAGATAGGAGCTCCATGACACCATCCATCAGCTAAATCTTTGTTAAAACAAAGCACATGCATTGTCTGGGCAAGGCTTTCTCCTTTGCAGACCTCTTGTACAGATGTTCTAGAGTTCATTGTGATGAACTGATTGGGCCTGGGGCATTCCTTATACATGCAGAGTAAAGCAGAATCTCCACATGACAGTTGTGTATAGAGTGTATGTAAAAATCAGTGATATGTCAAGAAGGAACCAGAGATAGATGTGCAAATGGCACTTGAAAGCTTTAATTTGTATACCTGCTTTCTACTCTGCAGCCAGTTGTCTCACCAGGAATATCACATCTTCAGCAGAAATTTGTAAATGAATAAAAATGGGACAGACACAAGCATACAGAAAATGAAAAACTAGCTCAAGGATTTTGATATGTCAGCCTGTCTCTATTCTTTTCTGATGTCTGCTCTTTATTCAAAGTATTGTGGGTAGGGATTCATGTTAACATTTATGTAGAATTCAGTCAGCTCCGATCAGCGCCCCAGCAATGAATGAATGCATTGACTTTCCTTTTTAGATTTTAGAAACTGAAATATATCTTAAGAATTAATTGTCAAGAGGATGCTGTGGTGTTAAAACTGCAAATCACAAATACAAATGAAAATGCAAGGTTTATATTGCACTCTTTACATTTCCAGCTAGGTTCTACATTTTTTTAAACAGCCTAGTCTTAACACTAATCTGCAAAAGTATATGCGGCATATTCTTTGGCATATAAGTGAATAAGCTTTTGCATTCTATTTCCCATCTTCAGTCCTTGATGTTCCAGGCTTAATATTGCAGGACCAGAAGCTTTTTTATTCTGCAATATGAATTGTGCAAATGTCTATCTATATACAGGCACAATCCATTTTAAATATCCACAAATTTCCCTAAAGTCCCAAGTGGTTTCCTTGGCAACAGGGCTGCTGAAATGTAAAGGGCTAAGGTAGTTAGAATGTTGCCTATCGTTCTTCCTCTCTAGGTTATTTTAAATAGCTGCAATTTTCTTTGCACATCTAAAAAAAAATCCACAGTGGTGGGAGATACAAAGGCGAATATGAGAGACATTAGAGGATAGTAGTACATCAGAGTCTAATTTGTGTGGACAAATTATTACTTTCACTGCTCCCTGATTTGCAGAGCACCATTTTCATGTGCCAAATTGTAGTACAAAAGAAGAGCAAACCATAAATACATCAGAATAATTTTTAGATAGAATGAGATAAAATATCTGCAAATAGCTTTTGACAATAGAGGCAGTGATTAATAATGGCAAGATATCTTTGCAAGTTCTTTTCAGTTCACAGGTGATAGCATGCATCTGATGAGGCCAGGCGTTGGTACAAAGAGCAGAAGGAAATTCAACAGCGGTGGGCAAGGAATATTCTCCATAACCTACAACCCTAGTGCGTGCTCAGTCGCTCAGTCATGTCTGTCTGACTCTTTGAGACCCCATGGACTGTAGCCCGCTGGGTTTCTCTGTCTATGGGATTTTTCAGGCAAGAACAGTGGAGTGGGTTGCCATTTCCTTCTCCAGAGTCGCTTTCTGACCCAGAGATCACACCTGTGTCTCCTGCATGGCAGGCATATTCTTTATTGCAACCTTCAAATGTTTATTATGTGAATTATTTTGTCAACTATTGGTAAATTATTGAAGGTATTATTTGCTTTTATTAATCTGCCTTTCATACTTCCTCACATGGTTGAGCATGATGTCCTAATTATTGATTTTTAGGTGTGTCCATGGAATACCCATTACAGGGATTCCCACAGCAAAGGGACCTCTTCCACTGGAGGATCAAACTGCAAAGTCTTCTGTCATTTTCCTAGGGTTTGCCTGCATTCCTTCTATCCGCATGAGGACCCTAGCAATAAAGGCATATGTCTAGCAGCAATTCCCTTGATATCACTGCTTCATGTAAATAACTTGTTACCAGGTGAGTGCATGCTCAGTTGCTCAGTCATGTCCAGCTCTTTGCAACCCCATGCCCGCCAAGCTCCTCTGTCCATGGGATTGCCCATGCAAGAATACTGAAGTGGGTTGCCATGCCCTCCTCCAGGGAATCTCCCTGACCCAAGGATCCAACCCATGTCTCCTGAGTCTCCTTCCTTGCAAGTGAATTCTCTACCACTGAGCCACCAGGGGAAGCCCTGGTGTTACAAGGTATAAGGCAATATTTATAAACCCTATCCGACACTCCTATAAACCTGGTGACCAGACATCTTTAGTGACATCTGATTTCTAGTAACCAAATTGTTTGTACCAATAAAATCATTATTGATTGTTAGTTATCAGAACTTCTGTATCAACAAAATATTGACAATCCCACTTAACTGCGATGAACGTGTTTCCTTACCTGTCCATTTTATTGGAGAGTATCCTTCCAAATCATCACTTTGGAGAAAGAGCAATGCTAATTTTTATTTTTAAAGTTCTCTTGTGTATATGACAGAAGAAAACACTCAGTGTCATGATGCTTCCCAATAAGATTTTTACACAGACTTCTGAACCTATGGGTCATCACTTAAAAATATTTTTTTAATAATACTCAATATATCACAATATTTTTAAATAACACATAATGAATTCATTCAAAACAAGTTGTGTTAGTCCTAACTAATCACATTATTCCTCAGACATTTTTATCCAGACCTTTCATACCTGCCACCTTCAGCACCTTTCATCTTCCTTTACATCTTTTCTTTCTCTTCTTTTTTCTTTCCTTCTTTCTCTTTTTTTCATGCTTTCTTTCTTCTTTCTCCTTTTCTTTTTTTCTTCTGTCCTTCTTTCCTTCCTTCTTTCTTCTTTACCTCCTTCCTTCCTTCTTTTCTTGGGAACACAGTTTATTAGGGTAAGTTATCTTTTAACAAATAATTACAGTAATGTCATAGATAAAAAGACTATTGCATACTTTAAGACTTAGTCTTTTACAACATGTAATATATAATACAGTCTTAGTATGCTGTGTAATATTTAATAAAGTAAGTATATAATTTAGTAAATGTTAGCTGAAGAATAAATGGAAGTATCAGGAAAGTGATTTGTGATAACTACTGACTGTAATTCTAAGTGGTAGGTGTTAGGAAACATATAATTTTAGACCTTATGATAAGTTCTGACATAGCTAGGTTGCAATATACTTATAAGACTGTAACAGAAAATAAAATAAGAAAAATTTCAAAGGATATTAGATTGTATCCTAAGGAGTTTTGAATTCTATCTTATATGTTAAAGATTCTTGATATATTTATGCATAAATTCTTTTGAATTATATGAAAACTATGAAATCTCTGCCTCTGTCTCTCTCCATCAAACTTTTCTTTAAAATTAGGGAATTCATAGGTACCAGAAGCCCATTGATCAGGTCTCCAGGCCCTTGCTACTCCAAGTGAAATCCACTGGTATTACCTGGGGCTTGTTAAAAATGTGGATTCTCAGGTGCCAATTCCAGCTTAGTGGATTGGAATGCTAAACAGATCTCAAATGATCCATAAACATTAAAGTTTGTGAAAGACTGTTCTAAACATTGTTAAAGCACTGTAGCAACCAATGATCAAAATATCACATAAACAGAATAATGAAAAGCAAAGAGTGGCCATATTTATCTGTCTTTGCGTTTGAAATTCTACTCCTGGAATGCTTATTTTCCTAAAACAATAGGATACATCTTGAGGGCAATAATCCTACTCTTCTCCAGAAGAGAGGAAACTTCAGGATGATAAAAGAGAGGGGGCAGAGCGTGCTGAATATGGTGAGAGTACTAAACTAGAGTCCCTGTTTATTTAACTATGTACCTTGGCATCTTCTGGGACCTCAGTTATTTCTTGCCATCTTTTTGATGATGACAAAACCTCTGTTAAGGACAACAGTGAAAAATAATTCTGATAAAAAATACAAAAAATGTGGAAAGATGGCAGAGGTGGTAGTGTAGTTTTTTAACTGGCACCCCCTCCCCCCCAATGCCAAGAACCCATAGAAACAGGAAAGTAGATAGAAAAATCAAAACCTATGAAGCTCTAATGGCAAATGTAGATGGGAAAGTATCTCTTTGAACTCCCATATTAATACTAATGAAAGGGGTTAGACCATGAAGAGTGGCAGGCCACACATTCACCAAGAGTTTCCCTGAGAGGTCCATTGGCCTAGTTACAGCAGAGGTTAAACGAGGTGGGTTTCACAAGCCTCAGTGCGTGGTGAGGACAAGGAAACTATAGGAAAGTGGAATAATTATGAAGTGGTCTGGAGACCCCAATAAATCAAAAATTAGGCGATGAAAACTTCTCAGGATAAAAATGCATTAGTTTTCTAGACTTCCGTGGTGGTCCAGTCGTTAAGAATTTGCCTGCCAATGCAGGGGATACAGGTTTAATCCCTGGTCCAGGAAGATCCCACATGCTGTCAAGCAACTAAGTCCATGCACCACAACTAATCAGCTTGCAGTCTAGAGCCCATGAACTGCATCTACTGAAGCCTGCTTGCCCTAGAGCCCATGCTCTGCAACAAGAGAAGCCATGGCAATGAGAACTCCATACATCACAACTAGAGAGTAGCCCTCATTCACTGCAACTAGAGAAAGCCCATGCAAGGCAATGAAGACCCACTGCAACCAAAAGTAAATAAATAAATTTTTTAAAAAAAGATGCACTTTTTCTTAAATCACTGTGTAACAAACTATCACAGACTTAGCACCTTAACACAGTACACATTACTGAAGGGAAGTAGGGAAACAAGCATGACTCAAATAACTTTGGGAAATGGTACTTTGACTGGAAAATGTAAGATTAAAGACAGAAGAAACCGCACTATGGTTGGTAAAGTTGATCCTCATGTGGGTATAGGTTAACAATTCTGAAACTGCTGGATGCATATACTAGAACTGAAAAAACAAGTCAGGAGATAGTAGATGGTGAAAGGCAAGCTTCTCACTGTTAGAGGAGGATATACAGATAGATAGGCAAGAAGGAGAGACCGAAATGAACTATGTTATACTGAGTTTGAGTCAAAGATGTGAGTAAGAACCTATGCTTAGATTAATGCCAAAACAGCTATAACAATAAATATGTATATTTACACATGAATGAGGATAAGCTAAGCTAAGTCACTTCAGTTGTGTCCGACTCTGTGCAACCCCATAGATGGCATCCCACCAGGCTTCCCCGTCCCTGGGATTCTCCAGGCAAGAACACTGGAGTGGGTTGCCATTAGGATACGTACATATATTTCCTAGTTCTGCCCACTGAAAGGAACATAAAAGCAAGGACTCTCAAATGAGCAAACCCAGTGTCCAGATCTTAGATTCTAATACCATTTGCCTATAAAAGGAACTGGAGTTCTTTGGAGAAATAGCTGTCTTGGAATGGGGCATGGAGTATATAAATAAACCAATGGCATCTTTTGGTGCCTTAAAATAAGGAAACCTACAGTAAAACACAAAAGGCTTGGAGTATGTCAGGGGGACACAGAAGACAATCTGAAACACCTTCTAGTGTCTAGAATTGAGACATTTTAAGCAAAAATATCAATAACCTCAGATATGCAGATGACACCACCTTTATGGCAGAAAGTGAAGAGGAACTAAAAAGCCTCTTGATGAAAGTGAAAGTAGAGAGTGAAAAAGTTGGCTTAAAGCTCAACATTCAGAAAAACGAAGATCATGGCATCTGGTCCCATCCCTTCATGGGAAATAGATGGGAAACAGTGGAAACAGTGGAAACAGTGTCAGACTTTATTTTGGGGGGCTCCAAAATCACTGCAGATGGTAATTGCAGCCATGAAATTAAAAGACACTTACTCCTTGGAAGCAAAGTTATGACCAACCTAGACAGCATATTCAAAAGCAGAGCCATTACTTCGCTGACAAAGGTCCATCTAGTCAAGGCTGTGGTTTTTCCTGTGGTCATGTATGGATGTGAAAGTTGGACTGTGAAAAAGACTGAGCGATGAAGAATTGATGCTTTTGAACTGTGGTGCTGGAGAAGACTCTTGAGAGTCCCTTGGACTGCAGGGAGATCCAACCAGTCCATTCTGAAGGAGATCAGCCCTGGGATTTCTTTGGAAGGAATGATGCTAAAGCGGAAACTCCAGTACTTTGGCCACCTCATGCAAAGAGTTGACTCATTGAAAAAGACTTTGATGCTCGGAGGGATTGGGGGCAGGAGGAGAAGGGGACAACAGAAGATGAGATGTCGGATGGCATCACTGACTCAATGGACGTGGGTCTGAGTAAACTCCAAAAGTTGGTGATGGACAGAGAGGCCTGGAGTGCTGTGATTCATGGGGTTGCAAAGAGTCGGACACAACTGAGCAACTGAATTGGACTGAACTGTATAATAATAATAATAATAATAATAATAATATGGGGACTTCCCTGGCTGTCCAGTGGTTAAGACTGCCTTCCATTATAGAGAATGGGGGTTCAATCCTGTTCGGCCAGCTAAGATCCTGCATGCTTTGTGGCCAAAACAGAAAACATAGAACAGAAACAATACGGTAACAAATTCAATAAAGACTTTAAAATAAATAAAGAATGTGATACTGAGTTATGACTCAAAATATAAAGTAAATGCTTTTGAGTCAATACAGAAATAAATAATTGAATAAAATGTTTAAATGAAGGTGAGAAGGCAAAATCTCCTTAGAAATTCCAAATAATTTATGTAGATATTTCTTCTTTAAGGGAGGTGGAACTTCCTATCCTTTTCCTGTGAGCGACTTAGTACTTCATGAATTGTCTTCAGAGATGTGAGAATGGAAAGGGGAAAAACGCTCATTTTACGATGGAGAAAATTGACAAACAATTTCTTGACCAAAAGAGTAAAGTTTTATGGATGATGAGTCAGATTGACAGCAAGTACCCTTACTGTGATGTAATGAGAATGTCAATTCACTTCTATAGTTTTCCTCTCAAAACCTATCACCTCAGTGTACTCAATAGAAGAATATTGACAAGCCCCAGTGGAAGAACATTCTACAAGATATTGTACAAATATTATTCAATATTCTTAGAGACATAAATCACGAAAAATATGAGAAATTTTCCCAGAGGAGAGGGGGCTGAGCCATGATGACTAAATGGTATGTGGTATCTTGGATAATATCCTAGATCAGAAAAAAAGGACTTTAGAAAAAATTATAATAAAACCTGAATAAAGTATGGAGTTCAGTTGCAGTGGATGAATGTTGGCTTATCACTTGTGATAGACAATATCATGTGAAAAAACATTAACAATAGGGAAAATGGTATATGAGAATATAGGGCAGCAAGAGAGAGAATATACCAGTAAGACAGGCATTACAGTCTTATGCAACATTACTACATGTCATCACCTGGACATTATTTTGATTGAGAACTTGTATTGAGGGAAATCCACATAGACTACAATCCAAATTGAGGACAAGGACATTAAAGGCAAAAGAAAGAGAAATAGTCAGGCAAAAGTGAAGAAAGGATATGTAGACTCAACAGTCCTCATAAAGAACAAGGGTATTTTTTTTTACATGTGGAAAAATAAAGAGAGAGAAAGAGGGGGAGAACATTTGTCAAAATGTATCAAACTGTGCACTTAAAATGGTGTATTTTATTTTCTGCAAATTATAAGTCATTAAGAGGATTAAAAGTTAAAATATAAATCCAGGAATAGTCAATGTTTATGTCTCTCCTAAAATGTATATGTTGAAATCCTAATGCCCAGAGTAATGGTATTAGAAAGTGAGGCCTTCTAGAGGGGATTAGGACACGAATGAGATGAATGCCTTATAAAGAGGCCCAAGAGAGCTCGTGTGCCTCTTCTACCACACTCATTTCCCTAAGTCCCTGTCACACTGTAAGAACTCTGGTAGAACTCACCAGCCTTCACCAGAATCTCTGCTGGCACCCTGATTTTGTACTTCCAGCTTCTTACACTGTAAGAAATAAATTTATGTTGTTTATATATTTGGGCTTCCCTTGTAGCTCAGCTGGTAAAGAATCTGCCTGCAATGAGGGGGACCTGGGTTCGATCCCTGGGTTAGGAAGATTCCTTGGAGGGGGTATGAAAGGTTACACACTCCAGTATTCTAGACTGGAGAATTTATTGGACTGTATAGTCCATGGGGTCCCAAAGAATTGGACACAACTGAGCGACTTTCATTCTTTATGAGCCACCCAGTCTTTGGTACATTTATAATAGCATCCTCAAGAAAATAAGACAACTACTTCACAAACTATGAAAGAAAGGAGGAAAATTACCAAAAGTTACTTCAAAATAGACAAAAGATCTAAATCAACATAGACAAAAAATAGAAAATAAACCACAAAATAAAAAGCACTATATTCATAAATGGGAGAATTGTAAAAAAATTTTAAACATCAGTTATCACAATTGTGGGGCTTCCCTGGTGGCTCACCTGTCAGGAACGTGCCTACAAGACAGGAGACACAGGTTCAATCCCTGGGCAAGGAAGATCCCCTGGAGAAAGGCATGGCTACCCACTCCAGTATTCTTGCCTGGGAAATCCCATGGACAGAGGAGCCTGGCAGGCTGCCAGTCCACGTGGTACCAAGACATGACTTAGCAACTAAAAACCACCAATCCCAATCACAATTGTATTTTTATTCTATATTATGAAAATAATACAATTTCCACATTTATTTTAAATTGCACATCAATTTACTTATATTGTACACCAACTTAGATCAGTCAAAGATCAGATTTCCAAAAAAGAAAATTATAGATCAATTCTACTTATGATTATCAATATAAGTATCTCAAATAAAATGTTATCAGAAACAAAATACATTTAAAAGGTTATATTTGATGTTTAAATGGCATTTATTTCAGAGATGCACAATATAGTTTAATGTTAGCAAACCCATCTGTATTATTTGTTACATTAGCAGAACAGGAAACAATACTGCATGATCATCTCTAAAAATGCAAAAATATATTTGACAAAGTTTAATACTCTTTTATGTTTAAAAAATCTCAGTACAATAATATATACCTTAGACTTTCCAGATGGCTCTGCAGGTGAAGATCTGCCAGCAAGGCAGGAGACAAAAGAAACAGGGGTTTGATCCCTGGGTCAGTAAGATCTCCTGGAGAAGGAAATGGTAACCCAGTCCAGTATTCTTGCCTGGGAAGTCTCATGGACAGGGGAGCCTGGAGGGCTACAGTATATGAGGCTGTGAAGAGTTGGACATCATTAAGCACCCATGCAACAACTAGAATCAATGCCAGTTAGAAAATAGGAACAAATTTGGGACACAAGAGTTGGAAGCAGAGGAAACACTTTATCTATTTTCACATGATAGGATAATACAGTGGAAAAGTACTAAGGAATCCATGGGGAAAACTATTGCAACAACTAAGATAATTAGATTAAGTTGCAGCTTATAAATTCAGTATAGGAAATCAATACTCTTCATGTATATTACTAAAAAAAGTATAAAATCCATAATGGAAGAGACATCTTTTATCTTACAGAATAGATACATAAATATTAATAGATAGATAGAGATAGGTAAATACATAAAGAATGAGTTTCACATGAAATGTGCAAACCCTATATAAGTGAAACTCAAAATACTGATGCATGCAAATATATATTTGAGAAAGCATAAAGAATGAACATTTCTGAATAGTACATTTTTCTGTCAATCATCAATTAGTTTTGCAACCTTTATAAATTTTGCACAATCCTAATAAATACAAAACTCTGAATATTCATTTGAAGGACTAATGTTGAAGCTGAAGCTCCAATGCTTTGGTCACCTAATGTGAAGAACCGACTCAATGGGAAGGACTCTGATGCTGGGAAATGTTGAAGGCAAAAGCAGAAGAAGGTGGCAGAGGATGAGATGATTAGATAGCATCACCAATTCTATAGACATAAATTTGGGTAAAACTCCAGGAGACAGTGAAGGACAGGCAAGTGTGCTGCAGTCCATGGAGTCACAAAGAGTCGAACATGACTCAGTGACTATAACAATAACAAGGACAAATATATGCACAATAAAACAATCATGCTTTTTTATTCCCCAAAAACTAAAGAAACATTTTTTAAATTTATTTATTTTTTTATTGAAGGATAATTGCTTTACAGAATTTTGTTGTTTTCTGTCAAAAACATATATCCCCTACCCTTTGAACTTCCCTCCCAGCTCTCTCCCCATTCCACCCCTCTAGGTTAATACAGAGACCCTGTTTGAGTTTCCTTAGCCATACAGAAAATTCCCATTGGCCCTCTGTTTTACATGTGGTAATGTAAGTTTCCATGTTCCTCTTTCCATAAATCTCACCCTCTCCTCCCTGGAGAAGCAACAAGTAACATACAAGGGACACCCTATATGATTAACAGCTGATCTTTCAGCAGAAACTCTGCAGGCCAGAAGGGAATGGCAGAATATATTTAAATTACTGAAAGGGAAAAGCATGTCCACAAGTCTGTTCTCTATGTCTGTTTCTCCATTGCTGCCCTATAAGTAAATTCTTCAGTACCATTTTTCTAGATTCTGTATATATGTGTTAGAATATGATATTCATCTTTCTCCTTCTGACTTACTTCACTCTGTATAATAGGTTCTAGGTTCATCCACCTCATGAGAACTGACTCAAAGTGTTCCTTTTTATGGCTGAGTAATATCCCATTGCATATATGTACCACAACTTCTTCTTCCTTTTTTTCTTGATGAGTCTGGTTAAAGGGTTTGTCAATTTTGTTAATCTTCTCAAAGAATTAGCTTTTAGTTTCATTAACCTTTACTACTGCCTGTTTGCATTGCTGTTTCATTTATTTCTGCTCGGATCTTTATGACTTCTTTCCTTCTCAATTTTTTTTTTTTTGTTGTTGTTCTTTTTCCAGTTGTTTTAGGTGTAGATTAGGTTGTCTCTTCAACGTTTTTCTTATTTCTTGAGGTAGGATTGTATTGCTATTAACCTGCCTCTTAGAACTGCTTTTGCTGCATCCCATAGGCTTTGAGTTATATTTTCATTGTCATTTGTTTCTAGTAATTCTTTGATTTCCCTTTTGGTTTCTTCAGTAACCTGTTGGTTATTAAGAAACACCTTGTTTAATCTCCATGTGTTTGTGTTTCTTACAGTTTTTCCTTGTAATTGATATCTAGTCTCATAGCGTTGTGGTCAGAGAAGATACTTGATACAATTTCAATTTTCTTAAATTTACAGAGGTTTGATTTGTGACTCGAGATGTGGTCTATCCTGGAGAATGTTCCATGTGCACATGAGAAGAAGGTGTATACTTATGCATTTGGATAGAATGTCCTGAAGATATCAGCGAGATCCATCTCATCTAATGTATCATTTAAGACTTGTGTTTCCTTATTAATTTTCTGTTTTGATTATCTGTCCATTGGTGTGAGTAGGGTGTTAAAGTCTCCTACTATTATTGTGTTACTGTCAATTTATCCTTTTATGTCTGTCCTGTTTGTCTTATGTATTGAGGTCCTCCTACATTGGGTGCATAGATATTTACAATTGTGATGTCTTCCTCTTAGTCATTATATCTTAGTCATATTATATTCCTCTTAGTCATTTTATCTTAGTTATTATGTCTCCCTTAATCATTATATAGTATCTTTTCTTATCTCTTGTAATCTCTTTATTTTAAGGTCTATTTTGTCAGAGTTACAAGGCCTTCTAGAACTAACACACAAAAAATATGTCCTTTTCATTATAGAGACTGGAATGCAAAAGTAGGAAGTCAAGAAACATCTGGAGGAACAGGATAATTTGGCCTCGGAGTATAGAATGAAGCAGGGCAAAGGCTAATAGAGATCTGCCAAGAGAATGCACTGGTCATAGTAAACACTCTGTTCCAACAACACAAGAGAAGACTCTACACATGGACATCACCAGATGGTCAACATCAAAATCAGATTGATTATATCCTTTGCAGCCAAAGATGGAGAAACTCTATATGGTCAGCAAAAACAAGACTGGGAGCTGACTGTGGCTCAGATCATGAACTCTTTATTGCCAAATTCAGACTGAAATTGAAGGAAGTGAGGAAAACCACTAGACCATTCAGGTATGACCTAAATCAAATCCCTTATGATTATACAGTGAAAGTGGGAAATAGATTTAAGGGACTAGATCTGATAGGCAGAGTGCCTGATGAACTACGAACAGAAGTTAGTGGCAGGAGAGGGAAATCAAGAGCATTCACAAGAAAAAGAAATGCAAAAAAGCAAAATGGCTGTCGGAGGAGGCCTTATAAATAGCTGTGAAAAGAAGAGAAATGAAAACCAAAGGAGAATAGGAAAGATATACCCATTTGAATGCAGAGTTCCAAAGAATAGCAAGGAGAGATAAGAATGCCTTTCTCAGGAAGCAATGCAAAGAAACAGAGGAAAACAATAGAATGGGAAAGACTAGAGAACTCTTCAAGAAAATTAGAGATACCAGGGAACATTTCATGCAAAGATGGGCTCAATAAAGGACAGAAATGGTATGGCCCTAACAGAAGCAGAAGATATTAAGAAGAGGTGGCAAGAATACACAGAACTGTACAAAAAAGATCTTCACAACTCAGATAATCATGAAAGTGTGATCACTCACATTCACCTAGACCCAGACATCCTGGAATGTAGAGTCAGGTGAGCCTTAGGAAGCATCGCTATGAACCAAGCTAGTGGAGGTGACAGAATTCCAGTTGAGCTATTTCAAACCTAAAAGGTTATGCTGTGAAAGTGCTGCACTCAATATGCCAAAAAATTTGGAAAACTCAGCAGTGGCCATAGGACTGGAAAAGGTCAGTTTTCATTCCAATCCCAAAGAAAAGTAATGCCAAAGAATGCTCAAACAACTGCACAACTGCAGTCATCTCACACGTTAGTAAAATAATGCTCAATATTCTCCAAGCCAGGCTTCAGCAATACATGAATCGTGAACTTCCAGATGTTCAAGCTGGTTTTAGAAAAGGCAGAGGAACTAGAGATCAAATTGCCAACATCCATTGGATCATTGAAAAAGCAAGAGAGTTCCAGAAAAACATCTCTTTCTGCTTTATTGACTATGCCAAAGCCTTTGATTGTGTGGATCGCAGCAAACTCTGGAAAATTCTGAAAGAGATGGGAATACCAGACCACCTGACCTGCCTCTTGGGAAACCTGTATGCAGGACAGGAAGCAACAGTTAGAACTGCACATGGGACAACAGACTGGTTCCAAGTAGGAAAAGGAATATGTCAAGGCTGTATATTGTTACCCTGCTTATTTAATTTATATGCAGAGTACATCATGAGAAACGCTGGACTGGAAGAAACACAAGCTGGAATCAAAATTGCCAGGAGAAATCTCAATAACCAGAGATATGCAGATGACACCACCCTTATGGCAGAAAGTGAAGAGGAACTAAAAAGCCTCTTGATGAAAGTGAAAGAGGAGAGTGAAAAAGTTGGCTTAAAGCTCAACACTCAGAAAATTAAGATCATGGCATCCTGTCCCATTACTTGATGGCACATACATAGGGAAACAGTGGAAACAATGGCTGACTTTATTTTTCTGGGCTCCAAATTCACTGCAGATGGTGATTGCAGCCACGAAATTAAAAGACGCTTACTCCTTGGAAGCAAAGTTATGACCAACGTAGACAGCATATTAAAAAGCAGAGACATTACTTTGCCAACAAAGGTCTGTCTAGTCAAGGTTATGGTTTTTCCAGTAGTCATGTATGGATGTGAGAGTTGTACTGAGAAGAAGGCTGAGTGCCGAAGAATTGATGCTTTTGAACTGTGGTGTTGGAGAAGACTCTTGAGAGTCCCTTGGACTGCAAGAAGATCCAACCAGTCCATCCTAAAGGAGATCAGTTCCGGGTGTAAATTGGAGGGACTGATGTTGAAGCTGAAACTCCAATACTTTGGCCACCTGATGCGAAGAGCTGACTCATTTGAAAAGACCCTGATGCTGGGAAATAGTGAGGATAGGAGGGAAGGGGAGACAGAGGATGAGATGGTTTGATGACATCACTGACACAATGGACATGGGTTTGGATGGACTCTGGGAGTTGGTGATGGACAAGTAGGCTTGGCGTGTTGCGGTTCATGGGGTCTCAAAGAGTTGGACACGAGTGAGCGACTGAACTGAACTGAACCGGTTTTGTCTGATATGATGATTACTATTCCAGCTTTCTTTTGATTCTCATTTGCATGGAATATATTTTTCCATCCCCTGACTTTCAGTCTATATGTGTCTTGAGGTCTGAAATGGGTTGCTTATAGACAGCATGTATATTGGTCTTGTTCTTTATCCATTCAGCCAGTCTGTGTCTTTTGGTTGGAGCATTTAACCCATTTAAATTTAAAATAATTATTGATATATATGTTATTATTGCCATTTCTTAATTGCTTGAGGTTAATTTTGTAGATTTTTCCCTTTTAAGTAATTTAAATATATACTGCCATTCCCTTCTGGCCTGCAGAGTTTCTGCTGAAAGATCAGCTGTTAAGCATATGCAATTTCCCTTGTATATTACTTGTTGCTTCTCCCTTGCTGCTTTTAATATTCTTTCTTTGTGTTTAGTCTTTGTTAGTTTGATTAGTATGTGTCTTGGCATGTTTCTCCTTGGGTTTATCCTCCTGCATGGAACTCTTTGTGCTTCTTGGACTTGATTGACTATTTCCTTTTCCATGTTGGGGGAATTTTCAACTATAATCTCTTCAAAATTTTTCTCATACCCTTTCTTTTTCTCTTCTTCTTGTGGGACCCCTATGATTCGAATGTTGGCGCATTTAATATTTTCCCAGAGGTCTCTGAGAATATCTTCAATTCTTTTCATTCTTTTTACTTTATTCTGCTCTTAGGAAGTTGTTTCCACCATTTTATTTTCCAGCTCACTGACTTGTTCTTCTGCTTCAGATATTCTGCTATTGATTCCTTCCTGAGTATTTTTAATTTTAGTAATTGTGTTGTTTGTCTCTGTATGTTTATTCTTTAATTCTTCTAGGTATTTGTTACTTGATTCTTGCATTTTCTCCATTTTGTTTTCAAGGTTTTTGATCACCTTTACTATCATTATTCTGAATTCTTTTTCAAGTAGTTTGCCTATTTCTTTTTCATTTATTTGGATTTCTATGTCTCTAATTTGTTCCTTCATTTGTGTAATATTTCTCTGCCTTTATTATTATTATTATTATTTAGCTTATTGTGTTTGGGGTCTCCTTTTCCCAGGCTTCAGGGCTGTATTCTTTCCTCCTTTTGGTTTCTACCCCTCTAAGGTTGGTCCAGTGGTTTGTGTTAGCTTCATATAAGGTGAGAATTGTGCAGAATTTTTGTTTGTTTGTTTTCCCTTTGATGGGCAAGGCTGAATGAGGTGGTAATCCTGTCTGCTAATGATTGTGTTTGTATTTTTGTTTTTTTCATTGTTTAGATGAAGCATCTTGCACAGGGTGCTACTGGTGGTTGGGTGATGCCAGGTCTTATATTCGAATGGTTTCCTTTGTGTGAGTTATCACTATTTGATACTCCCTAGGGTTAGTTCTCTGGTCGTCTAGGGTCTTGGAGTCAGTGCTCCCACTCCGAAGGCTCAGGGCTTGATCTCTGGTCAGGACTGAAGATTCCACAAGTGGTTTGTTATGGCATTAAGTGAGATTGAAACAAACACCCAAAAACTGGGAAACCAAACATGAATCCCAGACAAATGGCAGTTACAAAATCAGGCAAATAACAATTAAAATAATGAAATATATACATACACATATACACCCATAAGCAAATTCAAAACAGTCCAACTAAAATAATGTACATTATTAGATTGACCCAGTAAACAGAGGAAATCAAAAATTATATTTACCAGTTAAAAAGAAAACTAACTGAAGCACAAACTGGAAAACAAAACTAAAGCAAAGTGCCAAGTGGGAAATAAAACAATGAAAATAAAACTAACAAATATGGTGAGAGGAAAAAAGAAAAGAAAGAAAGAATAAATATACAAAGTTAAATAGAGGTAGATAAAGAAGATTTATATACATTAAAGATTAACTACAAGGGGAAAAGAACAGTAGGAAAGACAAAGGAATAAATGTAGAAAAATATAATAGGTTTAAAAATTTAAAGATTAAAATTATAAAAAAGAGAAAAGAAAAAAAGAGAGAGAAAAAAAGGAAACCTCCAGAGAACTGCAGAAGCCCAAAGTAGAGGCAGAGGTTTATAACAACAATAAAAAGTGTGACTGAACATACACATATACATATGCACACATCAGTTCAGTTCAGTCACTCAGTCGTGTCCGACTCTGTGACCTCATGAATCACAGCACGCCAGGCCTCCCTGTCCATCAGCAACTCCTAGAGTTTACCCAAACTCATGTCCATCGAGTCTGTGATGCCATCCAGCCATCTCATCCTCTGTTGTCCCCTTCTCCTCCTGCCCCCAATCCCTTCCAGCATCAGGGGCTTTTCCAATGAGTCAACTCTTCACATGAGGTGGACCAAGTATTGGAGTTTCAGCTTCAGCATCAGTCCTTTCAATGAACACCTAGGATTGATCATCCTTACATAAGCAAAATCAAAACAGTCCAACAAAAATAAAGTACAATAGATTTACCCAGTGAACAAAGGAAACCAAAAATTATATCTACCAGTTAAGAACAAAACTAAAAGCACAAACTGGAAGACAGCACTAAAGCAAGGTGCCAACTGGAAAATAAAGCAATGAAGAGAAAACTAACAAATATGTTGAAGAAAGAAAAGAGAAATGATATGAAAAGTTAAATAAAGGTAGCTAAAGAAGATTTATGTACATTAAAGGTTAACTGCAAGGGGAAAAGAACAGAAGGAAAAGCAAACAAAGGAATAAATGTAAAAAAAAAAAATAGGCTTAAAAAAATAAAAATTAAAATTAAAAAAGGAGAAAAAAAAAAAAAAAAAAGAAAGGAAAGCTCCACAGAACAGCAGAAGCCCAACATAGAGGCAGAGGTTTATAACAACAATAAAGAATGTGACTGAGAAAAAAAAAAAAAAATAAAAGCTCAAAAGCTTAATTGGATTTCATAGACCCAATAAAATCTACAACAGGCAACAGAGGCGGGGGGAAAGGTGAAGGGAGGGAGAAAAAAAATCGAAAAGAGTCTACAGAACTAGTCAAAACACAAGACTAATAAATGTTTTTCTTTAGTCACTGCTGTCAGTCCTTTCCCTTGCTGGGAGTCACAGTCCACCTCACCCCCCTAGGATGCCCTTCAATACTGTGCTGATCTCTGGACCTGTTGTGGTGGCAGGTCAGATTCTAATCTGGCCCTACTCCTGTGTTCTTGCCTCCAATATCCACAGCTATCAGAACTAGTGTGTTCTCTTTTGTGGGAGCTCTCAATTCTTTTTATATATTCCATAGATACAGAGTCTGCCTAGTTGATCGTATGGATTTAATCTGCAACTTGTACAGTTCGTGGGAAGGTATTGGGTCTTTTTCCTTAGCCACAGTGACCCTGAGTTTCAATTGTGGTTTTATTTCCACCTCTGCATGTGGGTCATCCACTGGGGTTTGCTCCTGAGGCTGCCTAGGAGGACTTGGGTTTTCCCCTGTGACAGCCAGGTGTGGAGGTGGTGCAGCTGCTTGGGTTGCAGGGGTTCTGGCAGCACCAGGTACTCAGGGCAGTTGGCAGCTAGAACAGCAGGAAATATAGTGCTCTAGAAGGGTATGGCCACCAGTATTGGCCAATACACTCCAGTATTTTTGCCTGGAGAACCCCCCTGACAGAGAAGCGTGGCAGGCCAGAGTCTATGGGATTGCAAAGAGTTGGACACGATGGAAGCAACCCTGCCTGCTTAGACAGGGTTAGATTTTTTTTTTTTTTTTTTTTGAGAGTTGAGCCATGAAGGAGGCTCAGCTGCTTGGTTTGCAGGGACCCTGGCAGCGCAAAGGTATAGGGACTGCTTCCCACCCAGGAGTTATGTCCCTATCAGAGTCTTTTTTTGAGCCTTTTGTAGCTGGTGATCAGAAGGCCTCTTTGGTCAGTCTTTCTCCATAGCTCCACCCAAACCTTACCTGGGGTCCTTCTCTGTTGTTCTACACGTCAGGCACATAGAGGGGCCCACCCTGGTTGGGGTCCTACCCTGTAGCTTGGCGTGTTAGGCACTTAAAACGGTGCCTGGGTGGGGTCCTACTCTATAGTTCAGTTCATCAGGCATTTGATGGGCCAGTCTCTCTATTGTTCAGCTGTTGATGCTGGCATGTGGGGAGAGAGAGGTTATAGTGATGGCTCCACCCTCTATGCATGACTCAGCAGTTTCTCCTTGCTTCCGTGGCTGCCTGGCTTTCCTCCACAGGCATTTCCCACCACAATCCCCTCCCGCAGGTCCCCTTGATCTGTCTCTTCACAGTCAACAGCAGCCCTCGCCCTGGGAATGCTCCACAATCCCTAAACTCCAGCTCCTAGCCTCTGTGCCTTCCAGGGGATCTGCATCCCTATCCAGGTACGTTTCACGACACCAAGGACTGTCTGATTCTCATTCCACTTAGGCTGCCACAGATCAGCTGTTTCATCAGCCTTAAACGTTTCTCCTCTGACTCAGACCATTGCCCCAATGTGGGGATCGGACCCCTGCTTCAGTTCCCCCACCTGCTGAGGGCAGGTCCAGTCCTACTAACAAGCCTGTTTTTCTCCAGTTCCTTCCTCCTACTGAGTTTTGCGTGCTTCTATATGTTCTTTTCCACTGGTCAGATACTCCTGTCTGCTCTGAGCTGGTGTTCTGCATGCGCTTCTGTGTCTGAAGGTGTATTCCTGATGTATCCCTGGAGAGAGATGTACTCCACATCCACCTATTCATCCACCGTCATGTTCTCCCTCAACATTTTCTTTTTAAATCAAGCTTATTTGCAAGAACTGATAAGAAAAAGGACAACCAAGAAAATCTTGATATGGAATGAATCAGGGAGCTCTATTTGGTATGGTAAACTATTATTTACCACATCAAATTAATCAGTATAAAAGTGGCATATATGTAGCCTGAAAAATCAATGTGGAAAAAATAAAATTCAGAAATATTCTCAGTAGTGTATTAAAATGTGGTTTCTAAAATCAGTGAATGTAATATAAATGGATAGTCACAATTAAAAAAAAGAAAGGTTGTAATCATTTGTAATAAGACATGAGAAAAATACCAAATTTATCATAAATTTCCATGTAAAACATGAGAGCATGAAGCTTTTAGGATAATGCATCAGTGTATTTCTACATACCATGAGTATGGGGAACTATTTCACAACTATATTTAAAACTTGTAAAAAACAAAGAAAAATTAACAACTTTTAACACATATATATGGAAATGCTTGAACATTACAAAAAGTGAATTTCCCCAAACTATATTAATAAATGTTCATTTCACTAATGCTCAAAATTCTCCAACCCAGGCTTCAGCAATACATGAATTGTGAACTTCCAGATGTTCAAGCTGGTTTTAGAAAAGACAGAACTAGAGAACAAATTGCCAACACCCGCTGGATCATCAAAAAAGCGAGAGAGTTCCAGAAAAAACATCTCTTTCTGCTTTATTGACTATGCCAAAGCCTTTGACTGTGTGGATCACAATAAACTGTGGAAAATTCTGAAAGAGATGGGAATACCAGACCACCTGACCTGCCTCTTGAGAAACCTATATGCAGGTCAGGAAGCAACAGTTAGAACTGGACATGGAACAACAGATTGGTTCCAAATAGGAAAAAGAGTATGTCAAGGCTGTGCATTGTCACCCTGCTTATTTAACTTATATGCAGAGTACATCATGAGAAATGCTGGGCTGGGTGAAGCACAAGCTGGAATCAAGATTGCTGGGAGAAATATCAATAACCTCAGATATGCAGATGACACCACCCTTATGGCAGAAAGTGAAGAGGAACAAAAAAATTCTCTTGACGAAATTGAAAGAAGAGAGTGAAAAAGTTGGCTTAAAGCTCAGCATTCAGAAAACTAAGACCATGGCATCTGGTCTCATCACTTCATGGGAAATAGATGGGGAAACAGTGAAAACAGTGTCAGACTTTCTTTTTTGGGGCTCCAAAATCACTTCAGATGGTGACTTCAGCCATGAAATTAAAAGACGCTTACTCCTTGGAAGGAAAGTTATAACCAACATAGATAGCATATTATAAAGCAGAGACACTACTTTGCCAACAAAAGTCCGTCTAGTCAAGGCTGTGGTTTTTCCAGTGGTCATGTATAGATATGAGATTTAAACTGTGAAGAAAGCTGAGTGCCGAAGAATTGATGCTTTTGAACTGTGGTGTTTGAGAAGACTCTTGAGACTCCCTTGGACTGCAAGGAGATCCAACCAGTCCATCTTAAAGGAGATCAGACCTGGGTGTTCATTGGAAGGACTGATGCTGAGGCTGAAACTCCAATACTTGGGCCACCTCATACGAAGAGTTGACTTATTGGAAAAGACCCTGAGGCTAGGAGGGACTGGGGGCAGCAGGAGAAGGGGACAACAGAGGATGAGATGGCTGGATGGCATCACCGACTCGATGGACATGAGTTTGGGTAAATTGGGTAAATTCTGGGAGTTGGTGATGGACAGGGAGGCCTGGCGTGCTGCGATTCATGGGGTTGCAAAGAGTTGGACATGACTGAGCAACTGAACTGAACTGAATTCACTCATAATGAGAAAATACAAATTAGAAGTTCACTAATTTATTATTTCCCTATTATTTATAAGCTTGACAATAAAAAAAGTTGGTGAGTTTGTGGTAAAAATTAGCATTCTTATTGTGGTCATGGAGAATTGAACAACTTCAATTAGAGTTATTTGGGTAATATCTAGTGATACTATATAAGGTAAATCCTTACACATTAATTCTTTGAAATGGTGCTCACTTTTAGGAATATTTTCTTACACTGACAAATTTATGAAAACATATGTAGAATACTATCATTTCTGCTGCTGCTAAGTCGCTTCAGTCATGTCGGACTCTGTGACCTTATAGACGGCAGTCCATCAGGCTCCCCCGTCCCTGGGATTCTCCAGGCAAGAACACTGGAGTGGGTTGCCATTTCCTTCTCCAGTGCATGAAAGTGAAAAGTGAAAGTGAAGTCAGTCAGTCATGTCTGACTCTTAGGGACCCCACGAACTGCTACCAGGCTCCTCCTTCCATGGGATTTTCCAGGCAAGAGTACAGGAGTGGGGTGCCATTGCCTTCTCCAACTGTCATTGCAGTATGATTTAAAGGAACTAAACACTGAAAATAGTTTACTGTCCATCCAGAGTTGACGGTAGTATTAAAACTGCTGTCACACAATGGAATACTAACTAAAGAAATAGCTCTATATGAACAAGTAATTTCAGGGTATAATGTTTAAAACAAACAAACAAACAAAAAACAAGAAGAAAATGCAAATAGTTGCATGCTACTGTTTTTCCAAGAAATTTTGGTGGATACAGATATAAAAGACACATTTGCTTATGTTAAAATTTTACAAAAGGGAATGGGTAACTACAGTATTCATGAAATAATTATCCATGTAAGTGGGAAATAAAATGTGTGTGGGTGTAAGTAATAGAAACTAAACCTCTCTGCATATGTCTGTTTTGCAGATTTGACTTTGAGATCATGTATAGCACACCTGTGGCTTATTCATGTCAATGTATGGCTAAAACCACCACAATATTGTAAAGTAATTAGCCTTCAGTTAAAATAAATAAGTTAAAAAGATACTTTCTAAAAATTCATTTATAAAAATCTAAAGGCAAGTAAACAAACCTAAGACTATGTCAAATTAATGACTTAGCCATTAACTACCAAGGAAAGTTATTTCAAGACAGTTTAAAATCCAGTAATTTGGTTAGATTCCATAGTCTATATACTTTATGAGAAAACAGCTACAAATAAAACACAAAAGCAAAAATTTGAACTCTCTCAGTTATTAGAGGTAGTGTTAATATTGCAATTCAGAAACTATTGTAAGTGCATTGCAGGTTAAAATAAATGACTATGCTGGTGTCATAGAAAAGTGGATTTTTATTCAGGAGAAACAATATAAAAATAAGTTTAGCAACATTAAGTAAAACTCTATTATCTTCAATGAATAAAATATGGAAGTAAGATTTTATAGTCTATTTTATCTTATGAAAACTATTTCCTAACTGTCCAGAAAAAGCCTAGAAACAGTAACTAAACCAGTAATAAACCTCCAATACCCAGGTTTTGGTGTCTAAATGACATTTTCAAAGTAAACGACTGGGGCTCTCTGGAAAAGTGCTGATTCAAAATTTGGGGCATGAAATATACAAGATGATCCTGAAAACTGTTAGATTAGAAAGGGAATAAGATTATAAGGACTTCTAGGCTCATGGCCAGAAAACTCTGCCACAAACTACTTTGGATAATCTACACATTTAATGAATGTTAAATCTTTTTGAATACACATGATTATAATATAATGTAAAAGGCAAAAAGAAATAAAACACTAAAAACTCACTGGTTACCTTTGAACAAAGTGACTGTTCATCTTGGTTTATCAAAGGCAGGCAACCTGGCTTATTCTGCTTTTCCAGCATAATTATTAAATATTATTTAATATTATTAATATTATTTAAAAAATGTACTGGTTTGGACAATAATTTGTATATTCAATTGACCTTTGTAGGATGCCAGAGGGCCAACATATTAAATTAAAAAATGGCAAATAGAGGTGGCAAAAAAAAAGTGTTTTATTTTGACTTATTTGTTTAAAGAACACTGTACTTCAGCACAGGTGGCGCTAGTGGTAAAGAACCTGCCAGCCAATGCAGGAGACAGATACAAAATGTATTGGATCCCTGGGTTGGGAAGATCCCTTGGAAGAGGGCATGGCAGCCACTCCAATATTCATGCCTGGAGAATCCCATGGACAGAGGAGCCTGGTGGGCTACAGTCCATGGGGTAGCAAAGTTGGGCACAACTGAAGTAACTTAACAGGCACTTACTTCAGCAAAACTAGTAATTTAGACAGAGATTTTCCTTCCTTTCTAAGATTTTTTCTTAAATTGGATCACTTTTAAAGTCTTTATTGAACTTGTTACAATATTGGTTCTGTTCTATGTTTGGTTTTTTGGCCACAAGGCATGTGAGATCTTAGCTACCTGATCAGGGGTGGAACCTACATCTCTTGCATTGGAAGGCAGTCTTCATCATTGAACCACCAGGGAAGTTTCCTGAGACAGAGGTTTTCTTGATAAAGTATTGCAGCTAACTAATATATAAGTATTGATAGAACTTTTGAAATCAATAGTTTTTCAACATCTATTTGATAAATGAATCTAGGTAATGAACATCAATAAGGGAGATAGATATTATCTCATTTTTACTGGAATCATATCATGTCACTTATGAAATATTTTTTGCCAGAAACTCAGATGTTATGAAGTTTATTCTCTTTTTATCTTTTCTAATTGCCAGTTTACAAAACATACAAGGAAGGGAGAAACATGTTAAATAATACCCGAAGGAGGTGATTAGCAAAGTTCAGTCTACAGGAAACTATAGGCCAGATCCCAGTTTCTTAAATGTATAAAATGTTAGGGGATGGGAAAAAAATCAACACATGCAAAGGATCCTATAAATTAAATGAGTCTTATGAAACATATTGCTTCATTACAACATGCAAAGCTAATTTGGATATGGTTTCACACTAACTCTTTAAACTATTATAGGACAATCATGCAAACTGATGGATACTTCATGACATCAGGGTATAGAATGATTTGAAATATGTTTCAAACAGCCCTTCCATTTAAGAAAAACACACTGGTATATTTATGGATCAAAAATATGTGGTCTGGAGTTTTATTTAACATAATTGGAGGGAGGATGTACGGGGGTTATAGATGAAATCTTTTGGGGGCAGATGTTCATAATTATTGAAGCTGTGCGGTAGGTGAGTGATAGATATGTATGTGGAGGTTATTTTATCATACAAAGCTTTAATTTTATATGTTAAAAATTTTCCACAATAAAATGTTTATCCAAAAATGCAGAAAATTTGAATACATGCCTATTCATCCAACAAGTATAACAGAAATACATTTAATAGCTATGTATCTTCTTTGAGACAAGCCATGCTTCTCTCTATTCCAGATGATTTTGAGTTGGAGATGAGCAGAGGGAAACATTTCTTTCATACATGAAACATCTTGTTCTCATCTACTCAGACCTGAAAGGGAGAATGAACCCCATTCATGTAATTCCCAGACCCTGCTACTCTCATAAAGCCAAAATTCTTTCAGAAATAGTCTTTCCTTTGTAATCTGGTATTAAGTGGTAATACTATTTTACCCCTAAATGGAAAGTCATTAAAAAAGTTCAGTAACTGGTTAAATGTACCCATGTATGGCCTATTTTTGAAACACAAAAGTACAAAATAATATCTGTATACAAATTCTTTTCATCTAAACTTGACTACAAAGTAATAACACTCATAATAAAAATTGAAAGACTGAAAGAGCCATTATTTATTGCCTCTTATAGCATGAGGCTTATGCTGATACTTAAGCGATTTCTGTTAAAATACTCTGCCATCAAGACTAATCACCACTTTGCTCAAGGAATCTTTTTTTTTTTTTTTAAATCAGAGCATGCATCTTATAAGAACATATTATGGATATAAAACTACCATTTGAAATATCTCTTTATTTAGTATAATGTGCAGATGACACTATTCATTTTTATAACTTGAGAATCCAGAAATAGTTGGCTATGTTTAGAGTAACCTTTATCTAAACAGATAAATGGAATCAATGCTCTATTTTAATTAATAAAATAATATTCTGTAAACTAAGGGAAAGGAGAAGCCATTAACAGTAATACTGAGCATGTTTTGTTTTGAAAAATTTTTGACTGTAAATTTTTCATGTGCTTTAAAAATTGTAATAGCAACAGAGATCAAGTTTTAAAGAGTGGGGAGACCATCAACAACATTAAAACACTTCCTTTGAGCAAACTCCCTCTAAGATGTTTCATATGGTATTCCTGCAGCTACTCTTATCACATAATATTACTTGTTTAGAATATTGGGGATTCTGGTCCCATTGAATCAAAGAAAGAAGATGTAAAATCTTTGTTTCAAATCTCAGACCCTTTAAAAGTGTACTATTTTTGTAGTTCATTTTTAATGTTTAGGTCATTTCCTCTTTTCAGGCTGTGAGTTTAAGAATGCCCAAAGACTGTATAACAAATCCACTCAAAAACCAATGAATGATCTCATAAAATATATATGCAGTTTGGGAAAGATATCTTGTTCATTTTATATTCACTTCATGATTCTATAATATACGTGAAAATATGTTTTATTATTTAAAAAGTTATGTATAAAAGATTTCGATAGGAAAAGAAACGATAATTGGGTTCTAAAGCCTTTCATCTCTAGATCATTAGTAACCAATATCTCCAACTCAAAAGGGCAATGTATTTACCATCTACTCATCATTATCCTCCAGAAAAACAGCACTTATGTATAACAAAGAAAGAGTTACTAGGTAACAGGTAAAATATGAGCTATTGTAATTTTTGGTATACTCACAAATTAAAGCCGTATGCTATGCAGTTCAAACTACCTAACAGTCTGACAGGCAGTGTTGTCTGGGAAAATCAGAAGTCTTTCCCTCTATATCTTTCAGATGCAGTTTGCGCTATGTAGTAAACTATAAGGTCCTTTTAATTTTATGTCTATATTTTAAATTCCCCTTATATAATACAATTTTTATATAATAAAATAAATTTTATCAGAAATACTTCAGTGATGACATTTTGACAGAAAATACACAAATATGTGAGGACATTTAAAAATCTATGACTAAGGACCAGGTAAGAACATTGCTCCTTCAAAGGTAAATTTTCTCTCTTAAAAAAACATACTTTATTTTGGTTTTCACCATTACTTTCTAAAGAGACAAAAATAAAAATTAAAAAAAAAACTGGTCAAATGTTATTTTGGACTGGCTTACATTTAGGTTGACTTATTTATTAACTTTGGTATGCTGCTAAGTCACTTCAGTCATGTTCGACTCTGTGTGACCCATAGACAGCAGCCCACCAGGCTCCCCTGTCCCTGGGATTCGCCAGGCAAGAACACTGGAGTGGGTTGCCATTTCCTTCTCCAATTCATGAAAGTGAAAAGTGGAAGTGGAGTCGCTCAGTCATGTCTGACTCTTAGCGACCCCATGGACTGCAGCCTACCAGGCTCCTCCATCCATGGGATTTTCCAGGCAAGAGTACTGGAGTTGGGTGCCGTTGCCTTTTCCTAACTGTGGTATAGTCTGATCTAATTAATTCTAAATCAAAGGCTGTCAAAAATAACAAATATCAAGTGCTAGGGTAGGGTGCTTAATTAAGAAACTTGAGTCTTCCTTGTTTTTGGATGAAAATTGATATCTTCCTAATTTACCACAGACTTTTTCAAGAAAAAACAGTAAAGTGGAATGTGAGGCAATCAGTGTTTATGATTGGCATAGATTCTTATTTATTATGATTATACAGACCTAAGTGTGTCCTAGGAAAAATAAAGAAAAATGTCTATTTAATAGACATACCTTTTAATTAAATAACTCTCATAAGCCTCAACTTCTGTTACTTCTTATATTTTTGACAACATATGTGGACATGGCTGTGTGTGCATTTGCATTGTTTATTTTTTAAAAATCAGTTCTATCCTTCCTTGAATTCTCTCCATCTTAAATACATTCTCTTCTCACAGAGTATAAAAACATAGACTTGACAATAATCAGTAAGTCCTAGTTAATTAAAATACATGCACAAAACTGTTCTTGATCATTTAATAACTGGAAATAAATTAGTCTGTTTTTTTCAGTCTGATGAGCCAGAATGGGATATAAAAATTCATTGTGTAAATTGTCTTCAAATAATAATTAATGAAAAGTGATGATGCATGTATCTAAAATTCAAAACTCAAGTCTAGGGTTATGTACATTTTCTTTAAACATGAATATGATGAATGTGGCATTTCTGAGGGACATTAAGATGAGGAAATTGGTAAGTCATTTATTTTGTGATTGACAATAAGGTTATACTTGTCTTTATTTATGCCAATTATTCCTTGGGGAGGGACAGAGAGGGAAGTTCAAGAGGGAGGGCACATATGTATACCTATGGCTGATTCATGTTGATGTGTGGCAGAAACCAACACAATACTATAAAGCAATTATCCTTCAGTTAAAAGATACATAAATTTAAAATTTAAAAGAATTCTTACTAGCACTATGGTTAATTTTTATCCTAGGTGTGATTATTCTTTAGTTCTCATTGTCTTTAGCTGAAAAAGGAATGAAGTTCTCTGTGGTTCTGGATTTTAAAAATGAATACATTATGTGTATTGCTTTAATCAGTGGTGTTTATTAACTGATATTAAGTAGAATGGCATAATGGATATGTCAGGTTGATTTATTTATCTCCCTGGGTTCCTGTCTCATCACAACAAAATTTTGGAACAACGGACTAAAGGGTTTAAAACAACAGACAAGGTATAGTTCTGTTATAGCTCAAGAAGACATATCTTTTATTAAACAGATATTCTCAAGACATGGGAGCAGGCTGACCCCAAAGGAGTCATCCTAACGATCCTTCTTGGCTTCTCCATTCTTATCCATCACCTCCTTTCGGTTGCACCTTGTGCACAACATTAGTCAGTATTAGTATTCTAACTAATCAATTATATTAACTAGAATACACATTCTTTTACTATGCAACAAATGCACCATCTAACAGTGATATCAGATTCACTTTTGACTTCTTAACATTTAGGTCCTCCCCTAGAATTACCCGTTTTATTTGATTATGTTCTATTCAGTCTGTATTTCTCACTTCCAAATAATGCAGCCAAGACTTTGTCCCTGTTCTTGAACATTCTACATTCAATTTCTTAATAAATTCTGTCAATGTATTCTTTAAAATAACTGGTTAATGTCTTCCATTTTATTAAAAATATATTAGGTATTTTTCATTATTGTTTTAAGTTTGCATTTAGGCTTGGATGTGATGCTTTATATTTTGTGATTTGGTTCAAAATCAGGAAACATAAAAATTCCCTTATCAATATACACTTGTCAAAATTTATATATGAAACATGCCATTTCCTTCTCCACAGGATCGTCCCAACTCAGGGACCAACCCACATCTCTTGCATTGGCAGGCAGATTCTTTACCATGGGGAGTTTTAAATATCTACAGGGTACTAAAAGAAAATGCTAATTTTCCCCCTGCTGACAAACTCTATCTCAGGAGACAAAGGAAAAAAAAAAAAAAAGGATTGTTAATATGGATGTAAATGAATGAATATAGAGAATCTGTTTTATGAGATGATAATGATGTGAGATTTCACATCATATATGGTTATATGTGCTGTTCCAAGTGGTATTCTCAACACCTATTATAAGTGAATAAATGAATTTGGGGAAACAGTTCCCCAAAAAACTCTCAAAATGGTTCTTCATAAAATAAAGAATGATGTTGGTGAAAATGAACATGGGGAGCTGTCAATGAAAATCAAAGTGCTTTTATGGGGTCTTTTAATGAGCACAGATTAAAAATAAAAATACACCACAGAACAGAAATTGGAAGACTGACTCTGAAAGTGTATTATCATTTTCAAACCCTTAAAGCAAACAAAGCTCTTTAGCTATATAGTGAGCAAGATTGTGAAAATTCTTATCCTTGAGCCAAATGCTACAATAATAGACAGCAAAAGAGGGAAAGATTACCTTCTTAACTTCAATTTTGTTTCCATTTTTTGTGTCAAGGAGAATAATCTTCATGTTGGAAGGATGAAACTAAAATGGTGATGAGAAATAAAATTCAGAATAGTTGAAGAGATAAGAAAAGAAAAAGTGAAACAAATCTCCAAAGACTTCACTTTTCTGGCTCAGGAGGTATCTAACTTAGGGCACTGAGTAATTTCAAAGATAAGATCAATGCCAGTAATCTTTGAAGAGTTATTGAAAATGGGGAACTGCCATGAGAATAAAGAAAAACAAATGTCCTAAGTTTCTGAAAAGGTTAGGCAGTGTCTTAAACCTATAGACCAGGGATCTTGACATTTATGCTCAGTAAAATATTTGAAGGGAAACTAAATGGATGAATGGTCTTTGAGTACTGAAAAAGGTCATGATTAGCAGCAGTCAGCATGTGTTCACCAAGAATAAGATATGGTATACTGTCTCCATTCCCTATTTTTAACATAATAACTTGGTTGGTGTTCTAGAGTACTGATAGAGAAATAAGTCATCTATATTTACAAAATGTTTTTATTCTTCTTTTATACAGATGGAATTACAGGAACTAGATAACAATGGTGATAGGCAGACTCATTACTAATTAACTGACCCAATAAATGAATATTAATTACTAATGTAACATCATCTTGAATAGATATAAAACTATCTTCTTTTTTTTTTCCAGTAATAAGGAAGAAATGTTAGGTGACTGCAATGGTAGGTGTTTCAAATTTCGTGTCATGAGTCCAAGCAAGGAGGATTTTTTATACTTTCAAGTATGGAAGTGGATTAGAGATAAACCAAGAATATGTGGCATTTATAAGATCAAAAAATAGCTGCTCCACAGGTAGATAGTTACAGCAAAGGAAGACATAGAATCTATGGTCTCAGAAGGAACTTAAGATTTGCAGACTTAGGGATGACGCACTGATGCACCGATGGAAACTATTCAAAGTGGTCAATACAGTTTGAGATAAAAGACTACAGGAAACTAGTCATAGGGAAGATATTTTAGTTTGAAACATTCTTCAGACAGTTGGGAAAAAGAACCAGATTGACACTGTAACCAAGGAAATCAAGTTGGAAATAAAAGTAACTACACTGTGTCCAGAGGCTACCCTGGTGGTTCAGTGGTATGGAATCCTCCTGCCAGTGCAGGAGATGTGGGTTCAATCCATTGCCTGGGAAGATCCTCTGGGGAAAGAAATGACAATCCAGTCCAGTATTCTTTCCTGAAAATTCCCATGGATGGAAGGGCCTGGCATGCTATAGTCCACAGGGTTGCAAAAGAGTTGGACACAACTTAGCGACTAAACACACATACACAACTGTGTACAGAATCAATGCAAAATTCCCAAAGTACTAATTTCAAGGTCCAGAATATGACTGGGAAAAAATTTTCTACTAAATCGGAGTTATTTTTAAACACCATGGACTTTCAGGCTTTGCAGAAATAAAGTTTTATCTATATATTCTTTATTGTGGTAAGAAACACAAAACATAAAATGTACCATCTTGACCATTTTTGTCCAGTGTAGTAGGGTTAAATGTATTCACATTGTTATGAAACAGATTTCCAAAAATGTTTCATCTTGCAATCTGAAACTTTATGCCTGTTAAACAACTTTTTGTCTTACTCCCAGCCCCTGGTAACCACTTTTTTACTTTATATTTCTATGAATTTGGCTCCTTTAAACATTTCATATAAGTGGAATATTGAAGTATTTGTCATCCTGTGACTGGCTTATCTCACATAACATAATCTTAAAGGTTCATCCATGTTGTAGCATGTGATAGGATTTTCTTTCTTTTTTAGAATGAAAAATATTTCATTGTATATATGTCACATTTTATTTATCCGTTTCTCTCCTGATGCAGATGGGTTGCTTCTACCTTTGGCTATGAATAGTACTACCATGTGTAGAGGCATAGAAGTGTCTTTTTGAAACACTATTTCAATTATTTTGACATATACCCAGAATATTGTGACTCAATTTTTAATTGTTTTTAAAAATGAAAACCTTTCCATAGCAGTTGTACCATTTACAATATCTCTGATGATTTGTGATGTTGAGCATCTTTTCAAATGGTCATTGGCCATTTGTATATCATCTTCAAAAAATATTTGTTCAAGTCCTTTGACCATTGTTTAATTGTGTAGTCAGATTACTTGATTTTTTTCTTGTTGAATTGTATGAGTTCTTTCTACATTTTGGATATTATCCTCTTATCAGATATAAGATTTGCAAATCTTTCTCTCATACTATAGTTTACATTTTCACTCTGCTGACTGTGTTTTTATTGTGCAGAAACTTTTTGGTTTGATGCCTGATAGATGTATTTTTTTTTCTTTTGCTTTTGTTTTTTGTGATTTCTTGGAAATCATTGATAAGTTCAATGTCATGAAGATTTCACCCTTTGTATTTGTCTACTAGTCTCACATTTTTAGGTCATAGATTTAAGTCTTTAGTTTGGATTATTTTTCTGTATGTAGCATAAGATAATGTGAATGCGTTAGTAATAAGATAATAATTCAACTTAATATTTTGCATTTGGAGATACAGTTTCCCCCAAACCATTATTGAAGTGTCTATCCTCTACACATTAGTGACTTTGGCACACTTGTTGAAGATCAGTTCAGTTCAGTCACTCAGTCATGTCCGACTCTTTGAGACCCCATGAATCACAGCACACCAGGCCTCCCTGTCCATCACCAACTCCTGGAGGTAACTCAGACTCATGTCCATCGAGTCAGTGATGGCATCCAACCATCTCATCCTCTGTTGTCCCCTTCTCCTGTTGCCCCCAATCCCTCCCAGCATCAGAGTCTTTTCCAATGAGTCAACTCTGCATGAGGTGGCCAAAGTACTGGAGTTTCAGCTTTAGCATCATTCCCTCCAAAGAACCCCCAGGACTGATATCCTTCAGAATGGACTGGTTGGATCTCCTTGCAGTCCAAGGGACTCTCAAGAGTCTTCTCCAACACCACAGTTCAAAAGCATTAATTATTCGGCACTCAGCTTTCTTCACAGTTGAACTCTCACATCCATACATGACTACTGGAAAAGCCATAGCCTTGACTAGATGGACCTTTGTTGGCAAAGTAATGTCTCTGCTTTTGAATATGCTATCACAACAATATATACAGGAATTTCTTTCTGGACTTTCTACTGTATTTCATTGGTCTATTTGTGTGCTTTATGCAACTACCATGTTATTTCTATTACAAAAGCTGTTAGGGTTCTCCAGAGAGAGAGAGCCAAAAAAATCTATGTATATATATTATAACATAATATATGTATATAATCCAGGAAGCTTGAGATCCCAGAAGACCCAGCATTTCAGTCTGTATATGAAGTACAAGAAAGACTAAGATCATTTTTGTTTCTCTGCTTTATTTGTAATGACCTTACATTTCTGATTTTAGCTAGCTCAATTTTCTTTTTCTCTTAGTTAATCCAACCAAGAGCTTGCCAATTTTGTTAACATTTTCAAAATAACAATTATTTTGATTGTTTTTTCCTATTGATTTTATTATCTGTTTTCTGTTTTATTAATCCTTTCCCTTATCTTTATTATTTCCTTGTTTCTGCTGCTTTTAATTTGTTCTGTTCTTCTTTTCTAATTTCTTAAGGGGTATGGTTAGGTTATTGATTTAATATATATATATATTAAAATATACATGCTTTATAGTTATAAAATTCCTTCTTAGAACTGCTTTTCCTGTATCTCATATTTAGCTATGTTGTTTTTCCTTTTCATTTGTTTCAAGGTATTTTTTTCATTCCCATGTGATTTCTTCTTTGACTCATACTTATTTAAGAGTGTAGATTTTAGTTTCCATATGTATGTGAATTTTCTAGTTTTTCCTATGCTATTGATTTTAATTTCATTACATTGTGATTAGAAAAGATACTTTGCATGATTGCAATCTTTTAAATTTTTTTTTGGATTAATTTCGTGGCCTACCAGGTGGTCTATCATTAGTACTGTTCCGTGTGCATCTGCAAAGAATATATATTCTTCTGTTTTTGTATGAAATGTTCTATATGTCTGTTGGATCCAGCTGGTATGTAGTATTGCTTAAGTCTTCTTTCCTTATTGATCTTCTGGCTTGTGTTCTATCCATTATTGAAAATGAAGTATTGAAAAACCACTTTACCATGTTGTTGTCTATTTCTCCCTTCAGATCTGTTAAGTTCACTTCATATATTTAGGGGTTCTGAACTTGGATATGTAAATACTTAGTGTTATATCTTCTTATTGAATTGCCTGTTTTTCATTATAATATGACTTTCTTCATCTTTTATAACTGTTTTTGACTAACTTGACCTCATATAGGGGGTTTCCTCATGGTGCTCTGCCCTATACATTGTAGGGGAAGGGATGTAGATGGGTGTGATGAAAGCTGTGAATTTTTCTGTCTCTCTTTTGCTGGAATACTTTCTTGGTTTTATAATGGCTTAAATGCTAATGTCTAAGTGTTTTAGTCCATATATTGCTGTTAATTGCATGTCTCTGTGGAGGAAGGATGGTCTATAGTTTCTGGTTTGCTATTTTACTGATGTGTCTCTAGAGCTAGAACTCTGAACGCCCTTCATCAAGAACAAGGGAAGTAGTACTATAGGTGTTTTTTTTTTTTTTTTAAGCTACTGTAGTTAAATTTTATCTAGAATATTTTATTCACTTCTGGAAAGCACACATTAACACCTACAAAGACCAACTAGACCATATCTAATTTAAGAATCCAGAATTTTTAAAGGACTCAAAATTAGAGGAAAAGAGCTTGAGACACCAATAGGCATCAGAAAGTAATGGCTTAGGAAATCACGTTTGTTAATCTTCATATTTGAACCTTCATGCTTAGTATACAGTAGGGGGCTCAAATATTACTTACTTTCAAACTGATTACAATATTATGAATTAGTAAGATATCCCAGCTTCAAGAGTTGGGTTAATGTGTCTGTTCCTACTGTTATGAATCAATCAACATTTACGTATAAGCTGACATGACTACCTGATTATATATTTAAGGATACCAAAAAGTCAGGGAAATGCATATTACCTATTTTTACCCAATAAATAAAAGAAGGCTTCAGATTTTGAAATAAGATATTATATTTTGAAATTAATTTCATTCTTCTAAATAGTAAGAATATCCCCCTAAAAACTTTTAACCAGTACATCACTGAATATGTGTCTTAAAAGTGATGGAGATAGGAAGAGTTTCTGATTAGATTTAATAACTACTAGAACCATAATTAAATACTTTATGAGGAAAGTTTCTAATGATCGTTTTCTTTTAAACTATTCAATTTCATTGTGGATAGCATAAACAATGTTGTAGGGGGCAATAATAATGTTTAGCAATTTTTCTTATAAATTGTAGTTGCAATTAAAGCCACCACTTTATTCAAGGCACTCAATTCACTTGTTTATTAAGCATTTATTTTTATTCTTTATCTTATTAATTCAATAAATATTTTAAAAGGGCAGGTAACTGAGGCTGTTTTTATATTCTCATAATGCTTGCCATTAGTTGGGTAAAAAGCTTATAAAGCAATTCTCTGGGTACCCCTATTAACTAGGTGCTATTGATCCCCATTTTACAAATGAGGAAATTGAGGCTAACAATTTGAACAAGAGCTTATTAGTAGTTGCTGGTAGAATTTAGATTCAAATTCACACACAACTGATTCCCAAGCCTAGGCTCTGCCCCTTTTTAAACTATTTTTGAAAATGTTTATTTTCACTTATTTTAATGTTTCACATTTTTCTGATAAAGGGACACTGTTCAAGGTAATTTAAGGTGACAGATTAAAAATATTTTAGACTGATTCATAGATATAAAGACCAAAATAATGTTAAGATAAAATATTAATTAAATCCATGTTCTCATAATAAAATAATGTGACTTTTTCTATAAAAATTAAGCTTTAACATTTTTAATTGTGTGTCTTGATTTCAAACACTGACCTCATGAATATCACTAACTCATCTTCATTTTTGTCAACTATTTACTCTGATTTTTGTCTTGGAAAATGATATCCTCTCCCATATAATAAAGTAGCCATTTGGGTTTAGCTTAGGATGGCTAGAAAGAAATGTGATTTGATCTGCATCTTCCTCAAGTCAAGCATAGCAATATGGGTGATGCTTCACTTTAATGGACACAAATATGCACCAGATTCACATAACAGCATTTGCATTTATATACATAGAAATCAGAAACTGAATAACCTTGGGCCACTTATTTGCACTTGGGGTTTTCGATACTTTATTTGCAGAAGAAGAGAATTGAATTAGATAATTTGTCTCCAACTGATTTCCTAGAACTATTTGTTAAAATGACCTCAATACAAATTTGATGTTTTGAAAGTCTCTTTATCCACCATCTCTTAAGGCATAGCACATTATGGAAACATAATTTATGTACTTTTAAATATAAGTGCCACATGACATATAGGCTCAGTTGATACATTTATAACCAAATGGAAATAATCAGTGCCTTGGTTGGCTTACTGTGGGTAAACGTCTGTTTTTCTTCAGACATCTTTTACTTTAAAGTATTTCAAAGATAAATTAGAGATCTTTTAGAGGCCATGGAATCCCAGGTAGGAATCCATTTCACTGAATGATTGCTAAACTCTCTTTCAATTTGGGTAATCTTGCAAGTCTTCCTTCCTTTTCTTTAAAGCATTGAAATAAGAATTTCAAATTGCTTTCCTGAATAGGAAAGGAATGTAGTACTGGGAATTTCTTGGTGAGAAAATAAATTAATCATTTTAACCTGATTCACTTTGTGTTTTCTCATTTCAGAACGAATGTTAAGTCAACAAATAATGCTTTTTTGAGACTGTCTTTTTCTTTCAATTGAAAACTTAAAAGAATTGCAAGTATGCTTGTAGTGGATAATGGACCTCTTAATATTTCTCAAGACTTGTTTTCTTTGCATATATAGCAATTATTATATTATTGTTGGTGTTGAGCCATGGAGTAAGTAAAAAATGTATATTTTAGTTTCAAAAAGAAGGTTGGAATATAGAATAATTGCCTTTTAAAAGGCAAAATGATGAAAGGTGTGGACCAGTGATTACTGGAAAGCCACTGTTTAAAATAGCTCCTTTTGGGACTTCCCTGGCAGTGCAGTGATTAGGAATTAGCCCTTCCATTGCAAGAGACAAGGGTTTGATCTTTAATCAGAGAACTAAGATCCCACATAACTCACAGCTAAAATATTTTTTTTAAATAAAATAAAATAATTCCTTTTATCTTAATGAGTTCTTTCTATAGTCACGTATTATTTTTATGCTCATGGAAAACTCATTACTTTCTAATTTATTGTGAATTTTTATTATTAGCCTTATGTATATTCCTCAAGGTTGTGCATATTCAGAATAATAACATAAGATTATTTGGTGTCATAACTCATCTAATTCTAGTAATATTGATAGCTTTTCCTCATAAAATGCTTTAAAATATGCAATTATCTAATTAAAGTGTCACAAAAATTTGGAAAATTATTTTATTTACATTTTATAGTTGAAACCTGGAGGCTTAAGTGAGTTGCATGAAAACTTTAATTAAAGGAAAATATGCTTTCATAATTTAAATATACTGCTTTCAAATTTAATCTTAATTTGCCAGTTAAGTTATTTTGTGACTGTTTAGTGAGATATGTTTAACAAGAAAGATTTTCAAATTTCCTCCTTCATGAGAATATATATTGTGGTATAGGAACAAGACAATAAGTCAGTGAGCAAACAAACCAAAACATTTCAAAACTGAAGAAAAATAAAAAAAGTAGAGTGATGCCATAGATACTGATGGAATCAAGGGAAAAGGTTTTCACCATTACAGACAGAATTGTCAAGGATAGTGTCTTTTAAGAGATAATATATTACTTTAGAAATGAAAAATGAGAAGAAGGCAGTCTACAGAGCTGGGGGAGTTGTACCATGCAGCGGAAATAGAAAGGTCAAAATTTCTCTGGTAATAAACAGCTAGCTTGTCCTATGTGATTCAAAGAAAGAGTTCAGTTCATCAGAAGGAGAAAGAAAGAGAAGCCAATATGTAATAAATAATGGAAAGCATAGAGACAAGGACTGGAAAGCTATGCAGAAGCCAGATCATACAGTCTTAAGAATAGTCAAAGAACAGAATAGAATTCAAATTTTTTAATAAAGGTACTGAAATAGAATTACAACTCATATGACTAGGGAAAAACTAATGATATGTATTACAAATGTGTGAACTTTTAGATATTTTATAAACAAGATCATACAGGAAAAGATGATACAAAAGGAGAGGGTAAATTGGTGTGTGAGTGTGTTTCTCTTTCAATCCTTTCTGTCTTATCCTATCCCTGAAAGAACTGGTCCCCAACCTTTTTGGCACCAGGGACCAATTTCATGGAAGAAAATTTTTCCATGGGCCAGGAGAGGGAGGGAGATAGTTTGGGGATGATTCAAGGGCAGTAGTGCTTGCACTCCTGTAATCCCACCACAGGTCTGACAGAAGACAGAGCTCAGGAGGTAACAGGAGTGATGAAGGCTAGCTGTGAATCCAGGGGAACGGTTGCCTGCCACTCAACTTCTGCTGTGTGTCCTGGTTCCTAACAGCCCACAGACCTGTACTGGTCCATGGCATGGGAGATTGGAGACTCTGCTTTATAAGGGGGCAATGATTTTAATCACAGCTTATAAAATTTGTGAAATAAATACCTGCTATTCCAAGGATCAGCAAAAAGTATCACAACTTTTCTTTAAAAGGACATTTTTTGATATGATTATCTTTTCCCTCGAAATTTAGGAATTAAAGGCAACCCAAAGATTACTTAAACATTTTGGAACCAGTATATACACTTTTTTTTCTTTGGCTACCCTGATGGTTCAGTGGTAAAGAATCTTCTTGCCAGTGCAGGAGATGCAGTTTCGATCCCTGGATTGGTAAGAGCCCCTGGAGAAGAAAATGGCAGCCCACTCTAGTATTCCTACCTGGGAAATCTCGTGGATGGAGGAGCCTGGTGGGCTACAGTCCATGGGGTTGCAAAAGAGTTGGATACAACTTAACAACTAAACATCAACAAAATATGTTTTTAACTATTTATCCATGGGAATTAGATTATGATTACACATGTTCACAAATACATAAGGTAATAGGTTTCACTATAAGATCAGCCTTCTAATTTGTTGGATTTAGAAGCTCTTAGTACTCTTAAAAATGGAGCAGCTTAAAAAATTTGAGTAAGTGGATTATATACATATTTGCCATATGATAGATTAGAACTTTGAATTTTATTAATAGCTATTTATTAAGTCATTTTAGAAACCACAATAATAAGCCCATAATATACTACCACAGATAACATATTTTTACTTTAAAAATCTGTGTTTTCCAAAAGCAAACTGCTGAGAAGATTGGTATTATTTATAGGTTTTTTTTTTGCAAAACCAAGTTGCAGTTCCTTAAAGTTTAGTTGCAGTGTGGAATCTGAAACTACACCAGTGAGATTTTCTTGCTCTATTTCACTAAAATCCACTAGTCTATCTTGCACTTTGAACTGATCTTATCCATGCATTATATTATGCAAGTATGCATTGGTCATTTGGAAATAACAGCTACTTAGTTTTGCACACCCCTCAAGTATTGATTCAATTTTTTGTATGATATTCATTAATATCATCACCTCTTGTTACAAAAATTATTAAGAATTAGAAATCAGGTTTTGACTTTAACTCATCATTGTTATGCTACATGAATGAAATCTGAACATCTTAGCAATATTAATAAAATCATTTGACATTGCAGACCCCTAAAAGTGGCTCTTAATGTTCTCTGTGTGTTTGTGAGTGTGTGCTACAGTAAGTCGTTTCAACTGAGTCTGACCCTTTGTGAGCCCATGGACTGTGGCCCACCAGGCTCCTCTGTCCATGGGATTCTTCAGGCAAGAATACTGGAGTGGTTACCATGCCTTTCTCCATGGGATATTCCCAGCCCTGGGATCAAATCTGCATCTCCTGCATTGGCAGGTGGGTTCTTTACCACTAGCACCACCTGGGAATATTCTCTAATAGAGAGAAAGATTCTCTTAATATTTCTAATAGATTATAAAACATACTTTGAAAATTGTGTGACTTAGTGTGACCTGGTGACTGTGAAATATGAGAAAAAAGATAGACTCTTTTGAAGGTGAAACTGTAGATTTATTAACGGATTAAATGTGAGAATAAAAACTCATGATGGCATTTACTTGGAAATTTAGGAGAGAAATACAAAATGTTGAAGGGCAACTAAATTTCTTTTCCATATTAATAATTTCCTTTCCTAATTCTGCATTATTTAGGGAAATACATAAGTACTTATCTTGAGGAAAAATAAGTATATTCTTTTGAATATTGACCTTGTGTGCTGTGATCTTATTAAACTTTCTTATTAATACTGGGAGGTTTTAGTGGATCTTTTGGGGATTTTCTATATAGACAATTAAGCTGTCTGATGATAGAGATAGTTACACTTCATCTTTTTAATTCCCAGTGCCTTTTACTTCTTTTTCATGCTTTGTTTTACTTGATAGGTGAAGTCATCCTATCTGAAATTTGACTGCTAGAAAATTTGCAGTTATCAATTTATTTTCTTCAAAAGATACAGCACAATTTGTGTATTTCAAGCCATCAGTGCTTTCCATCTAAGTTGCTAAATTCATGGGCATTTATTGTTCATAGTATTCTTCAATTACCCCTTTAATGTCCATAGGGTCTATACTAATGTCTCCTCCTTCATTCCATATATATATGATATGTGATTTTCTTGTTTTCACCTTTGTCAGTCTGGTTAGAAATTTATCAAGTGTATTTGATCTTTACAATAAACCAGATTTTGGCTTCATGAATTTTCTCTACCGTTTTCCCATTTCAATTTTAATTTTTGTTGCAATTATTAAAAGTTTATTGTGCACAAATCAAAAAGTCAGCTTGCAAAATGAGCACTCAAATCAAATCATGGAACTTTGTATAATTTCTATTCTTATAACTTTGTTAAGGTTTAATTTACACCCATAATATTATTTAACTTTGTACTGTTTCATGTACACTTGAAATAAACGTGTTCTGGTGTTGGGTAGAGTGTTAGGTTAAATTGGTTAATAATGTTGTTCAGGTTGTCTATATCTTTACTGATTTTCTGGCCACTTGTACTATAAGTTACTGAGAAAAGAATGTTAAAGTTTCTGACTACAACTGTAGAGTCCTATTTCTATTTTCAGTTCTATCAGATTTCACATCTTATATTTTGAAGCTCTTTTATTGGTTGCATATACATTTAGTATTGTTGTATCATCTGGGAAAATTGACCTTTTGCTATTATATACTGTTCTCCTTTTATCTCTGGCAATATTCCTTGTTTTGAAGTCTGTCTGAAATTGATATAGCTACTCCAGATAGATGTGGGTTTTGCTGTTGCTATAGTTACCCGTAGTGCATCACAGGCTTTAAATTACTCTACATTATTTCTGTTTAGAGAGGAGGCTGGTTTGTCAAAGGATTTTTCTTGATGTTTACTTCACTCTTAGATCTAAGTCTTCCCTTTGTGCACATACCTCAAAGAGGACTTCTCCATGCTTCTGGCCTTCTATCAGAAGTAGTCTGCTATTACTTGTTACTGTGGAGTGGGGTGGAATTTCTCTTATGTCTGCAGTTTTAAGGGCTTTTATTTTATTATGCTAGCCCATTTAGTAATTTATTTTAAAAAAATTAAATGAATGAACTCTTACTTGTATGGTGCCACTGGTAAATAAGAGCTCTCATCATGCTTCTCCTAGATGCAACATGTTTCCTTATAATTGGGGTTAGTTAACTTCTACATTTTGTTCTCTGATGAGATTAACAAAAATCAATTTACAGTCTCCATTATTACTTTGTTAAATGGTTAAGAGTGATGCTCTTTCCAGCTTGCATCCTAAACTGATACCAAAAACATGAGCATCTACTTTTGAGAGTCCAAAAAGGAAACTTCCTATTGAATGTAAGTCAAAACTCATATATTCTCATTGAACTATTAGATATAAACATACCTGAACTACTAGATACATACTTGTTTATTGACAGGTCCTTCATGACATCAAGATAGTGTGCTATAAGAAATGCCCTGATATAATATGGTTAGGAAAATACCCATACACACTTTCTATTCAATTTGTCTTTATATTTGTTTATATTTTTAATTCTTAGGGAGCCAATATAAATGAGTCTTTTCTTGTATATACTCTCTTCCTTAAGTAATTCTAGCAAGTAATGATTTCCTCTTATATTAACCCTGTAATGTGCCAATAGATTGACTTAGTTTATTATTATTGTTTTTAATGAAAGACCTTATTATTTAATATATGCATGTGTGTCCATTCAAGTGTATGTGTGTGCGCCTGTGTGTGTGGGCTCTGTCATGTCCAGCTCTTTGCAAGGCTCCGGAATGCAGCCCGCCAACGTCCTCTGTCTATGAAAGTATCCAGGCAAGAATACTGGAGCAGGTTGCCATTTCCTACTCCAGGGACTCTTACCGACCCAGGGACTGAACCCACGTCTCTTGTATCTCCTGCATTGCCCCATGGAGTCTTTACCATTAGCACCACCTGGGAAGAATACTACTTACTATAACCCCACAAAATTTGCCATCTTTGAAGCTGGAATGATTTGGCCTAGAGGTCATCTTTTAAAACTCTTATCTACAGGAAGTTAGTCAATACCTTAAAAAAATGGCCATTTATTTTATTTTAGCATATAACATAACATTATAACATATAACTTATGACATATAGCATTTCAATAATTTTATCTTTGAGATCTTTCAAGGCTCTTAGAGAGATTACTTTCAATTTCAGTTATTCCTTTGATTATTCTTTCAATTTGTCTTATAATGCTTATATGTTCACCATTAGTTTATTTAACATCTTGGTGGCTTATCTCAAAAGAAAATTTGAAATTGGGTACTCTATTGTGAAAGACTCTGATACTGGGAAAGATTGAAAACAAAAGGAGAAGGGGGCTTCAGAGGATGAAATGGTTTGATGGCATCACTGACTCAATGGTCATGAAACTACTGGAGATAGTGGAGGACAGAGGAGCTTGATATGCTACAGTCCATGGGGTTGCAAAGAGTCAGACACAACTTAGCCACTGAACAAAAACAATTCTACAAAATCCATGGATAAAATCTTCAAGGATTCAAACATTTCTCTTTCAGTATTTTTTTTTTTTTTCACCTTTCCAGGTGACTCAGTAGTAAAGAATTTGCCTGTCAATGCAGGAAACGCAGGTTAGATCCCTGGGTCAGGAAGATCTCCTGGAGAAGGAAATGGCATTTCCCCCTCCAGTATTTTTGCCTGGAAATTCCCATGGACAGAGCAGCCTAGCAGGCTGCAGTCCATGGAATCACAAAAGAGTTGGATGCAACTCAGCAGCTAGACATGCACACATGCATTTTTTTTTTTAATTGACCATTTAACAAACTACAATTTAAATTATATTCAGTTCAGTTCAGTCACTCAGTCATGTTCGACTCTGCGACCCCATGAATTGCAGCACGCCAGGCCTCCCTGTCCATCACCATCTCCCGGAGTTCACTCAGATTCACTTCCATCCAGTCAGTGATGCCATCTAGCCATCTCATCCTCTGTCATCCCCTTCTCCTCCTGCCCCCAATCCCTCCCAGCATCAGAGTCTTTTCCAATGAGTCAACTCTTCGCATGAGGTGGCCAAAGTACTGGAGCTTCAGCTTTAGCATCATTCCTTCTAAAGAACACCCAGGGCTGATCTCCTTCAGAATGGATTGGTTGGATCTCCTTGCAGTCCAAGGGACTCTCAAGAGTCTTCTCCAACACCACAGTTCAAAAGCATCAATTCTTCGGTGTTTAGCCTTCTTCACAGTCCAACTCTCACATCCATACATGACCACAGGAAAAACCATAGCCTTGACTAGACGGACCTTAGTTGGCAAAGTAATGTCTCTGCTTTTGAATATGCTATGTAGGTTGGTCATAACTTTTCTTCCAAGGAGTTAGGAGAAATATATTTGTCCATTTTAACATTTTTTTCTAGGAAAATCCTCATTAAATAACAGTAGTGATTTACTGAACAGCTAAAAATTATTACATACTTTTTGAGTGGTGGGTTTGAAATCAGTAAGACTCAAATTTTTATCTTATATATTTATTGTATTTGAATTATCATTTATTGTTCTATTTATTTGATGATTTGCCTGCTTAAAAATGTCCTTTGAGAGGTGCCACTTTCAGCAACAGAAACTAAAGAAACAACTCTCACACTGAAAATAAAAGCTAAAAAAATGATTCTAGAGACACTGGAAAGTTAAAAAACTAATGAGGAATTATGGGGTCAAAACTTAGAAGATTTAGAGAGGAAGGGAACCCTCAATGGTGAGGCCAGAATTTTACATTGCTCTCACTTAATGGATTTTTTTTACTTAGAGGATTTTGTTGACTGTTGTAGAGGTGAGATAAGAGAGAATATACATTGGAAGGACTGATGATAAACCTGAAGCCCCAATGTTTTGGCCACCTGATGCGAAGAGCTGATTCATTGGAAAAGACCTTAATGCTGAGAAAGACTGAAGGCAAAGGAGAAGACGGCAATAGATGATGAGATGGTTAGATGGCATTGACTGAATGGACGTGAGTCTGAGTAAACTTTGGGAGATATGAAGGACAGGAAGCATGGTATGCTGCAGTCCATGGGGTTGCAGTGTCAGACATGACTGAGCAGCTGAAGAATGGTAGAGGTGGCTGAAGTTTTGAAACACTAAATCAACTTTTAAAAGCCTTACAGGGCTTGAGGGTGAATACTGGAATCAAGGGCTCTTAGGCTTTATGGTAGATCCTAGAAGTCTGCTTGTTAGAAGTAAGAATAAATCAGAAATTATTTAGTCATTGTAGCGACTGAAGCATGGCTTCAACTCGTCTCCACAGAGGTGGATTATGTGACCTGAAATTGCAAATGTCTCTGAAGTGAAGTGAACTGAAAGTCGCTCAGTCGTGTCCGACACTTCAAGACCCCATGGACTATATACATACAGTCCATGGAGTTCTCCAGGCCAGAATACTGGAATGGGTAGCCTTTCCCTTCTCCAGAGGATCTTTCCAACCCAGGGATTGAACCCAGGTCCTCTGCATTGCAGTCATATTCTTACCAGCTGAGTCACAAGGAAATGTCTCTAGCCATCTGCTAAAACAGAAGTATATCCTTTCTGAAGGAAGATATAATCAATCTAGACCTCAAATTATTTCTAAATACCATAATGTCTGGCACTTTGTCAAAGTAACAATTTGTAGATAAGATTACACCTTGTTAATAAGATATTAAATATCTTAAATAAGATATTTTAGAACATAGAAAAACAATGAAAATAGAAATATGTTGCTATTGTTTGTTATTGTTGTTTAGTCACTAAGTTGTGTCTGACCCACCAGGCCCCTCTGTCCATCGGATTTCCCAGGAAAGAATACTGGAGTTAATCTCAGTTAATCCAGAAATGGAGTTATGAGATACAGAATTGTAAAGGCTATGCTTAAGGATTTCCAAGAAAATGAGAATTTTGACAGAGAAATTAAAAGTTCAGTAAATGAAATTGAAATTTCTGAGTGTGTTTAACATTAGATTTGACACAGATACAGAGAGAATTGCATAGAACACAGGACGGAAAAAAATCTGGAAGAAGTACTTTTAAAAAATGATGAAAAATTCATTTTAAAAAGCATGAGAGAGATAGAGGGGGGGATACACTGAAAAGGTTTTCAAACATGAAATAGGAGTTGTACAAAAGCAGGGAAGGAAGCAAATTGGGCAGAAACAATGGTTGAAAAGATAATGTGATTGGGCTCCAACCTCCCCAGCCAAACTGATGCTCTCAGCACACCCTCAAAGCCCCAGCTTACACCAGGCTTCAGTTCCAGTCCTACTTTGGAGGCTGTGGTCCCCTGGAGTACCCCTGGAGAAGCCCCAGCCTGCATCACTTCTGGCTCCATCCTTACTGCCAAGGCAGTGGTCCTTGGCATGTAGGTACAGGAAAAGCTGTATACAGTTCAGCTCTATCTCCCTATCAAAGCCATGGGGCACATGCAGTTAGGATATGGACATGCCTACACAAGAACATGCCTTTAAGACAAAAGAGGTAACTAGCTCATCACCTAATTTTAAAAACAAGTGTAGAAATTCAAACAAAATGAGAAGACAGAGGATTTTTTTTCCAAACAAAAGAACGAGAGGGTACAAATGAGCTTACTTAGAAAACAGAAGTAGAGTCATGGATGTAGAAAACAAGCTTATGGTTTCCAGGAGATTACGGGGTGGAGGAGGGATAAATTGAGACTGACATATACACAGTATTATATAAAAAAGGATAACTAATAAGAACTTGCAGTATAGCACAGGGAACTTTACTGAATAGTCCATAATGACCTATATGGGAAAAGAATCTTAGCAAAGAGTGAATACATGTATATGCGTAACTGATTCACTTTGCTGTACACCTGAAACTAACACAACATTGTAAATCAGCTATATAGCAATAAATTTTTTTTTAAAGATAAAACCTTAGGGTGAGGGAGGACACTCTAGTGAATTGGAGATATGAAGTTTGCCTAATAAAGGGTTCAAAATAATGATCATAAAATTGCTCACCAAACTCTGGAGAAGCATGGAAGAGCAAAGTGAAAACCTCAGCAAAGAATCAGAAAACGACAGGGAAAAACCCAAGTATCCACTGAGTTTTATCAATCTTTATGTCAGATGTTCCTCCTTAAAATGACTAGTTCTATTATTTTTTATACCTTTTCTATTAAAAATATCTGTACCTATTATATATTTTATTTTAACAACTCTCCCAGGTTTCTCTACGCAATTAAGAATATGCAGTGGCACCCCACTCCAGTACTCTTGCCTGGAAAATCCCACGGACAGAGGAGCATGGTGGGATGGAGTCCCTGGGGTTGCTAAGAGTCCGGACACGACTGAGCGACTTCACTTTCACTTTTCACTTTCGCGCGCTGGAGAAGGAAATGGCAACCACTCCAGTGTTCTTGCCCGGAGAATCCCAGAGGCAGGGAGCCTGGTGGGCTGCCATCTATGGGGTTGCACGGAGTTGGACATGACTTAAGTGACTTAGTGGCAGGGGTCTCTAGTTAACAGCTTCCAATTGAAAGTGACTTAGCATGCAAACATTCTCTATTACTACTTTCATTATAAAACTGCAACTTTCCTTATTTTTTAAAATTATTAGACCATTATTGGTTTTACTATTATATTATGAGATGTGAAAGTTTAACAATAAGGAGGATAAATATACCTAATATTTGTGAAAGGTTTTATGTCATATTTGATAATTGACTCACAGTCCATGTACACCTTGTTATCCATCACTTACTTGGCTATATTTTATAGCCTGGGATAATTTTGTTTTATAGTTTTCCTCTTTCAAATATGCAATTAATAATTATTTACTGACTGTGTGCTCAGTGTTCAGGTAAAGTTTAGGGCTGGTCTTGAAGAACACAGATGATATGGAGAGATATGGGTAGCAGGAGAGGAGAGAATAAAGACTTTATACGTAGAAGAAAGGTAAAACAGCAACAATAACAAAAAATAATCAGGAAACAAGCAGGGAGAATCCTGCTTGAAAAGGAAGAAGAATATTATCATGAACCAGGATAAAGTCAAGTTGGACATGCTCTTGGTCAGAAGGTTATCAGTAAGGTCTGAACTTAAGTTATTGGGTAATAGGAAACAAGCAGACTTGTATACTGTAGAATTCATTGGATGAAAGGAGAGGTTTAAGGAAAATTTATTATGTTTCTCTCCTACTTTATTTCTTATCTATCTTTTATGAAAATAAAATTAAATAAATTTTAATTAAATTTAAAGAAGAACGTAAGTTAAAATAAGAATAAGAGCATTTTATTTTATAACCTACTGAAGATGTACTATTCTACAGTGTCATCAAAGGTGTTACTTGGGAACACCTCTTTATTTTTTAAAAACTTTTTGGCCACACTATGTGGCATGTAGGATCTTAATTCCTTGGTGAACCCATGTCCCCTGCATTGGGAACATGAAGACTTAACCACTGGACCACTGGGAAAGTTCAAGCTCCATCTCTTTAGAATCACCAGTTCAGCTACTGTTATCTTCAAATAATTTTGATCTACCAAATATAAACATGTACACACTCTCTAAGTTTATATATATATTTTATATAGTCTTAAAATCTGTATCTTTCTAAAATTATTTTACATATTACTATTTTTATGTTTTTATGTTAATGAATTTCAATATCAAAAATTACAGTAATGTGAATAGTCTTTCATCCCAAACTATGTTTTAATCATAGTAAAGGTATTTAAAGCTATGTTAATAATAAAAGGCCTAATTCTGTGGCTTTAGAATTTATAAAATACATTTTTTCCAATTTTTTAATGTAGAAGACTAGTAAGATACTAGAAATGACTTTCCAAATAAGTTACAGTATTTGATTATTTTTGAATGTTTCAATTTGGATAAGAATACAACATTTTTAGATAATTTAGGTAAAGTATTAAATTATTTTGATGATTGGAGTAGGACAGATTTGATCAGTGCTGACAAATATCTTAATCAGGTACTATTATCCAATCTTCCTACCCACATTTACATCAGATATATTAATCCTTTCCAACTAACGCTGGATTAAGCTTCAGAATTCTCTTCAATACAGTGATCCACCAGTTTTTCTCCCAATCCATTAAGCTGGCATTGGAGATGAAATAGAACTTCTCTTTTCAAATCAGATGATATACTGATATGTTATTTAGAGTCCTAGATTATTTTATATAAGTTGAAAGTTACAACTGGAAGATCTGTGTAAATACTGAGATTTTGGAGAGGGAGGTGGGAGGGGGGTTCATGTTTGGGAACGCATGTAAGAATTAAAGTTTAATTTTTTTTTTTAGTAAAAAAAGAAAAAAAAATACTGAGATTTACAAATGCTGGGTAAGTTTGTTCCAGTTTATTTGCTCATATTAATTTGGTGAAAAAAAAAAGTTATCTTAAGATACAAAATAAACATCCTTCATACTCTTTCAAACTCAGCAACTTTGGGTTAAGTTGTAACAAATCAAAGATAACTGCTTTAGAAAGCATGATCTAAGTAAACTATTAATGCTTAACTGTATCATGAACAAATAAATTGGAATCATTCTAATTAACATAGTAAAATGTATAATTTGTGGGGTTTTCATATTGCTCTTTTAAAATACTTAAGTAAAAAATTTTTAAGCACATGCTTGCATTTCTATTAGTGATCACAGAGATGTGACTATAAGAAAAGGCAAACATGGAAGACAGAAACACCCATGATATTACCTGATGATAAAGTTCCATGTGTCTAAATATAGGTATCCATCAAGGATATAGATCTGTCAGAATTGTCCAGAAAAACACATAACACACATACACACACACACACAGATCTATTTTTAGAAATTGGCTCTTGAGACAATGGAGGCTGACAAAACTGAAATCTTTAGAACATGCTTCAGTTCAGTTGCTCAATCGTGTCCAGATCTTTTTGACCTCATGGATTGCAGCATTCCAGGCTTCCCTGTCCATCACCAACTCCCAGAGTTTACTCAAACTCATGTCCATTGGGTCGGTGATACCATCCAACCATCTCATCCTCTGTCAACCCCTTTTCGTCCCACCTTCAATTTTTCCCAGCATCAGGGTCTTTTCATATGAGTCAGTTCTTCGCATCAGGTGGCCAAAGTTTTGCAGTTTCAGCTTTAGTATCAGTCCTTCCAATGAGTACCAGGACTGATCTCCTTTAGGATGGACTAGTTGGATGTTCTTGCAGTCCAAGGGACTCTCAAGAGGGTTCTCCAACACCACAGTTCAAAAGGAGCAATTCTTAGGTGCTCAGCCTTCTTTATGGTCTAACTCTCACATCCATACATGACTACTGGAAAAAACATAGCTTTAAATAGATGGCCCTTTGTTGGCAAAGTAATGTCTCTGCTTTTGAATATGCTGTCTAGGTTGGTCATAACTTCTTCCAAGGAGCAAGCGTCCTTTAATTTCATGGCTTCAGTCACAATTTTTAGTGATTTTGGAGCCCCCCCAAATAAACTCTGTCACTGTTTCCACTGTTTCCCCATCTATTTCCCATGAAGTAATGGCACCAGATGCCATGAACTTCATTTTCTGAATGTTGAGTTTGAAGCCAACTTTTTCACTCTCCTCTTTCACTTTCATCAAGAGGCTCTTTAGTTCTTCTTCATTTTCTGCCATAAGGGTGATGTCATCTACACATCTTAGGTTATTGATATTTCTCCAGCAATCTTGATTCCAGCCTGTGCTTCATCCGTGTGCTTAGAACATGCTAGAAGGTTTTAAACTAAGGCAAGATTTAAGACTGCAGTTTTGAAGCAGAGTTTCTTCTCTGGAAATCCTGTATTTTGCTCTTAAGGTCTTCAAATGCTTGGATGAAGACCCACCCAAATTATCAAGGACAATTTCCTTTAGTGACTCATTGGAAAAGACCCTGATGCTGGGAAAGCTTGAAGGTGGGAGGAGAAGGAGATGACAGAGGATGAGATGGTTGGATGGCATCACCAATTCAATGGACATGAGTTTAGTAAGCTCCATAGTTGGTGCTTTATTGACTATGCCAAAGCCTTTGACTGTGTGGATCACAATAAACTGCGGAAAATTCTGAAAGAGATGGGAATACCAGACCACCTGACCTGCCTCTTGAGAAATCTGTATGCAGCTCTGGAAGCAACAGTTAGAACTGGACATGGAACAACAGACTGGTTCCAAATAGGAAAAGGAGTATGTCAAGGCTATATATTGTCACCCTGCTTATGTAACTTATATGCAGAGTACATCATGAGAAATGCTGGGCTGGAAGAAGCACAAGCTGGAATCAAGATTGCCGGGAGAAATATCAATAACCTCCGATATGCAGATGACACCACCCTTATGGCAGAAAGTGAAGAGAAGCTAAAAAGCCTCTTGATGAAAGTGAAAGAGGAGAGTGAAAAAGTTGGCTTAAAGTTCAACATTCAGATAACTAAGATCATGGCATCTGGTCCCATCACTTCATGGGAAATAGATGGGGAAATAGTAGAAACAGTGTCAGACTTTACTTTGGGGGCTCCAAAATCACTGCAGATGGTGACTGCAGCCATGAAATTAAAAGACGCTTACTACTTGGAAGGAAAGTTATGACCAATCTAGATAGCGTGTTCAAAAGCAGAGACATTACTTTGCCAACAAAGGTCCGTCAAGGTGATGGTTTTTCCAGTAGTCATGTATCAATGTGAGAATTCGACTGTGAAGAAAGCTGAGTGCTGAAGAATTGATGCTTTTGAACTGTGGTGTTGGAGAAGACTCTTGAGAGTCCCTTGGACTGCAAGGAGATCCAACCAGTCCATCCTAAAGGAGATCAGTCCTGGGTGTTCACTGGAAGGACTGATGCTAAAGCTGAAACTCCAATACTTTGACCACCTCATGTGAAGAGTTGACTCATTGGAAAAGACTCTGATGCTGGGAGGGATTGGGGGCAGGAGGAGAAGGGGATGACAGAGGATGAGCTGTCTGGATGGCATCACCGACTCGATGAACATGAGTTTGGGTGAATTCCAGGAGTTGGTGATGGACAGGGAGGCCTGGCATGCTGCAATTCATGGGGTTGCAAAGAGTCGGACACGACTGAGCGACTGAACTGAACTGATAGTTGGTGATGGACAGTGAAACCTGGCGTGCTGCATTCCATAGGGTCACAAAGAGTCGGACACAACTGAGCCACAGAATTGAACTGAACTGAATGTCAATTGATTGCAAATTTCAACCATATCTATAAAATACCTTCAGAGCAACACCTAGGTTAGTGTTTGATTAGAAAACTGGGTTCTCTAGCAAAGCTGATACATAAAACATACATTATGCATTTCCTCTTGTATGATAAAAGTGAGAAAATGAGAAAAAGAACAATACACACACACACAAAGTGGAAATGGTTGTTCCCAATGGAATGTTTGGCATTCCTTATAATTAATGGAATGAGAGTTTAACATAATTAATGCAAAGTTAAAGTTCAGTTCAGATCAAGACACAGATTGAGCTATGCATTTTGCTATTCACAAAGGCTCTGGAATTTGTCTATATTATAGTCACAATGACTTTACAAACTAGAAGAGAAGACAGGTATGTAGATTACCTTCAAATCAAACAGAAAGCTTGAGAAGCTATAGAAGGAACAACATTCCAAAAAATACTTATCATATCTGTGTTTTTTAGATCAATACACAATCCTCTCAGGATATGTTCTAAGGATGAAAAGTTTTCTAAGACTGCTTTTTCTTTTTCTTTTTTCCCCCAGGAACAATTCCCAGAGCATAATTTAGCTCTCCCACAACTTAATATAGTTATTTCCTTATCAGAAGAGAAAAACAATGATTTGAAAAAAACACACACACACGCAAAAAAGGTATGCTCAAAATATTGTCAGCCTGTGAAAGTTAGGCTCAGGAGGAAAACCCATTGTGCTGGGAGAAGACTGAGCATAAAACTCTGACCACAATAGTCACATATCTTTTATCCTTTTTTGGCCTGCATTCTATTGACAGAATCTGTGACAAGAAACTGAACAGTTGTGTTGTTCCCAGATGGAAGGGCTCATATTTGTAGCAGTCCCATCTTTTGTTAGAGGTAAGCCCTAGCACAAAGTTGATGGATGAGACCACTATCCACTGATAGTCATAAGATCGAATTACCCAGATAATCTTCTTGTCATTCTTCTCCCAAATTCTTGGGTAGGATCCAGGAAAAGAGAGGTGCTGAATTACTATATTTATTATTGTGCAGAGCTTGTAACTCAACCTCATTCTCCTTCATTATAATTTCAAACTATCAGGGTTAATTGACAGCAAGCCTTTATATCTAGATTTGTTCCCATTACAAGTTCTGTGTCCTTGACTACACCGGTAAGGTAAGAACTTTAATTACTGCTGTAATTAGATGTAGTTCAGGCAGCTGTGCTTCAGTTAACCAAAAGTAAAGCTCAAAAATGAGCTATCTTTCTGCAACATTGACAGGGAGCCCATGTTTAGTGTCATTTTCTGAGCAATCAAAAGCATGGTAAGTAGGCAAGAGAATTTAGTCTGAGGGAATTCTGCTGCTGCTGCTGCTGCTAAGTTGCTTCAGTCGTGTCCGACTCTGTGCGACCCCATAGACGGCAGCCCACCAGGCTCCCACCATCCCTGGGATTCTCCAAGCAAGAACACTGGAGTGGGTTGCCATTTCCTTCTCCAAGAGGGAATTCTACTCCCTCTCTAATTCTAATCACCATCCTCACTTTATCCCTCATCAATTTTTTTTTTAATAGCAGAGTACTATAATCTGTAAGGAAAATACCATGAAAGAGATAGGATGGTTTTGAAAAATCCATACCTCATTGGACTAATAAGATGTTGAAGAGAAAGAAATACGTCTTTGGTGTGGTAAAATGATAAATTAATTTACTCTGTCTAATATGTTATTATTTGAATTAGTTTTCTATAAAGGAAGACATTCAGAGAAGTATGTGCCTCCAGAATGTACATGGTTTTCAACCTGTGCTAATTCATCCCTCCCTTACCTAGTCAATTATGGAAAAAACATTTTTCACCAAAATTATTTACATTTCTCCAAAGAGATTATACAGGGCTTCCCAGGCGGCTCAGTGTTAAAAGAATCTGCCAGCTAATGCAGGAGACATAAGAGATGTGGGTTCTATCCTTGGGTCAGGAAGATCCCCTGGAGGAGGAAATGGCGACTCGCTCCAGATTCTTGCCTGGGAAATCGCATGGACAGAGGGAGACTGGTGGGCTGCAGGCCATGGCATATCAAGAAGCTGGGCCCGACTGAGTGACAGGGCATGAGCATATGTGCATGAAAAAGAGTATACAGTCAGCCCTTCCTATTGTTGGGGTTTGCATTTGTGGACTCAACCAACTGTTCAGTTCAGTTCAGTCGCTCAGTCGTGTCTGACTGTTTGTGATCCCATGAATAGAGGCACGCCAAGGCCTCCCTGTCCATCACCAACTCCTGGAGTTTACCAACTGTAGATAGAAAATATGATGTAAAAAATTCCAGAAAATTCCCAAAAGCAAAACTTAAATATGCTGGATGCCAGCAACCATTTATATAGCATTTACATTGTATTTATAACTATTTATATAGAACTTAGATTATAATAGGCATTATGAGAAACACTGAGATGGTTCAAAGTCTACAGGAGGATTGTGTAGGTTATATGCAAATACGACACCATATTATATCATGATTTGAGTATCTGTGGATTTTGGTATCCATTGGCTAATTTCTGATATATATCAGCTGAAGTGGCTCAGCTGGGGCTGAGGATCCACTTCCAAGTTGTCTACCCTTACATGGCTGGCAATTTGTGTCACCAAAAAAGTGGGGAGTGGAAGGCACACTATCTTTACTGTTCCATGAAATTCTGACATCTATACAGGTCCATATTCCAGTTCATTTATTAGAGCTTAGTACTACTGCCTAGAAATGGCTCTCCTTAGGTTGTTGTTCTGAACTTTAGGCTCTTTGTTTTGCCTTCTGATTCATCCTTCCTTTTCCATAAAGAATGACTGTTTGCCCCTGAGTAATTTTACCCAGGTGCTTTATCTTATAGTGGTTCAGAAATCTAGAGGTCACTTTTGATTTTTTTTTCATTTTCATTTGTACTGTCACTGTCCATGTTAGCCCAAGGTATCACTGTTTCCAACCACAAAATTTACTTAAAATTCAGTAGCTTTTAAAATGATTCTTATTCCTGTTCATCTAACCAAAGTCATAGTCAACAATTTTTTAGGTAAGTCCTTCTCCATTTTTGTCTTCTTGTAAGACTACTGACATGCAGCTCTCTTAAGAATTTAGCCCTGTTGTTTAATGGAGAAGAACTGTGAGCTGTACTCTTAAGGTTCTTAGAGAACTTGATATGACTAAGTGAATTTCTAAGGCAATCCTTAAATCTTCAGAGGTGTTAAAAATGATGACATATTCCCACCTTGGATTTGATATGTGCTCTGAAGTCCATTATCATTTGAGAATCTTGGAGAGGCGAGTAATATGGAAAGCTTTTTTTTTCTTTTAATTTCACAAGACCTGGCAGTTTATATCTCCTTTAAATTCACTTGAAAAATAAACAATACTTTTAAAACTCATTTCTTTTCTCTCTCATTTTTTATAGGATAGTTATACTGATGGCTGTTTAAGTCCCAGTAGGGGACTATAGATTAGAGATACCAAGGGAACATTTCATGCAAAGATGGGCTTGATAAAGGACAGAAATGGTATGGACCTAACAGAAGCAGAAGATATTAAGAAGAGGTGGCAAGAATACACAGAAGAACTGTACCAAAAAGATCTTCACAACCCAGATAATCATGATGATGTGATCACTAATCTAGAGCCAGACATCCTGGAATGTGAAGTCAAGTGGGCCTTGGAAAGCATCACTACGAACAAAGCTAGTGGAGATGATAGAATTCCAGTTGAGCTGTTTCAAATCCTGAAAGATTATGCTGTGAAAGTGCTGCACTCAATATGCCAAAAAATTTGGAAAACTGAGCAGTGGCCACAGGACTGGACTTTCATCCCAATTCCAAAGAAAGGCAATGCCAAAAAATGCTCAAACTACCACACAATTGCACTCATATCACACGCTAGTTAAGTAATGCTCAAAATTCTCCAAGCCAGGCTTCAGCAATACGTGAACTGTGAACTCCCTGATGTTCAAGCTGGTTTTAGAAAAGGCAGAGGAACCAGAGATCAAATGGCCAACATCTGCTGGATCATGGAAAAAGCAAGAGAGTTCCAGAAAAACATCTACTTCTGCTTTATTGACTATGCCAAAGCCTTTGACTGTGTGGATCACAATAAACTGTGGAAAATTCTGAAAGAGATGGGAATACCAGACCACCTAACGTGCCTCTTGAGAAATCTGTATGCAGGTCAGGAAGCAACAGTTAGAACTGGACATGGAACAACAGACTGGTTCCAAATAGGAAAAGGAGTCTGTCAAGGCTGTATATTGTCACCCTGCTTATTTAACTTCTATGCAGAGTACATCCTGAGAAACGCTGGACTGGAAGAAACACAAGCTGGAATCAAGATTGCAGGGAGAAACATCAGTCACCTCAGATATGCAGATGACACCACCCTTATGGCAGAAAGTGAAGAGGAATTAAAAAGCCTCTTGATGAAAGTGAAAGAGGAGAGTGAAAACGTTGGCTTAAAGCTCAACATTCAGAAAACAAAGATCATGGCATCCGGTCCCATCACTTCATGGGAAATAGATGGGGTAACAGTAGAAACAGTGTCAGACTTTATTTTTGGGGGCTCCAAAATCACTGCAGATGGTGACTGCAGCCATGAAATTAAAAGATGCTTACTCCTTGGAAGAAAAGTTATGACCAACCTAGACAGCATTTTCAAAAGCAGAGACATCACTTTTCCGACTAAGGTCCGTCTAGTCAAGGCTATGGTTTTTCCAGTGGTCATGTATGGATGTGAGAGTTGGACTGTGAAGAAGGCTGAGTGCTGAAGAATTGATGCTTTTGAACTGTGGTGTTGGAGAAGACTCTTGAGAGTCACTTGGACTGTAAGGAGATCCAACCAGTCCATTATGAAGGAGATCAACCCTGGGATTCCTTCGGAAGGAATGATGCTAAAGCTGAAACTCCAGTACTTTGGCCACCTCATGCGAAGAGTTGACTCATTGGAAAAGACTCTGATGCTGGGAGGGATTGGGGGAAGGAGGAGAAGGGGACGACAGAGGATGAGATGGCTGGATGGCATCACGGACTTGATGGATGTGAGTCTGAGTGAACTCCAGGAGATGGTGATGGACAGGGAGGCCTGGCGTGCTGTGATTCATGGGGTCACAAAGAGTCAGACACGACTGAGTGACTGAACTGAACTGAACTGAACTGAGGGGACTATAGGTAGAAAAGTAAAACTAGGAAATTTGGGGAGATGACTGTAAGTTAATAATCGCTCAAGAAAGCAATCAGAACATCGTGGAATGAAGGATCGTTGCTTAACTATAAAGTCATCAATAAAAGCACAAGATATGCCTGAGGCCATTAGGTGGAAGAAGATTGTCACCACTATTTCACTGACTTGAATAGGAGCGATCATAATCTTAGACTGACGTCCTTAAGTCACACAATGTCCTGCCCAATATGAAAGGGGAGCTGGTGATGTAAGCCTGATGGCTATTTGAAGAAGGCAGTCTTTTCCCACTCCCCCACTTTCCTTTGGCTATAAAATTGTAGCCAACTTAATCCTGGAGAGCAGGGCTCCCTTGTCAACCCACTTGCATCTCTCAATAGCATCCTATGTTAATAAATCTAATTCTTGCTTATTATTTTGCCTCTCGCTGAATTCCTTCTATATTGAGTCACAAAGGACCTGATCCTCAGTAAGTCCAGACTCCAGGTGAGTGGTTCTAATTAAAAGACTTTGAGTTCAAGTCCTAATTAGGGCTTTGGCCAGGTTTGAGTCCTGGCATGTAGATTCAAGACCCAGTCTGAGGTTCATGGTTTCAATTTTGTCAAAATCATCTGTGAGAAGGAACTGGGTGGAAAATTTCAGTAGTCTGCCCAGTAATCTCTAACTAGATCATTTGGTTCATTAGGCACATGTTCTGTCTTCCACATTGTCAAAGGCTAAGTGTGGTTACACTCTCTCTATGTAACAAGGATCTCCTCTCTTCCAGCTTCCAATAATGTCTTCCTCTTATTCTTTAAGCTGTCACTAACATCCTTGAGTGCCATCAAAGATGTGTTAATAACCTCTTCAAGACTCTTTAATAATTCCTTGACACCTTCCTCAAAGTCCTTCCAGCTTCTACCCATTACCAAGCCCCCAAGAAGCATGTTTTATATTTTGCTGTGATAGCACCCTACTTCTAATTAACAAAATTGATTGTGGTTTTCTATTACTACCTGAAATCTATTCCAAAATCTGGTGACTTAAAATAGAAGTTACATTAATTTTGATCATGATTTTCCCATTAGGTGAAGGCTTAAAAATAGCTCATATCTGTTTCATTTGACATCAGCTGGGGCAAAGGTTAGGGATTGTTCTCTCTTGAAGACCTGTGCATTCATATATCTGCCAGTAGATGCTGGCTGTCAGTTGAGACCATAGCTGGGGATGGTGACTAGAACACCTACACACAGCCTCTTCGTTTGACTCAGGCCTCCTCACAATAGGGGGGATAGTTTCTACGGGCAATCATCCTAAGAAGAGAGCTGGACAGTAGACTGATCACCTTTTATGATCTAGTCTGAGTTGAGTTTTATGAGATAAGGTAAGTAAATGAGTGAGATCATAATTTTAAATAGGAATACTTTTCATTTTCTTTTACTTTTTATTTAATTTCTAAACAGATATATTGATTTTGAATAAAAATCTTTAGCCTTCTAAAATTAAAAGTTTATATTAAAATGAAAATTATATAAAGTGTGGGTGAGATATTGCTAGTTGTACTATGAATGAAATAAGAAGTGAAGTGAAGTGAAGTCTCTCAATCACATCCAACTCTTTGCGACCTCATGGACTATAGCCTACCAGGCTTCTCAGACCATGGGATTTTCCAGGCAAGAGTACTGGAGTGGGTTGCCATTTCCTTCTCCAGGGGATCTTCCCGACCCAGGGATCGAACCTGGGTCTCCCACGTTGTAGGCAGATGCTTTACCCTCTGAGCCACCAGCAGCAAACAAAAAATTAAATATTAATTAGCAAATTATACATGAATAAGCAATATTACTGAAGATGAGAAAATTCTTACTAAATTCTTAACTAAAAGCAAATAATCATTTAAAGTATTAGAGCAACAAAAAGAGTTATAATTATAAATAAATGTAAAAAATCATATGAAAAACCTTTTAATTATCCACTGAATAATTCTCTATTATGATAATATTTCAATAATATTTCATCTATATGCTAATTAAAATAAACGCAGTAGATTCTAATGACATCTTTAAATGTATTCCTTTGTCCCTGGAAACAAAACAATTCAATATATACTTTGTGTGCAAGGTAGATCGCTTCACACATGTCTGACTCTGAGACACTATGGACTGTAGCCCATCAGGCTCCTTTGTCCATGGAATTCTCCAGGAAAGAATACCAGAGTGGTTTGCCATGCCCTCTTCCAGGGGGTCTTCCGAACCCAGGGACTGTACCCAGGTCTCTTATGTCTCCTGCATTGGCAGGCATGTTCTTTACCACTAGCGCCACCTGGGAAGCACCTCAATGTGTGCCAAGGTGAAGTAAATATATCAGTTCTAGATAAGATATTTCACTATCAGAGTGTCAGAATTGTATGGAACTTACCCTACAAACTTTAACAACATACTTGCAAAGTAACCTTGCTGCTGCTGCTGTTGCTGCTGCTAAGTCGCTTCAGTCATGTCCGACTCTGCGACTCCATAGACAGCAGCCCACCAAGCTCCCCCGTCCCTGGGATTCTCCAGGCAAGAACACTGGAGTGGGTTGCCATTTCCTTCTCCAATGCATGAAAGTGAAAAGTGAAAGTGAAGGCGCTCAGTCGTGTCCGACTCTTCGCGACCCCATGGACTACAGCCCACCAGGCTCCTCCATCCATGGGATTTTCCAGGCAAGAGTACTGGAATGGGGTGCCATCGCCTTCTCTGAAAATAACCTTAAGCCCTATGTAAATCTAGCCTGGTAAATGCAGGAAGACGAACTTCACTCATCTGTACCATCACTCTAACACTTCTGAGGTTATCTGGAGTTTCCTTAGAATTAGCATGTTTACAAATACAATTCCTGCATTATCATACTTCACCACATAACAGTTTTAACTTTTAATAAAATTTGCATTTTTCTAATTCCACAGCAAAAGTGTTTTCATTTCAAACTAAAGCCAAACAAAATAGAGTTACTTATAATTTCACTTAAAGAAGTAATCATGCTACAATTTTTATCAATATTCTTCTTTTCAATTGCCTCCTTATTCTTCTATTTGCTTCCATCTCTCTATTTTTGCCTTTTTTTTTCCAGTTTTTCTCTGTAATTATCATACACTACACTTTTTGTCTTCTTAACAATCACTGAGCTAGAATGTCATGATTAAAAATTTATAGATAGTTAAATGTGACAATATCTATACCAATATTCAAATAATTTCATAAGAATCATTTAACATAGGAAGTTTATGTGTCCATTTCATATATTTAAACATCTGTTATCATAGATGGTCTTACTGGAAATGAATTTTTACACTCAATTAGCATAGCACTTTAGCTAGAGATTTTGGAAATCTTAATCTAGAATGCTGGTAATGGGGGTTTATGTGAGCTCTCTGTACATCACTAAGTTCTCTCCAAGTCTAAGAAAAAAAGAAAATCATGAGGTCTATTCAAAGACACTTCATAAGTAAACATATTTCTGATTGTGAAATCCATTCAATTTAGACATGTTTGAAGTTTCATTTGTGCCTTATTGGCAGAGCAGAAAAGATTTTAGAGGGATGCACCAATGATTCTTACATTAAGGGGATATTTGCTTCAAAATGCAACTTGTATTATTTAAAAATTCTTTTTCAGCTATGATTCAACCCTAACTTCAAACCATCATCACACTCCCACTGTTTCCTGACTTAAGAGCTGCCAAGATAGTGTGCCATGATCAAATCCCAGTGTACTCGAACAAGTTAACTGCTTTGTAAAACATTGTCATCTAGGAAGAAAAGAACTGGTCCAGAGACAACTATCTACAAGACTGTGTTGTGGGTGAATGATATTTTTTTTCAAATTTCAGGTATTAAAGGGGAAGCTCAGATAGCAAATGTTGCATAGTTCAAAGCTGCTTTCAGATTTCTTTCTATTACTGTTACCTGAATGAAAAATAAATTATAAAGGCTAACTGACCAATAAATGGTTTTTAAGCATGCAATTTAGTTGTTTCCCCCCTTTTCATTTGAATCCTGTTTTGATTACCATTTTTCAGAAGCTTTCAAATGTTTATAATTTATCATAAGGACTTTCTTTTCATACAGCCCTGTACTTCCTTTCAGAGGGCACATCCCAGCATGACTCCAGCATTTACAGAACAAGGATGACTCCTAATAGCCTAGTTTTTCAACTGCAAGTGGAATAAAGGCTAATTGCAACAAACCACCTCAGTTTAGTAAAACTAGAAGTCTCCTGGCCAGTCAGACAAATCCATTAGGATTTTATTGGGTCCTAAAAAGAGTTATGTGATTCCCTAGGATCCAATCCTTGTCAATCAGGCATGGTAAATTGGATTCTTGAATAGGGAAATCCCTTAGGGAGAGTAGATGTTATCTAGATCAGATGCAGTGATTTTTTTCGACTCTGTGCTCACTAGATTCTGTTCTCTCTTTAGTGAACCAATAAAACCATAATAAGTATTGATTAACCCATTACTGAGCATTATCCACTGGCTTCTGCCTGGCTGTATTTAAACACTACATTGTACTTTCACAGTGCCACCGTACAGACACTTGCCTTGCTTTGGCCCACTTGCCAAGATGGCACCAAGTGTACTTCTTTTCAGCACAGACTAAATATTTCAATTATACTGCCTCTGTCAGCTTCCAAGATGTCCTGCTGGCTTTCTGAAGGAAGAAAATCATGCCGTTGTTTCTGGTACAATCGAATATATGTGTAATTCAAGTGTTGAGTATTTTCAAATCTCAGGGATTGCTTTTCACTAGTGGAAAAAATAAAAAATCTCACTACAAGACCTAAGAAAGTTTTTCATGTTGAAAAAGAGTATCCTGTACAGTTGTCTTGCACGTATACCTCTTTGGACAAATTATGTAACCTGAAGATCATCTATGATGTCAGTACAGGAAGTTTTCAGGTGCACACAGACTGATTTCATTAATTATTGAAAAAATGTTATGACATTCAGATCTCAGAACTTTGTCTGAAAGAAAAATCTACAATATTTTCAGAATTTCCTCTTGAATACTAGCTTGCTCATGGCTCTCTGCTCTTCTTTCTGTGTGCTACTTAGTAGTTAGAAATGCAAAGATCAGGCAGATAAATTAAGTTTGATTAGAGAGGACAAGGTCATGTGCTGAATGAAGATAGGTCAATCTCAGGCATCAGAGCAAAAAAAAAAAAGCACACCCACTTGTTAAATTTACATTTACATGAATTATTGTCCTTTTGGAAATTATTTTGTTTCATATTTATTCAGACTACATACATAGATTTTAGGGGGAAAAAACACACTTTGAAAAATTGATGTGTATTTATGTTATTTTGTAGTTTATAGTCCCCGAGCCTATATTGCTTTTTGTGTTCATTACAGAATAGTCATTTGATCAAGTGATTTTCAATACATTGTCAAAATAAATTACATTCACTTCATTAGATGTACAGGAAGTGTAGCTAAAGCAGGGACAAGTATTAATTTAGGACTCTGCAGAAACTGACACTCCATCTTATGACCCTGAGGCTGTATTATTCAAGATACCTAGTGATGGAAGGAAGTCTGTCTCCATAGCAATTACCTAAATCTTTTATCAGTCATTTCTGGAAAGAAAATTAGAGCAATTGTGTCAGGATGGTCATATGGGCAGAAATTGCACACTCATTCAAACCACTTATGTCTCTGACTTTGTCCTTGCTTGATCGCTGCTTTTGTTTACTACTCTGCATTTGAAAGCTTGATTGGACATGAGCAGATGTGCCAAACTGTAACCACAAAAGGTCAGCCTTTTGTTTTCTCCTCATTTCTTTCTTCCTTCTTCCTTCCTTTCTTTCTTTGTTTCTTGCTTCTTTTTTCTTTCTTTTTCTTATTTTTATTTTTCTTCCTTAACAAAATTACTGAATTGTACTATTTCACTTTAGTGAACAAATTACTCAAATTAGGCTAACAATATTAAGAAAACTCAATTAGATATACTTAAAATAAGCTGCAGCATCTTTTCATACTCATAACTATTATACTCAATAATATTTAATAGTCAGGTGAGTGCAAAAAAATGCAAAGAATGTATCTCTTCTTTTACCATATTATATGACATGTGAGTATTAATTGATTAAACAACTGATGTCATACCAGGAAACTTGTCAGTGTGGAGGGCCACTGTTTAAATGTGATTTTATTAATCTCACCTAGAAGTTTTAAACATATTAAAACAAATTGGTAACCAAAGAAGACTTTCAGATGCACCATGGGAAAAGCTTGAAAAATCCCTCTTAACATTCAGATTTTTGCACTGTTGGATTTTGAAATAAGAATAAAAAGCTTAACTCTTGATCAATAAGAGTTGCAGTTTTCATTGAGTGGTATGAACAACGCAGTCTAAGTTTTCCCTTCAAGTTCCTTGTTCAGGAAAATTTACAATTAATGGCTTTCTACAACAGCAAAGATATCCCCTTCTTCATGGCTCAGCTAGGGACCTGCCAGACTAATCTATTCCCAGTGGGCTGGCCACGGTCTTTTACTCTATCTGTCTTAGCATATTGACTTCTGAGCTGTCTTATTGGTTCCTAACATGATTATAGCAGGAGTGGGTCTCTTAGTACAGCTAATACATTTACACCATGGCATCTAGGGGAGCTTATTACAACAGCATCCGGTAGTGCCACTATAGTTAAGGGTCAGTTTCTATTTCTATTATAAAGCCCATTTTTTCAGGAATTTATATCTTAGCAGTTTTAATTTATTCAAAGGGGGGGGGGGGAACCAGTGGCTTTGTGTCATCCAAGATTCACATATCCCTGCCCTTAAAAGTTAATATAACTGAAGTCTCTACCCTTGCCACACTTTTGACATTTTCAAGAAAACAAATAATATTTTCTACTCTTTGAGATCTTTGATGTAACAACTAATTTGACATAGAGTTCAGTTGTGGTATCAAGAGAGGTGGTTTTTATAACTTAAATATTTTATAAATAGCATCTATACTTACATTTTCATCTACAAAAGGTATGATGATTCCTTGACCCCCGAAGATAAAGTAAATATGTTGATCCACTAACTAGATAGAGATTTGACAGAAACAATAGTTCTTGAATAGAAAGATACCATCAAGGGTATCTTTTACAGAAATATTCATAATAGACTTCTCTTTCTAAATATGATAGCATAGTATGTAAAGAAAGAGACATTGTCTGTGTAGGAAAATTTTGCTAATTTTGCACAATTTAAGATATACAGAAGAGTTCCAACAATTGACTGATAGAAGATTGGTTTGTGTTTTCATAGATTTAAAAGTATGAAGTTATCTTGTCTAAAAAGTATCATGGTTAATTGAGAGTTAGGTGATCTGGCCATGGATGACTCATTCAATTTATGAATGTGCATTTGAAACATTAAGTAGTAATGTCTCATAAATTAACATTTTACTGAGGAATTGTGTCCTCAGATCTTTGAACTCAGTATGGACTCTAGAAAATACCAAAACTTCCCTGCTAGATTATATCTGTTTTCTCTGACCATTCTTAGAAGAACTGAAAGATGATGTGAAAGATTCAAAGTGAAATTTGTGGTATGGTTAATTCATGATCTTTGAATTTTCCTTGTCTATATTTATACCATGCAAACTCAAATTAAATTTGAGTAAAATGAAATTAATATAACAACCACTTTGGCACTGGAATTATTTTTATATTGTATACTTAACAACAGCATAAGAACATGATAGTATCATATTACACATGATTTGTAATTTATATATAAAATATATATATCATTTTGCCATCTACAATATATATGTAGATAAATAAACCTTTCTGATAATGTAAAATTTATTTTCCTAAGAAAATGAAGTTATAATCTGAACATTCAATTCTAAATTGGTTATACATCATCAGTTATTATACTTCCCCCTACTATAATACAAGATTTCATTTAATGTTACTGAAATGGGATTTGTTTCATCTATTACACCTATTTTTATATGTGTTAAGCATAAAATGGGAAAAGATTAAAAAATCCCTTGTGTACAAAGTTTACAGCCTAGAAAAGTGAAGTGTTATAAATGCCATAGTGGAGGTAAGTAAAAAATATTGAGAGATTTAAAGCCCAGAGGAGATGGTGACAATTCTGGAAAGAGTCAAGAAAGGCTTTAAAAGGGATGTTACATTGATGTCCCCTTTATCTGTGGTTTTGCTTTCCCCAGTTTCAGGTACCCACAATCAACTAAAATCCAAAAATATTAAAAGGGAAAATCTTCAAATAAATTCATAAGTTTTAAATTGTAACTTTTTTTCTGAGTAGCAAGATGGAAACTCATGTCCTCTGGCTCTTTCTCATCTTGGATATGAATCATCCCTTTTCTCAGCATATCCCTCCCCGTTAGTCACTTAGCCTTCTAGATTATCAGATCCACTGAGGAGATAGTGCAGTGCATGTTTTTGTTACCCTGATTTTACTTAAAAATGGCCCTCAAAACGCAAGAGTAGTGATGCTGGAAATGCAGATATGGCAAAGAGAAGTCAAAAAGCACTGCTTTTAAGTGAAAAGGTGAAAGTTCTTGACCTAGATGGGAAGGGAGAGAACTGTATGCTGAGGTTGCAAAAATCTTCAATAAGAACAAATCATCTATTCATGAAATTGTGAAGAAAGAAAAAGAAATCTGTGCAAGTTTTGCTCTACCATCCAAACTGCAAAAGTTACAAACATCCTGGGCAATGAGTGCTTCATTAAGACAGAAAAGGCATTTTCATGTGTACAATAAGATATTTTGAGATACAAAGACCATACAACTTTTATTATAGCATATTGTTATAATTGTTCTATTTTGTCATTAGTTATTAATCTTGTTCAGTGCTTAATTTTTCAATTAAGGTTTTTTTAAAGTATATTAGGAATAGAAAATTATATATATATATGTATATATATAGTATTCAGTACTATCTGTGGTTTCAGGCATCCACTGGGGGTCTTAGAACATATCCTCTGATATGTTCTAACGGAGGGCTATGATATTTTGGGGGCTTGCCAGGTGGCTCATCAACCCTGATATTCATTGGAAGGACTGATGATGAAGCTGAAGCTCCAATACTTTAGCCACCTGATGGGAAGAGCCAATTTATTGAAAAAGACCCTGATGCTGGGAAAGGTTGAGGGCAGGAGGAGAAGGGGGCTACAGACTATGGGCTGACTGGATGGCATCATCGATTCAATGGAAACGAGTTTGAGCAAACCCCAGGAGATGGTGAAGAACAAGGAAGCCTGGCATGCCGCAGTCCGTGGGGTCACAAGGAGCTGGGCATGACTTAGTGACTGAACAACAGCAGCACAAAATGTGGCGCAACGGTAAAGAATCTGCCTGACAGTGCAGGAGACATGGAGATGTGGGTTGGTCCCTAGGTTGCAAAGATTTCCTGGAGAAGGGTATGGAAACCCACTACAGTATTCTTGCCTGGAAAATCCCATGGACAGAGAAGTCTGGCGGACTATAGTCCAGGAGGGTTCCAAAAATTTGGACACAGTTTAGCAACTGAGCATACAGCACATTGTATTTTGGAGCTATGTTTTGAAACATAAGTAGATAGTTGACTGTATACTAAATAGCTTCAAGCCGTCATAGCTGATGGATTAATCAACTGGTTGGTTTATATGCTTATTTATCTATCTTACAGTCTTCTTTCCATAGGAGGCTATTTTCAGTGTACTTGCCTACAGCAATATCTTTTTCTTTTCCTCATTCTTATTTATTTCTTTTAATTTATTATAGACTAGGAAATCAAGTAACATACATCAGGTCAACACAAGGATCAAAAATTAATTAAAATCTCAGTGGCCATTCTAATGGCTCTGTTACAAGTAAAATGCAAGTGTTTTCATTTGTATTCTTTATGATATCTATTTTAGATGCTCTTAGTATTTCTTGGCTTAGCTGCTTTCCAACTATGGGATGGTGGTGATTTAGCCTCTAAGTCATGTCCAACTCTTGTACCTCCGAGGACTGTAGCCCACCAGGCTCCTCTGACCATGGGATTCTCCAGGCAAGAATACTGGAGTGGGTTGTCATTGCCTTTTCCAAAGGATCTTCCCGACCCAGAGATTAAACTTAAGTCTCTTACATCGCCTGCAATTGCAGATGGGTTCTTTACACTCGTGCCACCTGAGAAGCCTTCTAGCCTGTAATATGCCATTCTTTCTTGTTTCAGACTCTATTCACTAGATCAATTTCAAATATCAATGCATATAATTTTAAAATTAAGAAATTAACTCATGATTATACTACCAAAAGTTCAATCCTGGAAGTTTATAAGTTAGATAAAATTGCAATAAGCTTTAAAGACAGCATTTAGCCAGGACTCTTGAGTCATTTAGATTTTGTCAGAACATTTCAAAAAGCATTATAGGTAACTTTTTCATACTAAAAATACTAGACATTTAACTTTTTAAAAGCTATCTTGTGTGTTCTGTATAAAGCATGGAATTGCAGTGGCACAGGAATTTTACAAATAAAACAGCTTAACCAAACTTTTCAAATCTTCAAAAGAATTTTACTCTGGTTTATAATAGAAGTGCCCATAGATTCCCAGTCACAGCAAGATGGTTGAGCACTGCAGTAATACAATTCATATTCATAAAATAAGCTTTTCTGTGGTAAAGATGGCTTTACATTCCCTGTCATAACAAAGAAGAATTGCCAACTATTTATTTCAGTGTTCCTAATTGTTGTCAAAATGTGACCTGAAACTCTGACACAGAATTTTTCAAAGTCAGGCTTGCACAAGGCATGCGCATTTATCAATGTTTATCCCTCATTCACCTAGGCTGCAGCACTTGTGAAGGTCTGTTTTTATTTAATTCCCAAGATTTTGTTGTTAATGGGAAAGCTGTCTCATAAATTAGGGAAGTGCTCAATTACAAGCCTGACAGAGATTGATTTTTGTTCTGCTATTGGTCACTACCAGCAAGTGAAGGCCACAGAAACCACAACTCCAACTAATGCCCGTCACTTCAAAGGTAATACTGGAACAAGTGTTCCTCAGGAAGGGAGAGAGCATTGGCAAGCATCAGAATGTTGTTTCATGTTTTTTAGTGATGACCTGAACGAGTATGTCCTGCTGCCTGGTTATATGTGTTCACATGATAGAATAATGTAACTTTAAAAAGTTTGCATATAGATTTTACAGAAACAAAAGGAGACAAATTAAAGACTTCAACCATCCAAAGTAAAACAAGAAAATATATCTTAAAAGATTTGATACTTTGTATAAAATAGATAAGGCTTCCCTGGTGGCTCAGCTTGTACAGAGTCCCATTTGGGCCATGTAACTTCACAGTATTGATTCCTCATAAAGGAATATGTTGGATTTCATCTCAGTATATCATCCTTTGGGCTTTCCTGGTAGCTTAGACAGTAAAGCATCCACCTACAATGCAGGAGACCTGGGTTTGATCCCTGGGTTGGGAAGATACCCTGGAGAAGGGAACCCACTCCAGTATTCTGGCCTGGAGAATTCCATGGACTATATATATATAGTCCATGGGGTCTCAAAGAGTTGGACAGTACTGAGTGACTTTCACTTTCATAAAATAGATAACTAATGAGAACCAACTGTATAGCAGAGGGAATTTTACTCAGTGCTCTGTGTGGACCTAAATGGGAAGGAAATCAAAAAAAGAGAGGATATCTGTATACATACAGCTGATTCACTCTGTTGCACAGTAGAAACTAACACAGCATTGTAAAATAATTATACTCTAATTTAAAAAAAAAAAAGATTTGAAGTTGTAGCCACCACATTGGACTCTTCAAAATAAAATTGTTCCTGAATGATAGATATTAAGACTCAAAATGTAAACTTTAAAGTATCTACCTTAGTTCAGCTAAATATCATGAATTCTTCTCTGAAACTCATTCAAAGTAAGAGTCAATCAGCTAGAATTGTAAAATAATCTTAAAATAAGCTATAATAAAGAAATGTCTGAATTCTAGTCATTGAAGAAGAAATTTTGGTATTTTAAAAATGTGATTTTTTTTCCTTTGGCTTTAGGATAAACAATTCATTTGAATGAACTTTCTCTTTCTTTTTTTAATATCTAGACCTGATATTAAAATACTTATTTAATGTATTTAGAAAAATCTAGGACACGACTGAGCGACTTCACTTTCACTTTTCACTTTCATGCATTGGAAAAGGAAATGGCAACCCACTCCAGTGTTCTTGCCTGGAGATTCCCAGGAACGGGGGAGCCTGGTGGGCTGCCGTCTATGCGGTCGCACAGAATCGGACACGACTGAAGTGACTTAGCAGCAGTAGCAGCAGGGTTTTTTTGCCTAAAATGTGCTATTTATATACAATGTGCTACTTATATACAAAAACTGTGAGATAAATCATGTTAACTTTAATTCTCAGGAAGATCCATTCTTGCTGTCTCAACATGCTGTTGCCTACATAATAACCTCTTCCCTCTGATATCTTTTGTCATATTTTAACTACTAACCAAATCATTCTGTTCAGTTTTGTCAACACATTATTTGCTTGCATAATTACTTAATGCAAAGTATAAAAGTTAACAGATGGAGACCTTGGGAACTAACAGCCCTAGGTTATACAAAGTGCCTAGATTATTCAAAATATTAAGTGATTGAACAAAACACACCCTAAATATGAAATTTTGCTCCCTAAGATTAAAAAGGACATTAAATATAAGTAACTGTTGTGTCATTTTAGCCTTCTGACATGTACTTCTGTTAGCTATCACTTAAGCTTCATATTCAGGTTGTATATATACAAGTAAAGGTAAGGTTTATATAAAACTATTAATTTATATCTCTTCTCATACATTCTCCAGTAAGTTAAAAGGTTATTTAAATGCATCAAATCCACTGAAAGAAATGGATAAATCTGAAATGGATAAATATCTCAAATTTTTCTACAAAATTTCTAATTGATCTATGTTTTTAATAATATGAAACAAAACAATGCCTATGTTATTTAGAGTTTTAGAGTTTGTGTTTGTTTTTGGTTGAGCAATATAGTGCTAGTATATTTGTGTTGTGTAGACAATAAAACTTAACAATGTTTCCCTGGAACTGAAATACACAGTTCAGACTTTTCTATGAGAAAGGAACAAAATCAATTTTCTTAGGAGCAAATATAAACTGAAAGTGCTTTCAAGAGAAATAAAATGGTAATGCCTTAAAATTTCAAGTTCTTTTCTTTTTTAAAGTAACATCACAGAGTCTTGGGATTATTATTATTATTTTTTTTTTTCTGCTTCGTGATGTTTTCAGTCACCTAAAGGCAAGCCTGCAAGCCTGGAATATACATCAACTGTGACTCTGTTTTATAAACAGTCTTCATGAAATAGCACATTTGTTGGGAGCCGAGGATGAATATCACTATAGTTATTAAATTACTGTTCTTTAAAAAACATTAGACAAATAACAGGAAATCACGCTGTGCAGCAGGATAATATAATAAAGCTTCAATTATAAGAGTTATGAACAATAAGTGAGCCTCTAAATGGCAAAGTTGAAAGTGGCCTTTTATTGTAACTTAACATTTTCATGGTTTAGAACTTAAATCACTGTTTCTTTAGCAAAAAAAAAAAATGTATGCTTATCTATACAGTACATATAATTTTCTATAAACCTATAGTACAATAGCATTTGAGGAAATTTACTTTGTAGTTTAATTTAATGAATGCTATTTACAGCTGCATTTCATTTTCTAGTGACTGAACATTTTATTAGCTTTGACAGTTACCAAGGACCCAAGTATCATGCCCCTGTCAGACTTAAACACACCTTGTAGACCATGATTTCAGTTCCCTGATAGTGAGTGGTTAAGACTCTGTGTTCCCAATGCAGAGGGCCAGGGTTTGATCTTTGTCAGGGAACTAGATCTTGCATGGCTCAAATAAGGGCCCACATGCTATGTCGCAACTAAAGACTCCACTTGCCATGTCACATAGGCATTGGATAGAGTGATAAGATTATACATACCATACTTCATGAGCAGGAGTTTAGGACATGTAAAAGTTCCTCAGAAGTTTATTCATTCTCATTCATTTAATCTAGCAATGATTAATCCCTTGATTACCTTTAATTATTTCATTGGCTAACAAAATCCTTCAACAATCATCTCAAATATCATTACCTCTTTGAAGATATTCTCACTCTCATTGCAAGAGTGATTTATTTATTCACTACTCCAGTATCTCCACATTTTGTGGCAACTTCAAAGGATATCGTAATAGCTCTCATTCTTGATCATTGATTCTGTGCCTGACATGTGTGTGTTGCTACATTTGTTTCAACAACCTCATATATAGAGGTAAGACTTAATGATATTAATTAGCTAAATATTCTCTAATTAATAAGAGAAATACTCTCCTTTCACAATGAGGAAGACTTACAAAGGCTAACCTGTAAGGTTGTCAGCTGAAAAGTGATGAAGCTTGGTCTGCACTCCATGTCTTTATAATTATACAGTTCATTCTCTTCTCTATTGTTTTTACTTTACTCACAGATACAAAATCATGTAGATTTAGTTAAAAGTAATGTGATTCATAAAGTAATGTGAGTCTGTGTTAGAGACACCCTTTGCTTCCGATTGTCCATTTAAAAAACACCACCCGCCCCCCCACCCCAAAAAAAAACAACTTAGTGTATCCATACACAAATAGGATGAATAACTTTCTAGAAGCTCCCTTCCAGAGACTTGTATGAGAAATTGGCAGGGAAGGTAGGGAAAGAACACCAGTATGTGTGGTAGGTTTCACTATTCGCCTTATTTTTCACTCCTTGATTCATAATATTTTGCCATGGCCTCATCGTAGATGAGATGGAAATAGATTGGAAATAATGTGTCAGTTTTGAGGAATAGTAGTAGGTGATGGGGTCTTTGCTTGTAATGTATTTATAGGTTTTATAGATGTATTAACTTTTTAAAGGTCTGTTAAGAGATACTATTTGTTAGATTTTTTTTATAACAAAAATAGAAGAGTTCCAACATTTTTTTTCAATATGTTTTAATTTTGTGTGTCTATAAGTTTTTCAGTAGCTTGTAATTTTTTTTTTTTTGTAAGGGGTTATTTTTCTGTCTAAATAGGCTCATCATCTTTTTAAGTTATTTTAATAATTGTTTTGTTTGTTAAATGAGCAGTGGCCCCTAGGAAAAATGTGGAATGTATATCTGAGTTCGTCATTGTATAAGTAAGTCTCTTTTTATTAGATTTAGGGGTGTATTTATCATATAATGTCTTAATGTTGTAGGCTGGCCTTTTGGTCTTTTATATGGGTAGATTTGAATATTTTGATAAATTTTTGGTACTTTGGTTTGGGAAATTTTGGTCATTGGGTAAGAGATTGTTTGTATAGGCCAGGATTTGGGCCATAAGTGTTTGGAAATAATAGTAATATCAGATCTACTATCAAGGAGACCAGAAAATTTTTTATCATTAATTTTGATATTTATATTTGGTTGGGCATATTTAGATACCAATGAAGACGCTTACTCCTTGGAAGAAAAGTTATGACCAACCTACACAGCATATTCAAAAGCAGAGACATCACTTTGCTGACTAAGGTCCGTCTAGTCAAGGCTATGGTTTTTCCAGTAGTCATGTATGGATGTGAGAGTTGGACTGTGAAGAAAGCTGAGTGCCGAAGAATTGATGCTTTTGAACTGTGGTGTTGGAGAAGACGCTTGAGAGTCCCTTGGACTGCAAGGAGATCCAACCAGTCCATTCTGAAGGAGATCAGCCCTGGGATTTCTTTGGAAGGAATGATGCTAAAGCTGAAACTCCAGTACTTTGGTCACCACATGCGAAGAGTTGACTCATTGGAAAAGACTCTGATGCTGGGAGGGATTGCGGGCAGGAGGAGAAGGGGACGACAGAGGATGAGATGGCTGGATGGGATCACTGACTTGATGGACATGAGTCTGAGTGAACTCTGGGAGTTGATGATGGAAAGGGAGGCCTAGCGTGCTGTGATTCATGGGGTCGCAAAGAGTCAAACACGACTGAGCTAGTGAACTGAACTGAACTGATGTCTATAAGGATTGTTTTTGATCTGTATTGTTGAACCCATTTGTCCGCACATTATTAGAGGAGTTAATAGAAATGTAAAGTGAAAGAAGTAATTAAGCAATTTTTCTCCCTTTTTGAATTCTCATAGAATTTGACATGACATCATAATTTGAATCTATTTTTTTGTAATTTAAATCAATTAATTCAGGGTGGACAGTAATTTTTTTAGAAGCCAAACTAGATTGGCCAAATAAAAGACTGAAGTTTTGTGGGGGCTGGGGTCTAAAAATTCTAGTACGTATTTTAGAAGGGACTGTTTGAGGGTAAAGGAAAAAGTCATTTAGGGCTGGTATATTGATGGCAGCACTGTCGGGTGTTGAGGGTTTGAGGGAAAGATAGAATTTACCCCTGGTTTTTGAGGTCCCCTGTTTGGAATTTTTTGGAATAGGTTTTTTTTCAACATCAAATTTAGATTTACAATTTTTGGCTCAATGTATTCTTCTACGCCAGCGAGGGCAAATTTTTGGAGGTCTTTTATTAGCCTTTTTAAGGTACTCCCTTTTTAAATGGTTTTTATTTCTCCATGTAAAGCACCTATGTTTTAAAAAAGGTAGTAGCCATTGTTTCAGCTAGCATTTGTATCTTTTGAGTTTTTGATCCTAGATTGTGATAAGCCTTTAAATAATTAGTAATAGTTCCAGTCTTACGAATTGTAGCAATAGCTCTTTGACATTCTTGATTTGCATTTTCATAAGCAAGTAATTTTTCTAGCTGTTTATTGGGCCTTTTGTAAAGTTTTATCATCTAATTCATATTCATGTAATAAGTGTTTTGCCTGTTGTTGAATATTAGGAGGGCTAGAATTTATCTCAAAATGGCCAGAAATCAGTTGGAATATTTTTTTTGTTGTTTAACATTCCCCAACAATTTCCAATCCAATAGCTACCTTTCTGTTCCTTGACTTTGAGCTTGGAAATGTGACTTGTTTTGGCCAATGATAAATAGGCACAAGTGATAGTTTGCTAGTTTCCTGCCTGAGTCAAGTTCACACATGTCTCTCTCTGCTTCCTGACTTGCACTGTTGTCACTGCCAGAAGGAGAATATACCTTGGGTAGCCTGTTGATTACAGAGGGTGCCGAGTAAAGTTGTCTAGATGGGCATGCGCTATGTTGTGCTTAGTCACTCAGTCATGTACAGCTCTTTGGAAGCCCATGGACTATAGCCCACCAGGCTCCTCTGTCCATGGGGTTCTCCAGGCAGGAATATGGAGTGGGTGGCCCTGTACTTCTCCAGGATATCTTCCCAACCCAGGAATTGAATAGCAATTGACCCCAGCTGGCCCACAGACATGTGAACAATATTAGATGATTGTTCCTTTAATTCACTGGATTTTGAGATATTTTGTATTTGTTATGCAACAATGTCTGTGACTAAATCCTCATGTGTAGAGAAAGAATCATATTGAGTTAGTGTTAGTTTAATGCTATTCTTGGTGAATGAAATATAGTATTGTATTGGTCAGTAAGACATTGCCAGCATGATAGTTTGATTTCTATTATTTCTAAACATTATCTTGATAAGCAGGATAAAGTCACTGAGCTCATGATAATTAGAAAAATGCTTTAATGATCAGATTTAATATTCTACTTCTGACATAATAAACTTAAAGGAGTTATATCAATAAAGACTGGCTGGGCTCTTGTGGGTGTAATGTGATGGGAAGGTCTGAGGAAAGTGGTACTCTAATGGATTACTGTGTCACTGTGTAACATTCTTCCTTTAACGATGATAGGTGTGTGCCAAGTTGCTTCTGTCGTGTCCGACTCTGTGCAACCCCATAGATGGCAACCCACCGGGCTCTCCCATCCCTGGAATTCTCCAGGCAAGAACACTGGAGTGGGTTGCCATTTCCTTCTCCAATGCAAGGAAGTGAAAAGTGAAAGTGAAGTTGCTCAGTCATGCCCAACTGGTAGCGACCCCATGGACTGCAGCCCACTAGGCTCTTCCATCCATGGGATTTTCCAAGCAAAACAGCCCAGAAATCCTGCTAAATGTCTCTGGCCAGCTTCCTCTATAATCATCCCAGCATTTATTCTAAAGCTTCATTATTATTCTGAGACTTCTTTGGTTTCCCACTCCTCTCCTACTCAAAACAATGACTTTTATTTTTATTTCACATAGAAAATGGAGGCTACATGAATTACCTCAATTTTCTTCCCTTCCATTTGTATACCTATTAGCATTGGCACCGACCTCAGGAATTCTTCCTATACAAAGCTTCTCTAATGCAATGCTAATTTATTCCCATGAGCTCTTGATTCCTGAGTCCTCAACCTTTCATTGTCCACTGAATCTTTTAGTACACAAGCATGCTGACATATCGTCCACCTTCACACACATTCCAACTCACTCTCCTCTCTAGCTATCTTTATACAACTCTGTTTTCTAATCAAACTTATAGAAAGATTAATTTCCAGTTTAAGCCTTAATAGTGTTATTCATTTCGACTAATTTTCCACTAGACACACCACGAAAGTCAAACAAAATACATAAACTGTTTAGAAACATTATAGTACTAATGCAAGGAGGATTTGAGGGACCATAATTTTGAAAGGAAGAGGGCACACAGAAGTCAGTTTTTCACTAACATCTGCTTTTTACCAGGGGTAATTCACCACTTTTTGTTATAGAAGAATAAAATTACTCTGAAGGGAGGCAGATTCTCTGTGCTGAGGAGAAAAATGTTAGTTAGGGGCTGCCAAAGTAGCTAGTACTGGAGGAGAAAAACCCTACTGAGGAGGGAACTGCAGAAATGAAACATTATTTGGTAATAAAAAGGAATAGAGCATTCACATGATACACACCATGCATGCTGTAACTCATCCAGTACCTGCTAAGATAATATTTAATAAAATTTCAACAAGAAACTGGAAAAAGAAAAATAAAACAAAAGATACTGGAATAATCCTAAAGTATTAAATAAAGGAGAAATGATAAAGGACAAAATAACAAGAGAAGGAAAGGAAATAAGAAAGAAAAGATTTTTAAATCACTGTTAGTACTTACAAGAAATGTAAATTGAATAAATATCAATAATACAGTCAAATGCTAACGACTGTCAGACAGAATAAAAAAGCAAAATCCAAATATATGTTGTTGATAAGAAACATATGTTAAATATAAGGGCAAATAAAGATTTAAGAAGAATATTAAGCATAAAAACCCTAACAGAAAAAAGCTAGGACAGCTATCTTAACTGTAGAAAAAAGTGTACTTTAAGGCAAAATTATTAGAAGATACAATGATAAGCATTTGATTTTGAGAAAGATAATTCAATGGAAAGAGTAATTCTAAATTTACATATATCTACCACAGCCATAGAATTCATACAACAGAAATTTATAACAACAAAAATAGAATTAGACAAATTGACAATCCTATTTAGACAGTTAAATTCACTTGTCTCAGTAATTGAGAATGAAGAGCAGAAAATAAGATAGTAAGATTAAAGATGACTTAAGAAACACAAATAATCAATTTGAACTAATTATCATATATCAATCACTATATCCAACAGTGACAGATTACTTATTCTTTTTAAGTATGCAAAACACATTTATCTGGTTTGCTATAGTAAACGAATGTATATCAAACTGATAAATGAAGATAACGGGATTAAAATATGTTAATAATCAAAGAAAGTAATAAAAGAGAAATTATAGAAAAAATATAAAATAAATATAAAACAAAAAGATGTAAAAGGATCTGGTAATTTCATAAAATTATATAGTAATTATATAAAATGTAAATTGGATAAATGATTCAATGTTCACAAGTAGGAGTATTTATTGCTTTTAATATGTCAGTTCTATCCCAACTGTGTTAAAGAATCTATACACCCGCCCACAGAAATTATATGTGCAGACCAACAAATTGTTCTATTATTTATACAGAAAAGCAAAGGGCCAAGCATAGCTAATACGATATTGAAAAGGCATCAGTAAAGGAAGACTCTGCTACCTGATTTAAAGAACTACTATAAAGTATAGTTACAGCAGTTGAGATATATTGTACTGATGCAAGAATAGACAAAAAGACAAAGAAATCAACATATACAATGTGAAACAGATATATTCACATACTGCCATCTGCAAAACAGCTGTGAAGGACTTTTCTATAAATGGTGTTGGTTCCTTGAGATTTCTACATGAGAAAAACACTTAATCCATATATGATATTATGGACAGAAATCAATCACAGATGGATTGTAGACTTCTATGTAGAAAGCAAAACAATGAAGCTTCTAGAAAAAAAATGGCAAATATCTCCATAATCTTGAACTGGGCAAAATATAGTAAATATTACACAAGAGTATTAATAATTTGAACTTTGTTAAAAGTAATATTAAAATTTCTCCTCTTAAAAACACCATTAAGTGATAGACAAGTCATGCTATGGAAAAATATATTTGTGCTACTCATGTTGAAAAAGATACTCAGAACACATACAGAACTTGAACAAACCAACAAAAAGACAGAAAACCAAGTTTAAAGAATCATCAAAAGATCTGAATGTGTATTTCACAAAAGAATGCTAAAATAATTAGGCTTCAGAAAGATGCAAATTAAAATTACAGTGAATTAGAATATATAACTGCCAGACTGGCTAAAATGGAAAAGATGGAAAACAGTAAATGCTGGCATAGACACAGAGCAACTGTTTTGTTGACAGAATGTAAATTAGTACAACTTTAGAAAACTTTATGCTTTTTTATTAATGTCAAATGTGTGTCTACAGGACGATTTAACAATTTCTTTTTTAAAAATAAGCCTTCCCTGGTGGCTCAGAGGGTAGAGTATCTGCCCAAAATGCGGGAAACCCAGGTTCAATCCCTGGGTTGGGAAGATTGCCTGGAGAAGGAAATGGCAACCCACTCTGATACTCTTGCCTGGAAAACCCCATGGATGGAGAAGCCTGGTAGGCTACAGTTCATGGGGTCACAAAGAGTCGGACTCGACTTCACTTTCATTTTTTAGATACATACCCAAGAGAAATAGGCACACAACTCCCAAAATATATGCACAAGAATGTTAATAGTAGCAAAGGTTATAATAACTGAAAACTGACCGTCACTTTAACAATGAAGAACTTTTCACCAACAGGACTAAAAAAGTGGTTATACGTTTTCAAGTATATTCATACAATTGAATACAATGAAATGCAAAACAGCAAATTAGAGTTACATGCAACAACAGGGGTGAATTTTGCACTCAATGCTTGAGAGAAAGAAGCTAGATACAAAATAGTATGTTTTATATGATACCATTTGTACAAGGCTGAAAAACAAGCAAATATAACCCATGATGATAGAGATCAGTATAGTGGTTGTCTTCTTGAGGTGGGTGGTTATGACTGAATAGAGACACAATAGAACCTTCTGAGGAGCTGGAAATTTTTTATGTCTTGAACTGAGTGACTGTCACACAAGTGTATCTGAACATAAGTATTCACTGAGCCTTTCCCCTGAAGCACTCTCTCTCTCTTTCTCCCTCTCTCTCTTTGTATTTACTGTCTCTTAATTCCTCACTATGACCACTTCACTACATGCTGCCACCAGCTTTACCCCTCACCACTCTACTAGTTACGTCCATCAATCACAACCCTTTGTCAAATTCAATGAATATTTTATTTTTGTGCTTTTCTATTTTTAAGTTTATCTTTAATTGGAGGATAATGCTTTACAATGTTGTGTTGGTTTCTGATGTACAATAACGTGAATCAGTCATAAGTATACATACATCCCTTCCCTCATGAATCTCCTTCCCAGTCTGCTCCCCATCCTACGTCTCTAGGTCATCACAGAGCACTGGACTGAGCTCCTTGTGTTATACAGCAACTTCCCACTTAGCTATCTATTTTACACATGGTAATGTATGTGTTTCAATGCTATTCTGTCAATTCATCACATCCTCTCCTTCCTTCACCGTGTCCACAACTCCATTCTCTACATCTGTGTCTCTAATCCTGTCCTGAATGGATATTTTTAAATTCCAGCATTCCTTTACACCTTTGCTGCTGCATTTCATATCATTTATTGTCCTTCTGTCCCTTACTATTTCTCATTCACCAAACTACCAGTCTCTGCTGTCTCCGTGCCCTTCCATGTTCTATCAAAGAGTTGACTATGGTTTCCAGTAGCACAGAGGTTGCCTTGGTACACATGATTTCAAAATGCCTGCTCTGGGCAAATGGTTTAGAAGAAGGCAATTGCTCTGAACAAATGAATTAGCAAGAGGACCTCTGTTGGATTCAGCCAGTTGTGCTGCAGGGAAGATGGCCTTTCCAATGAATAGACAGCCACCTTTCAGCCTAATTTCCCCCCTTCCTTGGTGAGGAGCCCTTATGCAGAACTTCACCTGGATAACTCTTCCTTGTGATAGCTTGCCTTGAATAAGTTTGTTAAAATCCCCCTCATCGGGTGTCTCAGTTCAGGTGTGGACTTCTCTATGATACATTCCCAGCCTTAAGCAGCCTGGCACAGGCATCCACTGGCTCATTGCATCCTGCCATCCTCCAGTAGAGCGGTGAACACATTATTGTTATCTGCATGTCCGACTCCAACCAGAACAATCATATCTAAGGGCAGAAAATGTATCTTTCCAAATTTGTAAATTTAGTAACATAATGGGCTTCCCAAGGAGTGCTAGTGGAAAAGAACCTGCCTGCCAATGCAGGAAATGTCAGACGCAGGTTCGATCCCTGGGTCAGGAAGATTCCTAGGAGGAGGGCACAGCAATCCACCCCAGTATTATTGCCTGGAGAATCCCACTGGAGAGAGGAAAGTGGCAGGCTACAGTCCACAGGGTCACAAAAGTTTGGACACGACTGAAGAGACTTAGCAAAAATGCATGCACACACAATGTGGCCTATACAAAAAAAGAAAAAACAGTAAAAAATATGTGCTGAATAAATGATTGAATAAACCCAGTAGCAAATGAAGTCAAAATAATAATATCAACAAGAATTACATGGTAATTGAAATGACACATTCAGAGCCACATTTGGAAAACTGAAAAGTTCAGAGGTTTTGAAAGTTAATGGATTTACACATAATGTGTGCTACGTTGTGTCTGACTCTTTTTTCCTCATGGACTGCTTAGTAGCCTGCCAGGCTCCTCTGTCCATGGGATTCTCCAGGCAAGAATATTGGAGTGGGTTGCTATGCCCTCCTCCAAGGGAGCTTCCTGAGCCAGGGATCATACCCTCATCTCTTAATCTCTTGCATTGGCAGATGAGTCTTTACCACTAGCGCCACCTAGAAAGCCCTTACATAGAATAAAAAAGTTAATTTTAATCCTTTTAAACATAAGGCCTCTATAAATCATTTATATTTATTCAGTGTATATTTATATAGTCTTCTCCTAAATAGCTATATTCTATAAACTAAATAATGTTGAGTTCTACTTATCTGTACTTGTCTTAGGATGAGTCCCTTGGACTACAAGGGAATCAAATTAGTTAGTTAGTCTTAAAGGAAATCAACCCTGAATATTCATTGGAAGGACCAATGCTGAGGGTGAAGTTCCAATACTTGGGCCACCTGATGCAAAAAACCAACTCGTTGGAAAAGACCCTGATGCTGGGAAAGATTGAGGGAGGAGGGAAAAGGGGTAACAGAGGATGAGATGGTTGGTAGGCATAACTGACTCAATGGACATAAGTTTGGGCAAACTCCAGGAGATAGTGAAGGGCAGGGAAGCCTGCCATGCTGCAGTCCATGGGATCACAAAGAGTTAGACATGACTTAGTGACTGAACAACAAAACTGACAATTTAAAGGACTTGTTGGGTATATAAAAGTAAGGCAGTATAATTATCTCTCTTCAGATACTACAGCAACAAAATGCCATATAAAATTTACTAACCCACCCCCAAGCATTCCTATCTAAAGTTTCAACACTACGCACAGTGACATAGAAAAATACAAAGCCATATAAAGTGAGATTTTGAAGATATTTTGCAATATTTCAAGAATTTACATTTTGAATTTCATTTCTGCAGTGATTACTATAAATAAATTCCTCTTTAGAATTTTGAAAATATCAAATAATTAGGTGAAATTATTTTGTATGAGCTCATTTGTTATCTAAGACAGTGTGCCAGACACTGTGGGTGACATATAAGAATAAATAAGTTATTAAAGCATTTTCCATTTTCAGTGTGGGAAAGACAAACAGCTAGACCAATGATCTGAGATGCAGACATTACTTAGTTTGCCCTCTGTGACATCCCCTACCAGAAGTGGAAGTCTGGCAGACTGTACCACCACCAGGTTTTAAGAAGTATAAAAAAATAACTTTTTAAAAGAAGATGACCATTTAACTATCATTTTGTAGGGAAAAACCTAGTCATTGGTTGCTTTTATTGGATACTTGAATTCTTGGTCAAAAGGGTTCTGAAGAAAGACTTATTAGTAATAGAGTTTTTCCATTAATGACATTCTCATATCTAGCTCTTTTCCCCCAGTATAGATCAAACAGAGAAACTTCCTTTCTGAATCATTACTGCCATTCACACTCCTAAGTTCATATATCATGTGATATCTCGGGGGGAGTTCAGCTCTCAGTATCGCTGCTGCGGCTCTTCACTTATATTGGCTCTTCCATTTGTACTTATGCTGGGACATGTGCGTGACATCTTTTCAGTGTGAAATGATTATTTCGCTCTCACTGGCTCTTATTCTACTTCTACTTTTACCTCTCAGGTTCAGAATTCTTAGCCTTCTTGAGCAGATGAACTACAGCAATTTCTCCTCCTCTAAAAGTTCTACATTTTGAGGTGCTCTCAGCCGCAGAATTGCAATGGGACACAGATGTGAAAGTTGAGGATGTAGAGGGGTTTGAGACTTCTCCTTGCCCGTCCTGCTGTCTCAGGAAAACAACCCACGTGTCTGCTCACAAAATTCAATCTTTCTTCTCTCACTAGAAGTGCAGTTTACTAAAAATATATGCTTTCTTTTTAACTCCGGATGAAGGGAAAGAGAAAGAAAGAAGAAGAAAGTAGGAGCTGAAAGACCCATTTTTGTCAACTTATATAAAGAAAATTAAGTTTTAGGAAGAGATTTTCCTTGGGAAAGAAACAAGAAGATGTTTATTAGGCTGCTTTGTGTTGTCTGCCATTTAAAAAATAATGTCATTATGATTGTATTTAAGTAGCTGACCTGTATTTTATATAGGAAAATAAATTAAGAGTCATAATTAGGTTGCTTTCAAGTTTCTCTGAAATAGTGAGCATGTTAATAATTTGAAGTTTAGGAATGAAGTGAGATTCCCAGTTGAAATAATGACATTTTGCTTAAATTATTTTTTTTTAACTTCTATCCTGTTTTGGTCTTGTCTTGTTTTCAGCATATCATTTAAGGTTTTAGCTGAAGAATAGACATAACACTATTTGCAAGTGATAATAAGGACCTAACACATACTACTCAAAAACTGAGGGATAGATTCAAATGGTTTCAAGGAATTAATTGCATGAATAAAGAAAGAATGGTTGTCGTCTTGTCTGAGAATTGGAAACAGGGAAGAGGAACAGTTTTGAAGGAAAGACATGTAGAGCTTGAAAGCTCTCCAGATCTCCTATAAGAAACATTTCATAATGTTGCCAAAACACCAGTCAGAGAATTAGGAAGTGAGACACATCTAGAGAGAGAGTTTTAATAATATTTGGCACAAAAGTGAAAGTTGAAATAGTTGCAACTGTTTGAATTTGCCAAACTGAAATGTGTAAGGGGAGAGAACATAGTGGAGGCAAAAATGAGAGGGTAAATTAAAGAAAAAGATCAGAGTTAGAAAGACAGTACAGATATTTCAGATTTGTAGAAGGCAAGTGAGAGGAGTAATTGTTCTAATGAGATGGATGAAACTGGAGCCGATTATACAGAGTGAAGTAAGCCAGAAAGAAAAACACCAATACAGTATACTGACACATATATACGGAATTTAGAAAGATGGTAATGATGACCCTGTATGTGAGACAGCAAAAGAGACACAGATGCATAGAACAGTCTTCTGGACTCTGTGGGAGAGGGAGAGGGTGGGATGATTTGGGAGAATGGTATTGAAACATGTATACTATCATGTAAGAAACGAAGTGCCAGTCTATGTTCGATACAGGATACAGGATGCTTGGGGCTGGTGCATGGGGATGATCCAGAGAGATGATACGGGGTGGGAGGTGAGAGGAGGATTCAGGATTGGGAGCTTGTATACACCTGTGGTAGATTCATGTCAATGTATGGCAAAACCAATACAGTATTGTAAAGTAAAATAAAGTAAAAAAAATAAATAAATAAAACTTAAGTGGATTATATTTGAAAAAAAAAAAGAAAGGAAAAGTTTCAACCTTGTTAATTTATGCTGATAGAAATTCAGAAAATTAGACAATAGGGGATAGATTGAGGAGGAATCATGGTATACGAAGTGTTAGCATAAGGAAAAGCTGAAATTCTTGAAGACTGATTAGAAAAATTTGGGTAGAATAAACACATACGACAGACAAAGGACATAATTGTTGAAGAACTCTAGAGAATATCCTGGTATCATTAACACAAATATAAAGACTTGTCTTAAAAAGAAGTGTGTTTTGTTGTTGTTTGTTTTGTTTTTACTTTGATATTGGAAGAAAAAGAGCAAACCTAATGGTGGCTATATACAAGGAGAATTTACATAATAGGGGAAGACTTGAGATTAATTCTCATCCAGATTTTCAGTTCATTAGGAGTTGAAGGTAACTGTTCAAAGATATGTGATATAGTATGTAGTCCTTCAGTATCTCTCAATAAGGGATTGGTTCCATGACACCCTGAAGATACTGAAATTCAAAGACACTCAAGTCTCTGATGTGCTGACACAATGTGTAATATTTACATATAACCTACACAATCCTCTCACATACTTTGAATCATTTCTAGAGTGCTTGTAATAAATACTTTGTGCTTGCTGTTGTGCTCGGTCATGTCTGACTCTCTGCGACCCCATGGTCTATAGCCTGTCAGGCTCCTCTTTCCATGAAATTCCAGGCAAGAATACTGGGGTGGGTTGTCAGTTCCTACCCCAGGGGATCTTCTGTCTCTTGCATTGCAAGGCAGCTCCTGTGCCACTGTGCCACCTGGGAAGCCCTGTAATATCTGCTGCTGCTGCTGCTAAGTTGCTTCAGTCATGTCCAACTCTGTGCAACCCCGTAGACAGCAGCCCACCAGGCTCCCCCGTTCCTGGGATTCTCCAGGCAAGAACACTGGAATGAGTTGCCATTTCCTTCTCCAATGCATGAAAGTGAAAAGTGAAAGTGAAGTTGCTCAGTCGTTTCCGACTCTTAGCGACCCCATGGACTGCAGCCCACCAGGCTCCTCCATCCATGGGATTTTCCAGGCAAGAGTGCTGGAGTGGGGTGCCATTGCCTTCTCCGCCTGCAATATCTAACACAATGTAAATGCTATGTAAATATTGCATTCACAGTAAAAGAAGTTTTGTTTTTTGGAACTTTCTGAAAAGTTTTTGTTCTTTTTTTTTTTTTTTCTGAATATTTTTGATCCAAGGTTGGTTGAATCCATGGATGAGGAGCCCATGTATACAGGGCCCCGATTGTATATGTTGAGGCAAGATGACTAGAACAGCTGACGTGCACAATGTGAGTAAAAGTATATAGAGTAGCTTTTAGAACCCAACTAAGATTGGTTAGCATGAATTTAGACTGTAACCATTTTAAATGCTTTGTGGTTATTTTTTTTCCCAGAAATACTTACAATTGCAAAGTCACGATTTTTTTTTTTTTAAATTTGCATTTGAGTCCACTTAACATGAGCTGAAAACTTCAAAATCTGGCAGAAAAACAAATGGAGTATGGAATCATGTGAGGCAAGGATAAGAAATGCTAACCTGTGTTAATGAATAGAGTCAATAGCTTCAAAATCATAATAAAGCACATTCAAAGGAATTGAATATTTAAGAAAAGTAAGTTTCAAATTAATATGCAATTTTTCAAATATTTGTGGGTAATGGAAATTACAAGAATGTATGTTTATAACACATTTCTGACAAAATTTTATTTTTAGTAAAACCTGAGTGCTAAAAAGCTAACTTAGGAATGCATTGGAAATTCCTTGAAAAACAAGATAAAATGTAAAGGTGCTGGGGGAATCCTTATACAACTTCCAACATTGTCCCATAAGTAAAAGAAAATGGAAGGAATGCCATGAATGTAAATGAGATTTACATTAATCCTGCCAAAAATCAAAGTACTCTGAACTCTTCCCAAAGTTGCCCTCAGAAGTGCTTGAAAGAAAACCAGGAGAGATAGCATACAAAGTAAGAGCAGATGCTAAAGCCAGACTGGAACAACAAACAACAAAAAAGAAACCACCTTCGGATGACACATTACTACTTGAGGGAGCAGAACTTGCAACTTCAACAAGAGGGACACTAAGCCATTTAGATAGAACAAGAAAAACAGGAAGCAGGCGCAATAGCAGAAGTTCTCAGTCTTTCAAATGAAAGCCTCCCAACCCCTGTTTCTATCTGATCAAGTAGACAGGAAGTGGCTTCTCTATGAGAGAGATCAAATACAATATTTTCTAGTTTTCATCCAGGATAAGAATTTTTATTGGTATATGCAATGGAGGAAGATAGGGTGGAAAACTGAGGGTATTTGCAAGGAAATAATTATTTTAAAAAGTTCATTACTTTTTAATGAATGAGTTAAACTCATTCATTGAGTTAAAAGGAAAAAAAAAATGAAGCACATTGAGAAATGGAGAGAGCATAATGGAATCAATGGATTCTGCAGAGACATAAAAGATTTTCATGAAAGAAAAATTTGCAAAATAGGAGGGAAAGAAGTTATGATTAAGAAGCAGAGTTTTAACATGAACTGTTGACTTCATTTTTTAAAAATTAAATGCTAACTTTTTTTCTTAATAAATAATCTGTAAAAGCAAGAACAACTCTTTGTTATATATTTGTTGGCTTTCCCACAAGCTGGCTTTAAATGGCCTTACCTGGCACAGTGAATGGGTGAAAGTTACTGATATGCTATGCAGACATGTTCCCATATCACCAGAGAAATGGCTCACCAGTTGTGAAATAGCAAGAGGATGATGAATGCCATTGCTGTTATTTAATGAATATATAAGCAAAGGTGGTATAAGGGACATGACTGAGTGACTGAACTGAACTGAACTGAATATAAGGCAGAATCAAAGGCCGTTATTTTTAGGAGTCATGGGGACAGGAGGAACTATTTGTACAGTAATCTAACATTGAGAGTTTTTTGACATTCCACATTTCATCATGACACAGAATCAAATTTTGATTATTTGAGTTAAACTTTATGTCTTTATAGGGAACTCTCCTCTAGCACTTAGGACTCATGTATGCCATGTGGTTATTTACGCTAGATTTTTCATCTGATATTATTCCATCTTTCTTTTTTAATTATTATTCATTTTTTTTTACTTTACAATATTGTATTGGTTTTGCCACACATCAACATGAATCCGCCACGGTGTACACGTGTTCCCAATCCGGAATCCCCCTCCCCCTCCCCCCAACACCATCCCTCCGGGTCATCCCAGTACACCAGCCCCAAGCATCCTGCACCCTGCATTGAGCCTAGACTGGCAATTCGTTTCTTATATGATATTATACATGTTTCAATGACATTCTCCCAAATCATCCCACCCACTCCCTCTCCCACAGAGTCCAAAAGACTGTTCTATACATCTGTGTCTCTTTTGCTGTCTCACATACAGGGTTATCGTTGCCTTATGACCCAGCAATCCCACTGCTGGGCATACACACCGAGGAAACCAGAATTGAAAGAGACACGTGTACCCCAGTGTTCATCGCAGCACTGTTTATAATAGCCAGGACATGGAAGCAATCTAGATGTCCATCAGCAGATGAATGGATAAGAAAGCTGTGGTACATATACAGATGGGCACGACGAGGCATCCAGTGCGGTAACGCAACCGATCCCGGAGAAGCCGGCGGGAGCCCCGGGGAGAGTTCTCTTTTCTTTGCCAAGGGCAGGGCGTCCTGGAATGAGTTCCACCGGAGAGAGGGGCCCGTGCCTTAGAAAGCGTCGCAGTTCTGGCGGCGTCCAGTGAGCTCTCGCTGGCCCTTGAAAATCAGGGGGAGAGGGTGTAAATCTCGCGCCCGGCGGTACCCATATCCGCAACAGGTCTCCAAGGTGAACAGCCTCTGGCATGTTGGAACCTGGAGAAGGGTTCCATGTGAACAGCAGTTGAACATGGATCAGTCGGTCCTGAGAGATGGGCGAGCGCCATTCCGAAGGGACAGGCCATGACCTCCGTTGCCCTCAGCCGATCGAAAGGGAGTCGGGTTCAGATCCCCGAATCCAGAGTGGCGGAGATGGGCGCCGCGAGGCATCCAGTGCGGTAACATATACACAATGGAGTATTATTCCATCTTTCTTACAGAAAGTTGATAGAACCAAACAGGTGGCCAGAAAACTGAAAGGGAAGTTGCAAAATTTAGGACTTTATAATGAACGATTTTGAACCAAGATTTATTAGAGTTTTCAATAACTGACAGAGAGCAGCAATAAGGAGGGAGAGAGGGTGCTCCATTTGAGATAATGGGCCTCAAAGGAGGTTTTATATGACAAATCGAGAGCCTTAAAGAAGCCCTAGGGACTGGTGCATCTTCTGGATATTAACTGCTGAGTTGTAGTGAACAAGTTGCTCCCATTGAAAAAGGAGGTCAGGGGAGCAGTGACTTAAAAAACATCTTGCTTCAGTTAAATCATGGAGGTGGCAAAGATGAAGCTGAAAATAGGGAAAAGTTAATTGAGAACAGAAGATGTTTGTAGGAAGCTGAGGAGGTTGACGTTCAGACTAGATTTCAAGAAAAAACGCAAAGAGAAACCTTGTATTTCCAGCAGTGACCATGTAAAATTGGGATGGGAAGTATGGTAGGAGATCCCAATAGTTGCTGAAAGAAAAGTGGGTGATTGCTTCTAATGCAAGGCTCTATGCTCTAGCAGTTTACAGGGCAGTGGCTCCCCAAATCACTCTAGGCATCACTTTTCTAAAGGCCTCTAAAAGGCACCTGGCATCTAAATATTCTCTTATTTATCAACACTGAAGAATTAGTTGTCTTCTGTTCCCGTGGGATTTGGTGGTTTTCTATATATATATTTTAATATATTGTATATTTTTATTTTAATATTTTATATAACAAATATATAATATGTATATTTTATACAAACATACAAAATATACATCTTATATATATTTTTATATGTTGATGAAGTTGTACTTTTTTCTTTGACTGGAAGTGTTACATCTTAGATTATAAAGGACAGAGTGCTTAATAAGGTACTTAGTCTTAGATCCAGGCAATAGTAAACTAGTAATTATATGCATAATAATAATAGTACACCAGTGACTTCTCTACTAGTTGCTAGCATATACTTTTATTATGAATTATTTTATGTTAGACATTGTTTTGTTCCTTTATCAATCAATCAATCAGAAAATCAGTCTTCTAACTAAGTAATTGGGTTCTTCATCCAAGAAATTTGGAACGATGACTGAGGCTAAGAGGTAGCAAGTCAGTTTGGGCTGGTCTCCTAGTGAGGGAAGGTCTTCATTAGGGCTACAAGCAGTTACTTGTCAGAGGTCTTGTGTTTGTTCTAAAGCCGAGATGAAATGAATCATTTTATTGGAGATTTAGGAGTACTGTCAATTCTTTTGATGACTGGGAACCAATTTAGCAAGGTAAATAGAAATGTAGATCATGTGTAGGTAAGTGGATAAGGCCACAAACAGTGATTGTAACAGCACTAAATCTCAAGGGCCTCCTACAGTTACCTTAATCTAGGCATCATAAAGTCAGATTCAAGCATTTACTGGAAATCTACCATGTGGTAGCCACAGTGCAAGGTGTCACCTCATCTCATCCTGGTAACAACTACCCTGTGAAGGATATATGATTTGCCACATTTCACAACTGTGAGTCAGGCCCTATGACTCTAAGTTTAGTATTTTTTCTACTATATATGGCTATCATTCAAGATCATAGGTTTTTTTTTTTTTCACAGTAGAAAACAAATAGATTCTTAGAGCTTAATAACGTATTTATTAGCACTATTTCTTTTCTTTCTTTCTCTCCCTCTTTCATTCCCTCCCTTCCTTTCTTTTCTTCTTTATTCCAAAATGATAGACCAGTACAAACAAATAGGTAAGCAGATTTAGACAAAGAGAGATTTATGGTACAAAATATTATCAGAATCATGAGTAAGATACATCAATTTGCTATTATTACAAGGGGAAGGGTTTTGAGCTCATGAGAAATCAAAGGAGGGAATGTGTGTATGTGTGTGTGATACTGGGGTGGGTTGCCATTCCCTATCCTACTCCATGGCATCTTTCCCACCCAGGGATAAGTCTCTTGTGTCTCCTGTACTGGCAGGTGGATTCTTTATCATTGCACTACTCGGGAAGCCCCAAGGGAGAGAGAGAGAGTTTAATATGTGCCTTATAGTGTTTATATACTATACCATCATTTCCATTTCCTTTTTGAGTTACTAACCAGAGTATGATAAAACATTAATATATCTCTAGTACTTTCCACTGTTCCTAATACTCACTGGAACCTCGGCAAACTTTTGTTGAGTAAATGAAAGAATAAGTGATTGGCTCAGAGTAACCATGAAATCGATTAATCATCTCATGAAAATACAAAAGGAATTGTAGGAATTAGCTCATGATTTTTTTTTTTTGTAATGGTTCACTCCCACCACTAAACTAAAGTGGATATAGCCCACAAAAATGTGGTTCATAAATCAGCACTGCTCTGTACCATTCTCTTTCTTAAATGCACCAGTCTCCCTCCGATTTTTCATTTACCCAATAAAGAGATCCGTTATAAGAATTTTAGTCCTCAAGTGTATACGTAAGATTGAACAAAAAGAAATTACCAATATTAAACCATAGTTATTAAAAATAATTATTTTACATACTGAATAACGTATTTTATAATTTTTACCTCTCCAGTAAGCTGCCACCACTGGCCCTTCAAATATGACTGTATTTGAATGCATGCCCAGGTCCTTAATCTTGGACGGCTTCATTTTCCCAAACACTTAGATTCTCTAGCATTCACAAATGTTATGCAACAAACACTTTCTGGATGGGTCCGTGAATAATCATATCAATTTTTATCAACTGTTGCTTTTCCTTTTTAAAGCTTAATAATGCCAGCAGCAAGAAGAATTTGTTATTCTCAGTTTTCTTCCTTCCAAATTAGGTAGAATATTCTGATCCAATATTAAATCTGCCACTTATTTAGAAATATATTGAATTTAACACTTAGACAATAATTCTTTTCTTAGAAAGACAGTATTCAAATATATATAGTCTTTGCAAGTTTTCGCAAAAGTTTAAAATTGCCTTAATTCAATCAACATTATATTCAACACTGAAACACAATAGGTACTTATTTTTAAACTTAAGTTAGGAAGATCGACAATGTAGCTTCTTTTAGAGCTTGTAAGGATCTTCCAAGACAAAATAGCATTTACTCAGGGAGACGAAAAGAAAATTCCCTTACAGCATTTTTGCCAAAGAAAGCAAGAACATGTGAAGCTAAAATATCTCGCCTTTTTTGGCTACTGTTCTATTTTGCTTTTCCCATTTGTTTCCCAAATATTGATATGGAAATGATAAAACAAAGAATAAGCTGTTTCCTAATTTTTTACAGCCAAACCTTTCTTTAAATTTCACAAATTAAAAAAGTATGTGTGTTCACTATTGTACAAGTTGTTCTGTGAAATAACTCTAAAAATCATAGTTTATATGCTACATTAGTGTGCGGTTGTGTGGTTTTTAAAGAAAGACTTCAGCAGCTCATAATGTGGTAGTTATTAAGGAAGCAGAATTTTTCCATGAATAGTGAAGGAGCTTGTTTATAAAATCTGCACTACAGAAATTGCTCAGTGACTGAAGTAGAGGAGCATGGCTCTTCTTAGGAGTTGTTTTGTTTTCTTTGTTAACAATCAACAGAGATTATGATTAACTCATAAGAGTTTTTGGACTGGGGTGTGGATATGACTCTAAGATAAGACCAATGACAATTTCATTATTGCTAATTAGAATTCTCTAGTGAGGTTTAAACCTGTAACGATTTTCAATGAGTATAATTTAGAATAAGATAGATGTAGATTTTACAACTCAAATATTCAATGTCTCTTTTCAATTGTCTCCTAAAACATCACCAACTTATATTAATAGATTTAAGGATACAGTTTCTCTGATGTTGATAATCTATTGGTAATGATGGTAATAGAGCTTCCATTAGTACCTTCTAAAATGCTTATATTAAAACTCTTAAAAGCTCTCAGTATAAAGATGATTTCTAGAAATGTAACAGTGATTTTCATTAATTTTCACAGTAAATGACTAACCACAAATTGTTTCAAAATTCCTTGCTTTCATTTAAGCTCTCTAGTCTCTAACCTCTAATTTTTGGGTAAGAAAAAAAAAATGCAGTAATACATGAGCCAAGGTATGTTCTGGCTTGGGTTGCAAAATTCTATGAAGAAGAATCCAAAGCAAACCAGAAAACTTTCACTTCATTACAACTGCATTAGGGTAAGAAGTCTAGTCTCCTCTCATAGTTGTTTTACGAGGTGATAATGAGGGGAAAATTCTCTGGCCTAGACAATAACACATATTTTAAAGTGGGTTACAACAGATCATTTCAACCTACCCAACTCAATGATAAAAGGGGTTTGAATGACATCTTCTGGTTGAGAATTTAAGTAGATCTTTTTTTAGGTAAAAAGAAAGAAGCGCTGAAACATATCAGTGGATCAGCAAACTAAAAGGTATATTAAAAAAAAAAATAAAGACAAACTTTTCCTTTTACCCACAATCATGGCTGTCTTGTAGGTTTCCGGTATATCACACTGGCTGTCTTAACAATTGGAGATGAGTAGGTCTGAATTCAGTATTGGTATTCCAACTCCTTCAAACTATGTACAATATTGTCCATAGTACTGTATAATATTCAGATATACTATAAATCCCAGAGAAAAAAAGATACTGTTGTTGTAAAAAAAGGTTATTGAGCATGAAATATGAAGAATATAAAATAAGCTACTTAAATTGTAAAATATGAATTATATTTTTGCTTTAAAATAACATCGATGTCACTCCATTAATGTTTTTATTGTAGAAATTAACAAAGAACAAACTATTAGTACCATGTCTTAGAGACACTGATCACTACCACAGTAAATTTTCTGTACTCTTCTGCCATTCTTTCTCTCTCCTCCTAACACACACTAGACATTTTCTATTTTTAAAAAATAGAAGCTTTGATTGGGTATATCATGGTGATATTAATAGTGGTAATGATAGTAACTGAGAAACCTTTGATTGGGTATAACAATCTAATAATAATAGTAATGACAATAATAATAATAATGTTTTCATGTTTAGTTTCAAAACTTAATAGCACTTTCATATTTATTAATCCATAAATCCTCACAGCAATTGCGTAAGAAAACCAAAGCTCAGTAGGTTAATTAACACATTCACTGACACACATCTATTAAGTAAAGGAATTGTGAAAGGATTCCCCCAACAAAGAATACAACTGAAAATATATTACGAAGTGTTATAAAAAGCTAACACTTTGACTATGTGCTGAAAGGAAGATCATTTCTTACATTGTATAGTGAATAGTAGGTGCTCTGCAATAGTTAAGGAATGAATAAATTAAGTAAATAAAGAATCAAACCATCCAATAATTACAGCTCTACATTTGTCGAGTTTCTAGGGATTTGATTTCCTTATACATACAAAAGTACAAGAAGATCTGGAAAAGAGAACATTACGTAGAATCCAAAGAACGAAAAGGGGACTTCCTTGGTGGCTCAGGCCATAAAGAATTCACCTGCAATGCAGGAGACTGTTCGATTCCTGGGTTCGGAAGATGCCCTGGGGAAGGGAATGGTTACCCACTCTAGTATTCTTGACTGGAGAATCCCACGGACAGAGGAGTCTGGTGGACTGCAGTCCACAGAGTCACAAAGAGTTGGACACAACTGAGCAACTAAGCACACACAAAGAATGGAATATCTTCACAAAAATATTTAAATATTTATTCAAATAGGCATAAAAAAGGAGTTTGGAAATTTTTTAAAAAATTAAGTACACCAATATTTTTATTTTAACTCACACTGCTTAAATTGAAAAGATACCCCCCTTTTAGAAAATGCTAAATATACTTTTTACCATAAAGAATGCCTAAATCCATAAAATAAGACACAAATTGTTGCTGTTCAGTCATCCAGTCGTGTCTGACTCTTTGCGACCCCGTGGACTACAGCGACCAAGTAAAACAACTTAATTATATGGGCTTATTTTTAAAATACTACTTTACATTCATAATATTTAGAATGTTCATTTAGGAAGAAGAGTAGAAAATTTAACGACCATGTCTTTAATTCCATTGGTTGGTACTTTGAGATAATAATATTTTGTTTTATGAATTAAATATGATCACATACAAATGTTATGCTTAAAATAAGGAAATATCATTTTAAATAGGAAAAGTTGGTGCCACAGTAAAGTAAACACACTGACGATGTTGACAAAAGTGGAAAGCTGGTGTTTAGCTGCCAATTTTCTCAAGGATAGGAAATTTGAGCCCAACTTTTATTGCTGGTAGTACATACATAGATTTAATGTTGAATGAGCCATGATAGAAGGACTCCATGAATAAGGAAGGATAAATGCCAATTAACTTAAAATGATTTGATATTCTTCATTAGTGCTAAATATTCCTGAATTGCCACTGCCTACAGATGCAAGACATAAAATCTCCCAATCTAGCTTTGCATATTTAGTAGCGTATGGAGTCTTGTCAGGCAGCCAAGAACTTCCTCAGTTACTTCATTCTGAAGAACAGGGGTTGCCTCTAATATAATACCTTGAACTGATTCTATTTAGGGTGTAATCTGCCTTGGGTTGCTATTAAGATATTGAATTTTATGAAACAGCTGTTTAATACCATTTGTGAATTAATGGAATCATCATGTAGAATAGAAAAGGCATAAAAAAATTTTAAAGATTACTTTAAAGCCAATTTCTTAATTAATGGTGTTTCAGAACTTTCTAGACTTTCCAAATTGAAATCCTCCAAGAAGATTTTCAATTACAAGGTAGACTATGGAAATTTATTACCAAAATTCAGGAATAATATTCTGAAGAAAAATCTGTTATGTTAAGATTTTTTAGTTCTTTCCTTTTATCTGAAATGAGTACAGTTGGTACAAATATTAAGTTATTGAAAAAATTGTATTAATGAAATACACAGACTTATGCACAGACCAATGAAATACACAGACTAATTCATCTTGCAGGATGAATCATAGGACTACTTTAGGGTACTTCCATGGAACCAAATCTAACATGTTAAAATGCCCAGGAAAATAAGCCAGGAATGTGGGAAGAGATTCCTATAGAAGAGCTATTCATTGTGTTAAAGTAATGAACTATTATCAAATGGCTAAGACTTTTTCTACACCAGAACCCATATAGATGTATTCGGATATTATTACTCTGGTTTGGATTGCAAAAAGTTCTTTAATGTCCCAGGAACAAATTCAATGATGTGTGTGTGTGTGTGTGTGTGTGTGTGTGTGTGTGTATTAGTTGTCAGTTGTGTCTAACTCTTTGCAACCTCATGGCCTATAGCCTGCCAGGCTCCTCTGTCCATGGAATTCTCCAGGCAAGAAAACTGGAGTTGGTAGCCATTCCCTTCTCCAGGAGATCTTCCCCACACAGAGATCAAATTGAGTCTCCTGTATTGCAGGCAGATTTTCTACTCTCTGAGCCTCAGTGATACAAGTATTTTATTCATAGCTGGACACTTTGAGAGAATACGGTATGTGAAAATCTCTGAGAATTAAACCTATACAAGTGTTTCTTACACCTTGGATTTAGGCTAGACTAATACAGTCCAGGGGCTTCCCAGGTGGCACTAGTGGTAAACAACCCGCCTGCCAATGCAGGAGACATAGGAGATGCGGGCTCTATCCCTGGGTCAGGAAGATCCCCTGGAAGTGGGCATGGCAACCCGCTCTAGTATTCTTGCCTGGAGAATCCCATGGACAGAGGAGACGGGCAGGCTACACTCCACGGTGTCGCAGAGTTGGACACGACTGAAGCGACTTAGCATGCATAGCATGCAGTACAGTCTAGGTTATATAGTCGGCCAGGGAAAGACAAAGCGATACAGGATTAATGGAGTGAACAGGGCAAGATGTACCTTGATCTTGGGGTGTTTGGAAATCAATCATAGCTGATAAGAACACATTCCCACAGAAAAATTTCAAAACACTTGTCTGGATTTTGGAGACTATCAAATTGTCATCCAGATTGACCTTATGGAATATCGTCATGAATAGGCATTTTGCTACCACATGGAGAAATTCACAATCATTTTCCATTTCATCTAGGCCAAACATGATCTTCTTTGGTAGAAATCAATTCTGATCTAAAGAGTATCCAATGACATGATCTTTAACAGAGTCCATAAGACTATTTGGAAGAAATCAGGTGTATCACTTACTGTGGGTCAGTCTTAGGCAGTTTGTTTGAGAGGTTGGAGCTGTCTGTTGGGATCTGTTTGTGTGTGTGTGTGTGTGTGTGATGAAAAATAGAACGGCAACAGATATAAAGTATACAATTTCAAAATATCAATTATTTATATTAAAGTAGTGCCTAAATAACATATATCTTAGAAGTTAGCCATCTTTTTGTTTGAAGTGATAGTCTCTTAATTTTAATTGACATTTTATACTGGTTATTCAGAAAGCAAATATTAATACCTAAAAATGGCAGTAGACTTTCTAAGAATGAACAAAAATGCCAAAATTATAATGGAAAAATAGGAGGATTTTAATAAAGGTAGCATACACCCAAAATCGGAGAAGGCAATGGCACCCCACTCCAGTACTCTTGCCTGGAAAATCCCATGGACGGAGGAGCCTGGTAGGCTGCAGTCCATGAGGTCGCTAAGAGTCGGACATGACTGAGAGACTTCACTTTGACTTTTCACTTTCATGTATCGGAGAAGGAAATGGCAACCCACTCCAGTGTTCTTGCCTAGAGAATCCCAGGGATGGGGGAGCCCAGTGGGCTGCCATCTATGGGGTCGCACAGAGTTGGACATGACTGAAGTGACTTAGCAGCAGCAGCAGCAGCACACCAAAAATAAAACATGTATATTTATTCTTCAGTTCAATATTTTAAAATTATTCTACTACATTGATAAATGTAGTTTAGGATTTGTTAGGGGAAAAAAAAATCCCTCTATAATTTACTTGTGGGTAAGATATGGATCTGACTATTGTGTTTTTTTCTTATTGGTAGCTAGAATATTACATGTAAACAAAAATGTACATGAAGATGTAAATGTCACATTTTCAAAGACTTGTTTATGCCAATTTTAATTGTTCTCTTAATCCTATAGTAAATAGACAAGTATTTTGGCCCTCACTCCAGTATTCTTGCCTGGAGAAATCTATGGACAGAAGAATCTGGTGGGTTACAGTCCATAGGGTCTCAAAGAGTTAGACATGACTGAAGCAACTTAGCATGCACACATGCCTCTTTTGGCAAAAAGTTAATCCAGAGTCTACCACTCACCTCATCTACCAGGCTCTTGAACTTTGGACCATTATTTTCCTACCTTAATCGTCCCAAAGACAGACCCCAGATAACTAGAGGAAACTCCTGCCCTCTGCAGCCTACTGGCATTATTCAAACCAGTCTGCTTACCCTCTTCTTTCCTATGAAACTACAATAATGGCTCTTGATAGAATTTTTCTCCTCTCTTTCTTCTCCTCCCTGGCTTTGGTCCTTCCCCACACTGTCGTGCAAGGCGTGGCCTGCTCCTTTCTTTTGAGAACTGTGAGGCACACACTATCTTTTCAGTGTCAATTATCTGCTGATCTGTTGGCCTTACCATACTGGAATAATAATAAAACTATTACTTCAAAACAATTTGATTGGTCTGTCAGTCATTCTAACCTTTTTCCTTACAGATACTCTTTTGTGTATTATTTTGTAATACTCTCAAATATTTTGTAACACAAAAGCCCTCTCACTATTTTTTGAATCCCATAGTAATATGGTTAGCTGAATAAAGATCTGAATAAGTTAATATGAGCATGCTCCAAGAAAGTTTCTTCAAATATATCCTACATTAGAAAATGTAGGAAAATGTTACATTTAACTTTTAGAAATATCCAAAATAATAGAATAAAAATGGTGAAGAAAATAAGTATAAAACTAGATGTGAAGAGATTGGAAATTTTGTCCCAAATTTACTATGTAACTTGTTATCTTAGAAACATCACTAAGCTGTCTCAGCCTCTTATCTTTCAGAGATGATGGGATCCTTTGCATTTTAAAATTCCTGCATCTATAATTCTAATGCTAAAATTCTACCACCCATAAAATTCACATGTTTTACGTGGGGCAGGGTCTGGCAAAGAGAAGCTGTTAGTTCATAGACACAAATTGCTGTCTACCTCATCACACTCTCATGATTACAGCTCTTTCTGTGCACCTTTATTTTCGACGTGTGCTTTTTCAGAATCATTTTTTCCTCACTAAGGTGTTTCCTTCTGCTCCCTCATACTGAAGTTAAATCATCTCCTCCCATCCTAAAATGTTCTTTATTATTAAACTTTGACATTCCAGACAAATTCCTCTTCCTTACAGTAATTGATTTGATCACTACGATGTAGACTTGATTTAAATGTCATAGCTGAAAAAAGTTTTGTTTTATTCTGCCTCTGGCAAAAAATTTAGTTTAGTCAACATACAGCAATGCACACTTAATGCAAAGCAACTGAAAATACTAACTGAGGTATATATAATATTTGAACAATTTTAATTATCTAAAAAATGATCAACATTTTATGCATTATGTAATACTTAAATACCTATTTTTCAAGTGGAGCTATAAAGGAGCAGGAGAATCTTATAATAGTCAACAATTTATTCTACATAATAAATCTTGTGACAAAAATAACTATAAATAATGTACTATCATATATATATATATATGAAAGTGAAAGTGAGGTCGCTCAGTCGTGTCGGACTCTTTGCGACCCCGTGGACTTTAGCCCACCAGGCTCCGCTGTCCAAGAGGCTCCACTGTCCATGGGATTCTCCAGGCAAGAATACTAGAGTGGGTTGCCATTTCCTTCTCCAGGGGATCTTCCTGACACAGGGATCGAACCCAGGTCTCCTGCATTGCAGGCAGATGCTTTAACCTCTGAGCCACCAGGGAAGCCCTATCAGTGGTAATTTTACTTTTCACTGAAATTAAACTAAAATTAATCATTGTGACTAAAATGCAATGTGCAAGATCTCACTCTTCACTGAACAATTGATATTTGTTTCAAATTCATTAAAATTATAAGAAATATATGTATTAGACAAATGTCTAGACTTTTGCTCCGAATCTGCAAAAACACAATCCTTCTCGTGACATATTTCTGTTTTTTGAGTTTATATTTTTAACTAACTGATAATTAGTCAAATTCTGAAGTGAGACTTAAAGATTTCAGACACCCACAAATTTATCACACTGTGCTGTTGACATATTAGGGAAACACATAAGCTTTGTTTATTAAGATAGGGATCAAGACCATCCCCAAGAAAAAGAAATGCAAAAAAGCAAAATGGCTGCCTGAGAAGGCCTTACAAAGAGCTGTGAAGAGAAGAGAAGAGAAAAGCAAAGGAGAAAAGGAAAGATAAACTCAGTTGAATGCAGAGTTCCAGAGAATAGCAAGGCAAGATAAGAAAGCCTTCCACAGTGATCAGTGCAAAGAAATAGAGGGCAACAATAAAACTGGAAAGACTAGAGATCTCTTCAAGAAAATTAGAGGTACTAAGGGAAAATTTCAAAAATTTTCTTTGCAAAAATTGTGCAAAAAGGGGCACAATAAAGGACAGAATGGTATGGACCTAACAGAAGCAGAAGATATTAAGAAGACATGGCAAGAATACACAGAAGAACTATACAAAAAAGATCTTTACAGCCCAGATAATCATCATGGTATGATCACTCAGCTAAAGCCAGACATCCTGGAATGTAAAGTCAAGTGGGCCTTAGGAAGCATCACTATGAACAAAACTAGAGGAGGTGATGAAATTCTAGTTGAGCTATTTCAAATCCTAAAAGATGGTGCTGTAAAGATGGTATTGTGCTACACTCAATATGCCAGCAAATTTGGAAAACTTAGCAGTGGCCACAGGACTGGAAAAAGTCAGTCTTCATCCCAATCCCTGAAAAGGCAATGCCAAAGAATGTTCAAACTACCAAACAACAGCACTCTTCTCACACACTGGAAAGTAATGCTCAAAATTCTCCAAGCCAGGTTTCAACAATACATGAACCCTGAACTTCCAGATGTTCAAGCTGAATTTAGAAAAGGCAAAGGAATGACAGATCAAATTGCCAACATCCTCTGAATCATCGAAAAAGCAAGAGAGTTCCAGAAAAACACCTACTTCTACTTTATTGCCTATGCCAAAGCCTTTGACTATGTGGATCACAGTAAACTGTGTGAAATTCTGAAAGAGATGCTAATACCAGACCACCTGACCTGACCCTTGAGAAATCTGTATGCAGGTCAGGAAGCAACAGTTAGAACTGGACATGGAACAGTAGACTGGTTCCAAATAGGGAAAGGAGTATGTCACGGTTGTATATTGTCACCTTGCTTATTTAACTTACACGTAGAGTATGAAACGCTGGACTGGAGGAAGCACAAGCTGCAATCAAGATTGCTGGGAAAAATATCAATAACCTCAGATATGCAGATGACACCACCCTTATGGCAGAAAGTGGAGAGGAGCTAAAAAGCCTCTTGATGAAAGTGAAAGAGGAGAGTGAAAAAGTTGGCTTAAAGCTCAACATTCAGAAAACGAAGATCATGGCATCCAGTCCTATCATTTGGTGGCAAATAGATGGTGAAACAGTGGAAACAGTGGCTGACTTAATTTGGGGGGCTCCAAAATCACTGCAGATGGTGATTGCAGCCAGAAATTAAAAGACACTTACTCCTTGGAAGGAAAGTTATGCCCAACCTAGACAACATATTAAAAATAGAGACATTACTTTGTCAACAAAGATCCATTTAGTCAAGGCTATGGTTTTTCCAGTAGTCATGTATGGATGTGAGAGTTGGACTATAAAGAAAGCTGAGCACTGAGGAATTGATGCTTTTGAATTGTGGTGTTGGAGAAGACTCTTGAGAGTCCCTTGAACTGCAAGGAGTTCCAATCAGTCCATCCTAAAGGAGATCAGTCCTGGGTGTTCATTGGAAGGACTGATGTTGAAGCTGAAACTCCAATAATTTGGCCACCTGATGTGAAGAGCTGACTCGTTTGAAAAGACCCTGATGCTGGTAAAGGTTGAGTGCAGGAAGAGAAGGGGAGGACAGAGGATGAGATGGTTGGATGGCTTCACTGACTCAAATGACATGGGTTTGGGTGGACTCTGGGAGTTGGTGATAGACAGGGAGGCTTGGCATGCTGCAGTTCATGGGGTTGCAAAGAGTCGGGCACGACTGAGTGACTGAACTGAAGTGAACTGATGCTGTAATATTTAACAGCATTAAAAAAAGCTACTTTAAACATATTAAGTGGATACATGTATATGTATAGCTGTTCCACCTGAAACTATTACGACAATGTTAATTGGCTACATCCCAATACAAAACAAAAAGTTCAAAAGAAAATAAAAAGGTATCAAACAATGTTACTACAATGTTAGCATTCATATAGGAACTGCTGAGAGCTGGGAATTAGCTGCACTTTTCCTTTTAATAGTAAAGTGAAACTAACCCCTTTGACTATGCTGAGATGCTGCTCACTGCCTAGTTCTTTTTGTAATATTTATAAATAATAGATTAGTAGTGCCCACTTAGTAGGTGCATGTGTTATACTTTCAACATATGTTTTAGCAACTAAAATTTTACTTTAATTATATTTTATGTAATCAATTGTAGGATAATTTTCTAGCCTACTGTTTAAAAATCATGTCCATTTTGAAATATATAGTAATTGCAATCCTTTTGTTGTTGTTCAGTCGCCAAGTCGTGTCCAAATCTGTGATCCCATTGATTGCAGCACACCAGGCTTCCCTGTCCTTCACCATCTTCTAGAGTTTGCCCTGGTTCATGTCCACTGATGGCATCATGTCAGTGATGCCATCCAACCTTCTCATCCTCTGTCTTCCCCTTCACCTCCTGTCCTCAATCTTTCCCAGAATCAAGGTCTTTTCCAATGAGCTGGCTCTTTGCATCAGATGGCTAAAGTATTGTAGCTTCAGCTTCAGCATCAGTCCTTTCAGTGAATATTCAGGATTGATTTCCTTTAGGATGATGGTCTTGATCTCCTTGCTGTGCAAGGGACTCTCCAGAGTTTTCTCCAGCACCACAGTTTGAAAGCATTGATTCTTATATACCATCCAATAGGAAAAACAGATGTGAAAATATCTGACCATCCCTGAAGAACACTTTGAGCTCCAGAGCTCAATGTGTTTATCAATCAGACAGGAATCTCTTCTGTACACTCTGGCTTTCTTCCCCTCTTCTCCACAAGTGTTGGTTCCAAGGCACTCCTTCATAAATATTCTGAATGTGAGACTCTCTCACAGTTGACTTTCTCAATAATCCATCCTGCATCTGGTTGCTTATTGTGCAAGAGTATTTAAGATAGTAGGTACATAGGACAGGATTCAAACTCAAGTTTATACAGCTCCAGATCAGCTCTTCTACACTATACTCACAGCCTTCTCATCCCACAAACTAGAATTCTGTTTCATTCGGTCTTTAATAATTTCAGTTCACTCCCTCAGTTGTGTCCGACTCTTTGTGACCCCATTGACTGCAGTCTTCCTTGCCCATCACCAACTCTTGGAGCATGCTCAAACTCATGTCCATAGAGTCAGTGATACCTTCCAACCATTTCACCATCTGTTGTCCACTTCTCCTCCTGCCTTCAGTCTTTCCCAGCATAAGGGTCTCTTCAAATGAGTCAGTTCTTTGTATCAGGTAGCCAAAGTATTAGAGCTTCAGGTTCAGCATCAGTCCTTCCAATGAATATTCAGGACCAATTTCCTTCAAGAATGACTGGTTTGATTACCTTGCAGTCCAAGGGACTCTCAAGTCTTCTCCAACACCACAGTTCAAAAGCATCAACTCTTCAGCACTCAGCTTTCTTTATACTCCAATTTTCACATCCATACGTGACTACTGGAAAAACCATATCTTTGACTAGATGGACCTTTGTTGGCAAAGTAATGTCTCTGCTTTTGAATATGCTGTCTAGTTTGATCATAGCTTTTCTTTCAAGGAGCAAGCATCTGTTCATTTCATGGCTGAAGTCACCATATGCAGTGATTTTGGAGCCCAAAGAAACAAAGTCAGCCACTGTTTATACTGTTTCCCCATCTATTCACTATGAATTAAGGGGCCTAGATACCATCATCTTACTTTTCTGAATGTTGACTTTTAAGCCAATTTTTTCACTTTCCTCTTTCACTTTCATCAAGAGGCTCTTTAGTTCTTCATTTTTTGCCATAAGCCTGGTGTCATCTGCATATCTGAGGTAACTGATATTTCTCCCGGCTATTTTGATTCCAGCTTGTGCTTCATCTAGCCCAGTGTTTCTCATGATGCACTCTGCATATAAGTCAAATAAGCAGGGTGACAATATATAGCCTTGACATACTCCTTTCCTTATTTGGAGCCAGTCTGTTTTTTCATGTCCAGTTCTAACTGTTGCTTCCAGACCTGCATACAGATTTCTCAAGAGGCAGGTCAGGTGGTCTAGTATTCCCATCTCTTTCAGAATTTTACACAGTTTATTGTGGTTCACACAATGGTTTTGACATAGTCAATAAAGCAGATGTTTTTCTGGAATCCTCTTGCTTTTTTGATGATCCAACAGATGTTGGCAATTTGATCTCTGGTTCCTCTGCCTTTCCTAAATCCAGCTTGAACATCTGGGAGTTCATGGTTCACATACTGTTGAAGCCTGGCTTAGAGAATTTTGAGCATTTCTTTGCTAGCATGTGAGAGAAGTGCAATTGTGCAGTAGTTTGAACATTCTTTGACATTGTTTTTCATTGGGATTGGGATGAAAACTGACATTTTCCAGTCCTGTGGCTACTGCTGAGTTTTCCAAATTTGCTGGCATATTGAGTGCAGCACTTTCACAGCATCATCTTTTAGGATTTGAAATAGCTCAACTGGAATTCCATCACCTCCACTAGCTTTGTTCGTAGTGATGCTTCCTAAGGCCCACTTGACTTCACATGCCAGGATGTCTGGCTCTAGGTGAGTGATCACACCATCGTTGTAATCTGGGGTTTTGTTTTTTTTTTTTTTTGTATAATTCTTTTGTGTATTCGTGCCACCTTTTCTTAATATCGTCTTTTCTTGAAGAGATCTCTAGTCTTTACTATTCTATTGTTTTCCCCTGTTTCTTTGCACTGATCACTGAGGAAGGCTTTCTTATCTCTCCTTGCTGTTCTTTACATTGTGCATTCAAATGGGTGTATCTTTCCTTTTCTCCTTTCTTTTAGCTTCTCTTCTTTTCTCAGCTATTTGTAAAGCCTCCTCAGACAACCATTTTGCCTTTTTGTGTTTCTTTTTCTTGAAGATGGCATCGATCACTCCCTCCTGTACAATGTCACAAACCTCCATTCACACTACTTCAGGCACTCATCACATCTAATCCCTTGAATCTATTTGTCATTTCCATTGTATAGTCATAAGGTATTTGATTTAGGTCATACCTGAATGATCTTGTGGTTTTCCCTACTTTCTTCAACTTAAGTCTGAATTGGCAATAAGGAGTTCATGATCTGAGCCACAGTCAGTTCCCAGTCTTGTTTTTGCTGACTGTATAGAGCTTTTCCATCTTTGGTTGCAAAGAATATAATTTGATCTTCAAGATGTTGTCAAATTCTATCCATTATAAAGCATTTCAGTGGATGACTAAGTTTTCATGGACTTCGCCACACTCAAATTCTCACATAACTGCCTAATTACAGGGATGTGGCAATTTCATTTCTAATTCAATTGCTGTCTTCCCATAGCCCCATTTCTAATTAGCCTTCTCATTTCTTTGAAGCTTTATTTTAACTTACAAGTGGCTAAACTGTATAATAGTTGTAATTGTGCACACAAATTTAGTGCGGTCTAAAGAGATGATCAAGAAACGTGCTTTTTAAATACATCAAACACATATTATAGATATTATATTTTGTCATTTGTACTTTATCATTTCAAGACTTACTAGAAAAATCTCTGGCACTCTTTAATAACTGGATTTGTATTTTCTGTAGACTGACAGCTCTCAAAATAAGGTTTTAAATATAAAAGCAATTTCTAAGCTTTCAGCAAGATCATAACAATAGATCCATTTGCCTGTGGAATTAACATCGTACCTCAAGGCTATCAGTATGTCTGCATAGGTTAGCAAAAACATATCTTGATTGCAATGAATGTTCCACATTTCAAAATGACTGTTACTTTGCATGGATTATGACTAATGAATACATGCCTTTTAGCAAAGAGCATTGTTTCTGGAGGAAATAAACTGTCGCTAGTAATGTGCGTTGATTGCTCAGATCCCCTATTCAATGAAAAACATCAATGGTTTGTATTTGTTATTTGTGTCTGATAGAAAATAATCCCAGAAGCCACAGTTCCTCAGATTTCTTTCCCAGAAAGTCTCTGTGAATACAGCAGCATCTACATGGCTAAGTGCCCCGTGATCTGGGAAGTATTTTACCAGAGCTGCTGCTGCTGCTTTTACAGGGAATGGGCGGGGAAATTCTTTTAAATTAATTCTTTGGGCTGTTCTGAACCCAGACCTCAGCCCACCTTCAGATGTGTGCCTCTGTCCTGGACACTAGAAGGGCTGTTTGAATTTGGACTCAGCTGTCAGCTTCTCCCCCTGGTGTCATCTCTTTCTCTTTTTCTCTTTCTTTTCTTTTTTTTTCCTTTTTTTTTTTTTTTCCTTTTTCCCTTTCAAAGCCCCATTGTTGCAGAAGCTCAGCAATGGGCAGGGACCGAGGCACTCTCTGAAAGGAGACCTAGCTCTACTTTGCCACGGGGCTAAGTTACACTAAGCACAACCCACCCCACATCTGTCTAAATCACACTGGAGCGAATGAACTTTTAAACAAATGAGTTGCGTGTTTTTCTCTAATGCTTATTACTAGCTGTGCAGTGAGGCTGCACCGATTTCAAAGGCTTTTCAGTTCCTGCACAGAACTGAGAGACTGTAGCAATGGTTCTTTGAAGAGAAAACACCACTGTTGGGACAGGCGTGAAGCTTGGGCTTGGCTCAAAGACCTCCAAAAGTGACAGAGAACAGCAGAGGGGATGGTTCTGGCGACAAGCAGCTCAAGAAATTAATATAAAAAAGACTTTTCTCTGTCACCTACTGCAAATATTTTCTCTTGCAAGAAGAATCCTTGGAACCTGTCATATATATGAAGTCTCTTTCAACTCCAAGGGGCTAGCTTTCATACCTGTCTTTTGGCATCTCTCTGGATTTTAGACATTTTAATCACTACCTTTGATTAAAACAACAACAACAACAACAACAACAACTTTTGCTGCAGCTAAGCCTCTCTCTTTTTGCTTTTCCTGATTTGACATTTGTTAAGCATTTCTAGGAGATGATGATTTATTTTTTATTTTATTCTTTTTATTCTCCAAAAATGGATTCCTGAATCAGGTATAATATATGTATATTTAATTTAATTTAGGGATAAAAAACTAAATAAAACATTTGGTGTGTTTCACATGAAAAGAATTCACAATACAAGGTTCAATCAACAGGATTTTGGAGAGTGCTTTGGTATGTTAATTAGAAATCATTCTAATCTGTTCAACTATAGAACTTCTATTAGGTGGCCTTGATTAGGACAGTTCAAGTTACAGTCTCTGCCTAGAAGTGATGAAGCTATATTTCTTCAAGAATATCTTATAATTTGGACTTTTCACTCATTTATCCCAACTATTATCTCTTTGATCCAAATTAGTAAGGTTTAATGTTGAAATTTTGGACAATTCAGAAATTCTGATCTAATTAGGGTGGGGGAAGTCTAAAGAAAAATACAAAAAAAAACTTGTTAAATATTTTTAAAATTGACATCTGCCCAAATGGCTAATAGAAATCCTGGGAACCCAGCACATTACTTCATATTATAGAGAATATTCATAAAAAATTCCAAGTTAAATCAATTTGTGGAATTAAATAGACTTAGCTTTATTGCTAACTCTGTCACTTTACAAAATGGAGAGAGATCTTGGTCAATTTTTTCTTAACATCTCTGAGTCTTGAAAGTTTCCTTTGTAAACTAGGGAAAAGATTTGTGAGGGAAAATGTGAAAACAATTCACTAGATAGTACATAGTCGGTAAATATCAGTGCTCCACTTTTCCCTTTTAACTGAACTTTTTAAAATTAGTATTTAAGGATTTCCCTGGTGGTCCAGTAGTTAAGACTGGACTGCTATCCGGTGGTTTGCTTTCCAGTGCAAAGGACAGGGGTTCAGTCCCTGGTGCAGGAAGATCCCACATGCTGTAGGGCAATTAAACCTAAGTGCCACAACTACTGAGGCCACACTCTACAGTCCGTGAGTCACAACTACTGAAGTCTGTGGGCCACAACAAGGGACACCAACTTCAGTGAGAAGTCCACACATTGCAACTAGAGAAAGCCCGCACATGGCAATAAAGACCCAGTGCAGCCAAACATAGTAATAATAATAATAAAACAAAATAATAAAATAAAATTATTTTAAAAAGAGTTCAAATGTATTTCACTTAAATTCTCAGAAAGTAAGTTTGTCTGACATTTTATAGCCTCTGTTCAACTTCTTCAGAATTGTCCCTGATGTTCTCAGATTGTTGTAATTATTGTTCCTATATCACAGAATTTTTGCAATTTTGAAAATCAATTCTATTGATACCTATTTTCCATAAAATAAGTGTGCAGTTTGATGAGTTTGACAGATATATATATATACATATATATATATATACATATATATATACCTATTAACCACTCAGATAAAGATACAAAGCATTTCTAATACTCCTCAAATTTCCTCATCCCCCTTCCCCATCAACTCCCTACCTCACGATTGACTGAATGTATACCTCCAAAATTCTTATGTTGAAATCTAATCCTTAATGAAGTGATGGTAAGGAGTAGGGTTTTTGGAGGTGATTAGGTTATGAAAATGGAGCCCTCATAAAGAGGATTGAAAGTGAAAGAAAGAACACAAAAGTCGCTCAGTCATGTCCGACTCTTTGTGACTTAATGGACTATACAATCCGTGGAATTCTCTAGGCCAGAATACTGGAGTGGATAGCCTTTCCCTTCTTCAAGGGATCTTCCCAACCCAAGGATCAAACCCAGGTCTCCTATATTGCAGGCAAATTTTTTACCAGCTGAGCCACCAGGGAAGCCCAAAAATACTGGAGTGGGTAGTCGATTCCTTCTCCAGCAGATCTTCCCAACCCAGGGATCAAGCCCAGGTCTCCTGCATTGCAGACAGATTCTTTACCAGCTGACCCACATGGGAAGCCCAAGGATACTAGAGTGGGTAGCCTATTCCTTCTCCAGTGGATCTTCCTGACCCAGGAATTGAACTGGGGTCTCCTGCATGCAGGCGGGTTCTTTACCAGCTGAGCTTAGTGCCCTCAGAAAAGAAATCCCAAAGGACCTCTCTCACCTCTTCCACTATGTGAGGACACAGTGAAAACATGGCTGTTTTTGAACCAGAAAGTGGGCTCTCACCAGAGACCACTGGTGCCTTGATGTAGGACTTCTCAGCATCCAGATCTGTGAGAGCGAAACTTCTGTTATTCATAGCTGCCAGTCTATGGTATTTTTTATTATAGTAGCCTGAATGGAATAAGATCCCCCAAACCTAGGAATGATCTGTTTTCTTTCACAGAAGATTAGTCTTGCCTATTCTAGAATTTCATGTAGAAGTAATACTACAGATACTCTTCTGTTTCTGACTTCATTCATTTGGCATAATTTGAAATGTTCAAAGTTGTTATGTTTATTAGGTTTCCCTGGTGGCTCAGACAGTAAAGAATCTGCCCACAATGCGAGAGAACTGGGTTCAACCCCTGGGTCAGGAAGATCTGCTGGAGAAGGAAATGGCAACCCACTCCAGTATTCTTATCTAGAGAACTCCATGGACAGAGGAGCCCAGCAGGTTAAGTTTATTGCTTTTTAATTTATGTTTAATATATTATATCTATTATGGAAAAGATCTTGAAGTTGGGAAAGATTGAAGGCAGGAGGGCAAGAGGGCAACAGAGAATAAGATGGTTGGATGGCATCATTGACTCAATGGACATGAACAAACTCTGGGAGATACTGAAGGACAAGGAAGTCTGGAACGCTGCAGTCCACAGAGTTGCAAAGAGTCGGACATGACTGAGTGACTGAACAACAACAGCAACAAGTTGTTATGTGCATCAAAGGACTTGATTACTGACTAGTATCCCATTATTGTATATAAATACACATATTTATCTATTCACATGTTGAATATTTGTAATGCTTTTAGGGATTTTATGAAATAAAAATACTCTGAAAATTTTTGTACACTTTTTTTGTAGACATATGTTTTTGCTCTCGTGGCTAAGTATATAGGAGTGGAATTGCTAGTGTGCATGGTAAACGTATGTTTGACTTTTTGAGAAACTGCCAAATAGTCCTTCAGTGAATATAACAGATTATGCTCCCACCACCATTGTGTGATTGTTCCATTTGTGCTATCCTCAGATGTGGAGGATTCATTCATTCATTTCTCAAATCATGGCGTAATATTAGTATTGTTCCATTTTATTCATTATTTACTAGTCTGTTTATTATTGCTGGTTTATTTATTCTATTGTATCACCATACCTCAATCCCCTTATCCTCCTCTTATGAAGAAAACCACTTTATTATATTTAATGTGTATGTTTTGCGTTTGTATTCTCACAAGATTTCCTGTTGCTTTCTTTGCATATATTTTTAATTTGTCTAAATCATTTCATCTGATGTGACTTTTCTTACTTTTTTCAAACCACAATGTACTTTTTAAGATCTCTCTATGTGGCAGGTAGCTTGAGTTGCCTTACTCAACAGCGTGTATTCATGACATTTAGCTTACTCTCCTCCTGAGAGACACAGAGAGTCTTTCTAATTTCTGCCACTACAAATGACATTTTCATTAATATCCTGCACATGGTCTGGGTTTGCATCGCTTTTCTCTGGAATATGAATATTCTGGGTAGAGTTGCTCTCCTCTCCCTAAGAATGGTAATGATTAATTCAATGTGCTCCCCAGGCTAACTGTACTGGTCTGTGCTCTCGTCAGCCACACCTGAGTGTTTCTTACTCCCCACACCTCCACCAACACTTTGCATTAGCCATCTTTCTGGTATTTTTCATTCAATTGATGTAAAAACATATCTTCTTTCAATTTTCATAATAATAGAAATTTATAGTGATTTCAAGCATATCTTCATGAGATGTTTTTAAGTTTTTTTAAACCACAATTCATCAAGAGATAAACTTAGAATAAAAATGACATTTGATAACTTCTTAAATGAAGATAACCAAGCCCATCCTCCAAATTCACCATAGACTTTAAGTCAGTACTACTGTTTCATTTTTTAAGCTTCACTTCACGTACTTATTTAATCAGAGAATATTTAAGCTAAAACTGATCTCAATCACTTAGACCAAACTTTGGGTTTTAAGCATGGGGACAGTTTCAGATTTGGGGGAAAATTTTGGAATTATAATAAAAATCTAGAGGAATTTTGTCTTGGAGAATAATATCACTACTGATATAACTATGTTCCAGTATTTCTCAATTCTTTGCACTTCTGTCTAATCTACTAGTTACCTACTCTTAAGCAATTAGTTTATATAATCGACTCTAGCTGCCCTCTTATTTTTTCAAGTTTTTGGACAGACTCACTTTTTTAAAACCTACTTGTAAACCACAATTTTAAAACAAACATCATCAATATTTCATTTCTATCACAATCATTTTGAAAGGTATGTACTATGGAAGTGATTTTTTTTGAAAGAGTTCTGACCTCAGATGGTGGGCCCTTTGTCATATACCTAAAGGTGTTATGGATAAAAATGCAAAGGTAGATACATACTTGCGGTTTTCTGTTTATAGGGTAGATTGAATTTTGGTTTGGAGTGTAATTTACACCTTTCTAATTTATTGAAGCAAAACACCCCAAGCAACAAGGAAATCTGGTTTCCTTGATTTCTTGCTACTCTTCTGTCCAATTAGCTTTTTATTTATTTCTTCCCCATAGCCTAAACACCACACAATTACTTAATTTTATTTTCTATTTTCCTTTAGTGGATTCCAAAAAGGAAAATTTCTCACTCTGAATGTAGGATCTTCATAAGTTTCTGATGGATTTTTGTTTGCCCAATATGGTCTATAATAGATTATAGTTTTTAATATGTATTTAATTCTTCACCAGTTTAACTAGCAAGATGTTCTCTCTATAAATGTTCATGATTCATTGGACATAACAGCTGCATCATTAGGCTTGTGGATTTTGTTTTGTTTTACTTTTTCTCTAAACAATAGAATAAAAAATTATGTCGAGAATTTATTCCCTCTAGTTTCCCTCCCTATCATCTTTTGGGTCCAACTCAATTTCTACAGATATTAAAATTTATTTTATTCTGTTGACTGTGTCAATATATGTGTTGATTGTGTATAATTGTACTTTTGCTTTATATATTTTGTGTTTCCCGTCAACCATTACTTAAATTCCAAGTAGAATTACAGATGTCTAAAATCTTGTCATGACACAAATAGAGGTGTCTCTCAAAGAGATAACTCCCAAACAATTGAAGTATTTCATCAGTAATAGAAGTAGAGCACTAAATCTGTTTTAACTTTTTACTACCACTTGGGGGTAAAAGAGAATAGTGAAGACCAATATCTCAACAAATAACATGAATCTCTATTTTTTCTATAATTTTACATATACTGTCAAATCATAAAATCCAAAAGATAGAAAATTTATTTTAAATATATTTACTCAACAGATTAGAACAGAAGTAAGTAATGTAAATTCTATTTTACAGTGTTCAAAACTTTCTGCCAACCCAAAGAGTGTTGATTGAAAGAGTGTTTCTATAGACCTTTGTGAAACTGGACAGTTGACATAGGCTTGGATCTGAATTCTGATGCAGTTTAGTTCAGTCACTCAGTCATGTCTGATTTTTTGCAACCCCGTGGACTGCAGCATGCTAGTCCTCCCTGTCATCACCAACTCCCGAGTTCACTCAGACTTATGTCCATCGATTTGGTGATGCCATCCAACCATCTCATCCTCTGCCATCCCTTTCTCCTCCCACCTTCAATCTTTCCCAACATAAGGATCTTTTCAAATGAGTCAGTTCTTCGCATCAGGTGGCCAAAGTATTGGAGTTTCAGCTTCAGCATCAGTCCTTCCAATGAACATTCAGGACTGATTTCCTTTACGATGGACTGGTTGGATCTCCTAACAGTCCAAGGAACTCTCAAGAGTATTCTGCAACACCACAGTTGAAAAGCATCAGTTCTTCAGCACTCAGCTCTCTTTATAGTCCGACTCTCACATCCATACATGACTACTGGTAAAAAACCATAGTTTTGATGCAGTTTAGGGCCTCAATAAACAGGTAGAAGAGGAACAGCTTCCAGTTCACAGCTTCATTATAACTGAAACCTCTACATTTTGTACAGCACACTCCATTCAATATTATCATGAAGAGACATGTGAGTCACTAAGAGGATCCAAGGAAAGAGAAATAGTATGCTTTGTGTTCTAAACTATCTATCCCACACTCATTTATTAATATATTGCAAATAAATTACTTATTGTGTTTCTGTTTTCTGCAGTGTTCTAGTAGACATAAAATCACCAAGTCCCTTCTCTTCTGTTATCAGGACTCTCAAAGAATCAGGTTTTATTTTTGTTTTAGTATTTAAATGCATGTCTTTGATATGTGTACAAGCTATAAGGAAGAACATTTAGTGTCAACCGGTCTATGATAATCCAGATTTTATACATAAACATTGTCATACTTTATTTCAGTGAAAAGAATGCTTATGTCCTTCTATATCAATCTGGTTACAATGAAAACAATGATGTCTTTTTTTTAATGATGTCCTATTGCCTTTCCTTGGTCTTCCCTAGTGGCTCAGATGGTAAGGAATCTGCCTGCAATGCAAGGGGACCAGTTTAGAACTCTGAGTCAGGAAGATTCCCTGGAGAAGGGAATGGCAAACCCACTCCAGTATTCTTGCCTGGAGAATTCCATGGACAGAGGAACCTGGTGGGCGATAGTCCATGGGGTTGAAAAGAGTCAAACCTACTGAGTGACTCACATACACTCACATACATAGCCTTTGTCTTAACTGGTTCTTGAAGATTAAAAAAAAAAAATTATTTCTGAAACAAACAAATAAAATAATTTCTGTCTTCCAACAGAAAATAGCTCTTTGACAATGAAATTAAGCTTATTTGATGTCAAATATTCTGCTACTATGATGTGTTCCTTTTTGTTTCCCTTAACTAACTGAGAATCTATGCTACTGTTGATTTGCACAAAATGTTCTTAAAATATTGCTGTCAATATAGAAATCCAGAGTCTGACCAGTACTCAGAATATTTAATGATGCTAGGGAACCGTCTGGGTAAATATCTGTATCTGTACTTCATAATTCAGGCAATGTTGACAAGTTCATTGAAGCAGACATTTTTACTGTACTTAATATGTTTGCTTCTTTCCATCTCTATGTTCCTCCATATATTTTTTGATAATAAGAGCTGAGGAAAAGCTATGGTTCCAGCTTGGATAAGGCTATTCTGAGTGACCCATTTCACTATAATCCACATGTCCTTCTAGTTACCTTCATTGTGTCATTAGACTTCCCAGGAGAATACTGAAAGGGATACATTTCCTGTCTTCTGAGTTACAGTAGATATGGAACTAACCCTCATACCATCATCTTGTTTCCAGTGAGGATGAACTTGAGTGGCATAGTTATAGAGTGGCTCTTGTGGGTTAATTAAAATCTAGTTGAAAGATGAAAAGTTGTATCCTTCTCATCTGTGAACAGGGAGAAAAATGAGTACTCTTTAAGTTTGATTGTTAAGGCTTTCAAGCCTTGTCGGATAATAAATTTTTATTCTTTTAATATATTCTACATGCATCGGTCAATACTTTTTTCATGAATTTAGGAAGACATTCACAAACTTGATAATATACTCAATCTTGGTATTTAAGTTTTAAGTAAATACTTAGCACTGTTAATACAGCTGGTTTCCCTTTGTAATTAGTGTGGGCATCATTTTATTAGATGCTTAAAAGCTGCTTCTGCTTCCTCAGAATATAAATAAATTTATTTTTCAAGTTGATTAGCATAATTAATTATCTTTTCATATTTGAAACAGCACCAGCTGCTGTTTTAAGCTTTTAGTTCTCTGTAATATATCCTGGCAAAACTCTTAACAATATGTTATAACACTTTTCACTTTGGTTTTAAAATGGAATTAATCCCCAATATGCTAGGATTTTTATTGTGTGTAATGAATGAATTTCTATGTATCCATTTTAGGAAGTGAAAATGTTAGTCAGTCATGTTTTACTTTTTGCAACCTCATGGACTGTAACCTGCCAGGCTCCTCAGTCCATGGAATTCTCCAGGGAAGGATATTGGAATGGGTAGCCCTTCTTTTCTCCAGGGGATCTTCCTGACCCAGGAATCAAACCTGGGTCTCCTGTATTGCAAGCAGATACTTTCCCCTCTGAGCTGCCAGGAAAGCTCATCTATTTTAAAATGTTACTAGTTATTTCTCATTCTGGAGATAGCTGAGAAAATAATCATTCAAATAATATCCAGTAGATCTTAATACTTTGTAAAAATCCATTTGAAAAAAGTTGGATTTAAGTATTTCTAAACTTTTTTTAGAAATCTGAATAATTTTTCTTCAAATAATATGCTATGTTAAAGCCAGAACAGAAAACAGATAAGGGCTGGGTAGTTTTAGCTATACTACAAGAGGGGTGCCTGGAGATTCTGTGGGTACGTTTGAGCAATGTCCATAGGTGTATGGTATATCATTACAAATCTGTGATATTTTGAGTAGTATAATTCCCTTAAATAATGATAACCAGGAATATTATGCAATGTATAACTAAGAGACTTCTATCATGTCCTTTTGAAATAATGAGTTAAATTTTCTCAGAAAAAGAAACATAATATATATTCACAGCTACAGAAAAATAAATCAAGTGGTAGCTAGTTCTGGAATTATGGAATAGATGTACTTTTTTCCTCTTTGTTCTATTAAGTACAATTCAAAGCTCTAGATATTACATATTTAGAAAAGGAACAAAGAAAGACTGGAAGCTGGAAAGATGAAGGCATTGGGACCCAAAAAATGACACAGTGGTGAGTTTACCAGATATTCTTTTTGTTTCATATAGCCAAACTTGGAGCTAAAGAAGGTGATGACCTGGAAATACCAACAAATACAAACCATAAAGGGTCCACTGAAAGGCTATTCTCGCTGTCAAATATCAGCAAAGTGGTAGCCCAGTAAGGGTCTTCCCAAGTAGCTCAGTGGTAAAGAGTCTGCCTGCCAATACAGGAGATGTTGGCTTGATCCTTGGGTCAAAAAGAGCCTCTGGAGGAGGAAATGTCAACCCACTCCAGTATTCTTGCTGAAAAAGCTCACAGACAGAGGAGCCTGGCAGCTACAGTTCATGGGATCACAAAGAGCTGGACACGACTAAGCAACTGAGCACACACCCCAGTAAAACAAAAAATGTTTAGGCAGTAACCACTCTATGCCAACCAAAAGATCACAGAACAAATGACCCACCCCCAGTCACACCAGCCAAGGCTGGTTGACGATCCTAGACTTCCACACTTACCAGAATAAAATGAGATGCCTCAATCCACCTGCTGCTGTGATGTCATACAAGACCAGGTAGAGGGCTGTGGATCACCCCTGACAGTTGGTAATGAGCCCTCTAACACTTTGGTGTAAATACTGCACTGTGGGAATCGTGGAAATCCAAGGTTATATAGCAGTAACAAGGTTCTTCCCCCTCCATAGTGGAGAATAGCAAAGGAGGACTAGTGTAGAGTCAGAAATTTTTTATTGTTTAGTGTTAATGAAGCCACATCACTATTTCTGTGGGGCTAGTGGAATGATGTTAATGAAGATCAAGTGAGGAATACCAACAAGGTGCTCCTCCTTCTTCCATTCAAAGAGGGGCCAGTGGAGGCCTAGTGAGGAACATGAGCTCCCACCCCTACTCTGCAATAATGCTGACCCATTTCCTTGAGTCTCAAAGGAGGCAACAGGGGAAGCTGTACTGCATTTCCTGCCACCTAGAAGGCGGGAGCTTTTGTCTTCTTCTTCTCTTGTTAGAGAAGTGTCAAAGGAAGCCATACAAAACTGATTTAAATAAGATCCAGAATCCCATTACATAATGCCTAAGTGCTCAGGCTTCAATATGAAACTGTCAGACAAGAACTAAGAAGATCTCAAACTAACTAGGAAAAAGAAAAAAGGCACTCAACAGATGCCAACACCTAAATGACAGAGATGTTAGAACTGTATGTTAAAAGCAGTCATCATAAAATTTCTTCAGTAGACAATTACAAAGGTGTTTAAAACAAACCTGAAAAATAGGAAATGTCTACAAATGGATTTTTTTTTAAACTGATAAACACAATAATTGAAATAAACACTCAAACAGATGTGCTCAAAAGCAGAAGGGGACAGAGAAAGAATCTGATAAGTCGAAGAACAATAGATTTACCCAATGTGAGAAACAAAGAAAATACACTTAAAAACTGAACACAGTTTCAGAGATCTCTGAGACTTTGATAATAGAGTTAACATTTGTGTCATTAAAGTCCAGATAGATAAGGGGGAAGTGGGGAAATGAAACAGTAATTGGAAAATAATGGCTGAAATAAGTTTCCAAATTTGGCAAAAGACATATTAAAACATTTAAAGATTCAAGAAGTTGAGCTAAATGGGATAAATCCCCCAAATCCAAAATAAGACACACTATATTCAAACTTCTGAAAACGAAATCCAAAGACAACATTTGAAAACATCAAGGGAGAAATGATACCTTATCTAAAGAAGCAGAACAGTTTGACAGCAGTTTTCTTGTTAGAAACTATGAGAGTTTAAAGAAAATGGCACAACATTTTTCAAGTGTTGTGAGAAAACTGTCAGCTAGTTATCTTAAGTCCAGTGACAGTATCCTTCAGAAATGCAGGGGCTATCCAGACAAAGGAAAACCAGAAGAATTTTTGCCAGCAGACCTACACCAAAAGAAGAGCTAAAGGAAGTTCTATAAACAGGAAAGAATGATAAAGAAAGAAATTTGGGAACATCATAATGGAAGAAGGAATAGAGTAGGCAAAAATATGGAATTATATAATAAACTTTCTCTCTCCACTTTAGTTTTCCAAATAATGCTTGATGGATGGAACAAAAGTTATAATACCACTTGACATGGCTCCAAATATATGTAGAGGAAATAGTTGACAATTATATTATAAGTGAAGGAGGATAAAGAGATGTAAAGTGAAGTAAGGATTCCATACTTCACAGGAACTGGTAAAATTATACCACCAGTAAACTGTAAGTTATGTATATATAATATTTTGAGAAACCATTGAAAAAACTACAAAAAGATATACTCAAAAATCCCATACATCAATCAAATCGAAATTCTAAAAATGAGTTGAAATATCCCATAAAAAGAACATTCAAAAAAAGGAGAAAAATTTAAAAATAGAAAAAAAACAAAAAATAAAATGATAGACTTAAGCATAAATATATTAATAATTAAATCAAACAAATGCTCTAAATGCATCAATTAATAAAAACAGAGACTGGCAGAATTCTTTTTAGAACATGAGGCAACCATATACTGTCTATAAGAAACTAAGTTAAATATAACAATGCAGGCAGGTTAAAGTGGAAGGATGGCAAACGTTATATCATTAAATATTAATTTAAAAAACCAGAATTAACTAATTTAAAATTACTAGAGATCAGGAGGGATATAATATAATGAAAAAGGGCCAAGCTATCATGAAGAACAGTAATCAAAAATGTGTATGCACCAGGAACAGAGCTGCAAAATACATGAAGTAAAAACTAATAGAACTAAAAAGAGATGTAGATAAATTCACAACTATAGGTAAAGATTTCAGAGACCTTCTCTCAACAGTTGATAGAATAACTAACTAGATAGAAAATCAGCAAGAGAAAACTCAGTGGTGCCCATGGAGCATATACCAAAATAGTCCATACACTGCCATAAAACAAGGGTCAGAAATTTAATTTGAGGTTTAATAACTGATTTCATTTGGAATGTGTTCAAAACCCAGCATTCAAAAAACAAAGATCATGGCATTTGGTCCCATCACTTCATGGCAAATAGATGGGGAAACAATGGAAACAGTGACAGACATTATTTTCTCAGGCTACAGAATCACTGCAGATGGTGACTCCAGTTATGAACTTAAAAGACACTTGCTGCTTGGAAGAAAAGCTATGACAAAACTAATCAATATATTAAAAAGCAGAGACATTACTTTGCCAACAAAGGTCCATGTAGTCAAAGATATGGTTTTTCCAGTAGGCATGTATGGATGTGACAGATGGACCATAAAGAAAGCTAAGCACTGAAGAATTGATGCTTTTGAGCTATGGTGTTGGAAAAGACTCTTGAGAGTCCCTTGGACTGCAGGGAGATCAAATAAATCAACCTTAAAGGAAATCAATCCTGAATATTCATTGGAAGGACTGATGCTGAAGCTGAAGCTCCAATACTTTGGCCACCTGATGCAAAGAACTGACATTGGAAAAGACCCTGACACTGGGAAAGATTGAAGGCAGGAGGAAAAGGGGATGACAGAGGATGAGATGGTTGGATGGTATCACCAACTCAATGGACCTGAGTTTGAGCAAGCTCAGGGAGTTGATGATGGACAGGGTAGCCTGGTGTGCTGTGGTCTCAAAGAGTCAGACCCGACTGAGCGACTGAACTGAACTGACTGATAATGTGTTCTCTGACCACAAATGAACCAAATTAGAAATCAATGGAAATATAGGAATTATATTTGTATATTATATTTATATAATTCCTATATAATAGGAAAATATCCAATCACTGAAAAACTAACCAATACACTGCATCAAAAAATGAACAAAATTTTTAAAAATACATTGAAGCAAATGAAAACGCAATATACCAACATTTGTTTGGCACAGCTAGAGCAGTACAGAGAATAACATTTATATCACCAAATTCATATATTAGAAAAGCTTATAATCTAAACTATCTCAAGAACCTAGAACAACAAAAGCAAAATAAACCCAAAGCAAGTCACCAGTCATGCCTATTGTCATTTAATATGGACGTGTGCCAAAATTAAATACTATCTTACTATAATGTATAATTTTGTTCCCTGCTGAAGAGTGAGTCTCACCAAACATATCTAGTGATAGAAGACAAATATTACTAATTGCATCATCAACTTACAGTTAACTCATGTATATTTTTCTCTTGGCTTTTCAGATAAAATGTTTAGTGTATATACACACTTCCCTGATGGCTCACTGGTAGAAAATCCGCCTATCAAGTAGGAGACTCATATTCAGTTCTTGGGTGGGGAAGATCTTCTGGAGAAAGAAATGGCAACTCACTCCAGTATTCTTGCCTAGGAAATCACATGGATAGAGAAGCCTGGTGGGCTATAGTCCATGGGTCACCAAAGAGTCGAACATGGCTGAGCAACTAAACAGCAACACACATTTTCACTACATATGTACTTGTCTATTCAATTAGTAAAATGCGTTGAACATGCAGTACACACTTGTGTAGGCAGAAAAACAACCATTGTATTTAGGCTTCTTTAGTTTACAGATAATAAAAAAGTCAATGATTCTAGAAATATACCATTTTAACCAAATTAAAGCAAAGTAAACAATAAAGTTCTGTACTACATAATGAATTAATTTTATTTTAGCAAATCTTGAAGAAAGTGTGTGCTATGATCTCTAGACTAAAATGTACTCTAAAAATAAAAATAAAGACATTGTCTCACATTTTGAAAATTGATGTCAAATTAAATGACTAAATTAGAGTTTCTATGATTACATACTTTTCTACTTCACATATTCAAGAGTAATGTTATGGCATAAAGGAAACTTTTCTTTGAATACTTGAAACACAATATGGCATTTAATGCCTTCAAAGTTATCCCTTTATCTCTGACCAGGGTATGTGCCAAAGAAAATTAAAAGAAGAAAGTAAGTGAATACCACCATGCGCAACATGATTTGGTAAAGACCACAATTTGCATTAGATCAGTTATGCCCTATTGAAAACCATAAGACAATGGTAAAGCTATTTACATTTGAGCATTGCTGAAACATTCTTCTTCGCTTTTCATTGGATCCTAGGGAAAATTATGTAATTATTAAGTATAATGGTGCTTTTTTAATAAGAGGTCATTTCATAGGATCAAAAGACAGGCTGCTGAATTTCTTATTCTTTCCTTTTTTTCTTTTTTTGGTCCATAAAGCAAAAGTAATTGCTTTCTGTATATTCTTTGCCTATTCTATGAAACTTATTTTGAAGGTAGTCATACAAAATGCTGGCATGGGCAGTAAGAGGTACTTTGTAGGGTAGGTGTTATTTAATTAAATATAAAAAGCAAATTTAAAATAATGCTATGCTCACAGTAATGAGACAGCTCTAATTGAAGGCCACTGGAGTGCTTTTAGCACACTCCCCAGCATCGAGCAGCCATGGCAAAGTAGTTGTTCCTTCACAAATCATCTTTCATCAGTTCTGTCTTATCCTCTTAGCCTGAGAGACATATTCAATATAATTATATCTTCCATTTCCCCATTTGTCTTTAATTGGTTAGAATACTATCAATTGTCTGAAATGGGGGTCCTTTAAATATATATATCTGTTTAATTTATGTATTAATATATATACATATATTTGTGATGTAGAAGAGCCAGAGAGAATATTACAATCTCAAATTGCATCTTCCCTTTATTAAGACAATAAAATACAACTCAGAATATTTTTGAGTCACCATCATTAAATTTTTAGCTCAATATTACAGGAACAATAGAGCAGAGCACTGAGGTTATTAAACAGTATAGATCTAGATTATCAACTTAATAATAAAATCAAATTTTTGTTCAAAATTAAAGAACTCTATAAATCCGTGTTCTTTGCCAAATTCTACTACATCATCTTCCATGTTTCAAGTTATGTTTGTCAGTGTAGGAAAATATTTAACACCAAATTTAGACATCTTTGAGTTATGCTGTCTGGAATACTAATATCTCTCGGCTAATTTGCATTTAGATACTACTATTAGCCAAAGAGTTATTGATCTATGTTAGGTATTAATTCAATGATCAACATAAATACTCTAAGTAGAGCTATAATTACACTGCTAAGTGGATGCTTTCTCTTGAAAAGATTTTAAAACTATTTTAGTGGTATAACAGGATTAGCACAATACCTCCAAACTAGCACCCTGGGACATTAATAAATGTAAAGTTTTAAAAGATTCCATGGGCAAATAAGTTAAGCAAATACAAAATTAAATACACTTTTGTTTTAGCGTAGTATGTCTCAGAATTTTTATTATGTTGATGAGTATATTAAGTGGGGCAAACATTTAGAAATGCTAATCTTTCAATAGGATTAGTGAAAAGAAGATTTCTGTAAGTAAATATATATAAGAAATATTCTCTTTTCCAACAGACGTAAACAGAATTGCCTGACAAAGTCGTCTGGCCCAGGACATAAGAATAATGCATTTAAAAGAATCATCTGCTGCACATTTTTCATTTGTTGTGATATTTGATCCAAACTATTTCATGTCTCCCATTTAACTTTTGAATAACAAATTAAAGCTAAAAGCAGGTTTAGTACAGGAGAAGAGCTGCAGAGGGCCAGAGCTAAGCCAGTGGGCTCTATTTTTGAAGCAGCCTTTTATTTCTGCATCTCTGATATCCAAGGCATAGCTTTCAAAAACACTTCTCTTGTGACTTGGTTGCTTTCATCTTTCCCATTTTATTAAAGGAGTTAAATGGAAGGTATTCTGAAACTCCAATTTAGCTTTTATTTTTCAATAAAAATGACAGTCGAAAAACAGTATAACCACAGGAGAGACAGGGCAACCTGGCACAGAGGGGGTGGATGCCCGCTGAGCTGGGACTACAAAGTGTTTGGATAACACACTCACCAGGCTTTCTAAATACCTTGGTGAGACACTGTCAGAGGAGGGCAAATAATGGTCTTTATCTTTGAATTCACCCCAGCTCTTTTTACTGTCATGAAATTTTTATTTAAAGGAATCTAAAAAGAAGACCATTTGAATATGTTTCTTAAATACTCTAATGCACTTATTTGGGCTTGATGTGCCTTTATGCCATAACTTAGAAAGTATAAATTTCTCATCTTCATTATAAGTAGAATAGGCTATCCTCAGGCCTCTCCCATTAATCATGCTGCTCATTCGACAGTATATCCTTAAGTAATATTTACTGAATTTATAGTGAAGTCCTAAGTTGTGAGCATGTACTGCCTCCATAAATAACCTTCTAAAACATCATGTATTTAGAAAAGGTTTGAGATTGTCAAAAGTGCCATAAACCTTGAATAGTTTTAAAATAAAATCTCAAAACAGGCAGTAATTTCTAAAATATACCATAGATATATTAATATAACTGATAGAGAAGAATGTGCTGCACTGGTTTATTTTTTGCCAGATTTATGCAGGGTTAAGGTGCTCCTGTTCACTTATTTATTTTAAGGATGGTGTGTGTTCATTGATGATATGATGATACTAATACTTGTTAGACTATGGCGTGGAGGTTTATATTGAATCCAATATAACAATATAACTTGGAATTACCCAGAACAAATTATGTTAATATTGTTAGTCTTATTTTTCAAAATCCTAAATGAGAAAGGAATTTACATTAGTATTGACCAATAGAAACCTGGAGGTAAATGATAGAGGTTGAGGTAAAAGAAGGGGGAGATCTTTCTATATTATATTTTGGGAGAGGCACAGAGTCAACAGCTTAGATTTGTGGGTCTACTATCCTAAGCTGTAAATTCCATGATCTGAGGAGCAGATCTTATGTTCTGCCTGGCTTTGCCTTGCTCCTGGATGGAGATATTCTGAACTGATTTAAAGCTGAATAACACTGGGTTTTGCAGTGAGTGGTCCCCTCCAAGTTTTTTCACTTAGATGAGGCAAGTTAAAATATTAGTGAAAATGATTTTCTATAAGAAACATGAAATGAGATACTTAAGAAGCTTCAGAAATGTAATGTGTGCCCTAATTGTTAGATGTTATTAAAATGTGATATGGAAGGTCTTCTCCATATTCACATGGTTATCAGATTAATGCATTAACTCATTGTCCTCTCAATCTGAAATTAGTAGTAGCTGCTTTAGAGGCATAAATGCTAATCTAGCCTTCTTTTTACCAGTAGTTACAAGTTCATCAAAATACAAAAATAACCAGAAGGTTATAGTAGATAGATTTGGGCTGAAGGCATGGGAAGTTCCATGATAACAATATCTGAATCTTCAGGGTGTCTTCCACATCACTTTAGAGGTATATTTTCCTGGTTTTCCATTGGTTTCCCTTTTATCATGAACCAGACTAACCAATAGATTTCACTTGATAAACTTCTGTTGAATTTGTGACCATAAAAGTTGTTTTGACAAGTATGCTTTATGAAAAGTATTTAAAAAGCGGCTTTATATTTACAACAAAAGAACCTGTCCCCATATCTAAAATATAGTTATAAATCTCAATATTTTAAATTTACAATTAGTTGCATCAAATTACTGAAACTCATAATGCACCAGGAAAAAAAATTTTAATATGTTGTTACATTTTTGGTAACTGTTTAAAGTTAAAGAAAACAGACATGCCAAGTAGATAATACCTAACTTCCATTAAAGAAATAAGATTAACTGTTACACGCCTTTTTTCATAATGAAGAAAGCCATCTGCTTTATCCAAAAAGATTCCTGGAATTGTAACTCTTATTTGGCTCCTTTATTATAGTTTCCATTTGGTAACATTGACTAATTAATAGATTGATTGCATTTTGTCTATTTTGACTTTACAGAAAGAAAGCTTCTTGAGAGATGTGATAACACCAGAAATGGTATTCCAAAGGCCCTGTGATTGCATGACCTGGAGATAACTCATTACTGAGGCAGAAAGAGTTGCCATTAAGGATGGACTATAAGATGCAGAACCTTTATGACTATGTTAAAACGTTTATACTTCAACATGTCCTACTGCCCACTGTCCCAGGAAGTGGAAAAATAGATTTATCTTCTAGATAATTCAGAGTAACCTTTCCCTTTGCCAGAATTATTTGAAAAATTATATCATTTTTCTTTGCTCAAATTAGAAAGCTTTCTTTTCCTGAAATTTGAGACGCTGTTTTGACCAGTTGAAGACATTCAGAAACTCCTCTGCCTTCTTTAAATTCAACATCATTATTAGAAAGTGTGCTTTCTGTTATATCTATAGCACTTATGCTGAGCTTAATGTCTAAACAGGTTCAAGTTTTATTTTATTATGAAAATAATATACGATCATTGGAAAATTCAACCAATGCAGGCATGTATAAAGTAAAAATGCATGCATGCCTTGTCACTCAGTTGTGTCTGACTCTTTGTGACCCTATGGACTGTGGCCCACCAGGTTCCTCTGTCCATGGGATAATCCAGGCAAGAATACTGAAGTGGGTTGCCATGCCCTTCTCCAGGAGAATTTCTTTACTTAGGGATTTAACTCATATCTCTTATGTCTCCTGAATTAGAGGCAGATTCTTTACCCTCTTAGCCATTTGGGGAGCCAGATTTCCCTGGTGGCTTAGACGGTAAAGAGTCTGCCTACAATGCAGAAGACCGAGGTTGAATCCTTGGGTCGGGAAGATCTCCCAGAGAAGGAAATGGCAACCCACTCCAGTATTCTTGCCTGGAAAATCCCATGGACAGAGGAGCATAGTAGGCTACAGTCCATGGGGTCACAAAGAGTCAGACACAACTGAGTGACTTCCCTTTTTTTTTCTCACTTAGGATAAAAGTAAAGGCATCCATACTCAAACACCCCTACCCTGATACTGTTCCCAAGTGGCACAATGGTAGAGAATCCACCTGCCAATGTAGAAGATGCAAGAGACAAGGCTTCAATCCCTGGGTCAGGAAGATCCCCTGGAGTAGGAAATGGCAACCCATTCTAGCATTCTTGCCCAGAAAATCCCATAGACAGAGGAGACTGGTGGGCTACAGTCCAGGGGGTCACAAAGAGTCAGACATGACTGAGCACAAAAAAAAAGAAGATAAAAAAACCCTACTACTCTCCCTACAACTAGCCAGAGTCATTATTGTTAAGATCACTTCTCTAGACATTCGACAGTTCAATATATCTTCATGGGTGTATACTATACAGTTTATACATATAAATCGGTACAGATATTTTTCTACTTCTGGCTTTTTTAGATAACACTACATTTTGGAGATCTCTTCATGTCAGCACAATGAAAACTGCATAACGTGCCATAATATTGAAGTACCAAAATTTATTCAACAACTCTGTATTAAGTTGTGTTAGTCTCTTGAAGATTCTGCTAGTCACAAGAAACAGCGGTCACCATGAAGGATTTGGTGTTTTTCTAGATATGAGGAGAGACAAGAATTGGGCTCATAAAATCAGTTCCTGAGAATATCTATCTAAAGACCTCAGTTCAGTTCAGTCGCTCAGTTGTGTCCGACTCTTTGCGACCCCATGAATCGCAGCACATCAGGCCTCCCTGTCCATCACCATCTCCCGGAGTTCACTTAGACTCACGTCCATCGAGTCAGGGATGCCCTCCAGCCATCTCATCCTCGGTCGTCCCCTTTTTCTCCTACCCCCAATCCCTCCCAGCATCAGAGTCTTTTCCAATGAGTCAACTCTTCGCATGAGGTGGCCAAAGTACTGGAGCTTCAGCTTTAGCATCATTCCTTCCAAAGAAATCCCAGGGCTGATCTCCTTCAGAATGGACTGGTTGGATCTCCTTGCAGTCCAAGGGACTCTCAAGAGTCTTCTCCAACACCACACTTCAAAAGCATCAATTCTTCGGCACTCAGCCTTCTTCACAGTCCAACTCTCTCATCCATACATGACCACAGGAAAAACCATAGCCTTGACTAGACGGACCTTAGTCGGCAAAGTAATGTCTCTGCTTTTGAATATACTATCTAGGTTGGTCATAACTTTTCTTCCAAGGAGTAAGTGTCTTTTAATTTCATGGCTGCAGTCACCATCTGCAGTGATTTTGGAGCCCCCCCTCAAAAAAAAATCTGACACTGTTTCCACTGTTTCTCCATCTATTTCCCATGAAGTGATGGGAAAGACCTGCCCTATCTAAAGACCTGCCCTATCAAAAGACCTGCCCTATCAATTTTCCAGGACCACAAAGTGCATCATTTCTGCTCTCCATCCTGAACTCCTTCAGGGGGTGATGGAGACAGCAGCTGCAGCAGGACATGATTTAATCCTTGAAGAGGTAGATTGCAAGCACCCATGGCAAGAGCCAGTGTGTAGCTGACAATGCTCAAGAAGCAATAACTTATTCTGTATTTCTGGCATTTTATCTGTTTTTAGAAATCTCTCTTTCAACAGAATAAATGCTCATCATACTTCTTTTTATATTTGTTGTGTCCTTGAGTATTTATATTTATTAATTTCTCTACTATATGGTGAGGTGTTATCATTATTATCACATAATAAGCTGCTTTAAAATTTTTATATTGAGTTTTATTTTACTATTTCTCAAAACTATTTTTGAATATCTGATTTTTACTTAGACTACAGTATAATACATCTGAGGAAAGCTAATTATTTTAATGAGAGGCAAAAAAAATATACTAAATTTCTTGGAAATATTTGAATTGTGTATAGGAATACATTTCCCTAACTTCCTATTTCTTCTCTCCTTTTTTTTGACCAATGTTCAATTATCTCTTTATTCTAAGGACCTACAGTTTAATGATAATTGAGTTATCTTAGATAAGATAATGGAAAAGGAAATGGCAACCCACTCCAGTGTTCTTGCCTGGAGAGTCCTAGGGACTGGGGAGCCTGGTGGGCTGCCGTCTATGGGGTCTTACAGAGTCGGACACTACTGAAGAGACTTAGCAGTAGTGGATAAGATAAACCACTTCCTTGGATTCAATATATTTTCTGTTCTTGGCATCCTAATTTAAGCCCACAGCAGAAGAGGCAGTAGTTTTCCTTGGTTATGCAAAGTTTTAGCCTAGAGGAAAAAGTAAAGAAAGTACGAATAATACTTGAATGTTGAAAAGTAGTTTCTGTGTCTTCAGGATTCTGGTTAATCCATACCAGTTTTCAAGTGCTTATTACTGAATTTAAATACAGTTGGGAGAGATATCCCTTTGAGATGAGATGTAGCCATTGGTTCCTATTCCAAAAGGATTCTATTTCTTCAAAAGGAATCAACTACAGTGCAATTGATTTCTTTCCTATATTCTAATCTGCTCCTGTCAATAAATTAAACATGGTTGCTTTGGCAGCATATATACTAAAATTGGAATAATGCAGAGAAGATTAGCATGGCCCCTGTGCAAGGATGACATGGAAACTTCTGAAGTGTTCCAAATTTCTATTTGCATCATTGAAGGAATGTTATGAGCAACCTAGATAGCATATTCAAAAGCAGAGACATTACTTTGCCGACTAAGGTCCGTCTAGTCAAGGCTATAGTTTTTCCTGTGGTCATGTATGGATGTGAGAGTTGGACTGTGAAGAAGGCTGAGCACCGAAGAATTGATGCTTTTGAAGTGTGGTGTTGGAGAAGACTCTTGAGAGTCCCTTGGACTGCAAGGAGATCCAACCAGTCCATTCTGAAGGAGATCAGCCCTGGGATTTCTTTGGAAGGAATGATGCTAAAGCTGAAACTCCAATACTTTGGCCACCTCATGTGAAGAGTTGACTCATTGGAAAAGACTGTGATGCTGGGAGGGATTGGGGGCAGGAGGAGAAGGGGACGACAGAGGATGAGATGGCTGGATGGCATCCCTGACTCGATGGATGTGAGTCTGAGTGAACTCCTGGAGTTGGTGATGAACAGGGAGGCCTGGTGTGCTGCAATTCATGGGATCGCAAAGAGTCAGACACGACTGAGCAACTGAACTGAACTGGAGGCAGAAACTAACACAACACTGTAAAGCAATTATCCTCCAATTAAGATTTTTTTTAAAATAAAAATCATTGTCAAAAACAAAACAAAATTACTGAGAACATTACAAATTGTCTCTCTTTCTCCTATTTTAATTTCTTTTGATTTCCATTCATAATGTGTTAGGAGTCTATTCATGTGTCTCTATACCTTTTTATGCACTCACTGCCATGTTCATTGCAGCACTATTTGCAATAGCCAAGACATAGAAACAACCCAAATGTCCATTAATAGATGAATGGATAAGAAAGGACCTGGTATATATACACAATGGAGTATTACTCAGCCATCAGAAAAGCTGGAAAGTCAGGAAAGAAACTCTGCCATTTTCAACAAATGGATGGACCTGAATTTAAATACAGTTGGGAGAGATATCCCTTTGAGATGAGATGTAGCCATTGGTTCCTATTCCAAAAGGATTCTATTCCTTCAAGAGGAATCAACTACAGTGCAATTGATTTCTTTCCTATATTCTAATCTGCTCCTGTCAATAAGTTAAACATGGTTACTTTGGCAGCATATATACTAAAATTGGAATAATGCAGAGAAGATTAGCATGCACATTCTGCTGAGATAAGTCAGACAAAGTAAAACAAGTACTGTATGATGTCACTTGCTTCCCAGGTAGCTCAGGTGGTAAAGAATCTGCCTGTAATGCAGGAGACCCTGGTTCAATCCTTGGGTTGAGGAGATCCCCCAGATAAGGAAATGGCAAGCCCCTCCAGTATTCTTACCTGGAGAATTCCATGGAAAGAGGAGCCTGTTGGGCTAAAGTCCATGGGGTTGCAGAGTTGGACATAACTGAGTGACTCACACACACATGCATACACTCACACACACAAACACAAGATGTCACTTACATGAGACATAAGAAAGTCAAACTTATAAAAACAGAGTGAAACAATGTTTAGCAGAGGATGGAGGAGGGGGAATATAAAACTGATGTACTTTAAGGGTACAAACTTGGCAACAAGTAGTAAATAAGCTGTAGAGGTCTTCCTAAACTCTTGTATTCCTACTTGCTAAAGTCCTGAATTAACTGTAGAATCTGACTCCAGTGAGAACAGCTCCAATCAGTATTGTTGAAAAAATAAAATTTACGACTTTGGCAATTTCACCCCTCTGTTTCTGTCTGATGTACTTCTCTAATTTCATCAGGATCTTAAAGTCATCTAAGTTTTGTGTTCAGTTCAGTTCAGTCGCTCAGTCGTGTCCAACTCTTTGTGACCCCATGAATCGCAGCACGCCAGGCCTCCCTGTCCATCACCATCTCTAGGAGTTCACTCAGACTCACGTCCATTGAGTCAGGGATGCCATCCAGCCATCTCATCCTCTGTCATCCCCTTCTCCTCCTGCCCCCAATCCCTCCCAGCATCACAGTCTTTTCCAATGAGTCAACTCTTCACATGAGGTGGCCAAAGTACTGGAGCTTCAGCTTTAGCATCATTCCTTCCAAAGAAATCCCAGGGCTGATCTCCTTCAGAATGGACTGGTTGGATCTCCTTGCAGTCCAAGGGACCCTCAAGAGTCTTCTCCAACACCACAGTTCAAAAGCATCAATTCTTCGGCTCTCAGCCTTCTTCTCAGTCCAACTCTCACATCCATATATGACTACTGGAAAAACCATAGCCTTGACTAGACGGACCTTAGTCAGCAAAGTAATGTCTCTGCTTTTGAATATACTATCTAGGTTAGTCATAACTTTTCTTCCAAGGAGTAAGTGTCTTTTAATTTCATGGCTGCAGTCACCATCTGCAGTGATTTTGGAGCCCCCAAAAATAAAGTCTGACACTGTTTCTACTGTTTCCCCATCTATTTCCCATGAAGTGATGGGACCAGATGCCATGATCTTCGTTTTCTGAATGTTGAGCTTTAAGCTAACTTTTTCACTCTCTTCTTTCACTTTCATCAGGAGCCTTTTTAGCTCCTCTTCTCTTTCTGCCATAAGGGTAGTGTCATCTGCGTATCTGAGGTTATTGATATTTCTCCCTGCAATCTTGATTCCAGCTTATGTTTCTTCCAGTCCAGCGTTTCTCATGATGTACTCTGCATAGAAGTTAAATAAGCAGGGTGACAATATACAGCCTTGACGTACTCCTTTTCCTATTTGGAACCAGTCTGTTGTTCCATGTCCAGTTCTAACTGTGCTTCCTGACCTGCATACAGATTTCACAAGAGGCAGCTTAGGTGGTCTGGTATTCCCATCTCTTTCAGAATTTTCCACAGTTTATTGTGATCCACACAGTTTTGTGTTACTCTTTGTATTAATTTTCTCCCATTCCTGACCTCTTTAAATGTCTGTAATTGTTTTAGGAAAAGGGATGTGTCCCTATTCTCACTTTCATCATATTTACTATCTGCAAAATTCCATTCTAAAGTTTCTTTACTTATCTCTTGTGATATTTACCAGTCTAAGACCTTAACGTTTCCAAAGGTAACAAAAACTTCTCTTTTAAAAATTAGTGCTTCCTTTTTAGAGTAGGAGATTTCTACAATATTGGTTTTATTTGATATTTGCATTTTGCTAATATGGAGTGATAGTGACAATGAAAGGGGCACTTCTACTATGATCTCTGTTTCCTGATGCAATGCTTGTTGCTTCTTTCTCTTTTTATTTATTTATTTATTTTTTTAATTTTTGATATGGACTGTCTTCCTACTTCCTTTCAGTGCAGTTCAGCTGGACTTGTCAATTAACCTTTCCTGCTACTGGTGCTAAATAACTGGACTCAACTAATTCAAATGTTTTGTTTCCTTTTTCCCTCTTTCCCAAATCTCCTGTTTGAAATGCAGTAATAAAGCATAATATTTAAAGTTGGCTCCATTCCTCACTGACTTGTTTTTCGTCAGAATCCAGGACAATCTTACGAATAATTATTTTAATATTGTATGAATACTAAAAGCTCTGGCAACTCCTTAGAGAATCAACTCTACTCAAAACTTTGGGAGAAAATTATTTAGTATTTAAAAAAAAATAACATTGACATATTATGGGGAATGTCATAAAATTATTTTAAAGGGTAAAGATGAGGCTTTAAAGGAATTTTATGGCTACATTTTAGCAGTTTTGATCTAAGCTCAACAAATGAATGAAAGCTTGCATCCATTCTTCTCTGTCTTTATTGACAGATACTGCTAAGAAGTATTGACCCCAATGTTTTGAAATAGTTATATCAAATAAGTATTTTCATTGCCCCTGAGCAAGCAAAGATGCTTCAGAATGAGTCACTAACTTAATTAGGTTAAAATATATACAAACACACATAGACATTAAAAATTCAAGTTTTCAAAAAACATTTAACTACATTAGAAAAGTTCATGGACTTTTTTATTAAGTGAAAAATAAAGCTGGCTATGAAGCTTATTGATGATGGGAATTCAACTTTTGGTTACAAAATACATATATTTTATTATGTGTGTATTAGCTGCTCAGTCATGTCCAAACTTTGTGATCCAATGGACTTTCACTGACCAGGCTCCTCTGTTCTGGAATTCTCCAGGCAAGAGTGCTGGAGTAAGTTGCTATTTCCTTCTCCAGGCGAACTTCCCATCCTAGGGATCGAATCCCGGTCTCCTGCATTGCAGGCAAATTCTTTATCATCTGAGCTGCCACTATACCTAGAAACTAAATGCAAATGAACACAACACATAATCATGTTGAATGTCAAATGCTCTGTTATGTTGGTGGGATTTGGTGATTTTCATTTTCTTGTTTATATTTCTCTCTATTTTTATCAATAATTAAACATTCTATAATCAGAACAAATCTGTTTTAGTATTCAATAAAAACTTTCATATTCTATTATATGTTCTTTTAGAATAGTGATTATATCCTATTTAACTTTGAGTCACTTGAATGAAAGCTGAAAGCACCTACAGCACACAGCTTATTCTCTACATTAACATAACTCTACTCCACCATTAGGCTGTCTTCACCAATATCACTTTATTATTCCATTGTCTTCATCAACCAACATACGTTTACTATTCCAGGAAACTCTTGACCGGGAAGATAAGTTGAAAATAACTTTATTGTTCATTTAGAAGCTTCCAGGAAAAATCATTTAAATGAACATCAAGCCATCAAGACTTTTCAATACATAGCATTATGCGACTATTTAGTCTTCTAGTCTCTTCTCTTTGTACACCCTCACCTCAAGACCCTCCCTTTGCAGTGTCCACCAATACACACTATTACATCATAATTATTTTTCAGCGCTAGTCACCCCTTCTCCCATCACCCCCACATTGAAAGAGCTTCCATAAACTGACTCCAAAATCTCATAAATATCCTAACTTTGCCTTCTTTCTTCTCTGAGGCAAGGAAATCTCTGTTAGAGTAGTGTCCTCACTTATAATGTAAGAATAAACTTACTTTTGTTTTTCAACAGGTTTGTCTGGTGAAGTTCCTTTTAGGGAAGTGAAGTTTCTTTTAGATGACGAAAGTGTGAGAGCCCTATACTGTAACAGGTGTTCAGTAAGTACATATTGAAAAATATTCAAATGTAATTCACTAAATTAAGGTCAGAGTCTTTGTATCCTTAGAGATACACTTAGAGATACTCAATCCACTTTGTTATTGTGGACTCCTGTGACTCAATCCACTTTGAAGACAAACATAAATTGCACCATACTTACCTTTTGGTGTCAATGGGCACATTTCATTAGAGAAATTTAATTTATACGTTGATATTTGCTCTCATTTCAAAAGCATACTTCAGTAATATTGTTCAGTATGAGAAAATATTTTCCATACTGTTTTTTTCTTTACTTCCCATTGAAAATGTAATATTTAGTTATGATTTGTTGTGTTCAGTTGCTCAGTTGTGTCCGACTCTTTACAACCCCATGGACTGCAGCATGCCAGGCTTCCCTGTCCTTCACTGTCTCCCAGAGTTTGCTCAAACAGTGTCCATTGAATTGGTAATGCCATCCATCCATCTCATCCTCTGTTGTCCCCTTCTCCTCTTGTCTTCAATATTTCCCAGCATCAGTGTCTTTTCCAATGAGTCTGCTCTTCGCATCAGGGGGCCAAACTATTGGAGCTTTAGCTTCAGCATCAGTCCTACCAATGACTATTCAGGACTGATTTCCTTTAGGATTGAATGGTTTGATCTCCTTGCAGTCCAAGGGACTCTCAAGAGTCTTCTCCAGTGCAACATTTGAAAGCATCAGTTCTTCGGTGCTCAGCCTTCTTTACTGTCTAACTCTCAGATCCATGCATGAGTACTAGAAAAACTATAGCTTTGGCTATACGGACCTTTGTCGGCCAAGTGACGTCTTTGCTTTTTAATACGCTGTCTAGGTCTGTCATAGCTTTTCCTCCAAAGAGTGTCTTTTAATTTTAGCCATGATGGATTAATGTAATTAATTAATTTTATTATCTGAGTTTTCTTGTAGACCTAAGTTTTGAAATATTAGCCTAGTAACAGAATTCATTAGCACTATTAAGAAATGCAGTGGGTGCTGGATTTCTGGAGGTATGTTTATAATCGTTATTCCTTGGCTTTCAGAAGGTAAGTCTTCTCCTTTCTTTGCCAGTTTAGAGCTGAAGAACTTAAGAATATAATAATCAGCACAGACTTGTGCCAAGTCACTTCAAAGGGAAAGTGTATAACAGCATTCCCTTTAGAAAGTATTGACATATGTAAAGACAGAATGCTTTAATAGATAATGGTTGTGGTGAATTCCTATTATGAAAGCAGAGACAGAGGACACTACTAGAGACAAGTGGGCTTACCTGGGCAAAGCACTTTTAGGCTCTGAGGCACTATCATAGTTAGTGTGATCAAACTTTAATGTATATACACATCATTTGAAAATCATAGAAAAATTCAGACTCTTGTTTGAAGGTCTAGAATGAGACTTGAAATTCTATATATTAAAAAACTGCCAGGTTATGCTAGCACATTTTGAAGAGTAAAGATTTAACTGAAAGAAACTATGGCAAGTGGACTTGTCTTGTTTATCTCTGCTTTTTCGATTTTACATCTATCCAATCATCTTCTGATTGTAACACGGCTTCTTTTTAGGTTTATCCAAACAAGAATATCATTAATCTCAAGGTTGTACTTCTAATTGTAAATTAATATGTGAGCATTTTAAATTTATGCACTTATTTCTGTGATTCATTAACATGTGTTTGCATCTATCACATGAAATTAACACGAATGATAATAGTTGATATTTATTGAGTACTTACTCTCTGACAGTTGTTATGGTGTCCTATATACACAGTACAACCTAATCTTATCCTCACAATAGTCCTACAAGTTCCTATTTTGAGCATCACTTCACACATAAGAAGATTCAGGCTTGGGAAGTTTAAGTAATTTGCCTTAAGAAAAAACAGCTAATAAACAGCAGAACCAGGATTGAAACTGAGGCAGTGTGCCCTGTGGTAAACAGAGTAATGGTCTCCAGAGATATCCACTTCCTGATCCCCTGAACCAGTGAAGAGGATACTTTACATGCTAAAAAGGACTTTGAGGGGATGACTACATTAAAGACCTTGACATGGGGAAATCATCTTGGATTATCTAGGTGGACTCAATGTAATCACAAAGTATTTATAGAAAAAAGAGACAGATAGTAATACTGGAATCAGGAAAGTGAGATATGATGATAGAAATAGTTGGGATGATGTGAGTTGAAGATGAAGGAAGGGGCTATGATCCAAGGAATGCAGGTGGTTTCTAGAAATTGGGAAAGGTATGTAAACAGATTGTCTTCCAATGTCTCCGGAAGGAATATAGCTCTATGAAAACCTTGATTTTAGGGTTATATCCTGATTTTGAACACAAAATAAATTTGTGTTCATATAAGCCACCAAGTTTGTGCTGATTTGTTATAACAGCGATAAGTAGTTAAGAAAGGCCCTGAACCTCAGGCTCTTCAATCAGGTATTATGGCTTCAGAATAAGAAAAAGGCAGAGAAAATAGAAAGGAGGAACTGAAGGCAGATTTTAGAAAAAAGAAGCAATAAAACTAGTGACCAATGAGGAATAACTATTTATTTAGCAACTGCTTTGTATACAGCACAGTGCTTGACTTTTATAGATGATATCTTGTCTGGCTTTATGACAATCTTCTGCCATCTTTTGTTTTATTTTTAATTGGAGGATAATTCTATTTAGATCAATTCATTCTGCCTTCAGCTGAGTGACATGGATTACACTAAATGATGAAAGCACAAGGGAGAGAGCAAAAATCAGGGAGCTGAGCGTGGGAACCTGGAGCCACCACTGACTAATGCATGGCTGTGGCCAGGTTACTGATCTTCTGAACACTTCAGGGTCCCTCTTTGGTAAAGAGAAACACTATTAATTATATCTCTATTATAACATTATGATAATTAAATAAGAAAATTTCCTAAAACATATAGAATGCTTAGAGTATAATAAAACACTATTTAAATATTTGTAAATAAATTGACAATTTTCAACTCTGAGCAACATAGAAGCAGTCCAATGTTCTGAGCTAGAAGTATATGCCTAAAGTTTAGAGAAAAACAAGGGAGTTCAAAACTATAAGAAGTTGTTTTAACTTTAAAGTTCATTGTAATCTTTCCTAGCTGATCTTTTAAAGATGTGTTTAAAATGTTAAGTGGGAGGGGAAAATTTGGAATCCTAAATCACTGAATGTTTGTAAATTATTCTCTAATCTGTGCATCCTTAGATATGACATCCTGTCTTTGTACAAAATTTAATTACATTTACTATTTGTTTACTGTAATATTCTGACCTTTCTGATGGGTAATATCTTTTAATACAAAGGAAGAAATTTGTTGTCTTTCCTAGGGTTTTGGTTGTCTTATCCCCTTTCCATACAACAGCAATTAATGATCTAAAGCTAGCACTGTTCTCCAAATATTTCAAGTTCAGATTGTCCCCTCATCCTTCATTTCACCACTAACCATTTTCATTAGCCTCCAATTTGGAGTAAATTTGTCCAAAAATTTCTGTTTTTAACTTTTCAATCATTTTGTTAATAATAATCCATGATTGTTTCCAGCTTAATTTTTTACTTCAGTCTCAATTATGAATTACTCTCTTCCATTTAGTTGGAGATCACTTGAGACTTATTAGTTAATGATTGGGCTCTCTTTGCATTCAGTAGTACTTTAGATTTTTACCTTTTATTTGACAATATTGATTAAATCCAATCCCTGCAACGTTTATTGAAGACCTATTCAGAACTAGATGTAGTGCTAGGTTCAGAGGTGGATGTAAAAGGATGATCAAAACATCTTTTGTCTAAAGGAGTGTACCGTCCGACCAGGGAGAATGATAGGTACATAAATAGCTTTTTGAAGAGATTAGTTTGGAATCTATACAACTGACAAAAGATGGCATATAGCTTCCTTGAATCCCATGCCCTGATTTACTGCAATCACTACTCTTGGCTTCTCCTGTCTCTTGGTGACAATTAGATCTAATGGCCTCATTTTTATGTGGAGGATCAGAAGCTGAGCAAAGGATAAAATATTTTAGACCTTTCTATAAAATGTTGTTTTTCTTCATATGCTACTGAATTTCCTGTAATTGTTCATTTCCCTTTACTTTCTAAGAGAGCTTATAGTATGTATCATGTAAAGATCTTTGTAATAATGCACTTTTGAATTAGTTACCCATACTTCTAGAATATTAGAAATATATGAATTTTTTAAAGAAAAAACTCTGAGTCTGTGCTCCCACAGAATTACTCCTAGTCAGTTGAGGAATGTGGGTCTTATTTTAGGTTAATGCATGTTTTGTATTTTCATAAAGTTTATAATAATTGAATTTGCTTTCTCAGTGTTATTCTTAGATTCCAAAAATTTGAAATCTGGTTTTAAATAAGAAACTTGGTGAATGCACTTAAGAATTTCTAGATTTAATTGATTCATTTTTACTTACTTCCTTAGTGTAGAATTCCAAGTAGCAGCATGAGAATGAGAGCTGCTCGTGTTGTTCCTTAAAACTCATTGTACAGTTTTGGTAGGAAAAAATCCCATGCTGAACAATAGAGCTAATACTGAATTTCCCTTCTACCACTGAAGAACAATATGTGCTTAATATTCATGTCTGCTAAGTGACAATATAGATATATTTAAATTATACAAATCATTAAGGTAATAAAAACCCTATTTACTTCAGAAAATTTGCTTTAGCCCCAACTATAAATACAAAAATTTCTTTTTCCTTTTCTATTCTTAAAAATGTGGTTTCCTTGCTACCATCTCTTATATCACCAGACTAAAGAAAATTGTACCACCAGCTAATGACCCAAGTATTCCCATTAATTAGGAGAATTTTGAAGAAGAGCAAAAAGAAATAGTGAAGTACAAAAAGATACTAAAATGATTAGATGTTTTGTTGACAGTTCTTCAAATGCCATAATTAATTCCCAGGAGGCTTAGTGATAAAGAATCTGCCTGCCAGTGCAGGAGATGCAGGAGACTCAGGTTCAATCCCTCGGTTTGGAAGATCCCTTGGAGAGGAAATGACAACCCACTCCTGTATTCTTGCCTGAAAAATCCCATGGACAGTAGAGCCTGGCTGGCTACAGTCAATGGTGTCATGAAGAGTCAGAAATGACTGAGCAACAGAACACACACACATTTTAGCTCTTGGTGCTATCCTCAAAATGTTTTGAAATCACCCTGAAAAGAGATTGCTACCTTTTTCATATTCTTTGCAACTTCCTGTGGTCCCAACAAAACAGACAGGCAGCTAGTTGCAGAGGTTTAACCTCCACCCACTGACCCCTTCACCCCATTCCAGCTTTGATAATGGAATGTCACTAACAGCACATCATTCTTCTTCTTCTATCCCTCCCTGATTCTCCTGAAGGAAAAGATTAGTTCCACTCATAAAAGTGTAAGGATTTGTGCTGTTTTTGGTTTCATGTGATTACATCATCAGTTAGTCAACAGCCAAAAGTCAATAAATATTTACTGAACACATATTACATAGTAGGCACATTGCCACTTAATACCAATGCAGATTAGATTCCAACAGTTATGGGTTTCTTGGCTATACAAATCAGGCACAAAGAAATAAATAAATGCAGCATTTCTATAGAAATATTCATTTATATCCTCTTATTTAATGGGATTTAATGGTATCTGAGGCTATCCTGAGAAAAAGAATTTAAACCTAGTTTATTATTAAAGATGAGTAAAAACAGGCCTGATGGATTGTGGGAGCTGGTGCACTGAGCGCAGGTGGCTGCGAGCTGGCACACTGAATCGGGCGTCCGAGGTCAGGGGCGGCCGGCAGGAGACACCCTGCGTCCGAGGTCAGGGTGGTGGCTGGGAGGAGCTATCCTGCGTCTGAGGTCAGGGCGGCCGGGAGGAGACAGCCTGCATCCAAGGTCAGGGGTGGCCTGGAGAAGCCACCTCACGCCCAAGGCCAGGGGCAGTGACCCTGCGGAGCCACCCCGAGCCCGAGGCCAGGGGAGGCGGCTGGGAGGAGCCATCCATGCCTGAGGCCAGGGCCGGCGTCTGGGAGGAGCAACCCAAGGAGCCTAGGTGCAGGAGGGCCTAGAGGAGCTATCCCACCTTGAAGGTCAGGAACAGCAGCAGTAAGGAGATGCCCCTCGTCCAAGGTAAGGAGCAATGGCTGTGCTTTGCTGGAGCAGCCCTGAAGAGATATCCCACACCCAAGGTAAGAGAAACCCAAGTAAGATGGTAGGTGTTGCAAGAGGGCATCAGAGGGCAGACACACTGAAACCATACTCACAGAAAACTAGTCAATCTAATCACACTAGGACCACAGCCTTGTCTAACTCAATGAAACCAAGCCATGCCTGTGGGGCAACCCAAGACAGGCGGGTCATCGTGGAGAGGTCTGACAGAATGTGGTCCACTGGAGAAGGGAATGGCAAGCCACTTCAGTATTCTTGCCTTGAGAACCCCATGAACAGTATGAAAAGGCAGAATGATAGGATACCAAAAGAGGAACTCCCCAGGTCATTAGGTGCCCAATATGCTACTGGAGATCAGTGGAGAAATAACTCCAGAAAGAATGAAGGGATGGAGCCAAAGCAAAAACAACACCCAGTTGTGGATCTGACTGGTGATAGAAGCAAGATCTGATGCTGTAAAGAGCAATATTGCATAGGAACCTGGAATGTCAGGTCCATGAATCAAGGCAAATTGGAAGTGGTCAAACAAGAGATGAACGTTGGCGAGGGTGAACGTCGACATTCTAGGAATCAGTGAACTAAAATGGACTGGAATGGGTGAATTTAACTCAGATGACCATAATATCTACTACTGTGGGCAGTAATCCCTCAGAAGAAATGGAGTTGCCATCATGGTCAACAAAAGAGTCCGAAATGCAGTACTTGGATGCAGTCTCAAAAATGACAGAATAATCTCTGTTCGTCTCCAAGGCAAACCATCCAGTATCACAGTTATCCAAGTCTATGCCCCAACGAGTAACACTGAAGAAGCTGAAGTTGAACAGTTCTATGAAGACCTCCAAGAACTTTTAGAACTAACACCCAAAAAAGATGTCCTTTTATTATAGGGGACTGGAATGCTAAAGTAGGAAATCAAGAAACACCGAGAGTAACAGGCAAATTTGGCCTTGGAATGCGGAATGAAGCAGGGCAAAGACTAAAAGAGTTTTGCCAAGAAAATGCACTGGTCATAGCAAACACCCTCTTCCAACAACACGAGAGAAGACTCTATACATGGACAACACCAGATGGTCAACACTGAAATCAGATTGATTATATTCTTTGCAGCCAAGATGGAGAAGCTCTATACAGTCAACAAAAACAAGACCAGGTGCTGACTGTGGCTCAGATCATGATCTCTTTATTACCAAATTCAGACTGAAATTGAAGAAAGTAGGGAAAACTGCTAGACCATTCAGGTATGACCTAAATCCAATTCCTTATGATTATACAGTGGAAGTGAGAAATAGACTTAAGGGCCTAGGTCTGATAGATAGAGTGCCTGATGAACTATGGAATGAGGTTCGTGACAAGGTACAGAAGAAAGGGATCAAGACCATCCGCATGGAAAAGAAATGCAAAAAAGCAAAATGGCTGTCTGGGGAGGCCTTACAAATAGCTGTGAAAAGAAGAGAGATGAAAAGCAAAGGAGAAAAGGAAAGATATAAACATCTGAATGCAGAGTTCCAAAGGATAGCAAGAAGAGATAAGAAAGCCTTCTTCAGTGATCAATGCAAAGAAATAGAGGAAAAGAACAGAATGGGAAAGACTAGAGATCTCTTCAAGAAAATTAGAGATAGCAAGGGAACATTTCATGCAAAGATGGGCTCGATAAAGGACAGAAATGGTCTGGACCTAACAGAAGCAGAAGATATTAAGAAGAGGTGGCAAGAATACACAGAAGAACTGTACAAAAAAGATCTTCATGACCCAGATAATCATGATGATGTGATCACTAATCTACAGCCAGACATCTTGGAATGTGAAGTCAAGTGGGCCTTAGAAAGCATCACTATGAACAAAGCTAGTGGACGTGATGGAATTCCAGTTGAGCTGTTTCAAATCCTGAAAGATGATGCTGTGAAAGTGCCGCACTCAATATGCCAGCAAATCTGGAAAACTCAGCAGTGGCCACAGGACTGGAAAAGGTCAGTTTTCATTCCAATCCCAAAGAAAGGCAATGCAAAAGAATGCTCAAACTACCACACAATTGCACTCATCTCACATGCTAGTAAAGTAATGCTCAAAATTCTCCAAGCCAGGCTTCAGCAATACGTGAACCGTGAACTCCCTGATGTTCAAGCTGGTTTTAGAAAAGGCAGAGGAACCAGAGATCAAGTTGCCAACATCTGCTGGATCATGGAAAAAGCAAGAGAGTTCCAGAAAAACATCTATTTCTGTTTTATTGATACGCCAAAGCCTTTGACTCTGTGGATCACAATAAACTGTGGACAATTCTGAAAGAGATGGGAACACCAGACCACCTAACCTGCCTCTGGAGAAATCAGTATCCAGGTCAGGAAGCAACAGTTAGAACTGGACATGAAACAACAGACTGGTTCCAAATTGGAAAAGGAGTATGTCAAGGCTGTATATTGTCACCCTGCTTATTTAACTTCTATGCAGAGTACATCATGAGAAACGCTGGACTGGAAGAAACACAAACTGGAATCAACATTGACAGGAGAAATATCAATAACCTCAGATATGCAGATGACACCACCCTTATGGCAGAAAGTGAAGAGGAACTAAAAAGGCTCTTGATGAAAGTGAAAGAGGAGAGTAAAAAGTTGGCTTAAAGCTCAACATTCAGAAAACGAAGATCCTGACATCTGGTCCCATCACTTCATGGGAAATAGATGGGGAAACAGTGGGAACAGTTTTATTTTTCTGGGCTCCAAAATCACTGCAGATGGTGACTGCAGCCATGAAATTAAAAGACTCTTACTCCTTGGAAGATAAGTTATGACCAACCTCGACAGCATTTTCAAAAGCAGAGACATTACTTTGCCGACTAAGGTCCGTCTAGTCAAGGCTACGGTTTTTCCTGAGGTCATGTATGGATGTGAGAGTTGGACTGTGAAGAAGGCTGAGCACTGAAGAATTGATGCTTTTGAACTGTGGTGTTGGAGAAGACTCTTTTTTTTTTAATTGACTGATGGTTTTTTTTTTTTAATTTTTATTTTTACTTTATTTTACTTTACAATACTGTATTGGTTTTGCCATACATTGAATGGAGAAGACTCTTGAGAGTCCCTTGGACTGTAAGGCGATCCAACCAGTCCATTCTGAAGGAGATCAGCCCTGGGATTTCTTTGGAAGGAATGATGCTGAGGCTGAAACTCCAGTACTCTGGCCACCTCATGCAAAGAGTTGACTCATTGGAAAAGACTCTGATGCTGGGAGGGATGGGGGGCAGGAGGAGAAGGGGATGACAGAGGATGAGATGGCTGGATGGCATCACTGACTCGATGAAGGTAAGTCTGAGTGAACTCCGGGAGTTGGTGATGGACATGGTGGCCTGGCGTGCTGCGATTCATGGGGTTGCAAAGAGTCAGACACGACTGAATGACTGAACTGAACTGAACTAGTACATGTCAGATAACATTAGCAAATAAAAGGTCTTGACTCTCAAATATCAGAGAAGAGAGACCCCATTCCTCTATGACTCTGGTAAAGAATCTCCTCTTCTATCACCAAGAGAGTTTGACTTTCAAAGATTCCATTCTCTGAGAACAACCTATTATTTTCATTCTTTGATCTGGTTTGGTCCTACAAGTGGTTTATCCTACCACTTTTTATTATCTCTCATCAACTCATACGTCTTCTTTTCCTCACCCAACTTTACAATCATTGACTTTTATTAAACAAAATATTAGGTGCATTCAGTTCAGTTCAGTTCAGTTGCTCAGTCGTGAATACTGGAGTGGGTTGCCATTTCCTTCTCTAAACACTAGGTAATCTTAGAAAAATTCTATATCTCAAAAATTCCACTCCACATGAAATATAGATTTTAATATATGACTCATTTAATTTAATTTATTTAATCAAGATATTCAGGAGGAGGGCAAGAGGAGAAGGGAATGACATAGGATGAGATGGTTGGATGGCATCACCTACTCAATGGACATGGGTTTGGGTGGATTCTGGGAGTTGGTGATGGACAGGGAGGCCTGGTGTGCTGCGGTTCATGGAGTCGCAAAGTGTTGGACACGACTGAGTGACTAGACTGAACTGAACTGATGAGGAGAACTGACTCATTGGAAAAGCCCCTGATGCTGGGAAAGACTGAAGGAAGGAGGAGAAGGGGACGACAGAGGATGAGATGGATCGATGGCATCACTAACTCAATGGAAATGAGTCTGTGCAAGCTCCAGAAGATGATAAAGGACAGGGAAGCATGGTGTACTGCTGTCCGTGGGGTTACAAAGAGTTGGACACGATTGAGCAACTCAACAACAACCACTTAATTTAGTATAAGGCTGTACCTGTCTACCATCTTATCCATAGCACCTAGTGTGATATCTGACACATAATTGGTACACTGTTATTACTTGCTGAATACATAAGTAGATGAACACATATAAAAAGTATTTGAGAACACAGATTTGTAAAAACCTAAATTTAATAAAAAATTATCTAAAACTATAAATATTTCTGGTTTTATGAATGAAAAAAAGACATTTAGACTGTTGTAAAAGTTAATTCTTATACATTTCCATCAAAGTAACTAGAAAATAATAAATATCATGAAATGTGCTGGTTAGATGAAATTTGTAGTTGTCCTATCAAGTATGCTGTGTTATGAACCTATTATTATTTTTGGTAACTCTACAACTGATGGTGTGCATTCAAGTACCTGTGATTGTGCAGTCACCCATGTAGCTTCTTGTGACTGTATCAAGTATTATATTAGTTCTTTTGGTTCAGTCTAAGTTCCCTGGATTTTGAGAGGTAAAATAAAAAACATAATTTTTAGTTTAAATAGAAAAATTTAAAAAGACACTCTTATGCTGTGTCATCAGAATAAAAACTATCCATTCAACTTTGACCTTCAATATTTTCTCTCAGCTCTGAAAAAAGGTGAAAATGAAAATGTTAGTCACTCAGTCGTGTCTGACCCTTTGCGATCTTGTGGACTGTGTAGCCTGCCCTGCTCCTCTGTCCATGGAATTTCCCAGGCAATAATGCTGGAGTGAGTAGTCATTGTTTTCTCCAAGGGATCGTCCTGATCCATGGATTAAACCTGTGTCTCCTGCATTGAGGACAGATTCTTTACAATCTGAGCCACTGGAGAAGCCACAAACTGTATTGCTGAGAATCTATGTACTTTTCTAAAGCAGCAGCTTGTTATTCAAATATATTATCTGAATTTATTAGTATTATTTCCTTGAGATCATACAAATCTTAGTGTTATAATACATATTTGATGTTCATTTTGTCTAGCCTCTGATTACTGGTGCTGACAGAATGAAGCAGGGAAAAGGCTAATAGAGTTTTGCCATGAAAATCCACTGGTCATAGCAAACACCCTCTTCCAACAACACAAGAGAAGACTCTACACATGGACAACACCAGATGGTTAACACCAAAATCAGAATGATTATGTTCTTTGCAGCCAAAGATGGAGAAGCTCTATACAGTCAACAAAAACAAGACCGGGAGCTGACTGTGGCTCAGATCATGAACTCTTTATTGCCAAATTCAGACTTAAATTGAAGAAAGTAGGGAATACCACTAGGCCATTCAGGTATGACCTAAATCAAATCCCTTATGATTATACAGTGGACGTGAGAAACAGACTTAAGGGCCTAGATCTGATAGATAGAGTGCCTGATGAACCATGGATGGAGGTTCATGACATTGTACAGGAGACAGGGATCAAGACCATCCACATGGAAAAGAAATGCAAAAAAGCAAAATGGCAGTCTGGGGAGCCATTATAAATAGCTGTGAAAAGAAGAGAAGTGAAAAGCAAAGGAGAAAAGGAAAGATATAAGCATCTGAATGCAGAGTTCCAAAGTATAGCAAGAAGAGATAAGAAAGCCTTCTTTAGCAATCAATGCAAAGAAATAGAGGAAAACAACAGAATGGGAAAGACTAGAGATCTCTTCAAGAAAATTAGAGATAGCAAGGGAACATTTCATGCAAAGATGGGCTCAATAAAGGACAGAAATGGTCTGGACCTAACAGAAGCAGAAGATATTAAGAAGAGGTGGCAAGAATAAATAGAAGAACTGTACAAAAAAAGATCTTCACGACCCAGATAATCACGATGGTGTGATCACTCACCTAGAGCCAGACATCCTGGAATGTGCAGTCAGTGGGCCTTAGGAAGCATCACTATGAAAAAAGCCAGTGGAGGTGTGGAATTCCAGTTGAGATATTTCAAATCCTGAAAGATGATGCTGTGAAAGTGCTGCACTCAATATGCCAGCAAGTTTGGAAAACTCAGCAGTGGCCACAGGACTGGAAAAGGTCAGTTTTCATTCCAGTGCCAAAGAAAGGCAATGCAAAAGAATGCTCAAACTACTGCACAATTGCACTCATCTCACACGCTAGTAAAGTAATGCTCAAAATTCTCCAAGCCAGGCTTCAGCAATACATGAACCATGAACTTCCAGATATTCAAGCTGGTTTTAGAAAAGGCAGTGGAACCAGAGATCAAATTGCCAACATCCACTGGATCATGGAAAAAGCAAGAGAGTTCCAGAAAAATATCTATTTCTGCTTCATTGACTATGCTAAAGCCTTTGACTGTGTGGATCACAATAAACTGTGGAAAATTCTAAGAAAACTAAGATCATGGCATCTGGTCCCATCACTTCATGGCAAATAGATGGGGGAACTTGAAACAATGTCATACTTTAATTTTGGGGGCTCCAAAATCACTGCAGATGGTGATTGCAGCCATGTGGGTACATTTCTCAATACTGAGAAAGAGGAAAGCTGGATATACCACATTTCCTGACTTCAAAAGATACTACATAGCTGAATAAATAAAAATATATGATGCTGGTGCAAAAAAAAACATGTAGACCAATTGAACAGAATAGAAAACTCAGAAATGAACCCACACTTACACTGGCAATTACTCTCTGGAAAAGGAGTAAGAATATACAGAGGAGTAGATAGCCCCTTCATTTAATTGTTTTGGGAAAACTGAACAGCTATATGCAAAAGAATCAAACTGTGCTACTCTCTCATACGCACAAAAATAAGTTAGAAATTGATTAAAGACAAATATAAGGCTGGAAACCATAAAACTTTTAGAAGAAAACATAGGCAGTGGGTTCTTTAACATCCATCTGAGTAATATTATTTTTTTGGATTTGTCTCCTCAGGTAAAGAAAACAAAAGAAAAGTAAACCAGTGGGAGTATATCACACTGAAAACCTAATTAGAAAATAGTTATGCACCTCTATGTTCATCGCACCATATTTACAGTAGCTAAGATATGGAAGCAGCCTGCTGTCCATCAGCAGGTGAATAGATAAAGAAGATACGGTACATATACACAGCGGAATATTATTCAGCCATAAAAAAGAATGAAATCTTTCCACTGTGGCAGCATTGGTGGATCTAGAGGATATTATACTAAGTAAAATATGTCAGATAAAGGCAAATTCCATATGATTTTGCTTATATTTCCTAAAAAGCAAAGCAAATGGACAGATATAACAGCGAAAAGTCTTACAGACTCAGAGAACAATTGGATGGATGTCAGAAGGGAAGGAAGGTGAGGGAGGGAAAGAAATAGGTAACAGAGATTAAGAGGTACAAACATTAAGTTGCAAAATGAGCGAGTCATGGGTATGAAATGAACAGTGTAGGGAAAATAGTCAATAACTATACAACATCTTTTATGGTGACATATTGTAATTATACTTATTCTGATGATCATTTTGAAATGTTTAGAAATATAAAATAACTATATTGCAATACATGAGCTAACCTAGAGTTATAGGTTAATCATATATCAAAACAACTCATACAAAGAGATCAGATTTGTGGTTACCATAGGCAGTGAGTGAGCTGGATGGAAAAATATAACTTCCAGTTGTATGATAAGTACTTAAGTTGTAATATGCAACATGGTAAATATAATTAATGCTGTTTTATGCTACATATGGAAGTTGTTAAGAGAGTAAATCCCAAGAGTCTTCATCACAAGGAAAAATATTTTTTCTATTTCCTTAATCTTGTATCTATGAGATGATGGCTGGGGAAGGGAATGGTAACCCACTCCAGGATTCTTGCTTGGAGCATTCCATGGACAGAGGAGCCTGGTGGGCTATCACCCATGGAATCACAAAGAGTCAAACACAACTAAGTGACTAACACACACACACACATGAAACGATGGATGTTCACTAATCTTGTGATAATCATTTCATGCTGTATGTAAGTCAAATCATTGTGGTGTACAACTTAAACAGTGTTGTATGTTAATTATATCTCAATAAAACTGGAAAAAATCACAATGATTTCTGTCTAGTAATCTGTATATGTAATTTTTAGGTTCCCCAAAGCCTGATACTTAATAAGTTTACAATAAATATTTAATGAATGGCTGAATTAACATAATCACAATCTTCAAAGAATACATGCAATACTTTATTATCATAAATTCCAATTCTTTTGAAATAGATTTATTGATATCAACTAAGGGGTTCAGTGATATTCTTGGCATTTCTTTTTTCCAATCACTATTTTTCATCTCTGTTCTGTCAATCACTTTTTTCTACCCCTTAATGGTTTGGAACCTTTTTTTTTTTAATCACACTCTTTGATTAAAATTCAGTCTGACTTGGATAAAACTCCTGTATTCTGACTGAATCAGAGTTAACAACCATTCTCTTCCCCACTAGGTAAATTCATGGCTGGAATGGAGGTCCTTCTGCTTCCTAGTTCTCACATTCCTTGAAAGTGAAAGTCATTCAGTTCTGTCTGACTATTTGCAACTGCATAGACTGTCCATGGAATTCTCCAGGCCAGAATACTGGAGTGGGTAGTCTTTCCCCTCTCCAGGGGATCTTCCCAACCCTGGGATCACACCCAGGTCTCCTGCATTGCAGGCGGATTCCTTACCAGCTGAGCCACAAGGGAAGCCCAAGAACACTGGAGTGGGTAGCCTATCCCTGCTCCAGGGGATCTTCCTGACCCAGGAATAGAACTGGGATCTCCCACATTGCAGGCGGATTCTTTACCAACTGAGCTATCAGGGAAGGCCCCACACATTCCTTGACTCATTAGCATTTTCCATGGTGGACCATGCCTTCCTTCTTAAAACAATTTCTTCACTTGACTTGGATGCTGCATTCTCTTGGGTTTGCCTTTCTCCACTGACTGTACCTACTCAGTTGCCATTACCTAATCCAGTTCTTTTGCTGCTCTCGCTGTGGTCCATGGGGTCGCTAAGAATTGAGGACACGACTGAGCGACTTCCCTTTCACTTTTCACTTTCATGCATTGGAGAAGGAAATGGCAACCCACTCCAGTGTTCTTGCCTGGAGAATCTCAGGGAGGGGGGATCCTGGTGAGCTGCCGCCTTTGGGGTTGCACAGAGTCGGACATGACTGAAGTGACTTAGCAGCAGCAGCAACAATGGAGTACTACAGGGCTTTGCCTTCAGTTTTCTTCTCTTTTCTCACATTTCCTTTCAAGATAACTTCACCCTAGCATAACATTAAGTGCCATCCATATGCATATGTTAATCATTCATATGCATATGTCTGTCACTTAGTCTTGTTTGACTCTTTGAGACCCCATGGACTGTAGCCCAACAGGCTCCTCTGTCCATGAGATTTCTCCAGGCAAGACTACTGGAGTGAGTTGCCATTTCTTTCTCCAGGGACTCTTCCAGACACAGAGATTGAACTTGGGTCTCCTGTATTGCAGGCAGATTCTTGACCCTCTAAAACAGAAGGGAACAGCAAAATATGTTTCTTCCTATCGTCCTTATTTCCAGAGTTATTTAACTATCTCATATCTAATCACTCATGTTTCAAACTTCAGTGACAAAGACAGAACTCTTAAATTTCCTTCTTCTTTTCTTCATCCTCACCTCAGGAAATGACCTCTGTTCATCCACATGATGAGGCCAAAAATTGGGAGTCAACCCTGACTTCACTCTTTTCTTTACATCCCAAACTAGTAAAATATTCTGTCTTAAACTAGTGTAACATTGAAGGCTTGCTCCATCTTTCAGTTCAGTTCAGTTCAGTTCAGTCGCTCAGTCGTGTCCAACTTTTGGCAACTCCATGATCCATCTTTAGCCTACTCATATTCCAGAGTACTTTCCTGTCCCCAAAGGACTGAGACTGAAGTTACACTTTCCAATGAAAATGGACCCCTTTGAAGCTAAGTTTCTCAAATGTGAATTTGTTTTTAAAATTATATATACTTGCTCAAAATTTGAAAGGCAGAAGTAAGGTAGAGACTATCTTCTTGAATCTTAGATTTTATTTTTCCTTCAGTTCAGTTCAGTTCAGTCACTCAGTCGTGTCCAACTCTTTGAGATCCCATGAACTGCAGCATGCCAGGCCTCCCCATCAATCACCAACTCCTTGAGTTTAGCCAAACTCACGTCCATCTAGTCGGTGATGCCATCCAGCCATCTCATCCTCTGTTGTCCCCTTCTCCTCCTGCCCCCAATTCCTCTCAGCATCTGAGTCTTTTTCAATGAGTCAACTCTTCACATGAGGTGACCAAAGTACTGGAGTTTCAGCTTCAGCATAAGTCCTTCCAATAAAAACCCAGGACGGATCTCCTTTAGGATGAACTGGTTGGATCTCCTTGCAGTCCAAGGGAGTCTCAAGAGTCTTTTCCAAATCCACAGTTCAAAAGCATCAATTCTTCGGTGCTCAGCTTTCTTCACAGTCCAACTCTCACATCCATACATGACCACTGGAAAAACCATAGCCTTGACTAGACAGACCTTTGTTGGCAAAGTAATGTCTCTGCTTTTGAATATACTATCTAGGTTGGTCATAACTTTTCTTCCAAGGAGTAAGTATCTTTTAATTTCATGGCTGCAATCACCATCTGCAGTGATTTTGGAGCCCTGAAAACTAAAGTCAGCCACTGTTTCCCTATCTATTTGCCATGAAGTGATAGGACTGGATGCCATGATCTTAGTTTTCTGAATGTTGAGCTTTAAGCCAACTTTTCCCCTCTCCTCTTTCACTTTCATCAAGAGGCTTTTTCGTTCCTCTTCACTTTCTGCCATAAGGGTCATGTCATCTGCATATCTGAAGTTATTGATATTTCTCCTGGCAATCTTGATTCCAGCTTGTGCTTCATCCAGCCTAGCATTTTTCATGATGTACTCTGCATACAAGTTAATTAAGCAGGGTGACAATATACAGCCTTGACATACTCTTTTTCCTATTTGGAACTAGTCAGTTGTTCCATGTCCTGTTCTAACTGTTCCTTCCTGACTTGTATACAGGTTTCTCAAGTGGTGGGTCAGATAGTCTGGTATTTTATTCCCATCTCTTTCGGAATTTTCCACAGTTTATTGTGATCCACACAGTCAAAGGCTTTGGCATAGTCAATAAAGCTTGCTTACTAGGTATTCAGTATGTACTTACACTGCCTACACACATTTGAATGTTAGGTTTATGGGTCAAAATAGTCTTAAAATGCAACTTTAAAAAATTTTAAATACTAGTTTTTTTTTTTCTTTTTTATGGCTGATTCATGTTGATGTATGACAGAAATCATCACAATAATGTAATGTAATTATCCTCCAAATAAAAATAAAATAAACACATCTTTTGATGTGGAGAGGACCTACTCTCAGACTGTTGGCTTCACACACACACCTCATTCAGCTTCATAACTAGCATCTTCTTGAGCTCAGCACAATGATGCAAACACACCTTGTGGAGCCTGATTCCATCACTCTTATTAAAGTCATTAAGGGCTTTAGAGGGGGTGGGGAAATGGCAGGGGGGAGTATGGAGGAGCCTTTTAGAGTAAAGGCTGCAAGATCAAGCCCAAGACAACTACTTTACTTGGAAAATGAGAAACACTCTAAGGTGTAAACACATAATGTACACTTTCAAATATCCAGAGATAGTTATTGCTACTGTGTGAGAAGGAAATAATATATTATGAAAAACATTGTGATCTTAACTAGAGAAAGAGAAGGGCTATCTAAGTCCTTGGCTTTAGTTGAACTTTATTTTGTTTTATACTTTTTTTTACATGATTACTACAGAAACATTTCAACTAAAAAGACTATTGCCATTCAGGCGACATTCCTTTTGTTATTTTTATTGATGTTGTTTCATCGAACAACAAAACTTCAAGACTTTGTTTATATATTCAGTATGTAAATGTAGTTAACTCACACCAGGAAAAAAAAATATATAACAGATATACGTAACAATGATTAAAATAACAAGAATTTCTGTTAATTAAAGTATTTTGACAGAATAAATTTATGTTCCAAAGTCAGTCACCTTAACGTTTATCTCCCAGATCAAAATGTTTATTATGCTTTTAAAAACACTATGTATGTACATGCCCTTAACAGTAGGAATATAAGCATCACTGTTTAGTTTATATTATAATATTATTAAATTCTGAATGAGTTCCAGTAAACAATGAAAATTGCTCTTTAAATTATTGTGCTAAAGAACTGTTTAGCATCATGCGGATTAAAAATCAAACAGTTGTTTTCAGCTGACATTCTCCAGTGTTCAAACAGGCAAAACTACATAACCATTTCCCGCAGATCAGTTATGCCATTATTTGAGCAAGTGGTGAGCTGTTATGAAACTGAACTATTTAAAATCAATTAACAAACAGGTGCCAAAATGAAACTATTTCATGGTTAGCTAACAATTGGGGAAATTACTAGGAAAATACTTTTTGAGATTTAGACCTTAGTTGCATCAATAACTGTAAGAAAAATGTTCTTCCTTTTTCATCACCAATGACTGAAATTAGCTGAAGACTGGAAGCTTTAAATTACAGTCCAACTGAGACCACTTGATTATAGATGCCGCTTCTTAAACTTAGGTGAAAATACTGTGTGTCAATTGGAAGAATTTTATAATTAAATTTATTTTGAAGTTCACAATTTGTTTTTATCTTTCCTGCTTGCATTTTTTTTGTTTTGTAAAATTCACAATTAGTGCTCAGATTTCAGAGTCAGTTCACAAATAATAAAGATACTATATCATTTTCCTTATTCCTAGAAATACCTTCATGCCCTTTTACCTCCTTCTCAACACCTATAAGCAAAAATAGTTTCAACTTTTGCTAAAGTTTTAAACTTAATGTAAACAAAATCAAAGAATATGCATTCATGTCTGCTTGTTTTTATGTTTTTTTTTCTTTTTAAAATTTTCATTGTGTTTATGTTATTGATTTCAGGTCTCTGTTCTTATAATATAGCATTTAAAGTCATAAAATTAATGACTTTGGTCTACTTTACATGCATGTGAACATGTCCTTCTTTTTTTTTTTTTTTACTAATATTCAGTTGAAATATTTTTGAGTTTTCTTTGTGAACTATATGTTATTTAGAAGTGTGCTGCTTGGTTTCTAAGTATTTGGAAGTTTCTTAGTATCTTATTGCTATGGATTTCTAATTTAATTCCATTACAGTCACAGAATATACTCTGCAAATTTCAAATTTTTCAAAATTTGTTGAAAATTTATTTTTGCCCTAGGATAACATTTGTGTTAACAAATATCCCATGTACACTTAAAAATATTGTGCACATTATAGATTTTGGGGGGTAATATCACATAAATCTTGGCTCTCCAGGTGACACTAGTGGTAAAGAACCCACCTGGCAGTGCTGGAGACATGAGAGACATGGGTTTAACCCCTGGGTTGGGAAGATCTCCTGGAAAAGGAAATGGCAACAAGCTCCAGTATTACTACCTGGAGAATCCCACGGACAGAGAAGCCTGGTGGGCAACAGTCCATAGGGTCGCAAAGAGTTGGACATGGCTGCTTGACACACATCACACAAATCTTAATAAGTTAATTTGGTTTATCATTTTGTTCAAAATCTTTATCTTTACTGATTTTAATCTCCTTGTTCTATCAATTATGTTTCTTCTTGTGTGTATGCTCAGTCATGTCTGACTCTGTGACACTTTGGAATATAGCCTTCCAGGCTCCTCTGTCCGTGGGATTTTCCAGGCAAGAATACTGGAGTGGGTTGCCATTTCCTCCTCCAGGGAATCTTCCCAAACCAGAGATTCAACATGCGTCTCCTTAGTCTCCTGCACAGCAGATTCTTCACTACTGAGCTATCAGGGGAGCCCTATCAGTTATGATAGTGGATGTTAAAACTTTCAGTGATGATTATTTGATTTGCCTAATTTTACTGTTAGTTATGCCAATTTTTGCATCATATGTTTTGGCATTTACAATATTCTATCTTCCTAATAAAGTATCCATTTATCTTATCAGTAGTCACTCTTTTTCTCTGGTTAATATCCTTTGTTCTGACATCTAATTTATCTAATATTAAAATAGCTAGAAAACTAACCATATAACCCAGCAATCCCGCTCCTAGGCATATACCCTGAGGAAACCAAAATTGAAAAACACACATGTATCCCATTGTTCATTTCAGCACTATTTACAATAGGTAGAACATGGAAGCAGCCTAGATGTCCATTGACAGATGAATGGATAAAGAAGCTGTGGTACATATACACAGTGAAATATTACTCGGTCATAAAAAGAAATGCATTTGAATTAGTTCTGATGAGGTGGATAAACCTAGAACCGATTATACAGGGTGAAGTGAGTCAGAAAGAGAAAGATAAATATTGTATTCTAACACACATATAGGATATCTAGAAAAATGGTACTGAAAATTTTATTTACAAGGCAGCAATAGAGAAATAAACATAGAGAATAGATTTACAGACATGGGGAGAGGGGAGGAGAGGGTGGAGATGTATGGAAAGAGTAATGTGGAAACTTATATTACCATATGTAAAATAGATAGCCAATGGGAACTTGTTGGCTCAGGAAGCTCAAACAGGGGCTCTGTATCAACCTAGAGGGGTGGGATGGGGAAGGAGATGGTAGGGAGGTTCAAAAGGGAGGGGATATATGTATACCTATGGCTGATTCATGTTGAGGTTTGACAGAAAACAACAAAATTCTGTAAAGCAATTATCCTTCAATAAAAAATAAATTAAACAAATAAAAAAGCTAGACCACCTTTTCTATGCTTAATATTTGCATATATGCCTTTTACCTTTTCTATTCAACCTATGTCTTTAGAAGTAGACCAAATATGGATAAGCCTTCCTTTTACACATAGTCTGACTCTCTCTTTCAACAGCAGTATTTACTCCATATCTATTTACTGTAATTATTAATGTTATTTTACTTAGGTCTACCATCTTGCTATTTTTTTTATCACTTATCCTATCATTCAATTCTTTTTTAACTCTTCTGCCCTCTTTTTGTATCAATGTAGTATTTTTCTTTTGTATTTTATTTTATCTTCACTATTGTCTTATATGCTCTTTGATTTAATTTTCAGTCATTGCTCTAGAGATTGTAATATGAAATCTTAACATGTTACAATCTAGAGTTAATATTTACCATTTATTTTAAATGTTAAAACTTGAAAAATACAATCTATTGTTTTCACACTTTGTCACTTTATTTATAAATACATACATTGTAAGGTTTCACAATGCAATGTTACCATTTTATTAAAATATTCAAGTAATTTTCAAAGAACTAGACAAGAAAAAGAAAGTCTTTTGTATTTGCCATCAACTGTTTTGGGGTGCTTTTTAGTCTTTCTTATCGACTTCAGTTTGTTGATATTTCCTTGTAGTCTGAAGAATTTTTCTTAACATATCTTACAGCACAGTAAGCTTAACTCAGCTTTTATTTAACTGAAAAAAATATTCTTATTTCACCCTCATATGCAAATAATGTTTTTCTGGATAAGTAATATTCAGTTGACATAACTTTTTAGTAATAGATGACCTAATAGACCTAGTAACCATTTCTTTTTACAGGCATTCCATATGTATCTAAATGAATTCAAGCCCTGGAAATATCTATATTATTAGCTCATTACAGATTGTCTTCATTCAGTTAGGCATTGACATAATATCATTGACTTCTACATTCCTAAAAATCTTAATGAAGAAATTGTTTTACATCTTCTGTAAAAGTTCTACTAAATATGTTGTTTATCAATGTCCCTCACATTAAGATCCAGAATTTTATTAGACTTTAGAAATAGAACAGAAGTTTATCTAACTAGGAATATAGGTTTTCTTTAGTTAAAATAATTACATGAAAATACATCATATTTCCCTTTTTTACCTTGAGAGTCAAAACAAATCTTAAGGAGCAGTTTGAGTAACTGAATTGGCTTAGATGCAGAACATAAAAAGCAAATTGTATTTTTGTATGCGATGATTTTCTATTTTAATTTTATTTTTTAAAGTAACCAGGATATAGATATTTTACAAATTATCTTACATATGGCAGAAACAACATAAATCAAAAAGGTTTTATATGTATAAACTTATGTTGGCCATTAAACTCATTCAGGCTTTTTGCAGAAGCTGGTACAGAAAACTCAAATGAACTTTTTGGCCAACCCATATATACATATATAATCAGTTCTTTTCTATTGGCATGGATATCTTATCAAGTTTCAACCCCTACCCTTTGCGTTTCACCACCCCCCCACCACACCTTCAGGAAAGCTTTCTGAAGGCACATCTCTTGTCTAGAGCTATGGTTATGTCACAACTAGAAGAGTTGAGAGTTGAAAGGTAAATAAATGACTACAAAGGAATCATTAGTACAAAGAGAGAGTGGAATAATTATATTATAGGTTTTGAGGATTAGAGTACAACACAATGAACTAATGATAGGAGCACTGAAATAAGGCTCTGTGAACAAATAGGAGGCAGATGCACAAAAAAAATATACTAAGAAAACTCTCTGCTGCTTGTACCTGCTTCATCATGTTCTATCTGATATGATGTTTAGTACTTTGGCTCCTTAAGAAAAAGTTGATGCTTCACAAATAGAAAAAAATAAAAGAAACTATAGATATGAAAAAGTTTTTTTTTTAAAGTGGTGCTTATTTTAAAACATATTTGACAAATACAGTAAAAATGATTCACTGTTCATCCTTGAACTTTTGCTTTTTTATTTCCTTAAATATATTTACTGAATACATACCATAATCAGTTCAATTTAGTCACTCAGTTGTATCTGACTCTTTCTGACCCCATGAACTGCAGCACCCCATGCTTCCCTGTCCATCACCAACTCCCAGAGTTTACTCAAACTCATGTCCATCGAGTCAGTGATGCCATCCAACCATCTTGTCCTCTGTCATCCCCTTTTCCTCCCACCTTCAATCTTTTCCGTTGTCAGGATCTTTTCAAATAAGTCAGTTCTTTGCATCAGGTGGCCAAAGTATTGGAGCTTCAGCTTCAGTATCGGTCTTTCCAATGAATATTCAAGACTGATTTCCTTTAGGATGGATCTCCTTGCAGTCCAAGGGACTCTCAAGAGTATTCTCTGACACCACAGTTCAAAATCATCAGTTCTTTGGTGTTCAGCTTTCTTTATGGTCCAACTCTCACATCCATACATGACTACTGGAAAAACCATAGCTTTGACTAGACAGACCTTTGTTGGCAAAGTAATGTCTCTGCTTTTATTATGCTGTTTAGGTTGGTCATAGCTTTTATTCCAAGGAGCAAGCATCTTTTAATTTCATGGCTGCAGTCACCCTCTGCAGTGATTTTGGAGCCCCCCAAATAAAATCTCTCATTGTTTCCATTGTTTCCCCATGTATTTGCCATGAAGTGATGGCACTGGATGCCATTATCTTAGTTTTCTGAATGTTGAGTTTTAAACCAACATTTTCACTCTCCTGTTTTACTTTCAAGAGGCTCTTTAGTTCTTCTTCGCTTTCTGCCTCAAGGGTGGTGTCATCTCCATATCTGAGGTTGTTTATATTTCTCCTTGAAATCTTGATTCCAGCTTGGGCTTCAACCAGCCTGGCATTTCGTATGATGTACTCTGCATATAAGTTAAATAAGCAAGGTGACAATATGCAGCCTTGATGTTCTTCCCTGATGTGGAGCCAGTCTGTTGTTCCATGTCAAGTTCTAACTGTTGCTTCTTGACCTGCATATATTTCTCAGGAAACAGGTAAGGTGGTCTGGTATTCCCGTCTCTTTAAGAATTTTCCAAAGTTTCTTGTGATCCACACACTTGACATAATGAGGGCATTTAAATTGCGATGAAATAAACATAGACTTAATCTTAAAGTGATTTTGTTTTCATCCAGTAGAGAAAGATAAGTTCATAAATATCTAGATTCCAACGTAAATGTGATCTATAAGAGATGTATAGAAAATATGCTAAGGAAGGTGACTAAAGAATGAAACTCCCATGAAGATTTTACATATGGTTCAAAAATATCCTTGACTTTAAAGAAAAGATTGGTGATTCAAAGTCAAAGATATAGGTGAAGAAAAAGCATTAATGTTATGAATGTACATTTTTTCTGTTTCTTTGTTTTTTTTTTAAACAATGGTAATGAGGTGAAGGTCTCGTGGTGATCTTAATAACAGTGGTAAACAATGATTGCAAAGAAAATTTTATAAAGAACGTAGCACCATGTGTCCTCCAGTATATAGTTACTATTTTAGCAGTAATGATCATTACGTGTGCTGTTCTTGAATGTTTTAATTATAATTTTGTTTTATATAACTAGACTATAAAACATTTTAGCTAGTATCCCTGTTGACTTAAGTGGCACAAATACCACCGTTCCTTCTCCAATAAGGTAGCAAACATTGCTTTTGCCTCATTGTTTGCTGTGATCCTTCAGAAGATTTGCCATGGTAGTGGATGGAAAAGTATTTAATCCAGTCATGGGACAATCTGCACTATTTTAGGGAAAGAACTCAGTAACTTGGGCTTACATAAAGGGCCTGCTGGCCAGCAACTCCCTTGCAGCTCATCCTGTAATCATAGGATGAATGACACGCTCATTTATTTCTTTTGAAATACTTATTAGTCACAGCAGCAGGATTTTTCCCAGGAGCAAAGAGCTGACCAATTCTTGCTGCAGTTTAATAGAACTTGTTGGCCTCGGGGATCTCTCTAACTGGGGATTCCACTTGCACAGGTACGTGACACAGCCAAGGAAGAAAGCAAAGGTGAGCTCTGCCTTCACCTGCCAAGGGCTTTGTGGTTGACCTCTCAATAAAGGAGGAAAATGGTTTGAAACAGTGGTCGTGCCTGACTGACATAGTGACCAACCAAAGTCCTCAGAGGAAAGAAGATATTGGGAAAGGTGTTTAAACTCTGCCTGAATTGTTTAGTACTCAGGCAGTCAGCTTCTCTGAGAAATTATGAACCTAGATGACCCTTGTGGAAAGTGTGACTTTCTGCTTTAAAAAAGATAATCTAAAAATGAAAGGTAAGCTTTTTGGACATTCTAACATGCCACATTTATGAATTTGTTAATGTCATTTAGAAAAATCAGAACTTTGCAACTTGCAATGGGTGATGAGTCATCCTTCAGAAACATGCTGTACATTATACATTTTCCTTTAACTACTCATTTATGACACAAAATCCATTGTCTCAGGCTTAGGTGCTTTCCTGTACCTGATGCATGTAACACAAAGACTAGAAGTTTTATGAAGGCAAGGATTTATCTGCTTCATCTTTGTCTCATGAGGGTCTAACATAATGCCTGGTTTGATTGCCAATGCTTAGTAAATATAAAATGTTTAATAAAATTACTCACCATATGCTCATGTATACTCATTGGTTTAGATGTTTCATAATGATTTAAAAAATTCACAAATGAAACATCGTACTAGCAACACAAACAAGACAACTCTAGTCCTCTTATTTAATCTCTCATCACCACCTAGAGTGGTGATCCAAGTGGAAAACTTCAGAATCTTCTTTTCAGAATCATCAGTCTTTAGTATTTGAAAATGTCGGTTCACTTCTTCAACAAATATTTTGCGGTTCCTTATAGCTATACAACATGAATTACACTAAAATGCATAAGTTATGTTCCTTCAGTCTGCTCAGTCATTCTGATACAGAATAAGGGCTTCATAGTTAAGAGCTCACATTCATGGTGCAATTATTCAAGTTGTTCTTTTAAACAGTGTAAGCGATTTCTCTCATTTAATCAACAAAAAATTAGGTAACTGATATTATGAGGAAACTGAGTCACAGGGAACTTAACTATTCCTTAATATTATTCAACTAAGTATACAATCCTGTAGACCCAGAGACTGAATTCTGAATGACTGCTATGGTGGTGGTTGTTTTGATATTGCATACTGGCTGAGTTTCTTAAAGACTATTGGTTGTATTTCTTTTAATAAACTAAGATATCTTGAGCTAACTTTTTCTTTACTGGAGTTTCTTTCAGAGTCAGGTAATGTTGATTTTTGGGAACAAAGGCAACAGGAGTATCTAATTAATTGGAATCTGTTATTGAAAAGGGATTGATAGGCATGTGTTGCAATGACTAATGGAAAGACAAATAGTAATGGTGGAGAAAAATCCATGCTTTTAGGTTTTTGCTCTCATGTCAGCATGGTGGTGGTGGTGGTTTATTTGCTAAGTTGTGTCCAACTCTTGAGACCCCATGGACTATATAGCCTGCCAGGCTCCTCTATTCATGAAATTTTCCAGGCAAGAATACTGGAGTAGGTTGCCACTTCCGCCTCCATCCCATCAGCATAGTGGCACCTATATCTTTTCCCTGCACTTCATCTCATTTTCACTTTTCTAAGTTTTCAGAAATGTTGGAAATATTTCTATATTTCTGCATCCTCTCCCTTTAGCTTAATGATATACTTTCAGTGGTAATTTGAGTAAACAAATCTTTGCTCTTAAAGCTGTGAATTTAGTTGAAGTGTGAAGCATTTTAGACAATTTAGTGAGTGAAATTAACTTTGTAAAAGATCCAAAGGGTTTGGTTAGGACATCTGACATGCAGTCAGCAACTAAAAGTCCGGGATCTGTTGACTGGCACCCAGATGTCAAGAAAAGGCACCCAGGAATTGGGGAAATCTGTCCTTCAATGGGCAGTAAGCATTCCAATGTACAATTGGCAAAAATTCCACAATGGATAAGTTAATATCTAGTAACGCAATTCAATTCAATTCAATTCAATTCAGTCGCTCAGTCATGTCCGACTCTTTGCAACTCCGTGGACAGCAGCATACCATGCTTCCCTGTCCATCACCAACTCCCGGAGTATGCTCAAATTCATATCCATTGAATTGGTAAAGCCATCCAACCATCTCATTCTCTGTTGTCCCCTTCTCCTCCTGCCTTCAATATTTCCCAGAATCAGGGTCTTTTCTAACAAGTCAGTTCTTTGCATCACGTGGCCAAAGTATTGGAGCTTCAGCTTCAGCACCAGTCCTTCCAATGAATATTCAGGGTTGATTTTCTTTAGGGTGGACTGGTTGTATCTCCTTGCAGTCCAAGGGACTCTCAAGAGTCTTCTCCAACACCACAGTTCAAAAGCATCAATTCTTCAGTGCTCAGCTTTCTTTATGATCCAAATCTCACATCCATACATGACTCCTGGAAAAACCATAGCTTTGACAATATCGACTGTTGGCAAAGTAATGTCTCTGCTTTTTAATATGCTGTCTAGGTTTGTCATAGCAGCCTTTCCTCCAATGAGCAAGTGTCTTTTAACTTCACGGCTGCAGTCACCATCTGTAGTGATTTTGGAGCCCAAGAAAGGAAGGTCTCTCACTATTTCCATTGTTTCCCTATCTATTTGCCATGAGGTGATGGGATCGGATGCCATGATCTTAGTTTCCTGAATGTTGAGCTTTAAGCCAACATTTTCACTCTCTTCTTTTATTTTCATCAAGAGTCCTTTTAGTTCCTCTTCACTTTCTGCCATAAGGGTGGTGTTATCTGCATATCTGAGGTTATTGATATTTCTCCCAGCAATCTTGTAATCAGGTAAGTAGCTTTCCTCAATTGACATGGGGATTTTTAGAAAGATATTTAGAAAGAAAATATCATTGTCATAAAAGAGGTAAGAAAAAAATCTGCTTAGTGGCACTTATGAGTTTAGTTTTTGATGCATAAAATGGGAAGAGTCAGTGGAATACTCTAGGTAGATTTTAAAAGTTAAAGAAAATATACAAAAGTAATTGAGAGAGCCTAGTTACACATTATGGGGGCTTCCCAGGTGGCACAGTGGTAAAGAATTTGCCTGATAATGCAGGAGATACAAGAGGTGTGGATTCAATCCCTGGGTCGGGAAGATCCTTTGGCATAGGAACTGACAATGTACTTCTGTACTCTTGCTTGAATATCCAGTGGACAGAGGATCCTGGTGAGCTAAAATCCTTGGGGTTGCAAAGAGTTGGACACGACTGAGTGGCTGAACTTACACACAGTCACATATTATATACTGAGAGCTCTGTGTGCCCAGTCATTCAGCTGTGTCTGATTCTTTTACAACCATTTGAACTGCAGCTCACCAGGCTTCTCTGTCCATGGGATTTTTCAGGCACAATTACTGGAGCAGGTTGTCAGTTCCTACTACAGGGTATCTTCCTGGCCCAGGGATCGAACACATGTCTCCTTCATCTTCTGCATTGCAGGCAGTTTCTTTACTGCTGAGCTATCAGGAAAGCTCCACGTGAATAATACAACATGATATCACATGAGTGGTTAAGACTCACTGAAAGAGTGTTAAAAGGATAGGAAGAGGTAGAAAACAGTGATATAAAAGTTAGGGTTGGGACAACGTCCCAACATTTAGACAATGTCCCTAGTTGGCAGGAAGAGAAAGAAGAGCAAAAAGTAAAAGTGATAAACCAAAGAAGTTCTAGAAGAAGTTAAATGATTCTGTTTGTTACTAAGTATTAATACCACAGCTGGGTTTTCTGTTTGTTTGTTTGATATTTTTAAAATAGTAACCCTTACATCTGACCCTCTCTCTCTATTCATATAATGAAATCTCTGTTACTGCTGGCCTTTATACTGAACACTTGATTAGTTCTTCATTTATGAAACTGGTTAACGTTATTATGCCCTTTTGTTCTATCCAGCTCTGAGTGTATGATTCACATAATTAATTTTGACTGTATGGTTACTATATATGTGGCACTGTAAGAGTTTTTAACAGTGTTATTTATTTATTTATTTTCCAGGAGAACGTCACACAGTCTCAAAGATTTGAAAGAATTCTGAACCCACCTTGCCCTTGATTTTGTGTCTAGATTGTCCACAAATATATCCATCCTAGTTCTAGTTCCCAAGAGAAAAGGACCCACCCTGGAGCAAGGGTTAAACGCTACTGCTTTCTTTGGAAGGTAAAATCCCGGAGCACTGGGACTGAGAGGAAAAGGGAGCAAGACAGAGAAAAGTGAAAGTGAAAGTGAAGTCGCTCAGTCGTGTCCGACTCTTTGTGACCGCATGGACTGTAACCTATCAGGCTCCTCTGTCCGTGGGATTTTCCAGGCAATAGCACTGGAGTGGATTGCCATTTCCTTCTCCAGCGGATCTTCCCAACCCAGGGACCGAACCCAGGTCTCTCGCTTTGTAGACAGACGCTTTACCGTCTGAGCCACCAGGGAAGTCCACGTGGTGTTGTGCTGCCCTCTGCCTTATGCCAAACCACAAAGCTACAGCAGCACTGAGACACGCATCTGCCTAGCCACTCGTGACTTCTTTGGGTGCATTGTGTGAATCAAACACTGCTCAGAGAACTCTATGGAAAGGAGAAAGGAGAGGAAATTTATCCTCCCATCTTCTGTTTTCCATTTAATGAATCTTGACTATTGGACAATTAACTGCCCTGCATTTCAGAGCTGTATTTTCCAGTCCCTATGGTGGTAGTTTGGAAAACTATGCCTGTATCCAACCTGGAAGTACTGGGGAAACCTGTCAGGGCTTGTGGTTGGCTTGGGCCTGAGGCCAAAGGGGAAAGACCTCAGACCTCCTGAATAGCCCCAGGTGCCGGCACTAAACATTCCCTGGGCTAAGTCAGTAGCTGTGACTGCGAAAGTGCAGGTGGTTCCTCTGGGAGGATATGCCATGGTGATTGTTGAAGAGGGACCAACAACTGAGGGGTTGGAAGACATGTAATCAAGAGGATCATAGAAGATGCATTAACCCGTGCCTGCTATGATATCTAAGCATCACTAGCTTCTGCTAATTCAGTTGCTATTTTATCATCTCTTAGGGTGACAAGTGGGGCTTCCCAGCTGGCTCTAGTGGTAAAGAACCTGTTTACCAATGCAGGAGACTTAAGAGACACAGGTCCAACTTTTTGGGAAGAGAGGAGCAAAGGTGTAATTTAAGGTCCCTGAAGAATGATTGAGGGTGTGTGTGTGTGCACGCTAGTTGCTCAGTCATGTCTGACTCTTTGCAACCCTATGGAATGTAGCCCACCAGTCTCCTGTGTTCATAGGATTTCCCAGGTAAGAATATTAGAATGGGTACCCATTTCTTCTTCCAGGGGATCTTCCCAACCCAGAGACTGAAACTGGGTCTCCTGCATTGCAGGTGGGTTCTTTACTGCCTGAGCTACAAGGGAAACCTGATTGAGGGTGTAGGAGATGGTTAAACCTTAGGACCAGGAATGAAAGGCTGATTGTATCAGGAACAAACGTCTACCCTGAAATGACCCATCCTCTACAAAAATTGAAAGAGTGGTGTCCAGGAGAAAAAAAGAAGGAAGAGTTAGGTGGATTGCCCAGATGGGCTCACTAGACATTTTTATTCCAAAGGTTGCTTTTAAAAATCCATGATGTACCAAAAAATGTTCAGTTTAAGCTCAGAATTTATTGGTTTTACTGCTAAGAAATGTTTTTTCACCAATGCCAATACACTCTGAAATATATTGGTTGCCTTCTTTTATTCATTTCACCAGGTGAGTCCATCACTATCTGGTCTTGGCCACTACAAGCATTTTTTCTGTTGCTCTGTGTCTCAGGGAGCACTATCAGCCTTTCAGGCAGAAATTGTAATTGTAAAGGTTTATCAAAGAAGTTCAAGATGGTGCAAAAATCTCAGATCCTGAAAACCTAATGCCATATCATAACTCAGTCATATGTGAACCAAAACACCTCTACAATTTCCAGATACTCTTTAAAGGGGCACTGCTATCTGAGAAAAAGCTCTCTACTGTTCTGTGTGATGAGCATTTATGAGATCTTGGCTTCATGGGGCTTGTATTATAGTGAAATTTCTATTGGAGCAAGTTGGAAGCATGTGATGAATGTGGACACTGTTGGACTCTATTAGTTCAGTTCAGTTCAGTTGCTCAGTCGTGTCTGACTTTGCAACCCCATGGACTGCAGCAAGCCATGCTTCCCTGTCCATCACCAACCCTCAAAGCTTGCTCAAACTTATATCCATCAAATCGACGATGCATCCAACCATCCTATCCTCTGTTGCCCCTTTCTCTTCCTGCCTTCAATCATTCCCAACATCAGGGTCTTTTCCACCTTTTCAAATCAGGTGGCCAAAGTATTGCAGCTTCAACTTCAGCATCAGTCTTTCCAATATTCAGGACTGATTTCCTTTAGAATTGACTGGTTTGATCTCCTTACAGTTCAAGGGAAAGAGTTCTCCAACACCATAGTTCAAAATCACTAATTCTTTAGTGCTCAGCTTTCTTTAAAGTCCAACTCTCACATCCATACATGACTACTGGAAAAACCATATCTTTGACCAGATGGACCTTTGTTGTCAAAGTAATGTCTCTGATTTTATTATGCTGTCTAGGTTGGTCATAGCTTTTATTCCAAGAAGCAAGCATCTTTTAATTTCATGGCTGCAGTCACCAACTGCAGTGATTTTGGAGCCCCCCAAAATGAAGTCTCTCACTATTTCCATTGTTTCCCCATCTATTTGCCATGAAGTGATGGCACCAGATGTCATGATCTTAGTTTTTTCAAAGTTGAGTTTCAAGCCAACTTTTTCACTCTACTCTTTCACTTTTCATCAAGAGGCTCTTTAGTTCTTCTTCCCTTTCTGCTATAAGGTGGTGTCATCTGCATATCTGAGGTTATTGATATTTCTCCTGGCAATCTTGATTCCTGCTTGTGCTTCATCCAGCCCAACATTTCACATGATGTACTCTGCAGAGAAGTTATATAAGCAGAGTGACAATATACAGCCTTAATGAACTCCTTTCTTGATTTGGAATCAGTCTGTTGTTTCATGTCCGGTTTGAATTGTTGCTTCTTGACCTGCATACAGATTTCACAGGAGGCAGGTAAGATGGTCTGGTATTCCCATCCCTTGAAGAATTTTCCAGTTTGTTGTGATCCACACAGTCAAAGGCTTTGGTGTAGTCAATAAGGCAGAAGGACATGTTTTTCTGAAACTCTCCTGCAATGATCCAACAGATGTTGGCAATTTGACTTCTGGTTCCTCTGCCTTTTCTAAATCCAGCTTGAACGTCTGGAAATTCACGGTTCCCATACTGTTGAAGCTTGGCATAGTTTTAAAAAATTCCTACTCCCTCTCCCCAAAATGATCCCTCCTGAACATTGTGTCTAGACTCCTGTTATGGAACTATGAGCCTTAGAATACAGATGTTTTATTCCTATAATGTGCAGTGCCTGATAATGAAGCCAACTCTGAGAACCTCAAGATTCAAAATGGAGTTTATGTGATATCATTTGTACCCTCTATTAAGGATGGCTGGATAGCATCAGTGACTCGATGGACATGAGTCTGAGTGAACTCCGGGAGTTGGTGATGGACAGGGAGGCCTGGCGTGCTGCGATTCAAGGGGTCGCAAAGAGTTGGACACGACTGAGTGACTGAACTGAACTGAACTGAATAGGAGATTAAACCAGTCCATCTTAAAGGAAATCAACCCTGAATATTTATCAGAAGGACTGATGCTGAAACTGAAGCTCCAATACATTGGCCACCTGATGCAAAGAGCCAACTGATTGGAAAAGACCCTGATAGTGGGAAAGATTGAGGACAAAAGGAGAAAGGAGCAGCAGAGAATGATATGGTTAGATAGCATCACTGACTTAAAGGACATGAATCTGAGCAAACTCCAAGAGATAGTGAGAGACAGGGCAGCCTGTCATGCTGCAGTCCATGGGGCTGCAAATAGACAAAGCTTAGCAATTGAACAATTCCAACTATTACTAGATTTTTTTTGTTAAATGAGCTAATAATCTCCTTTTACTTAAAAACTCTTTTATGGGCTTATCTTTGATACTTCAAAAATTTTAAAAAAATCATATTTGATGCATGGATCAGTTCAGTTCAGTTCAGTTCAGTCGCTCAGTCATGTCCGACTATTTGCGACCCCATGAATCGCAGCACGCCAGGCCTCTCTGTCCATCACCATCTCCCGGAGTTTGTTTGATGGTATTCTTTTCATGTGTGATTTAGCCACTTCCATGTGTTGAAATGGTGAGTGAAGAGACCTAGTTTATGTCTCTGTTTGCCTATTTTTTCTCATATTGCCTGCATGTCAACTTGGAAACAAAAAAAGAAGACAACTGAAGGCAAATCTGGTATTCAGGCAGGCATAGAACTTTAGCTTTTTAATGTTGGGAACTCCCTGTTCTCATTAATAATCAAAAGGACTTAGAAATTTTCAGCGAAGGTCGCTCAATTGTGTTCGACTCTTTGCAACCCCATGGATCCAGGTCAGAATACTGGAGTAGGTAGCCTTTCCCTTCTCCAGGGGATCTTCCCAACCCAGGGATTGAACCCAGATCTCTCACATTGCAGGGGGATTCTTTATCAGCTGAGCCACAAGGGAAGCCCATTGTCTCTGTGAGGAGACACTATTAAACATCATATTGTTAAAAAGGTTTCAACTCAATAGTCAATTCAAAGCATTTTGTAAAGATGGTGTGTGTGTGTGTGTGTTTAGTATAAGGTAAAAAAATTACATGTGCCTTAATCTTATGCGCTTCCCTGGTGGCTCAGTTGTAAAGAATCTACCTGTGATGCATGAAAGGCAAGAAACATTGGTTGGATCCCTGAGTGGGGATGATCCCTTGGAGGAGGGCTGGCAACCCACTCTATATTCTTGCCTGGAGAATCCCATGGACAGAGGAGCCTGGCAGGCTTCAGTCTATAGGGTCTCAAAGAGTTGGACATGACTAAAATGACTGAGCATGCAGGTAATGTTATGTTACATATTTTGCTGCTTGAATTCTAGGATGGGGTTTTGGTGTCACTTTAATAAGTATGAATGATGCACTTTATTGTGCTATGTATACTTAAGCTAAGTATTAGGAAGTGCTTAATCAATGTCTTGTGGTCATGTATGGATGTGAACATTGGACTGTGAAGAAGGCTGAGCACCGAAGAATTGATGCTTTTAAACTGTGGTGTTGGAGAAGACTCTTGAGAGTCCCTTGGATTGCAAGGAGATCCAACCAGTCCATTCTGAAGGAGATCAACCCTGGGATTTCTTTGGAAGGAATGATGCTAAAGCTGAAACTCCAGTACTTTGGCCACCTCATGAGAAGAGTTGACTCATTGGAAAAGACTCTGATGCTGGGAGGGATTGGGGGCAGGAGGAGAAGGGGTTGACAGAGGATGAGATGGCTGGATGGCATCACTGACTCGATGGACGTGAGTCTGAGTGAACTTCGGGAGTTGGTGATGGACAGGGAGGCCTGGTGTGCTGCGATTCATGGGGTTGCAAAGAGTTGGACACGACTGAGCGACTGAACTGAACTGAACTGAATCAATGTCTTGATGTCTGTTGAAAAGACAAAGTATAAAACTAAACCAAATAGTGTTTTCAAAAATGGTTTATTTGTAAGCAGCACTGCAGTTATATTGCTGCTGCCCATGTACTAGTGTGTTTTAGTCTAGTAGTTCCATTAGATCATATTTCACAGGTAGTTTTTACTGGTAACTTTATACAGCTGAACTGCATGTATGAAAAATAAAACATCTGTGTTTCTATAAAATCACAGTATTTATTTATTTATTTAATAATTCAATAAATATTCATTGTACCTTTTCCATATTCCAGGTTATCTCCAAAGTGCTGCGGAAACAGTGATGAAGGAGACAGTTATGGTTCTTGCTTTCAGCTAGAAAGCTGGAGCTTCGAAGGCATTAAATAAACTGTAATTATAATATGTAAGCTATAAGAGGCCTGGAACTTTTGTTTCTTTTGTTTGGTGTTGTACGTAGAACAGAACAAGGACTTCACATGTATTTGTTTAGTAAATAAATAAATTTTTTTTAAAAAGGAACAAAAAAGTGTAATATAAGGTCCTATGGAACTGTATAACAGAGAGATTTAACTTAGTGTAGGGGTCAACAGAGGGCTGTTCAAGTAAAAAAGCAGAGCTTTTTAATTAACCTTATGGAAAAAAATCTGAAGATAGTCACCAGAGGTAGGCTCAGGCCGGTAATGGACGAAAGCAGTCAATACTTACCCCAGATGACCTAAGGTAACAGAGCAAGAGTTGACAAGACACTTGATCAAGTGGATCAAAGGGATTTAGTGGGAACAGAATGAGGCACTCCCAAGCCTATGGAGAAGACTATGATTCTATGGATTCAAGTGTCTATCATTTACAATAATGCTTGATTAGAGGCTTGTCTCTAGGTCCCAACGAAAGAACACTGATAAATGATAATGGAGACTTTCACCCTAGTACATTCTAAAATACCTTACTAATTGCTTCCTTAAGTCTATTCTCTCCCTGCTTTAATCCATCCTACTTACGCTTGCAGAAACCTCCTCACTGGGCCAAGGAGCAAGGAAGCATTGTGGGAGAAATTATTCAAAAACACAATACCTGATGATAACCCCAAAGTCCCCAATTCTTTTCTTTTGCAAGGGAGTATGGTGATCCATATTAATCATCTGTAGATTTCTGTTATTATCCTTACACCAAAACTGTAATGGATGCAGGCTGGCCATTACAAGCACCTCTCAATTCCTTCTGGCAACTAAGTAGAAAGGAGGGAGGAGTTATTTGGCTTTTAATTTTGATAACAAGTTTGGCTTTTATATTTTTGTTTGTAAGACAGTATTCAGTGTGCAGATATTGTCACTTTATAGTTCTTCATAAGGAACATACTTGTTCCCCTATGCATAACACTAACTTCATCATTCAAGTTTCTATTGCTTTGGTGAACACAATTGCTTTAGAAGACTGTGTGTATGTATACTGGTTTTATAAATTCTCTTGAAGGAATTAAGAGGGTACTCAATTGTAATTTTCTAAGAACTAATTTTGCCTTTGAAAAGTTGATATGTAGTCATTGCATCTCTAGGGGCTTCCCAGGTGGCACAGCGGTAAAGATGCAAGAGGCAAAGGAGATAGGGGTTCGATCCCTGGGTCAGGAAGATCCCCTGGAGGACTAAATGGCAAACCACTCCAGCATCTTATCAGGGAAAATTTCATGGACAAAGGAGCTTAGTGGGCTACAGTCCTTGGGGTCACAAAGAATCAGCCATGACTAACCGACTGAGCACACCCACATACCTCTTACCTCTTCCTTCATGATGTGAAACAGTTAAAAGTCTATTTCCTGGAATTAAATAAGATGATCGAAGGAGACAAAATAGCCAAAGGTTCTGTTTGAAAGCTGGGGAAGCTTTATGGCTTCAAAACCGACCCCTCTCCCATACCCCCACCCTGTCACTACTTCAAATTAACAGTTTCAGTTTTAGATTTTGTTTGGTCTTCTCAAGTTTGCTTATTCTTCCTTAAATGAAGAAGAAAACTGATGGTCTCACACATTAGTAGGAATGGGGCCCAATCAAAGTTCAGGTCTTACTGAGAGAGTTTGGATCAGCTCAATTTTAATGACTAAATGCAGTCTTCTTCATTTTCTCTTGCATCAGCATTTAAACAGGGATCTGTAAAATCCTAATTACTGACTAGAGTAACATTATCTGCATTTATCCTCTGTTAACAGATATTACTTTTGCTTATTTCAGGAGCTCTGCCAGAAATTACCTACTGTATGCTCAATTATCCACCTCCCCACAGCAACACATTATTTTAATATAAACTTTTCACTGTAGTCAGCAACTATTGTGTATTTTCTTTAAATTGAGTTGTCATATCTTATTATAAAATATAAAAGGAAATGACTGGAACTCTTAGGGTTAGACAGAGTCATTTTACTGTGGTTTGGCTTCTATTTGCAGCATATTTTCAATCCAGCAGGCCTTAACATGACCATGGGAAAATAAAAGAATCTATGAAATAAACAGAACAGTTAAAATGAGAAATATGCACTGTATATCCATTGGGTTAAGCCATTTTTTAAAAAATTAAATGCAGATCTTTTTTAGTACTAACCTACTGTGCTATGCAAGAAATGTAAATATGTCCTTAATATGAAGATTAATATCTAGGTTAAATCAGTTTCAGGCTTCCTGCCTGATAACAAATCTCATTTACATTCTGAATACCAAATGGGGTTGAGCCAAAAATGTTTGCAAGCTAAGAAGCTATTTTTTTAAGTTCAATCTTAACATAAGAGTGACAATCTTTAAAGGTTCTCATTGATTGTGGTTTATTATTCAATTATCTAAATGCTGAGCTCAAGAGTAAATGGGAATTCCTCATTACAATCTCACTATGAAATCAAAAAAGTAGACTAAATATGTCAAAATATCTCTCCCACAGTATCTTCTGAGCCTCCTGATGCTATAATATTGGTTATCAAAATATCAGGTTATATAATTAAAACAAGGATTTAAAATATAAAGCCATTTCTTATCCCTGAAAAGTGATAAATTATAGTTTACTATCTGCTTTCCCACAATGCAGGTAACAGCTTATTTTAAAGGAAGGTGAAAGAATGCTAATGAATTATTAATCAGCTTGATCTTGCTTCCTTTTAATAATGTTAACTTTCAGCATAATTCACAATCACAAATAAGACTTCCACTGACCAAGCTAATACGTAAATGTTTGATTACTCAGAACATTCAGATCTTTATTTCAATCACTTTATAGGTGTGAAAGGTCTGCTCCATACAATATCCCTCAATAATTAGGCTGAAAATCTTATGTTTCACAAGGACCTGCTGATGACAATAATAATCACCCAGGCAAACTACACTTGTATTTGCTACTATTATCATTTATGTAAAAGCATTTTGAAAAGAGCCAGTTTCAGATAGCAGCTAAATGTTTGAGTTCGGAGAAATTGCTTAAACGTACCTAGGAGAAAGAAGTGAAGTGCATAGGCAGCTTGTGAAAAAAACAAATTATCTTTGTTTATATTTTGAGAATCCTAATGTAAAGCAATATGATTTACTTTGCTTTTGACAGGGCCCTAACTTGGAAACACTGATTTTTTTTTTTTTTCAGTTGAATGATACAAGATTGTTAGTTTATATATTTGTTGAAAGTTGGGTCAATAGAATATTTATTAATGTTTGCCAAGTGTTACTTCTCTGGCAAAGGTATGCAATATGATCTTGATTTATTCCTTTAAAAACTTCTCAATGCTTTGTTTATCTAGAGCTTTGACTATCTGGGAAGCTCTCCAGACCACTACTAGTGATCTCGGATCAACTGTGGGTCTAGAATAGATTTCAACATTAAGCTAAGTGGGATCCAGTTCTCTCTCACCTCTTAAACAGTAAGGACATGCACGTTTCATTCAAATATACAGTGATAAAGATACTCTCAGAAAATGCATGTAATTCACCTATCTATTGCTGCATATCCGTCTTTCCCAAAACTTAATGGTTTAAACAGCAGCCATTTTATTAGCTGACAATTCTGAGGAGTTAAGTGTTTAGACAGAGGTTAGCTGAATGGTTTTGCGTACTACATGGCATCAACTAAGGATTTCCCATAAGGTTTCAGTGAGAACATAGATTTAAATCCTGGCAAATGTGGTAAAAATTGCAGCCTCTCTACCTCCTGTACCTTTGGCAAGCCATACAACTTTTCTAAACTTCACGCTATCCATTCATAAAATAATAGCACAATCTATTCTGTACAGAAATGCTCTTCTGGCTTTTTTTGGCTAGATTGTTGAGCACTGATGATCTGAAGTTATCTCTTGCTACAGATACTGAGTTAAAAGAAAAACTCCCACACTCTCCTTTACATGTTTCTGCTTCAGACCCCTGGATGCACCGCTTCAATTGCAAATGCAGTGGTGGAATTCACTAGTTAGAACAGAGCCCCAAAGGAACTTTTCTCTTCTGCTGATTGCTTGTAATTGGTGTTTAAAGGGACCCAAGGACTTTCCTGGGATCTGTTCTCTCCCTCTCCTTGCAAACTCACCTAAGTGTGTGGATCCAAGGTTTGTTTTTAGGTAAAGCTTGAAGTTCCATGTTGGGTTTAAGCCTATGCTCATAAGCAATAGGTTGGCTTTTATAACTTTGCTTACATTCTAAGAAACTTGTGACTTACTAAAGTCATTTCTCTATTTTCACTTTCTTATTTTGGAAAAAAAAAATTATTTCATACTTCCAATAGAGTTCCACCGAAAGGAAGGGTGATCCACATTTGCCTAGACTTCAGGGTTATAATCCCTAGTATGAATAATAATGCCCAAATAACAGTGGTTTGAGAATCAGAGAGTACTCAATCAACTGTAGTTGCCTTCCTCTTTCATAAGTTAACTTTTGCGTATTCATTATTTGAAAGATAAAGATTGTACACTTTTATATATGAGCTATAACTTCAGAACCGAACATAAAAATTCCATTCTTATGCAATTTTCACAAGTTTTGTGGTTGTTGCTCAGTTGCTCAGTCGTGTCTGACTCTTAGCGACACTGTGGACTGCAGCACGCCAGGTTTCGCTGTCCTTCACTGTTTCACAGAGTTTGCTCAAACTCATGTCCACTGAGTCGCTGATGCCATCCGACCATCTTGTCCTCCATTGTCTCCTTCTCCTCCTACCTTCAATCTTTCCCAACATCAGGGTCTTCTCCAATGAGTCAGCTCTTTACATCAGGTGGTCATAGGATTGGAGCTTCAGCTTCAGCGTCGGTCTTTCCAATGAATATTCATGGTTGATTTCCTTTAAGATTGCGGGTTTGAGCTCCTTGCAGTCCAAGGGACTCTCAAGAGTCTTCTCCAACACCACAGTTTAAAGGCATCAACGCTTTGGTGCTCAGACTTTTTTATTGTTCAGCTCTCACATCTGTACATGACCTTTGGAAAAACCACAGTTTTGACTACACGGACCTTTGTCGGCAAAGTAATGCCTTTGGTTTCTAATATGCTGTCTAGGTTTGTCATAGGTTTTCTTCCAAGGAACAGTGTCTTTTAATTTCTTGACTGCAGTCACCAACTGCAGTGATTTTGGAGCCCAAGAAAATAAAGTCTGTCAATGTTTCCATTGTTTCCCCCTGTATTTGCCATCAGATGATGGGATGGGATGCCATGATCTTAGGTTTTTGAATGTTGAGTTTTAAGCCAGTTTTTTCACTCTCCTCTTTCACCTCCATCAAGAGGTTCATTAATTCCTCTTTGCTTTCTGCCATAAGGGTGATGTTATCTGCATATCTGAGGTTGTTGATATTTCTCCCTGCAATCTTGATTCCAGCTTATGCTTAATCCAGCCCAGCAATTTGCATGATATACTCCACATATAAGTTAAATAATCAGGGTGATAATATACAGCCTTATTGTACTCCTTTCCCAACTTTGAACCAGTCCATTGTTCCATGTCCAGTTTTAACTGCTGCTTCTTGATCTGTATACTGGTTTTGCAGGAGGTAGATAAAGTAGTCTGGTATTCCCATGTCTTTAGAAATTTTCCACAGTTCATAAATTGATAGGTATCTAAAATAGTAATAAAGATGTAGCTATTTCAAGTTGTAGAAATAGCTAAAAATGACACAAGCCTAATATACACAGTGAATTTTTAATTTTCAATAAATTCGTATCGATTTATTTATATATTCATTGAGACCTACTATGTACCACACTATGGTTTGTATGATATGGAGAGGAAGAAGATGAAGCGTACATTTAATGAGTTTATCTAGTGGGCGATTTGGAGGCTGGGAAGGATGGTGAATTATGGCATAGACGAGTACATGGTTACCCAAAATGAAATAATTTACGTGACTGTGGTTAGTAGGTGGTGCTATGGAAGCACAGAGAAATGTCTGACTGCAAATAAGGTGCTAGCAAGTGCTTAGAGGATCTTCATTCATCTCCCAGTTTCATTAAATGTGTTCCTCTCTATTCTTTGTGATTCTTAATATCAAACTGCTTATATATTCCCCATGACATTGCATATGCTGTTTGTTCTGTATGAGATTCCCTTACCATCATTGTTTGGTTGGGAAACATATATTTCTGTCTGTCCACATATTTTTCCCTCTAGATAGTCTCTTACCAGTTATTCTCCCTTCCAAACTACTATTGCATAGGCAAAAAGTCATTCCCTATTCCCATTATCTTTGGGATATATGGGAATTCTCTGTACCTTCCCTACAAACTTTGCTGGGAACCTAAAACTTCTCTAAAACAAATTAAGTTGTGTTTTTTTGTTTTGTTTTGTTTTGTTTTTTAATGGAACTGAGTTTTCATCTCATTTCATAATATTGTGTCTGGTTCTTAATTTTTCTTATAATCCTTCAGAAAGATGGTTCTCAGTTTTGTTTTGCCCTTCATTGTCATTCATGTTGTGCATAGTGTTTATTATTATTGTAAGTAAAGGGATTGCTCTGCCTGGGTGGCTGGCAAAATTCAGTGCTATTTCTTTCTAATCTTTTTCACATATATTATTGCCAGTTACTATTCCATTAACTTCAGAGAAGCAGAAGCTCAAGCTCATAAACCATGGTATTAAAGTCTAAATTTCCATTGTGCTAATTTAGGAGGCTGTTTAAATTATGTGTTGAAATTTTTTGTAAAACTTCATACAGTTCATGCAATTTTTCAAACTGACATTCTAGAACTTCTGGTGAAAGGTAGAAATGAGTATTTGGAGAGTATTCACTGACATTTCAAACTCTTTAGGAATATGAAATTACCAATATGAAAGCTTAAGTAGGTAATTTTGATGTTCAACCCAAAATAGAATGATGGATTTTTATATGTAAATTTTAGCTTTTGAGCTCAGTTGAAATCTATACTTTTGTATTCCAAGGAAACTCCTCAGAAATTTAATTTGCAGGAAAAGATGCTTTCTTTGGAAGGAAACATTTTTTATAGAGACCTCTTCACTGAAATGTAACTGAGTGAAACATGAGGCTTTGACCATTTGCAACTTTGACCTGAAATATCATTTTGGGTGTGGTATTTATGAGAAAACTTTTTTTAAATAAAAATTAACATAAAGCACACCCCAATATTTTGTGAGAGTTAAAAAAAAATTGCATAGAGGTGATACAGGGTTTTTTCCTGTGGTAGGAGATTTGATAAAATGCTTGGCCAGTTTCATTTGTATAAATGGTCTGGAATGGTTTATGTTCTCACATCAGTTCAGTCATTTAAATGCCAGAGTCTAGTTCTCATAGTTGAGCCTGTATGAATCTGGAATCAGGTAACTAATCATTTGTATTGCCCTGAGATGCAAGAGTCGGAACAGCAGCATATAAACCAGATGAAACAGCTTCATTTACAATTACAAAAGCAAGGGCTTTCACAGAACAGAAAGCAGTTTTACTGTAGCAATTCTATTTTCTAGATGGCATCTTCTTTATTTGAGAAATATGCAAAAGCAATGAAAATGGTTTTCCTTTTTTTGTGTGTATACTAATTTTTGAGCTGTTTTATATAGAAACTAGAAACGGAGAGAGCATGTTGACTTATTTCGAGTATATTTTCACTGTATAACTTTTTTTGAGGACAAACTATTTACTTTGGGTTATAAAATAATGATCTGAAATATTTGTCCACAAAACTACTGGATCCTATAATGTCATCACTGTTATATTTTTTTCATATTAGAAAGTGTCATTCACAGCAAATCCTATTATGTAAGATAAGACCATAGTAGTATGATAATGTTATGGATGAAATGATTTCTGATTATATTATCTTTTGTATATTTGAAATGACACAAACTTTCTATATAGCAAGATAATGAATTTTTATAGAGTAAAAACTATATGCTGTATTAGTAATATGGATAGAAATAAATCATGATAAATAATATTTTCTTCTTCACATCAACATAATTTCAGTGCTGCATATTTTTGGGGTTAATGAACACTGGATGATGACATCCACAATAAATTTGAAATAAAAGGCAATAGAGTCTGCTGTCACATAGAGTTCTTTTGGAGAGAGAAAATACTGTAACATTTTGGTTTGGGATTTTTATTTTTTAACATAGACAAAAGGTTCTTTAATGTAGCTGTAAAGTAAGTGTCTAAGAAAGTTGACTCTTAGTCAGATTTTGACATCTGTTAACTGGTTTTATAGAACAGTTTTTAAAGCTGGCTTCAGAGATCATTATGTAACTATATACAAGAACCAATAATGTCAGCATGCCATAACAACAAGTCACTGTGGTTCGATTTCAAATACTGCTGTGCATTTAATAGCTTCCTGACTGCATTGTGTTTTTGGCCCAACAATATGATTGCATTTTGGGGCACAAATTAGCAGATTAGTATTGATAGATCTTTTGTTCGATTAAAAAAATTGTGTATGTTGCTCTACATTTTCAAGTAGAAACTTTCTTTTCCCTGGAAAGCTATCACATTCTTAAAACAAATAATGAGAAAATGGTTTTATTGTAGGGTCCAATTCTCATGATATTTGGTTTATCACTATGTTTTCTCTGTTTCCTAGAGTCTTGAATGTCAACATGCATTCTCAAATGAAAGGTTTTCTGATTTGAGAGTTCTAAACTGAATATAAAATACAACTGTTGAAATTAAATAAGAATAAATACCTTTGGGATTTCAAAATTTATTTTGATTTTATATTTGTTTTTTCTTATGAACAAGTAGCAAGGAATAGTATTTTTCCTTGCCAGTAAATATGTATTCCATTGTGATATGAAATGATGTATTTCACCCCAAAATGTAGCTCTAGACATAAAACTAATTATGTTCTTTTTTATGGATCCAGTATCCTAGCTTTATGGAAGATGTTCATCAAACTTTGGCTATGATTTGTGTTCACCAAACCCCAGGCTCACACATACAGAAAGTAGTTGATAAGTCACATTATACAATGAGAATGTAAAATTCAATTTTATCCATGTAAAAAGCCCTCAAGCAATATTTGCTGGGTGAGAAAAATACAGACAGCAATTTTTTTTTATACTGTTCGGGTGGTGCTTCTGAATATCATAATACATTCTAATCTGCTACATATATTACAAATCCAGCCATAAGAACACACTTAAGATTTCCAAAGTTAACCTCTGAAGAGAACTCTAAAGCCAAATGCTCCTTAGATTTTCATTTCACTACATTAGCAAAAATGTCCTTGGGGAATAGAAAGGCCCCAGCTCATTTTGCATTTCCAATTGTCATACATAAACACATAAAATCAGATATGGACGATTTGATCCATGTTGCGTATGGATTACAAATAAATATGAAAGCCTTAATTCTTCCAGGTCCTGTTCACTTTCAACATGTCTTCTCTATTACACTGGTAGGTGATTTTACCTTCTCTTAACCATGCAAAAGCTATACTGTTTCAAAGCTGCAGATTAGTGATGGTGGCAGCTTATTTCTTTTGGTTATCTACAGCACCATCTTAGTGTCTTGAGGCATAAAAGAATATTATCTGTGTGACAGTTATGGCTGGAGCCATCTATACTGTTCATGCTATCAGCACTCCAAGTGCTCTGAATAGAAATCACTCAGTTTAAGACATTTTCTGTAGTTTCATTAAAACTTAAAATTGCAAAGTGCTGGGAGTTACAACCAAGGTTATACAAAATTTTCAGTGAGTCTCTTATATGGAAAAGCATATAAGTGGTTGTTGGTTTTGTTTTCTCTCTCTCGCGCTCTCTTTTTTTTTTGGATGAGTTTTATCCATCTACATTTGCTAATCTTTGTAAAGGCACTGACCGTGGCAAAGCAACCTATAAATCTGCTTTGTTTCTTGACTTAATTTTCGTCACAAATAATGTGTCACTCTGATTGCGTGGAATCATCAGGAGTGTCTTCAATTACTGCACACAGCCTCTGATCATAATACCTTCCTTCATCCTGAATCTGGGGGAGGAAGTAGAGAAAAGAGGTAGGGTGAGTGGCGGGAGAGTAAAGGCACAGCTAGTTCTGTTAAAAATGTCAGGTTACAGAGAAAGCGTGTATATTCACATGAGATAATTTTGAAGCTGGAGTTGTGATTGCAATAATGCCTCATTCATATCTGCATTTCATTTAAATGTACTGTTTTGACTCACTGAACATTTGTCAAAGACGGTACAGCTAAACTTTCTCACATGACCACTGAGGTAATGACCGCATTACATTACCAGGAAACTGCATAGCTTGCTGATACTTCCATTTTCCACAGCAGCTTACGAAATAATCAAAATGTGTGCATGAAATGGCGGACTGCTTTGAATTTATTTTAATACAGATGGGCTTATGCCGAGAGAAGAAAAGTCTTGGACCCTCGACGCAAGAGACAATGACTTTGCACAAAGCTGAATTTTACTAGCATAGAATATGGATATATGAGTATTAGAATTTTCATAGCTATAGGAAGGATAATCTTTCAATCAGATTAATGAGAAAATATATTGCACAGGCCCTACAGCACTTTTTGCTTCCCAGGCTAATGCGTGATTTAAATCCCCAAAGTACATTTTCAGCATTACAATATCCTTTGATAATAATGTTGCTGGCACAAAGACAGATAAAAATAAAACAGTCCCCCTTGATTTCCTATTTCAGATTTGAAGTATATTTTCTGTTCTTTGCTAGCAATGAAGTGAATTCTATTGAGAAGAGTCACATTTAATAAGACAAAGAGAATTTTCTAATTATGCTACCTGTCAAGATGGAAATCTATGGGACTGCAACTGCAATTGAAGAAACTGGAGGAAGCAGTTGCATATAGTTCCGTTTACTTTGGTGTATGATTGCTATTTGCACGTAGATATTGCTAAATGTAAATCAAGCAAGCACAAAGAAGCATGCTTTGAGGTAAACACCAAAAGGCAGGATTCAGAATGATTCTACCATTCCCATTTCATTTTCAGCAACCAATTTTCTGAGATTTTCTAATTCATCTGTTGAAAACAACAAAACCACTGGAAATGTTTAACAAAGGACAAAATCGCAGGCTGTGTTACATAACTGGCTAATGTGAAAACTTGTAAAGCCAAACATACTTATGCAATAAATATACATATATACATAATTATGCACAATAAACATATACTAGAGGGAAGTGACTTTCAGGAAAAATATATACTAGGGAAAATAAATACAATGACTCTAAATATATCTATATATTTTGTTATTTTGACCTAATTTGGATTACAACTGTGCAGACATTAAAGTAAAATCTCACTACTATTCAAATGCTTTCCTGGAAGTTATCACATGCCATTCTGTGTGAGCCTCTGGGGAATGGTTCCATGTGCCCCAACAAACATTACTCTTTTTTTTTCTCACTCTAATTGTTGGTGCACTATGGCACATTAGACAGGGAAAATAAATACTGTGTTTTCAATGATTTCCTCTTATGGTATGTAGACACAAAGTTGCACACAATCAATAATTATAAATACCAGCATTTGCTAAAAAATAATTCCAGTACCCCTCAGATGATAATAATTATGATAAACAGGAATTTACCAGTAACACATTTTCAGAGACACAATGAAAAGAGTAAAAATGGTTAGCAAAATATATAACAGCAGAAAACTTATGATTAAGGATTTAGTTTTAAAAATTAACCTTTAATCTCTAAGAGAATAAACTCTATTAAGTTCTACAAATACATTGACAAGGTATTAAAATGGCTTGCTGAGTCATTTCAGTCATGTCTTACTTTGTGTGACCGTAAGGACTGTAGACTGCCAGGCTTCTCTGTCTATGGAATTCTCTAGGCAAGAATACTTGAGTGAATTGCCATGGCTTTGTCTATGGGATCTTCCCAACCTAAGGATCTAACCTGCAACTCTTAAGTCTTCTGCACTGGCAGGCAGGTTCTTAACCACCTGGGAAGTCCCATTAAAATGTTCTTAGTTTTGCATAAGGAGCATAAGCTGGAATCAAGATTGCCGGGAGAAATATTAATAACATCAGATATGCAGATGACACCACCCTTATGGCAGAAAGTGAAGAGGATCTAAAAAGCCGCTTGATGAAAGTGAAAGAGGAGAGTGAAAAAGTTGGCTTAAAGCTCAACATTCAGAAAACAAAGATCATGGCATCTGGTCCCATCACTTCATGGGAAATAGTTGAGGAAACAGTGGAAACAGTGGAAACAGTGTCAGACTTTATTTTTGGAGGCTCCAAAATCACTGCAGATGGTGATTGCAGACATGAAATTAAAAGACGCTTACTCCTTGGAAGGAAAGTTATGACCACCCTAGATAGCATATTCAAAAGCAGAGACATTACTTTGCCAACAAAGGTCTGTCTAGTCAAGGCTATGGTTTTTCCAGTGGTCATGTATGGATGTGAGAGTTGGACTGTGAAGAAAGCTGAGTGCCGAAGAATTGATTCTTTTGAACTGTGGTGTTGGAGAAGACTCTTGAGAGTCCCTTGGACTGCAAGGAGATCCAACCAGTCCATTCTAAAGGAGATCAGTCCTGGGTGTTCATTGGAAGGAATGATGCTAAGGCTGAAACTCCAATACTTTGGATACCTCATGCAAAGAGTTGACTCATTGGAAAAGACTCTGATGCTGGGAGGGATTGGGGGCAGGAGCATAAGGGGACGACAGAGGATGAGATGGCTGGATGGCATCACTGACTCAATGGACGTGAGTCAGAGTGAACTCCAGGGGTTGGTGATGGACAGGGAGGCCTGGCATGTTGCGATTCACAGGGTCACAAAGAGTCAGACACAACTGAGGGACTGAACTGAACTGAACATGGAAAAGACCTTGATACTGGGGACTGAAGGCAAAAATAGAAGAGGGAGACAGAGGATGAGATGGTTGGATAGCATCACCGACTCAGTAGAATGAGCTTCAGCAAACTCTGGGAGATAGTGGAGGACAGAGGAGCCTGGTGTGCTATATTCCATGGAGTCCCAGAGTCCAACGCAACTTAGTGACTGAATAACAAAAACTACATAAGCCATATTTTTGGTTTTGTAATCCATTTTGTGATCATGCAGAAAGAATGGATATTCTCAAAGCATTAATATAAAAATTAAACTGGATATGATTTTTTAAATAAAGTATTATATACTTTAAAAGAAAATCTATCTATTATTATAGCACCACTGCCTTATTTCTTTTTTACAATGAGATAGCCATTAGAATATGACCTAAAAATTACTTTATGTATCAAAGTTCTGAATAAGCCAAGTTAATACCGCTCCATTTTATATACACTATTTCACAATCTAATATCCACTTGTTATTGGCTGAATTGTGATGCTGGGAAAGACTGAAGGTGGGAGGAGAAGGGAACGACAGAAGATGAAATGGTCATAGGGCATCACTGACTCAATGGACATGAGTTTGAGGAAACTCTGGGAGTTGGTGATAGACAGGGAGGCCTGGTGTGCTGCAGTCCATGGGGTCACAAAGAGTCAGACATGACTGAATGACTGAACTGAACTGAACAAAATGCATATGTTGAAGTCCCAGGGCCTAATATCTCAGAATATGACTGTATTTGGCCATAGGATCTTGAAAGAGGTAATAAAATGAGATCATTAGGTTAAGCACTAATCCAATGTGACTGACATCCTTATAATAAGAAGAGATTAGGATGAAGAAAGGTACATAGAGAAGACCACAGGAAGACAGAGGGAGGAAATTACCATCTATAAGTCACAGAAAGAGGTCTCAGCAGAAACCAACTCTGCCAAGACTTTGATCTTGGACATCTAGCCTCAAGGATTGTCAAAATACAAATTTCTGTTGTTTAAGCCACTCAGTCTGTAGTGCTTTGTTATGGCCTCCCTAGAGAGCCAATACACAACATAAAAACATGAAACATTGAGCTGTGGAAGGTTCAAGCCCCTTTCTGAATATTATGACACTTATCTCTGAATTTTTGAATTCTGGGTTGATAATATGATTTTGTATCAGGCTGCTTATGTGGCCTGATTCTAAGTTCTGTCTTCCATTTATGAGAACCAAATTCCCAGCAAGTTTATGGAATCAAGGCTACACAACCTGAGTCAGATTAGGAAGTTATATGTATGGCCCAAATTTTGTATGTACTTTTGTACCCACTGATTTAGATATTATTCTAATGATGTCATTTACCATGTGATTGATTGGATATTAATAAATATTCACTTCATATTGTGCTAAACAAATGCAACTTAGTCTATGTAAGTGCAATGACAGAGTTTTTTAGTTAATATGATTTTGTTCTACTTCACTTTGATGACTAATACAAATTAATAGAGTAACTTGAACTAACATTACACCACAATCTGAGTTGCTGATTAATCATTAACCCTAAAAGTAACAATAGCTATCATGTATTAAGATTTAATTTGTTCCAGGCACTGAACCAAGCATGAATACATATTGATTTTTTAAAATTCTCATGGCGCTATGGTATAGATGAATCTTATCGACATTTTAAAGAAAAAGAAAGATAATTTGTGAAGTTTAGTCAGTTGGCTAAAATACACAAGCCGATTCAAGTCTGAGATGGTATAGTCTTGAAGTTGGGCTCTGAAACAAAATATCTCAGGGATAAAATTAAAATGATAGACCACCAATTCCTTTTACAGATCTTCATGTTGAACAAATTTAGAAATAATCCTCTTCTTTCTAAATTTTTTAACTTCAACTAAGTTTAAAATGGCTGGTAAGTTTAAAGAACACTATTGTACCACATTCCACATCAGGTTTTTAAAACTTGACGAAGACAGGCAGAAACTATTCAACTAGAAGATAAGAAAATCATTTACTGTAGATTTTATTGACTAGTAGTTTAGAAAGATGAACTCTATAATGGAAGTTGGAAAGGAAAAATAGTTTGTCAGGCTCGCTTACAGCTGCACATTGTCTTACAGTTACATGTGGACAATGAACTATAAACAGAAGTCATAAAGCAGCTTCTTCTTATAGGGGAACACATTTTTAAAAAATAAAAACATACCTTTAATCCTTTCAAACTCTGCTTCCATAATATAGGGAATCAAGAAGAAAGGGAACATGACTTTCTTTAATTAGTCTATAAAATTATTAAGCTTTATAACTACTTCACTGAAAGTTAAGGTCCTATATAGTTCCTTAATAGTAAAGCAACAAGAATATTTGTGTTTGCCTTCCCTGGTGGCTCAGACGGTAAAGAGTCTGTCAGCAGTGCAGGGGACCCTGGTTTGATCCCCGGGTCAGGAAGATCCTCTGGAGAAGGCAATGGCAACCCACTCCAGTATTCATGCCTGGAAAATCCCATGGATGGAGGAGCCTGGCAGGCTACAGTTCATGGAGTTGCAAAGAGTCGGACATGAATGAGTGACTTCATTCAGGGAGAGAGAAGTGGGGGAACTGTGGCCATTTGAACGTTTTCTTATTGGAGATAGTCATACAGCACTCAGAGATTTGCAGAGTGAAAGTGAAAATGTCAGGCATACATGGCTCTTTGTGGCCCTATAGACGATAGCCCAAAAGGCTCCTCTGTCCATGGAATTATCCAGGCAAGAATACTGGAGTGGGTAGCCATTCCCTTCTTCGAGGGATCTTCCTGAAAGGGACAGTGAGAAATGAAAGTGAAAGTTGCTAAGTCCTGTCTGACTCTTTGCTACCCCATGGATTTTATAGTTCATGGAATTCTCCAGGCCAGAATACTGGAGTGGATAGCCTTCCCCTTCTCCAGGGGGTCTTTCCAACCCAGGGATCAAATCCACATCTCCCGCATATCAGGCAGATTCTTTACCAGCTGAGTCGCAAGGGATCTTCCTGATCCGAGGACAAACCCAGGTCTCCTGCATAATGGGCAGATTTTTTACAGTCTGAGCCACTAAGCAAGCCCTTGCAGAATAAGCAAAAGCAACAAGTCAAGTCAAACTAATTTTCTGGAGCCTGATGAAAACAAAAATGTAGCAGCACAGAGGAAGTAAACCTTTGTCTATGACATGAAAATGGGGATCATTCATGGAAAATTTTGACCCCTCACAGAACATAAATACATACTGGAAGGCCAGGTGGAATGAATTAGGAGCTTTCTTAAGAGATTTGAAATCTATTCCTTGACTAATTTGTATCTGCACTTATAACAGAAATAATTTGTTTTAACCTTATATATCATAAAATTTTCAGCTGCAAAATGTGGTAAATGATATAATCTATGAAAACTTCCTAAAGCCTTTAAAAGAAACATATTATTGGTATTGCTAATGAAATTGTGATAAATTACAGAACTGAGTTTTCAGACTGTTAAGAACATGATTTAAAATTGATTTCATCTAGTCTATAAAGAAAATTTCTTGTTAATTTTAAACTTCCAAAAAACTTAGGAAAACTTTTTTTAGAAAATCTACCTTTTAATACCTATCAAAAAGAGAAAAACATTTTATAGATTTTCATAAAAATATCTTGTTTCACTCATGAAGAATGCTTTTCTTTTTGGGGAGAGGGTTGGGGTGGGGTGTGGAGGTTATTTGCTCTGCCTTGGCTAACTAGGACGGAAAGAACTGAGGTAAACCTTACCTCAATGCTCAGTTTCTGACTGGAGGCAATTTCCTAAGCAGGAGCAGGCAGGGTGGAACAAAACAGGATTTGAAGTTTCACTGAGTTAAGGAAGCAAAGCTTAGTGTTTTGAGAGACAGGTTTCTAGAATTTATAGGGCAAAGTGACAGGTAGTAGGGAGGAAGACAGAGAAAGAGCTTCATTGTGTTTTTGTCAGAACCCCATCTGCCATCCATAAAGTGAAATTCCATAAGACTGGCAAAGACCAACTTCAGAGGAAGAACAATTACTAGAAATCTATAAGCTTAACAATTTCAGAGCTTAGAGACATCTGAGAGCAATTCCACTTTTTCCATTAACCAAGGTGGAGAGAAACTATTGCGGAGTCACATGACCAGACATTCCAGAGTTTCCCCACCCTCAAGAGCCTGTTCCTGGGGGGGTCACACATCCACAGTCTTCAATTCATTCCCTCCCAGACCTGGCACCTAGGGTCACAAGTCCACAGTCTCCTGTGTGATGTCACTTCTCAGACACTGGACCTGTGGTCACAGGTCCACAGTCTCCAGGCTAACCCCCTTTCCAGACCCTGTAATTGGGATCACATGTTCTCAGTCTCCTGTTGACCCCACCCTTCACACCCTGTTCCTGTGGTCACTTGTCCACAGGCTCCAGTATAAAGCCCCCTGCCAGTCCCCGTATTGTTTTCAAACATCCACAGTCTCAAGCATGATCATGTTCCGATGTGTTTCACCTAGAATCATATGTCCACAGTCTCCGGGTGAACCCCATTTCACACACTGCACCTGGGCTCACACACTACATTCTCCCAGGGTGACCACCCTTGAAGACCCTTTACCTGTGGTTAATATTTGCAGTCTCAGGAGTGACCCTACCTCCCAGAGAGTACCTGGGGTTACATGTGATGCTAGCTGTAGACTATAGGCTATTTAGACTCACCTTATAAAAATTCAAAATAAGCCTGAAGAACCTCACATTATTATGCAAGGAATTTAACTGCCTATTAAATTAAAATACATTCTTTAAAGAAATATCACATAATCCAGTACTCAACATTTTAAAACTTTTAATATCCACCATCCATTCAAAATTTAATAAATATGATGAAGTAGAAAAATGTAAAACATATCCAGAATAAGCAGTCAATAGAAACAAATAGGAAAATAACAGATGATAGGATTAAGAGACAGAAACTATAAAACAGGTATTATAAATATTACAATAATGTTCCAAGATTTAAAGACAAACATCAATATAATGAAGAAAGAGATGTAATATATAAAGAGAATCAAATGAAATTCTAGAGATAAAAATATCTGGAAATAAAATATTCTGGAAGTAAAAATTTCACATCTGAATCAATAGCAGATGAAACATTAAAAAAATAAGTGAACTTGAAAACAAAGCAATAAAAACTATGAAGATGTAGCATAGAGAGAAAAGAGTAGTCTAATATATGTGCAACTAGAGTTCCAGAAACAGATTAAGAGTTATAAATTTTTCATAACTATAAATACACAGATCCAAGGTGTTCAAGTAACCTAAAGTGAATAAACACAATGAAAACTACTTGTTGAAAGCAAGTGAAACAGCATATTTAAAACACGCAGAAAAAGGCACATGCACTAGAAGTTAGATCAGAAGTTCACGGAGTTCTTAGAAACTGAAAAAAAAAAAAAAAAACAACAACCACACACACAATGAAACAAAGAGTTGAAAGAACATCTAGCAATTTAGTATTTCAAAAAATATTTATGAAAAAAGATAATGAAATAAAGAACTATGAATAAACATGACAAAAGCCTGTTGCCAGTAGGTGTAAACTAGAAGAAATGTTAAAGGAATTACTTCAGGTTGAAGGAGAAATGACACTAGACAGAAACTAGAGTCTACCCAAATATTGATGAATGCAAAAATTGTAAATATAATGGAAAGGGATAAGGATAAAAAATGAAAGAGAGATAGAAAGATACTGTTGTAAAACAGTTGACCCTTGAACAATACCGGTTAGAACTGTGAAAGTTTATCTACAGAAGGATTTTCTATACCAAAATATAAAATAAGATAGCAAATATCTTCAAACCAGGAAATGAATATAACTGACATATTCAGGGACATAAGCTATGATATTTTGATCTTATTCCTAAAGTTTTATCTGGATAATTTTCTGTATAACAGCTTTTAATTTCCTGCTTTTGTAAGAATGCTTATGAAAGTTTAAATACTGTAGATGTACAAAAATGTCTTATACTTCTCATTATTAAGAATAGGAAAAACAATTGCCTTTCAATTCTTGAACTTTTGAATGTTTGCATGCATAATGTTGATTAGTTATGAAAATTCATCATGAATTTTCAGATCAGTGGGTAAATAGTGTGATTGCTATATCCTATGTTGAGATTACATTTAGCTTTATAAGAAAGTGTCAAAGTCTTCCAAGATGTCTGTACTATCTTGCATTTGCATGGGTGTACTATTTGTAGCAATCTCCTACCTATTGTTTTGCAACTTCACCAGCAACTGATATTGTCAGATTTTTTTTTTTTTTTTCCCCATGGGTGGAGGGGTGGCTTTAGCCATTCCTGCCAAAGCAGATGTGGGTTTGATCTCTGGGTGGAGAAGGTCTCCTGGAGAAGGAAATAGAAACCCACTCCAGTATTCTTGCCTGGGACATCCCATGGACAGAGGAGCCTGGCGGGCTATAGTCCATGGAGTTGCAAAGAGTTGGACACGACTGAGCGACTAAACAACAACATGCCATTCTAATAAGTGCACAGTGGTAACTTGTTTAATTTCCAGTTCTCTACAGAAAACTCAAGTTGTGTATATTTGTGTATGCTTATTTTCCATTTGCATATCTTTTTTGTTAAAGTGTCTGTCCAGGTTTTTTTTGCCCAGTTTTTAAATGGGTTTTCTTATTAAGCTTTAAGTGTTCTTTGTATATCTTGAAGTCATCTGTCACACATGTGATTTGCAAATACTTTTTTTTTTTTTCCCCAGTCTATGGTCTGTCTTCGTTTCTATTAACAGTGTTTTTCAGGAAGCAGAAGATTTAATTTTAATAAAATTCAACATCATTTTTTTTTCTTTCATGAATCATCCTTTGGATGTTATATTTTGTAGTTTCATTACCGAAACTAAGGTTACTTATATGATTTCCTATGCTTTCTTCTAGGAAATTGTTTAATAGATAATTTTTTCACTTGTGAATAAATACATTTTTATTTGTTATTTACTTTTCTCTCTTCTTATTTCACCAACTAAAACTTCTGTATTATGTTGAATAGGAGTAGCAAAATTGGACATCCATGCCTATTCCCAAATTAGGGGTAGGTGTTCGACTACTGTTAAAGAAATAGTCTGTCTACATTTAGTATATTACTAACTATAGGGCTTTCTTTCCAGACATTTTTTATTAAGCTATAGAAGTTCCTATTATTCCAAGTTTGCTGAGAATTTTTATTAAGAATGTGTATTGGATTGTGGAATGTTTTGTCTACATCAATTGATATAATCATGTGTGTTTTTTTTCTTTAGCTTGTTGATGTATTGGATTATGTTGATTGATTGTCAAATGTTGAACAAGCCTTGAATACTTGAAACAATCCCCATTTGTCATAGTGTATAATTCTTTTTATGCATTGTTGAATTTTGACCTAGCTTTTTTCATTGAATATTCAATAATGGGAGATAGGAGATGGCTAAGACTCCAAAGAATTATTGTATAATGTGTCTTCCACCATTGTTTATAAATAATGCCATGTAACATACTGAATTGCTATTCATTTAAATGTTGAAGAAGAAAGTTAGACAGTCTTTAAATTAATACATTAGAGAAAGCTGGGGAATGTTTGAGAAGAATTGACAAAAGGTGATTAGAAATAGTAGTAATGGGGAAATTGTTAATCACAAAGATGCAGATGATAAAAAATAAAGAATTCATGGTGAGTAGATGAAAAATGAGAGCCAGGTTTTGGGAAAAATGTATCTGACTGGACTAGAAAACCTTAACCCAACTCATTGATTAAAACCAGCATGCCAAGCTCTCAGTATCTCCTGAAGGTGCACTGAGACTTTCTCACTTTTATTCTTCACAGAAGTGTTCATTTAAGAAAGAGAATTATTTTTACTATTTATAAAAAATATAAAAATGCTTTTTATTTTATAATATTTCTTTGGCTAGAGGAAATGCTTTTATGCAGTTCTTGATTGACATTTCTCTTCAGTAGTCTTCCCTTATGGGAGGTGAAAAGTTATTGAAGAAAAGATGAGATGATACAAACTTAGAGCTATTCTAGGTTATTTTTTCCCATCTCATAATGCCATGAAAATTTAGAGAAGAGTCATATTACAGTTCTTTCTTTTGCCAAGTTTTGAAAATGATCATGACAATAATCAATATGATGATGACCTCATTTTCTCACTTCTCCTAGTCATCAATACATCATATGCTATCACAGTTTGCCAGTTGTGGCCCAATGTTTCACTTGTATTTATGCTAGAAAAATAAAGTGCTTGATTTCCAGTTTTAACTCTGGCATGTAAAGAACAAAAAAAATTTCACTCTATCCTTACAACAAGAAAAAACTGAACTTACTAAAAATACAACCTTTTTAGCAGCTGTCAGAGAACTAAGGTTTCAGGGCAAAACACCACCCTATCTAGAAATAGGCAAATTCAGATATGTTTACTTAGAGCAAAAGCCACTGCTGGAAACATAAACTGCTGGAACAATGGTAATGATAATTTTGATGAACTGCTAGAAATTGAGTATAGACTATGGTGAGAGCGATAAACTCCTTGGATCTGCAGTCTTAGGGAGTTCCATACCTTGCAGGGGTTACCATTGAAGAACTATACTATTCAAGAACAAGGGGATCACTCTGAAGATCCAACATGAATCTCTTTGTGGCTCTGGCAGCAAGAGGTGAACAGTAATCATTGCAAATATGCCCTACACATTATCAGTAATAAATGCCTAAACCTAGAACAGAAGACTTTGCCAGGGACTTATCCCATCTGGAGGAACATCATTCCTTCAACCCCAGCCCTCTCTCATTTCCTTCCAATCTATGGGAGATATCAAGTCTGTAAAAATGAAGAAACACTTATGGAGTTACAGCTCAGAGACAAAAAGACCATTAAGTTATGATTTAATCTGAATACTGTTCAAAACTTCCCATCTTTCACATATAACCACCACGAAACAGTGCAAGTATGATACCAGTGGATACCATCTGAAAGAATTTCAAAATGCACTCTTTGAAGAGGAGTACTTGAGAAGATAAGAAGTGAAGACAAAAAAAAAAAAAAAAATCGCTAGATGAATTGAAGCCTTTGGCACCTACAACAACTGTAAATACTAAACACAGCCCAACATCTAACCAGACTGAAATAAACCCTCACACTAATAGCCTATGTAAGCCAGCTTCTAATACCCAATAGAAAATGTTCATCTTCCAAGAAAAAAATTCAAAGCATGAAAAATGTAAGAAAAAAAATTTAAGAAGACAAAATAATTCTATAACCAGACCCAGATATGACAGAGAAGACAGAACTCTCAGTTTAAAATGATTCAGTTCAGTTCAGTCGCTCAGTCATGTCCGACTCTTTGCGACCCCATGAATCGCTGCAAGCCAGGCCTCCCTGTCCATCATCAACTCCTGGAGTTTTCTCAAACTCATGTCCATTGAGTCAGTGATGCCATCCAGCCATCTCATCCTCTGTCATCCGCTTCTCCTCCTGCCCCCAATCCCTCCCAGCATCAGGATCTTTTCCAATGAGTCAACTCTTCGCATGAGATGGCCAAAGTATTGGAGTTTCAGCTTTAGCATCATTCCTTCCAATGAACACCCAGGACGGATCTCCTTTAGAATGGACTGGTTGGATCTCCTTGCAGTCCTAGGGACTGCTATGATTAGTATATTTAAGTGTCTAAAGGGAAAAGTAGACAACACATTAGAACAGATTGATATTCAAAGCAGAGAGGTAGAAATTCTGAGAAAGATCTGCTTAAAATCAAAACATTGTAACAAACATGAGGGATGCCTTTGATGGGCTCATCTGTAGACTGCACAATTAAAGAAAAGTCAGTGAACTTGAAAATGAATCAATGGGAGTATCTGAAACTGAAATGTAAAGAGAGAGAGAGAAAAAAAAGAATGAACAGAATAGAATATTCAAGAACAAAAGATCTATCTCAAAACTGAAACATACTTGTAACCAGAAGAAATCAGAATGGAACAAAAGAATTATTTGATGTAGTAATGAGAGCAAATTTTTCAAAATAAATGTCAGACACCCAGGCACAAATATAGGAAGCTTAGAGATAATCTAGCAGAATAAATATCAAGAATACTACACAAGATACATCATATTCAAACTGCAGAAAACCAAAGACAAAGGGAACATCTTGAAAGAAGCTAGATGGAAAGAGAAACATTTTTTCTATACAGGAACAAGGATAGGAATTTCAGTAAATTGCTTGCCAATAACCATACAAGAAAAAATAGAGTAAACCAAAATATTTAAATTATTAAAAGAAAAAAATTACATCCAGAAAAATTACTCTAAGTGAAAGAAAAATAGATATTCTCTGACAACCAAAAATTGAAAGAAATAAATACCACCAAAGTATTCTTGCAAAAATATTAAAAGTTTTTCAAGCAGAAATAAAATGATATTGGTCAAAACCTCAGATCTACATAAATAAAGGAAGAGCTACTTTATAATACTCTAATCTAGAACAGAAGAATACCCTTGCTTCTCAAGCTCATGTGAAAAATTCACCAAGATAGACCATATTCTGTGTCATAAAATATACTTAAACAAATTTAAAAGCAGAGAATTATGCAAAACATGTTCTCAGTTCATAATGAAATTAAACTAGACATACAATTGAAAGATAGCTTCAGTTCAGCTCAGTCATGTTCAACACTTTGTGACCACATGGACTGCAGCACACCAGGCTTCCCTGTCCATCACCAACTCCCGGAGTTTACTCAAACTCATGTCCACTGAGTCAGTGATGCCATCCAACCATCTCATCTTCTGTCATCCCCTTCTCCTCCCACCTTTAATCTTTCCCAGCATCAGGGTCTTTTCATATGAGTCAGCTCTTCTCATCAGGTAGCCAAAGTATTAGAGTTTCAGCTTCAGCATCAGTCCTTCCAATGAATATTCAGGACTGATTTCCTTTAGGATGGACTGGTTTGAAGTCCTTGCAGTCCAAGAGACTCTCCAGCGTCTTCTCCAACACCACAGTTCAAAAGCATCAATTCTTTAGTCCTCAGTTTTCTTTATAGTCCCACTCTCACATCCTTACATGACTACTGGAAAAACCATAGCTTTGACTAGATGGACATTTGTTGGCAAAGTAATGTCTCTGCTTTTGAATATGCTGTCTAGGTTGGTCCTAACTTTTCTTCCAAGAAGCAAGCATTTTTTTTTTTTTAATTTCATTGTTGAAGTCACCATCTGCAGTTATTTTGGAGCCCCAAAAATAATATCTCCCACTGTTTCCATTGTTTCTCCATCTATTTGCCATCAAGTGATGGGACTGGATGCCACTATCTTCATTTTTTGAATGTTGAGTTTTAAGCCAGCTTTTTCACTCTCCTCTTTCACCTTCATCAAGAGGCTCTTTAGTTCCTCACTTTCTGCCATAAGGGTGATATCACCTGCATATCTGAGGTTATTGGCATTTCTCCCAGAAATCTTGATTCCAGCTTGTACTTCATCTAGCCGAGCGTTTGTCATGATGTACTCTGCATATAAGTTAAATAAGCAGGGTGACAATATTCAGCCTTGATGTACTCCTTTCCCAGTTTTGAACCAGTTCATTGTTCCATGTCTGGTTCTAACTGTTACTTCTTGACCTGAATACAGGTTTCTCAGGAATCAGATAAGGTGGTCTGGTATTCCCATCTCTTGAAAAATTTGTCACAGTTTGTTGTGATCCACATATCTGATATTCATATATAGCAGTAACAGAGTACTTAGCATATATTTCCTTGCATTGTCAGCTGAGACTGGTTAGAAGCAACAAGTCTAGATAATAATAGTGCACCAAGTAATGAGCATACCCAGTGCCCAAATATTATTTTCTATTATTGGACTGACCAAAATGTTCATTCGGGTCTTTCATGAAATGTTATAGAAAACCAGAACAAACTTTTATGCCAACCCAATATGATTCTCCATTGAAAGGAACCAAGGCTCTTCCGATAATTTATAAATGGGGCAGGAAATATGCAAGATGAGACTGGAGCATTTGTAGTGTCAGAAAACAAAGAATATACACACACACATGGACACACTAACAGGAATATGTCAAAGGGATATTCCAGGCAAGATTAGGAGAGTGAGTTGCTATTTCTTTCTCCAGGGGATCTTCCCAACCCAGGAATCAAACCCAGGTCTCCTGCACTGCAGGCAAAGTCTTTACCAACTGAGCTACAAGGGAAGCCTGGAGTCAATAGAAAGAGCCTTCAAAGGCCACACCTGAAGCAGTTTTAACAAAATTAATAAAATAATATTAGATTATAATCCTAAGTATAAAATACATGTCTCTGAGCCTACACTTATATAAACAAATAATTAAATAAACAAATAAATGAGGGAGAATGAGCAAAATTCACTTGCAGCATTCCAAATAAATTATGTACATACTCAGCTTAAAGAAGATGGAACATAAATTCCCTCTCTGTAAGTGTCTGCCAGGCACAGTGGTTTCCTTCCAATGAGAACACTTTGAAAAGGGAGAAAAGATAAGAACTACAAAGCAAAAACCTGACAAACAATACCTTAGCCAGGTAATCAAGATCAGTATCCTTAGTGATATCAAGTTAATAGTATGTACCTTGAGATGATAATAGTAAGTGCACTGAAGTGATCGAAATAAATGACACTCTACCTCTGTGGTTTCCTTCTGGAAACACATAACCTTAACCTGAGTATGAAGAAAATATCAGACAAATCCTAATGGGAGGCCATTCAAAAAATTACATTACCTATACTCCTCAAAACTGTCAAAGTCATCAAAAACAAGGAAAGTCTGAGAAACTACCACAGGCAAGAGCTGCCTAAGGAGAAATAATGACTAATGCAATGTGGTGTCCTTAATGGGATCTTAGAATAGATAAGGGAAGTAGGTAAAAAACAAAGGAAATCCTATTTAAAGGCTTTTGTTATAATAATGCATCAATATTGGTTCATTAATTGTAACAAATGTATCATAATAATGTTTAATGGTAATAATATGGGCAAAGAAGTACAGAGAATATTGCAAATCTCTTGTATGATCTTTCTGCAAATGCAAAATGTTTGTAAATTAAAGACTCTATTTTAAAAATATGCTTGATTTCACACCATCTTTGAATCACTGTAGTAACAGTTATCTCCTTTTAACACGTCTGACAAAGTCCAGACAAATATGTTAAGTAAAATTTCCAATTTTTGTTGGAGTCAGTTTTTTTAATTTAATTTTTATTTTATGTCAGAGTATGGTTCATTTACAATGCTGTGTTAGTAGAAGTGAATTCTTCATGAATCTTTGTTTCTCCACATTTTATGAATGAACTGATTTCCCTTTATTCCAGACTATCTTGAAAAAGATAATTGTATAATGAAACAGATTTTGAAGACAGAGATAGTGTCTACTTCCTAAGGAAAATACAGGCAAGCACTTTTGCCTAAATTCAGGATTCATTTGTAATGCAACTGTTTGGGCATACAGATTTTAATCTGGGTCCATTAACATCGCCTAGTGTGATTTGGAGCAAGAGGAACTGATACAAATATGCTGATGATTGTGTTGCTTGCTGGACCATAAGTAATAATGTCTTTTTTCTCTGACCCAGTGATCTCATGTCTTCTGTCAGCCTCCCTGAAACTGTGGCATTTTAACTTCTTAGCTTTCATGTAGGACAAAATCTTAAATCCGTTATAGTTCTTGATAATCTTTATATTTAAATATTACCATTGACTTGTTTTCACTTAGTTAAAAACATTTAATAATGTATAGGGGCTTTGCCTTTTCTTATTTACTCTGGAATGTTCTACTAAATATGAAATTTCTTACTTTTTCCTTTCACTTTCCATTATGACTTTTTATTAATACTAATAACCAAATTTTTTAATCCTCCTCAATAAACTATTTTATATATATGCACTTCCCTCATACAAATTTCATAATAAACAGAAGTGGCCTGATCCTCATTCACCAATTTAAGTATTTATAAAATGTCTTTGGTTGATAAATAGCTCGTGTCCTAAAACTTCCCCCCTCAATCTATTCCTGTTGTTCCTGACACCTTGGTATCTTCCCAAGATACCCACACCACCTTTTGAGGCAGATATTAAACATTAGTTTCAGTCCTGTGTCAGGAAATGGCCAAAGGAGCTACAGTCTCTTCAGTGTGTTCAAAAGAGATAATTTTTAAAATATTATACCTGATAACGTCCACATTGCATTGACAATGAATTTGAGGGTCAGAAAAGATGGTAACGTACCCAAAGCACATAGAACATAAACACCAATAAGTTCCATAGCACATAAATTCCAAAGTTAGGATTTAAATATAGAACTGGTTGAATCAAAAGACCTTTCTTGGTCTTCTGTGTCCTTTGCCTGTGTTTTTCTAGGCAAGTATCCTTTCTTTAATTTAGTCTTTTAAATAAAGGATGCTTATTTACTTTTATCTTCTCTGTATCTCTATTATATGACTTGAAATTCTCATTAGGAAGTCCTAGGTGTTAGCATAATGGTCTACAGGCTTAAAATCGGATAAATGGCAAAAGATCCTAGGCTATGATACAGAAAAATGCAGGACTTGAAGTCCTTCACATATCAGAAAACTTGTATGTTATCTATTGTGGGTCACAGTGCTTTCCCCTACCTTAACTGGCCCCAGGAAACAAATACCTGGACAAAATTACAATGTCACTGAGCCTTGATGCATAATCAAGGCCTAGTAAAAATTTCAATCCATTTGAACACAAATATAATTGCTACTAACTTGCAAATTTTAGCATTTGAAGTATTTTTTAAGCATAGTTGTACAAACTTCCTTTTCTTTAAGACCTAGAATATCTTGAAAGGTATTTCCTTTGAAATTATTTTGTTATTTTCTACTTTCCAAGGCAGTAATGGGATTTTGCATAGGATAGCCAGCCACAAACAGCATTTGTTAGAAAAGACCTTTGATAAACTTCTGCAGCCCGATATGCTCATGTAAATCTCTGAAGCCTGAATGACATAACTGAATGTTTGTGTTCCCTTCTCAGTCACAGAGGGTTGGAGCGTAAATGCTAGAAGATTCAAAAAAGTAAAACCGAATTCTAGATATAAAAATCCAAGACATCTATTTTAAAGTAGAAATTAAGGTATTGAAAGAGGTTATTTAATCTTTTAATTTGCAAAACTACCCTATACAAGTTAATGATTTAATTGAGATTGGAAAAGAAGAGAGAAAAAAGCAAGTATCCTCTGCAAATTCCTTTAAAAACTGCATTACTTGTAAGCTTGATGCACATAATTTGTTTGGTAAAAAATCAAAAATATGTGTATGAATTAAAAAATAGTAATGATATTTAATAACACTTTTCTTGTGTGGAATTAATTTGTTTTTATAATAACTGAAATGCTGACTTTTAAATATGTGAAAAGCTTTGTGTCACCAATTTGTTTTTGAGAGAGCAAACTGTAGCCCTCTCTATGGACTCACATAATTGATATGTTACTTTAAAGAGCTGGTCACATGAAAACAGTTGGGAACAGGAGCTTTCCAACAGATTATTATATGAAATAACTAATTTAAGTCTGTACAGACTTAGTTACCTGTTTGGCAATATGAGACCATATCTTCACAGGTATAATAAGAATGGTGCTCTAGATTAGAGTCAACAGCTACTCTCCAACCTAACCTTTACCACCAGTGTCAAGAGACTTCAGAGGCTCTCTATCTTCCTTCAAAGTCCCTAAATTTGTTTGTATAATTTGTCCAAATATATTTATTTTGTCTTTGCAAAGCCAAAAACAAAGATGATGTTAATATGAAAGGAGAGATCTATTTTTCAAAAAAAGACAACATACTTTTAGTGGAATATATTTTTTCAAAACATTTTACCATAGTTAAAGTTTGGATTCTAATTTAGATAGGTGGAAAAGGAAATGGCAACCCACTCCAGCATTCTTGCCTGGAAAATCCCATGGATGGAGGAGCCTGATAGACTACAGTCCATGGGGTCGCGAAGAGTTGGATGTGACTGAGCAACTTCACTTCACTTCATTGTAGATAAACGGCTTCCCATGTGGTGCTAGTGGTAAAGGACCCACCTCCCAATTCAGGAGATGCAGGCAGGAGACACAGCTTCAATCCCTGGGTTGGGAACATCCCCTGAAGAAGGTGATGGCAACTCACTCCAGCATTTTTGCCTGGAGAATCCCATGGACAGAGGAGCCTGGTGGGCTATAGTCCATAGGATCGCAAAGAGTCAGACACCACTGAAAGCGACTTAGCACACATACACAATGTAAATAAAAAGACAGTGGTTAGTGTATTTGCTGATTTTTAAAAAGAAAAGTCAGTTTTTGTTTATTAATAGTGTTAAGACTTTAGAAAATTGCTATGAATGCTATTAAAATGCTATTGGTTTGCTAAAATGTAATTAATTCAGGTTGCTTTCAGGATGTCTACCTATGGCTAAACATAAAGGATTCCACACCATTACTCTGCCTAATGGGTAAAAGATGATAAATAATGTTTAAGCCTGCAAAGGACCATCACTAAGGACTTCGGTCTTCATTGTTGCTGGGGCAATCAATGCCTTGTAATTTTTAATGTACACCTGACCTGTTTGCTGATTTAGGAAATCTGGGGTGGGACTCATGATTTTGCATTACAAACAAGTTCAAGATGAAAATTGTGTTGCAAATGCATGTATCATGATGGGGGTAACAAAGTATGGATACTAGAGAACACGTCTAAGAAACTTTGGCTTTCATGTGATACTCTTAACTCCGTAGGTCTAGTTTCGAACAAGGGTAATAATTATCCATCTCTTCAATACCAGTTCACTTTTCTGCTTGATGAAATTCTAGGTTATAGGAGAGCATTATCACAAATATTGTAAATGTGCATATGGATATAAAACCATCATTTGTACTCAAAATTAAAGGATTAAGATATGTTTTAATGTTTGTTTCTGTACATATTCGTATATGTTTATTCGAAGTCATCAGTTCATACTGATGTCTCCAACAACAAAGGGTTCATTCTCATCCTCTCTCTTTTCTTATTACTAACTTTCTTTTTCAAAAGAGAGAAATCTGCTTATTTCTATTCAAATACATTCACTAATTTGCTCAGTTATAGAATTCAAAGAAAGTAGTTTCAGAATTGCTAAGCTATACTACTATGACAAATGCTTATTAGCTAGAACAATAATTATTTATAATTCTATTTGTCTTTGAAATGTAAGTCACTCAGTCGTGTCCTACTGTTTGTGACCCTATGGACTATACAGTCCATGGAATTCTCCAGGCCAGAATACTGGAGTAGGTAGCCTTTCCCTTCTCCAGGGGAACTTCTCAACCCAGGGATCGAACCCAGGTCTCCCGCATTGCAGGCGGATTCTTTACCAGCTGAGCCACAAATCTTTAGCCTTCCATGATTTAAAGTTCAGTGTTCCAAAGTTACTTAGTACTCCCTGAGTACCAACTCTTCTCACCTTGGTAGTGTAGCTGAGAAACATTCACTTGAAACACCATTAAACTTGTTTCAGTTTATATTTGATATTGGTGGATTTTTTTCCTTTCACATCCTCCAATATTGGTTGATTTTATGTATCTACTTTTCAACTATGTAAAACACTGACATGGTTCCAAAAGTCCAAACTACATAGAAATGTTTACCCAGAAATGTGTCATTTCCTCCATCACTTTTTTTTATTCCCATCCTTCTGTCTTTTATAACTTATTCCTACCTTTTCCCATAGAGAAACAATCTCAATCATGTTCACTATTTTTCCTGTTTTTTTTTTTTCATATAAATGAGCAGAATCTATGTTCTAGAACAATTTATTAAAAATATTATCTTGAGATGACAATTTTATCATTTACTAAATTTCCATGTGTAGTTGTTCTATTTCTGAAGATTTTATTCTATTTCGCTGATACATTTGTCTAGCCATGTTCCAGTGCCACACGTTTTAATCATAGAGACTTTATAGTATGCTTACTTTTTGATAGGAATTGGCTTCCTCATGATCTTATATAAAAAGCTAGTATGTTTTAGATACCATTTTGCACTTTCCTTCCTTCTTTTAACAATAGATCCAAGTAAACACTCTATGTATGTTCATAAAAACTGTCATTTTTTTCAGCTTAATAGCATTCACGCAATTTAACCAATTGTATTATTTTATATGAGCATTTTGTTTGTTTTTGATATTTAAAACTATAAACAATACAGTCAATAAACTTGGCACGTGCATTTCATACTTTTGGAGATGCATCTTCAGGATAAACTACTGGAAGCAGAATTACTTTGCCAAAAGGTAAGAGTTCAATAGTTTTGCTAGATGTTTTCAATTTCACCTCTAAAAGGGACACAATGACAATAAATGAGAGAACTATCTGTCCCCTTATAGCCTCCCTAATAGAAGTCAATATCAGTGAGATATCAATGCAAGTGAGATATGGTATCTGAATTACTTTCAATTTGCATTTCTTTAACTATAGGTGAGGATAAACATCTTCTTATAGGCTTAAAAGAATAAATATCCATGAATTATCAGTTTCTTTTATTGCTCACTTTTCTTTCTTTCTTTTTCTTTTTTTTACTTTTGTCTTATGTATTAAAAACTTGAGAAATGCATTGAAAATTCAAGGAGTTTTCAATTCCACCTGGCTTTTACTTTCTGCTCTCACCGACTCAATGGACACGAATTTGAGCAAACTCTGGAAGACAGTGGAGGACTGAGGAGCCCAGCATAGTGCAGTCCATGGGGTCACAAAGAGTTGGACACGACTTAGCGACTGAACCACAAGTATGCAAAATGCAGTCAAGGGCAGAGAACTAAGACATCTTTAGCAAGTAATCTAAAAAAGCATTGTAAAAGAGATATGATGAGAGAAAATAAGATTGGATGATTCTAATTTATATTGGGGAATAATTCAAGACATTTTCAAGGAAGAGCCTTTGAAAATGAGACATAAAATTTGAATAAGAACCAAAATAATTAAGAGAATAGTGGGACCCGGGCACAAGAACGCAAGACAATAATGATTATAGTCCTAACAATCTATGCCTAATTATAATAGAACCTATCAAAGGCCTGCTTGTACACTAAGGGTTAGTCTCTCAGTCATGTCTTATTCTTTACAACCCCATGGAGTGTAGCCCACCAGGCTTCTCTGTCTGTGCAATTCTCTAGGCAAGAATACTAGAGTAGGTTATCATTTCCTTCTCCAGGGGATCTTCCAGACCCAGGGATCGAACCAGGTCTCCTGCATTACAGGCAGATTCTTTACCATTTGACCCACCTAGGGGGTCGTTTGCATACTAATCACTCAACAGTTTCCTGTAACATAAACCTCATAATAATCCTATGAGAAAGGGATGTAACCTTCTCTTGTTCAAGGTTACAAGCTTGATCTCATATAGAACTGGAATTTAAATTAAGTCCTCTGTTCACTAAACCCCATATGAATCCCCCTCCATGAGGAAATATCTATTTCAGGGAGTATTTACTCCAGAATACTGTGTGTGATTATGCACAGTTCAAACATGTCTTGCAAACTGTGTTTATATATATATATATGTTTTAATAGCAAATTACATAAACGTTCATAATAAAATTGTCTCAGGTGCATAATTACACTGAAAAATCTTCCTCAAATAGTTCTCTATTTAGAGGAAAAATCCATAGGACTTGATCTATTATACTTTTCTACTTGTAGTTCTCTCTTCTGACTAAATATTTTAATCATTTAGGGAGAACCCTTAAATAATCTTGATGGAAGAGGCAAAAGTGAAATGAATTAAATCAGAAATTCCATGGTTGGATCACAGGACCAGTATTGATTTTTAAAGCTCCCAGCGATTCTAAATGGGCATTCACAGTTGAGATTCTGATCTAGAATGAAATAAAACCTACTGGGAAAATAACACTAATGAACCTTTAAAAACAAAACATTAACCTGAATTTATCATTTATAATGTGTCATTCCCCAGGGAATAACTTCAATCTTTGTTGTTCCCTTGAAAGCTATCATAATCACTTATTCATGCATTATTTTATTCAACTTATTCATATTTATTGATTTCATACTTAATTCAAAAAATACTTAGTATATTATTGCAGTGGTTCTTATTGTAAATTTGAAGATAATTTTCAGAAACTGGTACATAAAAGACAATAGTGTAGCCATTGTGAGGAACAAAATAAAGAACATCTTGCCAAAGATACTATTGCATAAAATACTTATATAGACATATGTAAACACTTTAAGAACAAGAACTATATAAAAATATGGTAAGAATTGAAACCTGAGAAATATAACTTCTGATTTAGATATCTGGAAAGAATTTTTGGAGGAGATGGCTTTCAAGCAAGGCCATCAAGAATGGATAAACTTGCTGACACTATGTGAATAATTATGTTCTAAAGAGATCTTGCTTACAATAGCAAGGTAACTGCCATTTTGAATTGCACAGACAGCTAGAAATGTCCATGCTTCTCAACTTTCTGTAGTGGAACAATATAATAGTGACTCAGAAAAATCAATAGCTTTGGAAATTCTGTAGATAGCACCAGAAATTCTTTAACTGAAATTAATTGGTTCTTTCTTCCAATATGGCTTATCATTTCTACTTTTATACAGTGTTACTATAATGATCATTTTCTATTAGACAAATAGAGGAAAATTTTTCATAATTAACAAAAGTCTAAATTTAAAAAATAATTCTTTATTTTTAATTGCTCAGCATATATATATAAACCATCACAGTACTTTATTGCATGTTCCCACAGATGATTGCTTTAATAAAAAGATGACTTTTGCAATCATTATGTTAATCATTTGCATGTAAATCTAAAGGAATGAAGAAAATAATATTTGGAAATTGACTGCTATTTTGAATGAACATCGACCCTGATCTTGTTTGCATTTTTCATTAGTTTAGAAAATTATCTGTTATTCTTTTGTTGCAGTATGTGAAAAGCTTATCTCAATAGCTTTAAATGCATTTGATTTATTGAGTATTTTAAAACATGTTAGATATCAATAATTGCCAGAGCTTTTTAGTGATCTTGGGGTTTTACTTTCGAAACTATCCCCACACTAAAATAAATCATATAACTACTAAGAATGATGTTTTAGAGAGGAATTGCTCAAATAGCATAAATTTAATTATTATCAAGTAATACAAGAATTAAGAAAAGGTTTCCTGGGAAAGAGCAGCATATTCTATATTGGACAATGATGTTCTTATAAAGAGTTTCCTGAGGACTTTCAATTTATGTAATTTTACAAATAAACTCCTAAATAGACTGAGTGAATTATAGGTGCATGTTCTCATTTATTCATTTAACAACATCGACTATATGCAGGGGACCTTATTAGATTATGTTTATCATTTGAAAGAAGTTAATTTGAGATTAATAGTTTTTTTTTCTTAACAAAAGTAAAATTAAATCTCATGGTTATTCATGACTAAATAATGCTAATATGTATGAATTTCAGCCAGCAGGCAATGAAATAGTTTTTGGCATAAGCTGATTATTGATTACAATGCTTTGAATGAAGCCAAAACTCTATTTCACTAGTTTATTTAGAATCATCATAATATTATATCTTAACATTAAATTTTTATTCAGTAAAATTGTATTAATTTTATTCAAATCACGACTTTGAGAGGTAAGAAATTAGTCAGGCTTGGTAAACTAAGTTAATAAAAGAAACATGGCTTGAGATATAACTGTTTTTAGAATGGTTGCAGTTTCTCAAGAAGGTTTAATAATCTTTTCAATCAGAATCTTATTGTCACAGATTCATTTTCCTTTTTCCAAAGAGAAGAGTCCATCCCTAATAAACATCTCTTACAGAAACCAGAATGCCATCTACTGGCAGCCTCCAAAACTTTGTAAACTTTTAAACAAAACAATTTATGCTTAATCAATTTAAAATAAGATATATATTTTTAATAAAGAAATACCTACATTCTGAAATAATAGCTATGTTAATATGTTCACATATTTAAAAGTTGAGGTATTGTCCAAATGCACATTACATTTTATTACCTTCATAGAAAAAAGCTTCCATGGAATGATATAAATGATATAAGTACCAAATAGCTAGTATCCCATGTTCTTACTAACTTGCAGGGTAAAAATCCCTTAAATAAAAAAGGTATTCAGAGTTCAAAAATATTGCTCAATATTTCTGGGTATCATTAGGTCACTGATTCACTTCTTAATATTTAGTTCCAAAGAATATTGATAGAAATTATAAATAATATACATATGAGAATTCTATTGAAAACTGATCTTGTGATTAAAGGCTTCAAGAAGTAACAATGAAGTTTTATAGTTGGTTATGTAATTAATTGACAATAAGCTTTTTGAGGAAAGACTTTAAAAATTTTTTCTTACCAAGTATATAATCATTACTTTAAAATATTTAAAGTTAATATTAAACATATCTATAATGTCATATGTACATACATAATATGTGTATGTATATTCCAGATGCATATATACATATATACGTATATTCCAGATGTCTCATTCAATTGATTCTACAATAAAAGAAAATAATGAACATGGAAAATCAACTTTTGATTTTAAACACCAATAAGAGCCTTAAAAAATAATCCATGCATCATTTTAATGGTTTACTGTAAGTATTTCCTTATCCTTTTGTTGTCCTTTCATGTATAATTTTACACACTTTTAAGATTGAATTCTAAGAGAAGAATTCACACAAAGATTTCGAAAGCTTTGAGAATGGATGCATATCATAATTTGTCTTGTAAAACAACCAATTCCCCTACATTTTGCAGGGGTCTTGTTCCCTCAGACTATCAGTAGGAGGCTTTATAGAGAAAGCCTAAAGGCAGCCATGCCATCTTACGAATGTGCATAATTCATGCATAAGAATGTATTTCAGGGAATCTTGAAATCTTGTCATGTCTTTTTCAGTTAAAGTACAAGAAGAGTACTTAAAAAGTAAGTCCTATCAGTTCAGAAAGGCATTTTTAAAAGGCCATTATAAAAGAAGTTCTCAGAACTCTGGCTCCAGCAAAGATATAAAGGTTAAAAATTGCCTAGGCAGCCCTATTCTGTGATTATCTTATTTTAAATGCAGATTGTCAGCAACTTTGAACCATGCATGTTCATGATAAAATTTAGAGAAATGAAAAGATACGATAGGAGGAACAAAAGCATTTTCTTGCACAGAAATTTAAGAGAGAGGACAAGATGTTAGATAAACCAGCTTTAAAAGTACAATCATTCTTATACAAGGCAAAACAATAATTTTACTTTATTTTCAAATTGCTCTTGTATATTAATATTTGATATACTGTTATTACTTACATATATTAGTAATAGTTCACAGGAAAAATATTGTGTAGTGACATACTCAGATTTTGAATGATTCATATAAAACTATTCTTAACAAAGGAGTTTTGTAATCTGCTTTCAAAAATGCAAAAGAGATGCTAAACACTGATTCATAAAGAAATTTGAAACTAATTCATGCACTTATACAGATACATGTGCTCTTATTGCTTAAAAAAATTTACAAAGTAACTGGACTGCCTTGTTCTTGTAAAAGTGCTTTAGTTTAGACCACAGAACAATATTTAAAAGTGAATTAAAATATTATGGATCATCTGCTCTTCTTTCTGTCCTGAAAAAATTTTCAGGTAGCCAACTGTTTTGAAATAAATTTCCTTGCAGTTGCTATAGTGATGAAAATAAAGTTCTTGCTTCTATTTGTGTTATAGATATTCCTAGCAGAATACTTGAAAAGGTAAGCTAATCAAAATGAAGACGCTGTTAGTTATCATCATGAAGGCAGCCTCCTTGAATTTAGTTCACAATTATAGGACTCAATCATTGTCGACAATTTTATCATATGTATATTATCATAATCCTTCTCAATGTCACCCTAAAAATTATACCACAGAGATGAGCCCTGTTTTTCATTATAGGTTAAAGTCATTGGACAAAGAATATTTAAGTTAATTCTGGATATTTTGTGAGAAAATCATTGATTGAAGTAAAGATACCACTCCACTCCACTAGCTATTTTTGTCCATTAAAAAGCTTTATTTTTCTAACAATACAATGATTGTATGTTGTTTTGCTTCAATGGTACATGGTGTTCAAGTCTCCTTTAGTATCAGTGTTGATGCTAGCTAAAGAGCTTAAGCTTGTCAAACTCGATGAATCATTAAAGACATGTCATAGATAAAGCAGTATTACTTAGATACATGTTCTACCACAATGATGTAAAAAAGTAAATAATAGTATTTACCTTAAACCATTTGGGAAATGTAGTTTTAAAAATTGTCGGTTCAGAGAGAAATTATCTAAAGCAGCTCAAGCACATATAGAAGGCATTTTATGTCATTTTGATGAAGAAGCAGAAATGTGTATTCTGACGCTCAAACCAAATTGTTCGTTAAAAATAACCATAACATTTCAAGAAAGTATTTTACTGAAATAGTTACCACATTTCCCAATCACGGTTATATTATAAAGATGTGTAGCACTTGTGTGCTAGTAGAAGTCTTGAGTACTACTTCTTTTAAATTTCATTACCTCCTAAAAGCAACTTTTTTTGCTTATAAATAAGCTACTAAAACAGCATATATTAGTTTTCTACTGCTGTGTGATAAATTATCTCAAATATAGTTTCTAAAACAACACTGATATATTGATAATAAGTCTAGGCACAGCATGACTTCCCTGGCAGCTCAGGTTGTAAAGAATCCACCTACAATGCAGGAGACCTGGGTTCAATCCCTGGGTGGGAGAGATATCCTGGAGAAAGGAATGGCAACCCACTCCAGTATTTTTGCCCGGAAAAGTCTATGGACAGAGGAACCTGGCAAGCTATAGTTCATGCGGTCACAAAGAGTCAGACACAACTGAGCAATGAACACACACTCAGGCACACCATGACAGGCTCAAAATTTCTGGTCCTGCTCAGAATTTGTTTATTCTAAGTTGGAAACCAAGGTGTCAAGCAAACTGGATTCTCTGAGATAGGATCACTTTCAAATTTACTCAAGCTATTGAAAAATTCAGGTATGACCTAAATCAAATCCCTTATGACCATACAGTGGAAGTGAAATAGATTTAAGAGACTAGATCTGATAGAGTGCCTGAAGAACCATGGACAGTGGTCCATGACATTGTACAGAGACAGGGACCAAGACCATCCCCAAGAAAAAGAAATGCACAAAGGCAAAATGGCTGTCTGAGAAGGCCTAACTAATAGCTGTGAAGAGAAGAGAAGTGAAAAACAAAGGAGAAAAGGAAAGATATAAGCGTCTGAATGAAGAGTTCCAAAGAATAGCAAAGAGAGATAAGAAAGCCTTCCTCAGTGATCAATGCAAAGAAATAGAGGAAAACAATAGAATGGGAAAGACTAGAGATTTCCTCAAGAAAATTAGAGATATCAAGGGAACATTTCATGCAAAGATGGGCTCAATAAAGCACAGAAATTGTATGGGTCTAACAGAAGCAGAAGATGTTAAGAAGAGGTGGCAAGAATACACAGAAGAACAGTATAAGAAAGATCTTCACGAACCAGATAATCATGATGGTGTGATCACTCACCTAGAGCCAGACATCCTGGAATGCAAAGTCAAGTGGGCCTTAGGAAGCATCACTATAAACAAAGCTAGTGGAGGTGATGGAATTCCAGTTGAGCTGTTTCAAATCCTGAAGGATGATGCTGTGAAAGTGCTGCACTCAATATGCCAGCAAATTTGGAAAACTCAACAGTGGCCACAGGACTGGAAAAGGTCTGTTTTCATTCCAATCCCATGGAAAGGCAGTGCCAAAGAATGCTCAAACTAACTCACAAATACACTCATCTCACATGCTAGTAAAGTAATGCTCAATATACTCCAAGCCAGGCTTCATCAATATGTGAACCATGAACTTCCAGATGTTCAAGCTGGTTTTAGAAAAGGCAGAGGAACCAGATATCAAGTTGCCAACATCCACTGGATCATGGAAAAAGCAAGAGAGTTCCAGAAAAACATCTATTTCTGCTTTATTGACTACGCCAAAGCCTTTGACTGTGTGGATTACAATAAACTGTGTAAAATTCTGAAAGAGATGGGAATACCAGACCACCTGACCTGCCTCTTGAGAAACCTGTATGCAGGCCAGGAAGCAACAGTTAGAACTGGACATGGAACAACACACTGGTTCCAAATCGGGAAAGGAGTACATCAAGGCTATGTACTGTCACCCTGCTTATTTAACTTCTATGCAAAGTACATCATGAGTAGCGCTGAGTTGGAAGAAGCACAAGCTGGAATCCAGATTGCTGGGAGAAATGTCAATAACCTCAGATATACACGACCTTTTAGAACTAACACTCAACAAAGATGTTCTTTTCATTATAGGGGACAGGAATGCAAAAGTAGGAAGTCAAGAAACACCTGGAGTAACAGGTCAATTTGGCCTTGGAATGCGGAAAGAAGCAGGACAAAGACTAATAGAGTTTTGCCAAGAAAATGCACTAGTCATAGCAAACACCCTCTTCCAACAACACAAGAGAAGACGCTACACATGGACATCACCAGATGGTCAACACCGAAATCAGATTGATTATATTCTTTGCAGCCAAAGATCTAGAAGCTTATACAGTCAACAAAAACAAGACCAGAAGTTGACTGTGGCTCAGATCATGAACTTCTTATTACCAAATTCAAACTTAAATTAAAGAAAGTAGGGAAAATTGCTAGACCATTCAGGTATGATCTAAATCAAATCCCTTATGATTATACAGTAGAAGTGAGAAATAGATTTAAGGGCCTAGATCTGATAGATAGAGTGCCTGATGAACTATGGAATGAGGTTTGTGACATTGTACAGGAGACAGGGATAAAGACCATCTCCATGGAAAAGAAATGCAAAAAAGCAAAATGGCTGTCTGGGGAGGCCTTACACATAGCTGTGAAAAGAAGAGAGGCAAAAAGGAAAGATATAAGCATCTGAATGCAGAGTTCCAGAGAATAGCAAGAAGAGATAGGGAAGTCTTCCTCAGCGATCATTGCAAAGAAATAGAGGAAAAGAACAGGATGGGAAACACTAGAGATCTCTTCAAGAAAATTAGAGATACCAAGGGAACATTTCATGCAAAGATGGGCTCGATAAAGGACGGAAATGGTCTGGACCTAACAGAAGCAGAAGATATTAAGAAGAGGTGGCAAGAATACACAGAAGAACTGTACCAAAAAGATCTTCACAACCCAGATAATCATGATAGTGTGATCACTAATCTAGAGCCAGACATCCTGGAATGTGAAGTCAAGTGGGCCTTAGAAAGCATCACTACAAACAAAGCTAGTGGAGGTGATGGAATTTCAGTTGAGCTGTTTCAAATCCTGAAAGATGATGCTGTGAAAGTGCTGCACTCAATATGCAAGCAAATTTGGAAAACTCAGCAGTGGCCACAGGACTGGAAAAAGTCAGTTTTCATTCCAATCCCAAAGAAAGGCAATGCCAAAGAATGCTCAAACTGCCACACAATTGTACTCATCTCACATGCTAGTAAAGTAATGCTCAATGTACTGCAAGCCAGGCTTCAGCAATACGTGAACCGTGAACTTCCTGATGTTCAAGCTGGTTTTAGAAAAAGCAGAGGAACCAGAGATCAAATTTCCAACATCCACTGGATCATGGAAAAGGCAAGAGAGTTCCAGAAAAACATCTATTTCTGCTTTATTGACTATGCCAAAGCCTTTGATTGTGTGGATCACAATAAACTGTGGACAATTCTGAAAGAGATAGGAATACCAGATCACCTGACCTGCCTCTTGAGAAACCTGTATGCAGGTCAGAAAGCAACAGTTAGAACTGGACATGGAACAACACACTGGTTCCAAATAGGAAAAGGAGCACATCAAGGCTGTATATTGTCACCCTGCTTATTTAACTTATATGCAGAGTACATCCTGAGAAACGCTGGACTGGAAGAAACACAAGCTGGAATCAAGATTGCTGGGAGAAATATCAATAACATCAGATATGCAGATGACACCACACTAATGGCAGAAAGTGAAGAGGAACTAAAAAGCCTCTTGATGAAAGTGAAAGAGGAGAGTGAAAACGTTGGCTTAAAGCTCAACATTCAGAAGATGAAGATCATGGCATCTGGTCCCATCACTTCATGGGAAATAGATGGGGAAACAGTAGAAACACTGTCAGACTTTATTTTTTTTGGGCTCCAAAATCACTGCAGATGGTGATTACAGCCATGAAATTAAAAGACGTTTACTCCTTGGAAGAAAAGTTATGACCAACCTAGATAACATATTCAAAAGCAGAGACATTACTTTGCCAACTAATATCCATCTAGTCAAGGCTATTATTTTTCCTTTGGTCATGAATGGCTGTGAGAGTTGGACTGTGAAGAAGGCTTAGCGCTGAAGAATTGATGCTTTTAAACTATGGTGTTGGAGAAGACTCTGGAGAGTCCCTTGGACTGCAAGGAGATCCAACCAGTCCATTCTGAAGGAGATCAACCCTGGGATTCCTTTGGAAGGAATGATGCTAAAGCTGAAACTCCAGTACTTTGGCCACCTCATGCGAAGAGTTGGAAAAGACTCTGATGCCTGGAAGGAGTGGGGGCAGGAGGAGAAGAGGACGACCGAGGATGAGATGGCTGGATGGCATCACTGACTCAATGGACATGAGTCTGAGTGAACTTCGGGAGTTGGTGATGGACAGGGAGGCCTGGCGTGCTGCTTTCATGGGATCACAAAGAGTTGGACACGACTGAGTGACTGAACTGAACTGAACTGATACAGATGACTCCACCCTTATGGCAGAAAGTGAAGAAGAAGTAAAGAGCCTCTTGATGAAAGTGAAAGAGGAGAGTGAAAAAGTTGGCTTAAAGTTCAACATTCAGAAAACTAAGGTCATGGCATCCAGTCCCATCATTTCATGGCAAATAGATGGGGAAACAATGGAAACAGTGACTGAGTTTATTTTTGGGGGGCTCCAAAATCACTTCAGATGGTGATTGCAGACATGAAATTAAAAGATACTTACTCCTTGGAAGAAAAGTTATGACCAACCTGGACAGCATATTAAAAAGCAGAGACATTACTTTGCCAACAAAGGTCTGTCTAGTCAAGGCTATGGTTTTTCCAGTAGTCATGTATGGATGCGAGAGTTGGACTGTGAAGAAAGCTGAGTGCTGAAGAATTGATGCTTTTGAACTGTGGTGTTGGAGAAGACACTTGAGAGTCTCTTGGACTGCAAGGAGATCCAACCAGCCCATCCTAAAGGAGATCAGTCCTGGGTGTTCATTGGAGAGACTGATGTTGAAGATGAAATTTCAAAACTTTGGCCACCTGATGCAAAGAGCTGACGCATTTGAAAAGACCCTAATGCTGGGAAAGATTGAGAGCAAGAGGAGAAGGGAAAGACAGAGAATGAGGCTGGATGGCATCACCAACTTAGTGGGCATGAGTTTGGATGAACTCTGGGAGTTGGTGATGGACCGGTGAGGCCTGGCTGTGGTTCTTGGGGTCACAAAGAGTTGGACACGACTGAGCGACTGAACTGAACTGATTGGAAAAATTCAACTCCTATGATTCTAGTAAACTGTATGTTTACAGTCTAGTAAACTAAACTGTATGTCTCCTTAGGGGCTATTACTTGGGGATTCACTCTGCTCAGAGAAGTTACCTGCATTCCTTGTCTCATGGCTTTCCCCACCTTCAACACCAGCAATGGAGAATTTCTCATGTGGAATCCTTCTAATTTTTACTTTTAAAGGGCTCCACTGGTTAGGTGAGGTTCACCCTGAACAATCTCCCTTGGTCAAAGTCTGCTATGGCTTATAAATTAATCTATCATTTGGAGTAAAACCCTCTATATTCATGGTCCGAGGGATTATGTAGTATGTACTTACCTTAGTATGGATATTGTGGGGGTTCATCTTAGAATGCTTCTACACGTGATACAAACATATTTGGTTATTTAATGAACCAGGTGTTATTCGTATATATATATATATATATATATATATATATATATGACTCAAGATAGACTGCATGTAATAAAGTACTAAGTAATTTATTTTTATACTTAATTGTAATTTTTTTCCAAGACAGAAGGTAAGTGTACAGATGTAGGGAATTACTAGTTTTCATAGAGCATAATGTTGGTGGTACAATGTAACTGGAGCACTTTTCTCCTTTTCAAAACTGCCAATTATAGATCACAATCATAATCCAAAATTCAGTGACACTGAGAGGTAACTCAAGTAGTTTACAGAAGCACTTTAGTCAAAAATTTAATTCACCTCAGTTTCCTGTCATTTTATTCTTTACCACTAATAATAGACATTTAGGAAGCTATAAAAATACAGATACATAAAAAAGAGATTAAATATGAAAGTCAATTTTTTTCATCATTAAATTAGGATGTTATGTGTATCAATGTTTCAGTTTAGGAATCACACTCCATGAATTTTATTTGGTGCTGTCACGTATTAGCTTTGTGATTTGAACAAGCTAATACACCCTTGATCTCCAATTTTTTTACCAGTAACATGGATATAGTAATAGTATGTCTTAAAACTGTTGTGAAGAAAATTGAGACAAAGTATATAGCCTAATTACTGCATAAAGCCAAGTGCTTAACAAATGGCAGTTGTTGCTATTATTATTGTTATTGTTATTACTACCCAAGAACTTATGCAAGATGTTCAAAGACAAGAAAAATTACTAACATATTTATTGTTATATAAATGAAGAGATGATATTGAAACAACATAGAATTTTGAATAACCCTCACAACATTTTATGATATGGATATTATTTCCATTGAGCAGGTAGGAAACCAATTACAATTGTTTGACATACTCAAAGCCCAGAACTGGTTGGTAGCAGAGTGAAGTTTCCAACTGACCCCTATGCTTGCAGTCATTCCTCTCTGCTTACACAGTTGTCCTAAAAGTCACAGGAGACAATATACTTCAGTTATGTAATCTGACCACAGATAGGATTGTTCCCAACCTCCTGATATTTAGAGAAGCTAAAAAATGTTCCTATGGATTGAAACAGGTATCAGAGAACATTACCTAAAGGAGAATTTTCTTATATTCTGGGACATAAAGAAGTCATATTTATCAAACACTGGAAAATTGAGGAAACCAAAGATAATCTTGATTAACCATACAATATTGGAAAGGGTCAGTCCTGGATAGATTTTCTTTAGGATTCTTTCTCAGTACACCAGAAAACTGATTACTATCTAAATATATATATATATATATGTATTTGAGTTGGCCAAAAGTTTTTTCAAGTTTTTCCATAAGATCTTATAGAAGATATATATCATAAATATATATATTTATGAAAGTGCAAGGAGAACACTGACCTGAGACCATGAGGCCATTTATACAAAGTCTTTTACAGTTATTGGTAGTTTCAAACCATGTAACAGCTTAGTCTACATCATCTTAGCGATAAAAGCGTATGTGTACAAATTTCTGATTATGAAGCTAATAATTTATTTTACTATGAGCTTTTTAAACCAAAAGTTTCCATTTAAAACAAATATTTTCCAAAACAAAATATGTTTATAGGCCAGAGATGTGAAGCCATAACCTGACCAATGACATATGGGTCATGAATAAACATATGATCTGCCATGGTGACTCAATTAACCATCCATCAATGTAATTGCATAATACCTCAGAAGAGCTAGTCTCCACCACTGAGGGTCAGTATCCCATATTAAGTTTATCAGGCCAAAGCATCACTTTGTTATTGCTTATTTGACTATATTATAGAAAATATTTTAAAATGATGCACTTGATATTGTATTTATATTTTTGCTCTCTGGAAGAAATTTTTGACAAACTTAGTCTTGGACTGCTATTAAGAAATTATTCGTCTTACAATAAGCAAGTATAGGTGAAAAGCACTACTTACAAGTATAGATAGCACTTTGATCGATCCTAATCATGCTAATGTTGAAATAAGAAGAAGGTATATCATTTATACATTATGTAAATTATGTATAAAGGTAACACATTACAAACTTCCAAAAAGAACCATGCCTGAATTGATTTATGCAACTTTCTAGACAGTGAATCTTTCCGGAATACTACATATAATGAAATAATGACAATATTCTATAAGTAATTTTAAAAATGTGTGTGTAAGAATTGACTTAGATTGGAAGTATGACAGTGAAAGAGCTTGAAATTATGAGCAAATAAACATTGCATTGGATTTATAATTCATAATTAAGATGTACTTATTAAATTAAGACATGCCGCATTCCTATCTGACATCGTTCTTCTTCATTAAGGTTCACATCCTGAGAAGCAATTTCGTATCATTAACCTTCTGTGAATTTACCCATAAGCCTTAGCATAACAAGGAAAAAACTCTTGAGAGGAATTAAAGGGTATATTTTAGTCAATCAATACATAGTTGCTTATTTGCATTTTATGCAATTTGCATTACATTTGGAGAGAAGAAGGAATCACTGGCCAGAGCCCTAATCTTACATGATTCTTGACATGGGAAAAGAATTCCATGCCACCAGATTTATTTTTCTACTTCAGAATGTGATCTTCCTCTGGTGTGTTTCAAATTTTTCTGACCTATGGTAGTTTGATACAAAAATCTTACTAAATTTCTGGTTTTGCTTGTTTTTTTTCAGGAATTGGCTCACTATTTTAGAATAAGATATAATAGTACTTAAAACAACAAGAAGAAAATATTAACTATATTAACCCTCTAAGAAGACAAAACTGTATCTGGTTAACTGTCAGTTGTGGTAGTTATTTCTTTTTTTTTTAAAGGAGAGACCAAGTAGAAGATATGAACAAGTTTTCAAAAATTGTTTTTGCTATACAAACTAAACTACTATGGCTGTTAGCACTGATGCGCCTGGTAAAGTTAACTGAAAAAGAAACCAGACACTAACATGAAAAGATATTCTCTACTAGTAAAATTAACTTGAAAAGTCAGAACCTACACAGACACTGTTAGCTCAGTCGTGTCCGACTCTTTGCGATCCCATGGACTGTAGCCTACCAGGCTCCTCTGTCCATGGAATTTTCCAGGCAAGAATACTGGATTGGGTTGCCATTTCCTTCTCCAACTATTAGCCCAGCTGGACCCAAATAAGAACTATTTGGGACTTGTCAATTCTCCCCATCCTTTAGATTTTCATTATCAAAAAGTCTGGTAATTCTTTAACGTTAGTGTATACTCCTTACCACTTTTTCAGGTCCAGAGATTTAATCTAAGAATAAAGCCTATCAGCACTTGGATGCTCCTGCAGAAACAAACACCTTTTGCCACAACTTCACTGCTTCAGCAGAAAGTCATGAGGGCTGCTGGGATTATTCTTGCCCATCAAAATCTCTTCCACCTAATATATATCCCACCATTCAAGAAAACTACGGATGACATCCTCCTTACACACAAGACAGCCAGCCAGCAGCTTCAGTGCCAATGCCAAAGCCATTCAAAGATGTTTAAAACTGGTAGATTTCCACTTGAAAACTGTAAACTGAAACTGACTAACTTTTACCGTTATGGATGGGCTTGAGGCAAACTTGGTTCATGTCATTGCATTGATGAAATTAAACTCTTGTAAAATAGCTCTGTCTGATGTTAACTTCATACTTTCATCTGCTTTAAAAAAACAAAAAAGAAAGAATTGATTAGAGTTTCCACATTAAAGCAAAATCTCTGTTCTAATACATTCTTTCACACTTCAATTTGAACAGATGATCCACTCTTTTGAGTGAATGAATGCATAAAAGTCATGGTAGTTTAATTTTTGCAGTTCTTTCATGCTACCTCCAAGCATACTTATCCCTTCACCAAAGATTTACTCCTTTCTTTTTTGGGTTAGGGGCCAGTGGTTTTTAATAAGATGCATGATGCTCTTCTTGGGATTTGGAAACAGGAGGGATCAGGACTATCAAACTGTTACAGAACTCTACATAATCATCATAGGATAGCTGAAGTTTCAGGACCCAATCAAGTTACTATGTGGGAATTAGGTACTTTATGCTCAATATTATTAGTCATTGAAAATGCAAATTAAGTCCAAAATGAGTTACTTGAGAGAATGGCTACAGAATTAAAATTAAAACTGACAATTCCAGCTTCTGACAAGAATGGGGAGCAACTTGAATTGTCAGATTTTGCTGGTAAAATGCAAAATACTACCATCACTATGGAAAACAGTTTGATATTCACACAATAACCTGCCTGTGCATGTATGTAGCAGCTTTATTTGTAACAGCACAGAACTGGAAACAACCTAAACCTCTCTCAAATGAGGAAGAGAAAAACAAATTGTGGTTCATTCACATCAGGGATTACTCAGGAATGAAAAGAATTGACTCTTGAAACTTGCAACAATGTGAATGAAACACAGATGCATTCATAGGTGTAGTTCAGTTCAGTTCAGTTCAGTCGCTCAGTCGTGTCCAACTCTGCGACCCCATGAATCACAGCACGCAGTTAGTAGAAAGCTAAAATTCTACTCTCCTCTTATATTACATTCTAGAAATATACAAAATTATAAGAATGGAGAATTGCCGTTAAGAAAGAAAGGAGGGCTTAAACACAAGGATTAGCATACAGGGAGAGTGATGGAACTATACCAGTATCTTAACTGTGGTGGTGGTTATGAGTATATGCACTTATCTAAACTCACAGAACTGTTGACCCAACTGTGTGAATTTGATTATATGCAACTTTTTTAATTTGAAGAACATAAATTCAGCAAAGTGAATTTTGAACAATTAATAGTCTCTGCAGTGGGAAAAATATGACTTTCTTCTCTGGAACAATAGAACACTCAAGCCCAAATACTAGCACATGATGACTGATGAAAATTCTTATAAGTAACAACTCTTAGGGGACAAGAGCTTGGTCAGAGAAAGTACAAATGAGCCTGGAACATCTTATTACAAAAATTTTTAAAGTACTAAAATAATGATCAGTTCAGTTCAGTTGCTCAGTCGTGTCTGACTCTTTATGACCCCATGAATTGCAGCACGCCAGGCCTCCCTGTCCATCACCAACTCCTGGAGTTTACTCAAACTCATGTCTATTGAGTCGGTGATGCCATTCAGCCATCTCATCCTCTGTCGTCCCCTTCTCCTCCTGCCTCCAATCCCTCCCAGCATCAGAGTCTTTTCAGATGAGTGAGCTCTTCATATGAGGTGGCCCAAGTACTGGAGTTTCAGCTTTAGCATCATTCCTTCCAAAGAACACCCAGGACTGATGTCCTTTAGAATGGACTAGTTGAATCTTCTTGCAGTCCAAGGGACTCTCAAGAGTCTTCTCCAACACCACAGTTCATCAATTCTTCAGTGTTCAGCTTTCTTTACAGTCCAACTCTCACATCCACACATGACTACTGGAAAAACCATAGCCTTGACTAGATGGACCTTTGTTGACAAAGTAATATCTCTGCTTTTTAATATGCTATCTAGGTTGGTCATAACCCTCCTTCCAAGGAGTAAGCATCTTTTAATTTCATGGCTGCAATCAACATCTGCAGTGATTTTGGAGCCCAAAAAAATAAAGTCTGACACTGTTTCCACTGTCTTGATGACACATGCTGGAAAGATACATGTTGGCTTGAAAGGGTTCCCACTTACAAAACATGGGATAATATTAATGGACTTTAACCCATTAAAAAATAGAAATCCATAAAGTCATATTGGTGCATACATATACATATGTACATGAAGAGAGAGGGAAAGAGAGGGTAATTTTTACTTACAATAAGATGCTAATACATTTAGTAGGAATTATGGAATTAGAATTAGAAAAAAATTATTTGGCAGCTATCACAGTCATCAGTAGATGCTAAGACTCTTGGTGCCAGGAGCCAGCATGAGAAACTCCGCCCTTGGCAAAGGTCATGAGGAAGGAGGCTCAGCATATGCAAAGGCATGATCAAGCCTCAGGAAACCCCCTGTCCCCGAGCATCTACCCCCAAAACCAGAGTCTGTTTTATGCTCTCGCCTATACCTCTGACTTTACACAGGGCTCTCCCCCATCACCATTTCTCTCGGAGAAGGAGTTAACTTGCAGCTCTAGTTAATAAAAATTCCTGGGTGTGACAAGAGTGTTTCAACTTACAAATCTCCTCTGAAGGTTCTCTAGCCTGCCTGAGCAGGTTCGTCCAGCCACATGTGATTGTTTACAGCCTCCCAACCGTGAGAGGCACAAGATGCTTTAAACTTTCTATATACAAACTCTTTTGAAAAGTTAGAAAATTATTAGTATAGTATAGTGGGTTGATTAGAAATTATATTGGTGAAGGGTTTTTTCATTTGTTGTGCTCATAATTGCTGTTAATTCCCTGCCCTGGGTGTGACAAGAGTGTCTCAGGTCAAACCTCTCTGCTGACAGACTAGCTTGTGTGATAACCTATCAACCATAAACAGCACAGAGAGTTTGGAGTATTTTGAAAGTCTTAATTAGCACCTGATTATTTTAAAAAAACAAAAAAGGGGGAGATGCCAGGAGCCAGTGTGAGGAACTCTGCCCATGGCAAAGGTCATGAGGAAGGGGGCTTGGCATACGCAAAGGCGTGATGAAGCCTCAGGAAAGCCCCTGCTCTCAGCATCTTGGGTTAAAGAATTTTTTAAGAATGGTATGTTTCTGTAGTTTCAAAGACATTCCACAAAGTGCTTATTAATTACAAAGAGGTAAATGGAGAAACTAAGTAGATACCACATTAATCAAATAACTAAAATTAATGTAAAAATGTAACAAATAAAAATCATGTACTACTTAATGAGATGCAATAAAAGGAATACAATATCACCTCTATGATGTTCTTTTCAAAGTGCATAATATTAATTTACTCATGAGGAAATACCAGACAGACCCAAATTGAGAGACATTATGCAAAAGAATTGTTGTATAATATTAAAACATATCAAAGTTATTAAAGTCAGGGAAAGACTGACTATTCCAGATTGAAGAAGAATGAAAAGATATAGCAACTAAAATCAAATCCTGGATTATATCTGCTTGTTCTAAAAAGAAATTTTTGAAATAATTGTCCAAAAAGAATGGGTTCTTATACTGATAGAGTGTTAGTTTCTTGGTCATGGTAGACTCTTTGTGACCCCATGGACTATGAACAACCAGGCTTCTCTGTCCATGGGATTCTCCAAGCAAGAATACTGGAGTGGGTAGCCATTCCCTTCTCTGGGGGGTGGTCTTCTCAACCCAGGGATCAAACCCTGTCTTCTGGATTGCAAGCAGATTCTTTACCATCTGAGCCACCAGGGAAGCCTGTTGTGTCAATATTTATTTCTCAGTGTTGATGAGTATATTGTGGTTATGTAAGAGAATGTTTTACAGAAATTCCCCACTTGACCATTTGGGGGTAATAAAATGTCATGTCAGCAACTTACTATCAATATGTTTTTTTTTTAAGTTATTTCTATTAATTTTGTTTGAAAATAAAAGACCTTTCAAGACAGCATTTTGTGATTATTGGTTGTGTGTTAATATGTGGGACTTTGACAAACTATTTGAAATGCCTTTCAAGATATTCTTTTGATGAGGAGAATAAGAAAAGCATGTTCTACTAGCTGCCATCTTTTATTGTTTTATGGGTTGCTGCACATGTATTAACTCTTTTGTACTCTCTTGCACATGCATATAGAACCTAATGAGTTCTCTCTAACCTGACCCTAGAGAATCCAACAAAGAATTCTTAAGAAAGGAAGTTAAAGGTGTGCATCATGGGCTTAAAGTGATATCAAGTAGGACATTGCATAAAGCTGTGCTGAACTGGTTTCCATAGAGGCAACTGGAAAGAATCAGGTGAGATAGGGTATCAGAAATGGTAAGAAAAAAACTGAACGCCCTAACATCATTCAGATGGCTCCTGCCCTCTATTATATCTGGCTACCCACCTACTATATGGAGCCTAATATTTGTGACTGAGGGGTGGTAAAACATCAGTTCATTCCAGAGTCAGTTCAGATGTTGGCCAAATGCAACCTTTGTAAAATGGAATCATTAGTGGAAAAATTGCAGTGGCCAGAGCTACTGGAGATATTTTTAGAATATTATTCTTAACTACAGAAGGTTATATATTTGCTCTGGAAGCCAGTCAATATGTGAGCTCAACAAGTGAGGCTTGCCACATAGCATCCTTATGCAACAAATATACTACTAACGCCATTGGATTGACTTGACCATAAGTTCCTGTGACTTAAGGAAGTTATAAGAAAGACTTCATTTTAAACCTACATTCTATTTGAAACTGGCACATTTTTGTATCCAAGGACAGTATTAAATTGCCTTCAAATTTCATAGAATTCCATCAGACACTGAAACTCCTTATGGTAGTTATGAATGGATAAAGAAATTGAAAAATAAAAAAAAAAAGGAAATAGATGTCCCAGAACAGATGGCTATCTCCAAACTCCTAAAATATTCACTTATGTTTTTTCTTCAGAGTCAGTAGTCCACCCTCTCACACATGCCTTACAGTTTTACTAGGGCAGATAGCTTCTTTCCTGATCCTTGCTCACCAGGTTCAATTGAAATGATATTATCAATACTGTGAACCAATATGACGGCATGGCATCTGCAGAATGTCAAGATAATTCTGTTTATCAGAGTCTTTGCAGAACTGGCCACTATGTTAATGGATGAAATAAAAGACAGATAAGTCCAACAGGTTCTGAAGTGATGCATAAATGGTGTCCAAAATAAGCTAGTAGCAAATAACAGAATCTAGAAAACAGAGCAAATGAGATTTTTATTGCTGTCATAAAAAATTAGCACAAAACTTAGAGGCTTAAAACAACCCCTGTTTATTATCTCACAGGCTCTTTGCTTACGGCCCAATTTCACTCCATGAAGTGGATCTCCATGGCTTCAGCTCAGTCATCTCAGCCCTTATCTACTCAAAGCTTTCTTCCTTTTCATAAAAAATGGTTCATACTTGCAACTGAGCAGCCTTCTCCACTTTATTCTTTGTCATTCAATGAGCTTTTTTTTTCTTTTTTTTTAGTTGTCAGCACTTTTAATCCAAGCTGGTATTGGTTCACCCAATACAATTCTCCCAAAACTTTGTGATTTCGCGAGCTGTGTACAGCACTTTTGAGATTTTAAGAAGCCTTTTCTCCTAGCTTTTTGAGACACAGCTTTCACTCTTTCTGAGGTTTCAAAAAGTATCCTTCACTTTCATCCTAGGCTTAATGTTTACTATGAGTTGTGTGCCACTAATAGCATCCAGAATATGATCTTTATCTGGATTAGTTTCTATTTCTATTCAATAATTTTCAGAGTTTTCTGCCAGAAAACCCTGAAAGTGAAAGTCATTCAGCTGTGCCCAACTCTTTGCGACTCCATGAACTATACAGTCCATGAAATTCTCTAGCCCAGAATACTGGAGTGGGTAGCCATTCTCTTCTCCAGGGGATCTTCCCAACCCAGGGATTGAACACAGGTCTCCAGCATTGCAGGCAGAATCTTTATCATCTGAGCCACCAGGGAAGCCTAGAAAACCCTAAGGATAGGGAAAAAAAGAATTTTTTTTTAACACAGCAAGTAGTAACTCCTTTATGTTTCCTCTAATTTTGCTTAAATACTGAACAGTTATTTCTTTAGGTCATCTAAGTTTTCTCACATTTTATGATAGGAAACTAAATATATCTAGTTGGCCTTTCTAATTTTTAGAATTTTTTTTCCTAAATTTTCTAGAAATCTTATCAAAGTTACTAAATACTGTTTTTCATATTACTGCTGGTGACTCCCACCAATCATTTTGTAGAACAAATTTGAGTCCTTTTACTTCAGCCTCCAACAGCAATTTTCTTTATGCTCTCAGGCCTTCACCTGACTCCTGGTCCCAAAGCATGTGCCATGTAGTTTATTATTTGTTATGATAATACCCAACCTCTGGGTACCAATTTCTGTTGCAGTTTTCTGTCGCTGTATAAGAAACCACCTTAAAATTTAATGACTCAAAACAAGAAGTATTTATTTGTTCACGATTCTTTAATATTGAGTGGGCTTGATTGGAACAGTTGCTAGTGTTCCCTACTGTATCTCCTAGGACTGCATGCTCATGAGAACTTCTCTCACACACTTGGTAGAATAGCTGGGGTAGTTAGAACAACTGGAGCCAGGCTGGACATCTCTCTCTCTCTCTCTCTCTCTCTCTTTCTCTCTCCATATGGCTTTTCCATGTCTTCCTCAAGGCTTGGTAACTAGGGTCCAAAAATGTAACCCAAGAAAACAAGCACTAATGTTCCAAGTTCTTACTGAGCTTCCACTTGCGTTATGTTTCTAATGCCCCAGTGGTCAAAGCTAATTGCATCTAGTTGCAAGGTCAAATTTGGAATCAACAGGAGAGAAAAACACAGAAAAGTGTTAATTCCAAAAGGTTCTAGTTTCATTGAGGCCACCAAAGTAACTATATACAAAAAGTTTCTTATATAACTTTCCTGCCTTCAGTCTCACTGTGTCTCCTGCCTCATCCATTCTCTAGGCAGTTACTAGCATGCATGTTTTGTCTTTTTGAAATAGAGATTTTATACAAACCATATTGTTTGAAGAATATATTATCATTTAAAAAGTTGTAAAAGTATATATTCTCATTAAATATCAATTTTAAGCTTCAGGCAAATTAATTCTATCATATTAATATATGAATACAGAGGATCTGAAATATGTTTTATTATACCACAACACTTATTATTCTATTCATAGCTGCAACTAATGAGCACTGAGTGCTTACTGTGTGCCACTATGGTAGGTGATTTTGTGCATCATGTGTGTTTAAGGAAATAACATTTATAGGAGTGAAACAAAGTCAAACAGTTGCCCATGTGCAGGAGCTGCCATGCAAATCTAGGTATTTTTGTTTCTAGAGAATGAAATATTAACCACTTAAAAATACTATATGTTTTATATCGCTTTTGTTAATTTCTTCTCAAATGCTTTCAAACAATCCCTCTATTTACTTTCATAGGATCCAAATCCCTGGAACGGTGAATGCAGCCAAGAAATTAAAAGCCATTTGTCTCTTGGGAGGAAAGTTATGACAAACCTAGATAGTGTATTAAAAAGCAGAGACTTCACTTTGCCAACAAAGGTCTGTATAGTCAAAGTTATGGTTTTTTCCAGTGGTCACGTATAGATGTGAGAATTGGACAACAGAGAAGGCTGAGTGATGAAGAATTGATGCTTTTGAATTGAGAAGACAATTGAGAGAGTGGTTTGGACAGCAAAGAGATCAAACCAGTCAATCCTAAAGGAAATCAGCCTTGAATATTCATTTAAAGGACTGATGCCAAAGCTTAAGCTCTAATACCTTGGCCACCTGATATGAAGAACCAACTCACTGGAAAAGACTCTGATGCTGGGAAAGACTGAAAGCAAAAGGAGAAGGGGACAGCAGAGGATGGGATAGTTAGAGAGCATCACTGACTCAATGGTCATGAATTTGAGCAAACTCCAGGAGATAGTGGACGACAGAGGAGCCTGGCATGCTACAGTCCATGGGGTCAAAAAGAGTCGGATATGACTTAGTGACTAAACAACACAAATAGTCCTACAGGAAAAAAAATCTATCTGTAAGGTTTCTCATAATAATAGAGCTCCACTTTGCTGTGTCTTCCACCACTCACTGGATATACAAACACTTCCTTGCTGTACCATTGCTCGTGCTCATTTGTCTTTGAAATGGATTATTTCACCCAGAATGGGGGGAAATTCTACTTATTTCTAGCATCTCAATTCAAATGGCACAGTTCCTTCATAATCTTCCACAACAATCCATATTTTACCCTCTTCTCTTACAGCTAAAGTAGAGATGTATTCTGGTTTGCTTGAAGCAGCCATTGTTATAGTCCTATTGTTTCAATGCAAATATTAATAGCCTAGTTTTCACCATGAAGAGTACCATAGTTTTGAAATGATTCTTACTCACAATTAATCAAGCCTACTTCTAAACTCAGAATGTAGATTATTAATATTATGGAAGAGCATTTATGTTATATATGTTGTTTCTATTACAATGTGAACATTTGGAATACATACTTTATTAGTATTTTGTCTCCAAGGCCTTTTAGAATGTCTGTGCCAAGAATGGTTTTTCAGTAAATGAAAGGTAAGAATATTCAGAATAATTAAAACTCCTTCCATATTCCAGCAGAACTGATAATGTGAGTCCCATACAACTGATAACTATAAATTTGAAGTCAACCAATTCACTGAATTTCATTTCCAATCCCAAAGAAGGGCAGTGCCAAAGAATGTTCAAACTACCATACAATTTCACTTATTTCCCATGCTAGTAAGGTTATTATGCTTAAAATCCTTCAAGCTAGGCTTCGGCAGTATGTGAACCAAGGATTTCCAGCTTTACAAGCTGGGTTTAGAAAAGGCAGAGGAACCAGAGATCAAATTGCCAGTATTCATTAGATCATAGAGAAAGCAAGGGAGTTCCAGAAAAAAACATCTACTTCTGTTTCATTGACTATGGGAAAGCATTTGACTGTGGATCACAACAGACTGAGGAAAATTGTTAAAGAGATAGGGCTACCAGATTACCTTACCTGTCTCCTGAGAAACCCATATGGGGGTCAAGAAACAATAGTTAGAACCTTTCATGGAATAACTATACTGGTTCAAAATTGGGAAAGGAATACAACAAGGCTGCATGTTGTCACCCTGTTTATTTAACTTGTGTCCAGAGTACATGAAACAAAATGCCAAGGTGGATGAGTTACAAGCTGGAGCCAAGGTTGTTAGGAAAAACATCAACAACTTCAAATATGCAGATGATACCACTCTAATAGCAGAAATTGAAGAGGAACTAAAGAGCTTCTTGATGAGGGTGAATGAGGAGGGTGAAAAAACTGGTTTAAAACTCAACATTCAAAATAGTAAGATCATGGCATCCAGTCCCATCTCTTCATGGCAAATAGAAGGGGGAACAGTAGAAGCAGTGACAAATTTTCTTTCCTTGGGTTCCAAAATCACTGCAGATGGTGACTGCAGCCATGAAATTAAAAAACACTTGCTCCTTGGAAGAAAAACTATGACAAACCTAGATACTATATTAAAGAGCAAAGGTGTCACTTTGCTGACAAAGGTCCATATAGTCAAAGCTATTGTCTTTCCATAAAGAAGGACCATAAACAAGGCTTAGTGCCAAAGAATTGATGCTTTTGCATTGTGATACTGGAGAAGACTCTTGAGAGTTCCTTGGACAGCAAGGAGGTCAAACCAGTCAGTTCTAAAGGAAATCAACCTTGAATATTCATTGGAAGGATTGATGCTAAAGCTGAAGCTCTGATACTTTGGCTACCTAATAGGAAGAACAGACTCACTGGAAAAGATTCTGATGCTGGGAAAGATTGAAAGTGAAAGGAGAAAAGAGAAGCAGGGGATGACATGTTTGGATAGCACCACTGACTCAATGAACATGAATTTGAGCAAACTCCTGGAGATAATGAAGGGCAGGGAAGCCTCATGTGCTACAGTCCATGGGGTTGCAAAGAGTCAGACATGACTTAGGGACTGAACAACAATTCACCAAAAGCATATTGCAGAGTGCCAAAAATTAGTGTAATTTGGTCTTTCACTAAATTGGACATTTATCACTTTGCTTTTAGGCAAATTGGCATCCTATGAATTGAGTCTTGGACCTTAAAAGAGTCAACCTGTATAATCAAAGAACTTGATTCTGTGTGGTTTGATTTGTAGGGAGAGCAAATTAAGCTGCATAAAATTTGCTTCTTTATAGTTATTTTTGTCAGGATGACAAATAATAATTTTTATTTTCTTCCTTCTTCTAGACATCAAAATCCTGGTCAGCCTAATGAATCCCATCTTTAAAACGAAAATAAAAGAAAATAGCTTATCTTAAGGCCAAAATTGTTTTGAATGTCATCCAGGATTTAGAGAAAGCCTAAAAAGTATGTGAGCAGTATACTTTGCTCTTAGTACCCACCCCCTTTCAATTCAAAACACTGCTTTTCATGTGTTAATTCAATAGAAAAGAGACATGGTATCAAGTCTGTCTCTCCAGTATGTACTACATACTGGGAATGTGATAAATGTATTTATTCATTTTAACCAAATTCAACCACAACAGAACAATTTAGAGGCCCCATGGAGTCTATTATAATGGGATTTTACCTGTACTTTGATAGAATTAAAGGATCCTACACAGAAATCAGCTATTTAAACATCATCCACAAGGAGCTGAATCATAATGTCTTTCTCTGAAGGAGAACATAATTTACCATAGTTTTGGACAGAGACTAATCCATATTTTGGATAGTACCACTGCTGGTTTCTGACAATGTGCTCTGCATCCCACCACTCACACAATTCTCTTTGTAGAAAACACCTATGAAATTTCCTAAGCAGAATTCTACATGAATTTCTTGGAAATAGCTCAGACTTTTGTTATGCTTCTGACGTTTATAGGGGAATTTTTTTCACATTAAATAATATCATTTATTGGGAATCAAAAATTTGTTTACACGACTTTATCTTAGCCACTTACCTTTCTTCCCCAAATGTGTTTTAATATATATGGTAAATACAGCATAATTACTTTATATAGTCATAACATCTACTGAAATAGGATATAATGATAAGCAATAATCACCAGAAAGCCTTCTCATTATAATTGTTTTAGCATTTGATAGAAGGTTTGCCTAAGGCAAAGCCAGGAGCTTCATTTATTTCAAAGAGATAAAAACAAGAAAATATGCACATTTTGCATTAAATGTTATTATGCAACCAAGGTCTATAAAAGGTGCAGAGGAAATTTATATTCACATGTAGATTCTTTCTAAGCTTTGAGGCTTCCTAGTGACCACAGAAACACTGTCATACCAGCCATTCTGCAAGTCTAACTGCCAGCGCAGTCTGAGAACCCAACAATTGCACACATATTGGTAATAACACTAGATTTCCATGTGACAAGAAATTTGCTATTATGTGTTATTTTTTTAATTGCAAAGCTGATGAGTTTAAGTCAACATATTTCTTTCCTGCTCCTGCTCCTTGTCAGCTGTAGCTAGATTGATAAAATGCAAATGAACAAATCATTAACGAGTACTGGTTATGAATCTCTCAGGCAGTTCAGGACCCTATCAAATCCTGCACCTATTACTTTGTGTGATTGATGTACTATTGTAAGTGATTGTTCCTGATCTTATTAAATCTTATTGATTTTTTCCCAGTTTCTATTTTATGCAGGGCCAGGCTTGGACTATTATGAATGTTGCTGAACACTGTTAATCAAGCTTACACAGCTATTTTGATGGCAAACAATTAGAACTCTGCCGCTCTACCTTGCAATTAGCTTCAGGGATATGGACCTCAGCACCATAATAATGAAAGAGACCTCCTTCAAGCATGGTAATGAGATTTACAATTATGACCCCAAATAACCTCTGAAAATAACCAATCTGCAAATTTAGATGTATTTATCAATAATTTCTCCCTTTTATGAAAATGAATTTGTGAAATTTTCTCAACAGTAATACTTCCCAGAGCACTCATTTTCTTATCTCTTTAGTATATCACAAATAAAATTTAAACAATTTTGATTATATAAATTGCTATTATAAATATTTATATGATAGCTAACATACAAATTAAAAACTCTCAAGTAATTCCTTAAATAGATTCATAATATTCATATTTTCCAAATATGATACTAGAATATGTTCAATGAAATACAAATCATATGGAGTGTTCATTTTTTCACAGATTCATTCTTCAAAATTTAATTAAGCATCTACTATCTGAATTGAACTATGGTCAAATCTATGAATCCTACAAAGATAATTGAGCATTATTTACTGCTCTAGATTGCTCTTACATAATATTATGAATGTATAAATAAAAATTGTTGGAGTATTCTTGCTAATATAATTTTATTTCAAATTTATACTAGAGAATCCCAGGGACAAATTATATTCCAAGCCTTGTCTACATTCCTTAATTATTTCTAATCCCTTATTCCTAGGGAAGCACATCGCCTACTGCCTTATTTAGAAAGTAGTACCTGGTGACATTTTTCTCTTTCAATTTTATCTTTTCCCTCTTGTCACTTAAAGAAGAGGTACATGTCTTTGCCTATTTCCTCACCAATGATTTTATTCCCATACTCTCTTCCCTTCCTATTTGCCTCATTGCATTTACTTTATGTTTCCTGTTTATAATCATATTCTTTTAACAAACTCTTTTCTTTATAAAGGAACAAGTTACCAGCTTCCTAAAACAAAAGAAACTGAGTAACTACCCACCTCAGTCTATAAGTGATCTGATATTACATAACTCTACAATTTTGTTCACTTTTCTGCCCAAATTCTGCAGCTGATGTTTGATAACTATGATCTTCACTGTAAGGCATATGGCATTTTGAAGAACAGCTCTGTTGGCAAAGGCTAAAAATAAACCATTAAACATCCAGAGTGTTTGATAACAAGAAAAGTGTTAACACAGACTTCACTCATCCTAGAGCCTCATTAAATGTCAGGCATGGGGTGAAGTTGATACAGGGTCCTGAGTTGTGATAAGATTCAGGTATATTAGTTGTCTACAGTTACTAACATCCGGCCTATTATAGTGTGGCCAGTATGACTCACGATTAAACATATAGTCATTTTGATTTTAACTTCCCTATTTTTCTTAGCTGTGTGTTGCAATGAGAAGTAGAAAGAGCAAGATAGTAGTTATCGGGTCAGAAAGTAGTGGATTTGAAATCTTGTTTAAAACTTCTGATGAGCTATGTAACAGTATTTTACCTAATTCCTCCAAAGCCTCAGTTTCCTTTTCTGATATTTAGAGCTCACTTGAAGCCATTGTCAGGGTTAAAAATCATGTATATTGCATGGCACAAAACCAAAACATTTTAAAATGCCTTTTTCACTCGCCGTTTTTCTCTTCCAGTCAACTTTGAGATAAATAAGTCTCCTAATTTTCTACCCATCTACCCATGGCCAATGCTAATTAGACTCAAGCCTAAACCAGAGAGGAATCTAAAAATCCTCTCCTTCTCCTACCGCTCCTACATTTGAACACAGGAAGAGCTTATCAGCATTTGAGAGTGGACCTTCTATTCCATAAAATCTAAGTCAAAGTCTTCATCAATTCAAGACAAAGCTTAATGCAAGTTAAAACTATTGGGAAGTGTCTGCACAGCCTGCCAATACAGGCAGAGAATGTGTTTATTTTTACATACCTAAAGGTGGAAAGAAATGAAGAGACAGAGATTAAAAAAAAAAGAAAGCCAGAAGGAGAGAGAAAGACAAACAGAGAGAGAGATTGTTTTAGCATACATTCATACCCAAGTGAGCACAGTAGTCCTTGGTCTTGATGTTCTCTAGTTCTTGTGAAATCTGGCTGTGTTTTACTAGCATGAAACATAATCTTAACCTTCCCTATGTTTATTTATTTTTTTGCTTGAGCTAATCTTAGTGAATCTTTGTCCAATACATTGTGGTGTCTGCTATTTATTTATTTAAAGGGCTTTTATGATGACCTATTCTAGTCTTCGGAGAACAAAAGTGAAAAAATTAGATAATCCTGCCCTTCGAAGTTTTCATTGCACTTCCTCTTTTACAATATTCTTCTCTCAAAGCCTTGGAATAATTTACGTTAGTTAACTGTTTTAAGTCAGGAAATCTTACTTACAGATAGACATTGCCTGTTCTTTCCACTGTCTTGGCCCTTGGTCAGACCCTCATGGCTGCATATATGCCTATTGAAACAGACTGTTTATCTTTTGTTTCATAAAATGCCAGACTATCCTACAAACTTCCAGACAGATCTTCATAAAGCCAGTCTTTGAATATGTGATTTCCTTGTTTTTAAAATATTGATGACTAACTATTCTAACCACAATCAAATAAAATTTAAAATAAATTATAACTCTTCACTTATCAATAAATCTAAACTCCTTCACCATATGTTAAAAGCTTACTAACATCAACCAATTTTTCTGACTAGATTTCCTACCAGCTTTTCAATCGATTTCTCTGAATTATTAATATTATATATAATTTCATACTTGCATTTCTGTTTTGTGGTTATATTTTGTTTCTTTTCTAGCATTAAGTGTTTTTTTCTCTGTTTGAATTTTAACTTATGGGAATCTTTTTATACTTTGCAATAATACTCTTTGAATCCTAGCCTTATCATTTTTTCAGCTATATAAAATTGAAGAAGGTATTTAAACAATCTTGTCTCAATTGTCTTACCTATATAAAATAGCACTTGCCTCTTAAGGCTGTGTTACTTATTTTTTTAGTATTGCAATAGACAGTCTCTGAATTTCCTCCATGGTTCAACGGTAAAGAATTCACCTGCAGTCAGGAACTGTGGGAGATGCTGGTTTGGTCCCTGGGTTAGGAAGATCCCTGGAGGAGGTCATGGAAACCCACTCCAGTATGCTTGCCTGGGGAATCCCATGGACAGAGCAGTCTGGCAGGCTACAGTCCACAGGGTCATGACTGAAACGACTTAGCATGCCTGCAGGGCAAAGTTGGACTCTAGTGATCTTTGGTTGTATGATTTTCTTATCTTTTTGTAATGCCAAAATACGGCAGAAGCAATGATGTCACCTCTGAGATTAAGTAACAGATGACTGTGGTTTCCATCTTGGGTACTCTCTCTGGTTCTTCTTTGTTATCCTTGGAGAAAATCATTCGCCATGTCACAAGGTAGTTCTGTGGGAAGGCCCATTTGAGTGGACCAGGAAGCAGATTTTCTGAGGCCCGCCAATAACCAAGTGAGTTTAGAAGTGTGTTCTTCAGCCTGGTGAGCCTTGAAATTACTGCCGTGTTGATCCAATGCCAACTTGAGTGTAACCTTATGAGACACCTGGAGCCAGAGGGCCTTGTTAGGCTGCACCTACACTCCCGATCCACAGAAACTGTAAGATAATAAGTGTTTATAGTTTTAAGCTGCTAGTTTGGGGCATAATTTGTTATCCAACAATTAATGACTAAAAGGAGAATTTAATGAGATAATTCATATCAAGAGCTTATTATCAATAAAACATTAATAACAAGTATTTATGTTTGTATATGTATGCTTGTATTTATATGCCTGCATATCTAAATCTATATCCATATATACTTCATATATTTTATATATATGCCCATATCAATATGACATCAATATATTTATGTCTTTGAGGTCAAGACATTTTTGACTTTACCTTTCCCAAGCACTGTGTTAAACCTAACACAAAATGTGAATTTATTGCATGATGAATAAATTGGCGCTAGATAGAATGACACACTTTGATCCATTAGACTTGCTTTAAGAAAACTCTGCAAGCTGCAGAACTGGTATTTCTGGAATCCATTTAGAGGTGACTGTGAACTGGGTCAAAGGGAATTAAACAGATGGAATTATCTGGTTTCATTTGAGTGAGCTGCGAAAATAGAGACAGCATAGTCTTGGTTTGCATAGTCATCAGCATATAGACTTTGATTTAATATTGGACTATATATATATATATAAAAATGTAAAATTAAGACCAATTTATATGATCAAAAATCATTTCAAATGCTAGTGAATAGTAAACCCACATACCACTAATCTTGAAAGCTTATATTGTGTAGGAAGAAACTTGAATTGCTTCGTGTCTGCTTTAAACATTATTGAACAGCTAGATTATGTGTTTATGTGCCATTTTTCATTACATCCATTAGTTTAAATATTACGTGGTTGCACAAATCAAACTGATACAGACATTCAGTTTGAAACCTGGAGGCAAGTTTCTGACCCAAAAAGCACATGGATTTGGTAGACTGACAGATCTGTGCCCAAATCCAGGTTCAGTCACTCACTAAATTTCTGCCTTTGAGCAAATGATATAAACTTTCTTAATCTTGGTTTCCTATTGTCTAAAATGGGGATAACAATATTTGCCTTATAGAATTATTTTGGTGATTAAATCAAGTTATAAAATATCTGCTACACAGAAAGTACTCCTCCCGTCTTCATATTTTTGAATGTTTATTAATATAAACAGTTCATAATTTTAAAAACATATAACAACTAATTAGAAAATACCATGAAAACATCCAAGTTCAGAATTAATACCTGATGTTCAGCTAATTTTTGTTGACTGTTTTATTGTGGCCAACCTTGAATGGTATTGTACAGTGTTACAAAGCTAGGAACAAGAATAGCAGCCAAGCTGCCAAAAGGATTATGAATACATTCTTTGCTCACCATACTTTTAAGACTCAAAACAGTCAAATTAGCCAAAGGAATTTTACAAGAGAAACTATTTTAATCATTTCTGGGGAAAGAAGAAGTTGCTTAGATTTTCTTTCTTGCAGTTAAAACTTCCTACTTCCCAAGTATCAATATATGAATATCAACTATCCTGTATTTTTATCTCCTTGTTTTTAACTTGTTCCTCAAAATAATTTGGATATTAACTGAACAATGGAGGTTAAGTGATAATATAGAAACATTTGATTGAATAATATAAGAACAAAAACTATAATTTTAAATACAGTGGTTTCTGTATAAATTTAGGCTAGTTTTTTGAAATGGAGATTTAAGAAATAATACAGTTGACTCGAATGAGATCATTTTTTCCCTCCATCTTTGTAATCACTCTCTTGCAACTGACTTCAATTTTCCTGCATTTCTCTTCCTTCTTATAATTTCCTGACAAGACCACAACCCTAGTTAAAAGATAGCTCCCCCCCCAAATAAAAAATAAATAAATAAAAAGCTAAACCCAAGTATTCACCTACTCTATGCCTATAATAGGGCTGCTGACTAGGTAGGGGAAAAAAAATCTTCAAATGCTGAGTAGCCTTAATCCATGACCATAAATCTCAAATGAACATGAAATCAAATATGACTGTGTTATCACCTTTACTGAATATATTAATATTTGCTTGCATAAAAAGGACCATTTCATACCAACTCTTCTGTTCGAACTCCTCAAAATGCTTCCAAACCTTGCAATGGCTCACTCGTAATGCATAATTGCCGTTACCGTATACACGCGAATATATACTCCCAGGCAAAGAGGCACATGGAATAAAAATTTATCTTGAGTTAATAATTTTTCTTCTACACTTTTTCCATTAACATGCAAACATACTCTAGTATCTTGAATCCTTAAGACTGCACTTTTGATTCATATCCCATATTGGGACTCTCATTCACACAAAATGTTTCAAAATATCCAATTTCCTCTTTCCAAGCTTTATACCATTTTCTTTCCTCAACCTGTCCAATAAAGTGTCAATGAAACTTGCCTCACTAAGGTCTTACAAGAACTATGTATGCTGAAAAATGTTGTAGTTTCTTTTCTGTTTGCTTCCATCCTTAGTAACTTTCAACATAATTGGCCAGTCCCTCTTCTTCAAAACATTCTGTAGAATTTTAAGACAATCAATCACTTCCCCTTGTTTTCTTTCTGTAATCAAACTGCTGTTTTACAGCTCCTCTGATGGCTGTTCTTCCTTGTTTGAACTCTACGCTTTGGTAGATTCCAAGAGTCCATTGTAGGCCCTTTATTCTCTCTCTATTGAATCTCTGACTAGGTACTACCATTCCATGCCACATGACTTTGAACAATCTAGACCTGATTTCTTTACAAGTGACACTCCAGGCATTTTTATAAATACTCTGATAGAAGTGTGAACATACATGCTTAGTCGTGTCTGACTCTTTGTGACTCCATGGACTATAGCCTGCCAGGCTCCTTTGTCCACAGGATTTCCCAGGCTAGAATACTGGACTGGGTTGCCATTTCCTTCTCTGGGGGATCTTCCCAACCCAGGGATAGAACCCAGGTTTCCTGCAATGCAGGCAAATTCTTTACAATTTGAGCCACCTGGGAAGCCCAAGAATACTGGCGTGGATAACCTATCCTTTCTTCAGGGGATCTTGCCAACCCAGAAATCAAACCAGGGTCTCGTGCATTTCAGGTGGATTCTTTACCAGCTGAGCTACCCAGGAAGCCTGTGAACAATGTAGTGAGGATATAATCATGTAACAGTTTTTTCCAATTATTGCCTTCAACTATGATAGGTTAAAATTCCCATAATAATATCCATGGCAGTAAACATACCTTTCAAGTCACTTTCCACTATTAAACTAATTCAGTCCACTATTAAACTAATTCAGTCAAACTCAGTTTAAAATTAAATCTTGCATCTGGTTTTTAATTAATTAATTAATTTAGTTAGTTAGTTTTGGATGGACTGAGCCTGTGTTGCTGTACACCTGTTTTCTCTTGTTCTGGCGACCTGAGTATATTCCTCACTGTGGTCTGCAGCCCTCTCGTTTCGGTGGCTTCCCTTGTTGGAGAGCATGGGCTCTAAGGCATGTGGGCTTCAGTAGCTGTGGCAGCTGGGCTCAGTAGTTGCTGCAGACAGGTTTAGTTGCTACACAGCAAGTGGGATCTTCCCAGACCAGGGGCCGAACCCATGTTCCCTGCATGGCGAGGCAGATTCTTAGCCACTGGACCACTAGGGAACCCCTCATATCCAATTTTATAGATGTTTCTTCCCTGTTCCTAAAACTCCTGAAGAGGGAGGTATACCTAGTAGTACTTTGGTGGCTCTCAGTAAACATGTTCAGTAAACATTACTTCAGCTTTGGAGATTAAGCCATCTATCTGGGAAACATAAAGGTAGCACAGAGCATGCTGTTACACTCATATACTCAATTACCTACTCGTCATTTTTCCTTGGCTATCTACTGGATGTCTCAAAGCTGTACAGTAAAAATATGAATCTTGATTTGGTAATCTTGATTTATGGTAAAAATATGAATCCCTCCCAGAAACCTGTTTCTCTCTGTCTTTCACATCTTACTGCTTGTAACTACTATCCATTCTGTTGATAAAGACCAAAGCATAAATTATTTTTGATTCTTCTTTACCCTTTTCCTACCTCCAAGTGCAAGTCAAAGTAAGTCTATCTTCATTTTTAAATACTGTTCCAAACTCTCTCTCTCTCTTTTTAAAATGTATTCAATAATTTAGGCTAAATGCTTCTTTTTTTAATTGGAGTGTAGTTGCTTTACAATGTTGTGTTAGTTTTTACTGTATTCGCAAGGTGAATCAGCAAATATCAGCATACACACACACACACACACACACACACACACACACACACACACCATTTGCTGATTCAAATTTGGATTTCCTTTTTTGGATTTCCTTCCCATTTAGGTCACCGCACAGTACTGAGTAGAGTTTCTTGTGTTATACAGTGGGTTCTCATTAGTTATCTATTTTATACATGGTATCAATAGTGTATACATATGTCAATCCCAGTCTCCCAACTCATTACACCCCCACTTCTCTCATGGTGTTCGTATGTCTGTTCTCTATGTCTGTGTCTCTACTTCTGCTTTGTACATAATATTGTCTATACCAGCTTTTTCAGATTCTACATATATTTGTTAATATATGATATTTGTTTTTCTATTTCTGACATACTTCTCTCTGTATGACAATCTCTAGGCCCATCCAATCTCCACAAATGACCAAATTTTGTTCTTTAGTATGGCTGAATAATATCCTATTGTATATATGTGTGTGTGTGTGTGTATATATATATATATATATATATATATATATATATATTACATTTTCTTTATCCATTCATCTGTTATTGGATATTTAGGTTGTTTTCAAATTCTGAATATTATAAATAGTGCATCAGTGAACACTGGGGTACATGTGTCTTTTTGAATCATGGTTTTCCCTTGCTATATGCCCAGTAGCAGAATTGCTGGGTTACACGTTAGTATTACCAACTTAGTCCACAGCAGCCTTTCTTACTTGACTGTTGCAATAGTTCACTAATTGGCCTCCCACTTCTTTTCTTGCCCCTCTGAACCCATTTATCACATAATGAAGAGAGTGATCTCCTCCATGTGAATCTGATTGTTGCTTCTCTCGTAAATGCTTCGTGGTCACCCACTGCATTTCATACAGAGTGAAAACTCCACACTATCACCTAAAAGACTTTAATGAGCACGCTCTTATCCAATTTTGGGTCCCATGTCACTCTACTACAGTCCCACAAGTCTTATTCATGGTGTTTAAAAACAAAAGCTAGTTTCAACTCAGCACACAGTACTTGATACTTGCTTTCCCTGGAGCAATCTACATCTATATCTTATCATAGTAATCTCTCTTTTTTTTTCCTTTTATAATTTAGATTTTGGCTCAATACAGCTCAGTTCAGTCACTCAGTCATGTCTGACTCTTTGAGACCCCATGGACAGCAGCACCCCAGTCCTCCCTGTCCATCATCAGCTCCCAGGGCTTATTCAAACTCATGCCCATTGAGTCAGTGATGCTATCCAAGCATCTCATCCTCTGTCATCCCCTTCTCCTCTTGCCTTCAATCTTTCCCAGCATCAGCATCTTTTCAAATGAGTTATTTCTTCTCATCAGATGACCAAAGTATTAGAGTTTCAGCTTCAGCATCAGTCCTTCCAATGAACACCTGGGACTGATCTCCTTTAGGATGGACTGGTTGGATCTCCTTGCTGTCCAAGGGACTCACATCACAGTTCAAAAGCATCAATTCTTTGGCACTCAGCTTTCTTTATAGTCCAACTCTCACATCCATACATGACAACTGGCAAAAACACAGCTTTGACTAGATGGACTTTGTTGGCAAAGTAATGTCTCTGCCTTTTAATATGCTGTCTAGGTTGTCATAAGTTTTCTTTCAAAGAGCAAGCGTCCTTTAATTTCAGGACTGCAGTCACCATCTGCAGTGATTTTGGAGCCTTCCAAAATAAAGTCTCTCACTGTTTCCATTGTTTCCCCATATATCCGCCATGAAGTGATGGGACCAGATGCCTTGATCTTAGTTTTCTGAATGTTGAGTTTTAAGACAAATTTTTCACTCTTCTCTTTCACTTTCATCAAGAAGCTCTTTCATTCTTTTTCACTTTCTGCCATAAGGGTGGTGTCATCTTCATATCTGAGGTTATCGATATTTCTCCCGGCAATCTTGATTCCAGCTGTGCTTCCTCCAGCCCAGCGTTTCTCATGATGTACTCTGCATATAAGTTAAATAAGCAGGGTGACAATATATAGCCTTGACGTACTCCTTTTCCTATTTGGAACCAGTCTGTTGTTCCATGTCCAGTTCTAACTGTTGCTTTCTGATCTGCATACAGGTTTCTAAAGAGGCAGGTCAGGTGGTATGGTATTCCCATCTCTTTAAAAACTTTCTACAGTTTGCTATGATCCACACAGTCAAAGCTTTGGCATAGTCAATAAAAAAGAAATAGATGTTTTTCTGGAACTCTTGCTTTTTTGAAGATCCAGTGGATATTGGCAATTTGATCTCTGGTTCCTCTGCCTTTCCTAAAATCAGCTTGAACATCTGGAAGTTCACAGTTCACGTACTGTTGAAGCCTGGCTTAAAGAATTTTGCACATTACTTTGCTAGCCTGTGAGATGAGTGCAATTGTGTGGTAGTTTTAGATTGTTTGGTATTGCCTTTCTTTGGGATTGGAATGAAAACTGACCTTTTCCAGTCCTATGGCCACTGCTGAGTTTTCCAAATTTTCTGGCATATTGAGTGCAACACTTTCACAGCATCATCTTTTAGGATTTGAAATAGCTCAACTGGAGTTCCATCACCTCCACTGGCTTTGTTCATAATGATGCTTCCTAAGGCCCACTTGACTTCACATTCCAGGATGTCTGACTCTAGGTAAGTGATCACATCATCATGATTATCTAGGTCATGAAGATCTTTTTTTTTTACAGTTCTTCTGTGTATTCTTGCCACCTCTTCTTAATATTTTTGCTTCAATTAGATCCATACCATTTCTGTCCTTTGTGCCCATCTTTGCATTAAATGTTCCCTTGATATCTCTAATTTTTTTGAAGAGATGTGTAGTCTTTCCCATTCTGTTTTTTTCCCTCTATTTCTTTCCACTGATCACTGAGGAAGTCTTTCTTATCTCTTCTTGCTATTCTTTGGAACACTGCATTCAGATGCTTATATCTTTCTTTTTCTCCTTGGCCTTTCACTTCACTTCTTTTCACAGTTATTTGTAAGGCCTCCCCAGACAGCCATTTTGCCTTTTTTGCATTTCTTTTTCCTGGGGATGCTCTTGATCCTTGCCTCCTGTACACTGTCATGAACCTCCGTCCATTGTTCTTCAGGCTCTCTGTCTATCAGATCAGATCTAATCTCTTGAATATTTTCACCCTGTAAAAATTTCCTTGACCACCCAACCCACATTAACTTTCTCCCTCTCCATTGTTTCTATCATATCATTTAGCTTTAATTCTCTTTGGAACTTCTGTCACTATCTGAAATTAGCTTTTCATTTACTTCTTTAATTGATTATTGCTGTTTCTCCCAATAGTGTACCAGCTCCATGAGAAGGAGAATATTTTGTTTGGCATAGGTAATAATATATGACCATAAATCTTAATTTCTTTTCCTCTTGGACACACAGACTGTATTTCCTGCCTCCCTGGCAGCTAGATGTGGTCATCTGGCTAGTGTCAGCTGATGGAATGTGGGCAGAAGACTTCAAGAATGCTTTCATGCCTGGCTTTTAAACCATCCTGAGACTCTCAAGGATCTCTCTTCATCACCCAGACCATTGTAAACAATCTAGTGACAGACATTGAAAAACCAACGGCAGGCAGGAGCCATGATCTCTGCCTCACCATGTGGAGTGCTAAATCCAAAAACTCACTTGAACTGCAATAGGGCTGAAAAATAGCTTCTAATGCATTAAGAAACTGAAATTTTAGGGCCGTTGCTATATCTGTCTTATACACTGAGATACTTACAGTACTCTTTACCATCAGGACACAAAATATTATGAATGAATAAATGATTGAATGTTTAGTAACTTAATTCATATTTGCAAATTTGATTAGTTTAAAATCATATCTATGTGTATTTAACAGAAATTTTCAAGCATAGACTTTTAGATGATTTGTTTATTCTTAGCAGCAGCTCTATAACTAGTTAGAAAGTCTAAACTAGAGGGAAGATTCAGATAGACTTATTAGATCTGGTTTAAAAATCAATCACATAGTCTTCAATTCAGACAAACTATAAGAATGTAATCAAAGAGAAATTAAGTGGGAGATATTTGACTTTTCTTATCTGAGAAAAAATAAATTTCTTTGAATAGTAAACTACAAAAATTGTTATACTTATAAAAAACACCCCACTGACAGTCAGATGTTTTCTTTAAATCTTGTTCCAAATGAAAATCAATGTATTTCTTTATTTGAAGGATGATGGCTAAAAAGTCAAATTTAAATAATCTTCTGGAGTTATAAAAAATCATAGAAGCTGATGTTTTACTAAGCTGGTAAATGAAACTGGAAAACTTAACTCAATTTCCCAGAGTCATGGCGACAGAAGTTTGATCTGAAACTAGGACCTAGATCTTCTAATATTTAGTCACCTTTTCATTTGCTGCCAGTGTTGATTTTGAAAATTTGTTTTTTGCATAAAGTGACTACTTTTGGTTTTTCATCTTAGATTTACTTGCTCACACTGAAATAATTCTCTACTTATAAATACTGAACATTATCACAATTGTTTTTAACTAACATAAATTGTTGAAAATATATTCAATGCTTTGTTCACTAGTTATAAAAGAATACATAGTTGCAAATGATAAATACAAAATCTAAAATATTTATATACTTTAAAACTATCTCAAAAATAAGGTTATCATTACCCTTTTCTCCTATTATCTCTCTTATCAAACATCACCTGGATATTTTGATTTTATCTCAACAATATTATTCATTTTCTCTCTTTATTTCTATTGCCATGGTTACAGTTCTAATTAGGACTCTCATTATCTTTTGCTTAAGCTATTTCTCTGATGCCCTGAAATTAACATAGTTGTAAGAGAGATATTTTCTCATTGTTTCAGATGGACTCTGCTATGAATATCCCCCATGGCCTTCTCAAGTTTTGGAACATTGTTGTATTTGTTCAGTCAATTAACAAAATTTTATTGAGCTCCTATCCTTGAGCTAGATATCATTGATATGGAGAACAACTCACTCTCCAACCAAAGGACAGATATTAATATAGCTTTATAAGTGCTAGAAATATAACTCATATAAATGTGAGTTCACAGCTATGAAAATAAAAACAACAAAAAAGCATTTCCTAAAAGTACTGAAGAAATTTCTCTGAAGAGGTGGCAATTTAGGTGGAACTCAAAGACCCAGTAAATATCAATCAAATTAAAAAATGGTTGAAAACTGCGCTTGAACTAGAAGTCTTAAGATAAAAAGTTCAAATATTGCTAGTAGTATGAAAAATTATAAGAAGTTTAGAACATTGGGAATATAGGTTAATTGGGGAAGGAAAGGTGATATGCTCCAACATCTGACATCACAAATGCAGCCAGAAGGTTCTTTATTTTCTGGCTGATTAATCAGGTGCCTTTATCTTTCTACATATCCCGTGAGCCTCCTTCCCACATCTACCTTCTTGACCAAAGAAGGTTAGAGAATGCCTGAGGGAAAGTAATGGGAGGCAAGTCTGGAAAAAAGGGAAAACCAGGTAGTGAAGTCTTTCTGAGATAATTTAAATTTTATTCTTTAGGCAATAAGAAAGCAACAAAAGATTTAAATAATCAAGTTTATGGAGAGTGTGGTCAACTAGCGGTGAAACTAACGACAGACTTCAGAGTGACGTCAGGAAGGATTTTTAAAGCTCATGGCGTGATGAAGACCTAGACTAAGGCAATGGAAAAAGAAAATGAAAAGAAGCAACATTCAAGAGTGATCACTGAGGCCAAGGAAATGTAGAATTACAGGCTTTGTCAAGTGAATGAGGAAGCAGAATCTAAGATCACATCAAGTTTTATAGGAGGAATAGCCCTGTGTTAACAGAGAAAACATATGTATAGAATAGTAATACAAGCAGTGAAAAAAAGTGATTTAACCTGAAGACTGGGGGAAGGAAGTGGATAATAAGATACACTTTTAGACAAGTATCTGAAATTCAATGTAAGATAAGCTAGATGATTTGTATTAAGCAAGATAAAAAAGCCATACAGAAAACTATTTCTTCATTTAAAAATACACTTTAAACATTATCAAAACTGTTAGTAAATTATATAATGTATTAGAATATTACTAAACACAAAATCCTAAACTTAAGCCAATATTTAAATAAAATTCTCTATCAAACTGGCTTTCTTACTGCTCCAAATTTTTTTGAAGCCTATAAAACTAATTGACTAATGCTGTGAACATACTCTTAGAAATTCTACTTGTATTTTGAAATCATGTTTCTCCTGAAATGCATAACAAGAAGATACTGAGTTTTAGTGAATCTTCAGTGATAAGCATGGGTTTCTAACTGTCCTCTGTTAGGAGGGCAGATTTTATTTATTTGGACTAAGTAACTTCAAGCTCAGTACAAACTTCAGGCTTGAAGCTATTTCTAAGGAATATCTTAAATGACCCTATCAGCTATATCTAGTTTATTCTGACTCAAGTTTTCTTGATTTAGATGTATAGTAAAAATATATATTTCTGTCTTTCTGTCCCTTTAATTTCAAGTTAGAAAGAGGGGTATTAGAGTTTCAAATATCTTGCTTATTTTAAAAGTGTTCTCATACTAATTCCTTATAAAACTGTTACTTGATGAATAACAGCTATTCTAAAAGTGACTGAAAAATCTATGGCCCAAGGACTTTGTAAAACTCCTGCACTCATTTCAACCATTTAAAATATTTTTTACACTACTTTTACCTTTTAAAATATTTGTTTGCACTACCATATGGGGTTTATCAATCCACATTTGAAGCAAACATAAATAAGTACCAAGCCGAAGTTACAATCAGTTCAGTTCAGTTCAGTTCAGTTGCTCAGTCGTGTCCAAATCTTTGCCACCCCATGAATCGTAGCACGCCAGTCCTCCTTGTCCATCACCAACTGCCTGAGTTCACCCAAACTCACGTCCATTGGGTTGGTGATGCCATCCAGCCATCTCATCCTCTGTCGTCCCCTTCTCCTCCTGCCCCCAATCCCTCCCAGCATCAAAGTCTTTTCCAATGAGTCAACTCTTTGCATGAGGTGGCCAATGTATTGGAGTTTCAGCTTCAGCATCAGTCCTTCCAAAGAACACCCAGGGCTGATCTCCTTTACAATGGACTGGTTGGATCTCCTTGCAGTCCAAGGGACTCTCAAGAGTCTTCTCCAACACCACAGTTCAAAAGCATCAATTCTTCAGCACTCAGCTTTCTTCACAGTCCAACTCTCACATCCACAAATGACCACAGGAAAAACCATAGCCTTGACTAGACAGACCTTTGTTGGCAAAGTAGTGTCTCTGCTTTTTAGTATGCTATCTAGGTTGGTCATAACTTTCCTTCCAAGGAGTAAGCATCTTTTAATTTCATGGCTGCAATCACCATCTGCAGTGATTCTGGAGTCCCCCCAAAAAAAGTCTGACACTGTTTCCACTGTTTCCCCATCTATTTCCCATGAAGTGATGGGACCAGATGCCATGATCTTCGTTTTCTGAATGTTAAGCTTTAAGCCAACTTTTTCACTCTCCTCTTTCACTTTCATCAAGAGGCTTTTTAGCTCCTCTTCACTTTCTGCCATAAGGGTGGTGTCATCTGCATATCTGAGGTTATTGACATTTCTCCTGGCAATCTTGATTTCAGCTTGTGCTTCCTCCAGCCCAGCATTTTGCATGATATACACTGCATACAAGTTAAATAAGCAGGCCTTGACGTACTCCTTTTGCTATTTGGAACCAGTCTGTTGTTCCATGTCGAGTTCTAACTTTTGCTTCCTGACCTGCATACAGGTTTCTCAAAGGCAGGTCAGGTGGTCTGGTATTCCCATCATTTCAGAATTCTCCACAGTTTATTGTGATCCACACCATCAAAGGCTTTGGCAGTCAGTAAAGAAGAAATATATGTTTTTCTGGAACTCTCTTGCTTTTTCGATGATCCAGAGGATGTTGGCAATTTGACCTCTGGTTCCTCTGCCTTTTCTAAAACCAGCTTGAATATCTGGAAGTTCATGGTTCACGTATAGCTGAAGCCTGGCTTGGAGAATTTTGAGCATTACTTTACTAGCCTTTGAGATGGGTGCAATTGTGTGGTAGTCTGAGCATTTTTTGGCATTGCCTTTCTTTGGAATTGGAATGATAACTGACCTTTTCCAGTCCTGTGGCCACTGCTGAGTTTTCCAGATTTGCTGGCATATTGAGTGCAGCACTTTCACAGCTTCATCTTTCAGGATTTGAAACAGCTCCACTGGAATTCCATCACCTCCACTAGCTTTGTTCGTAGTGATGCTTTCTAAGGCCCACTTGACTTCACACTCCAGGATGTCTAGCTCTAGGTGAGTGATCACACCATCATGATTATCTGGGTCATGAAGATCTTTTTTGTACAGTTCTTGTGTATATTCTTGTCCCATCTTCTTAATATTTTCTGCTTCTGTTAGGTCCATACCATTTCTGTCCTTTATCGAGCCCATCTTTGCATGAAATGTTCCCTTGGTATCTCTAATTTTCTTGAAGAGATCTCTAGTCTTTCCCATTCTATTGTTTTCCTCTATTTCTTTGCATTGATCACTGAGGAAGGCTTTCTTATCTCTTCTTGCTATTCTCTGGAACTCTGCATTCAGATGCTTATATCTTTCCTTTTCTCCTTTGCTTTTCACTTCTCTTCTGTTCACAGCTATTTGTAAGGCTTCCCCAGACAGCCATTTTGCTTTTTTGTATTTCTTTTCCATGGGGATGGTCTTGATCCCTGTCTCCTGTACAATGTCACAAACCTCATTCCATAGTTCATCAGGCACTCTATCTATCAGATCTAGGCCCTTAAATCTATTTCTCACTTCCACTGTATAATCATAAGGGATTTCATTTAGGTCATACCTGAATGGTCTAGTAGTTTTCCCTACTTTCTTCAATTTAAGTCTGAATTTGGCAATAAGGAGTTCATGATCTGAGCCACAGTCAACTCCTGGTCTTGTTTTTGTTGACTGTATAGAGCTTCTCCATCTTTGGCTGCAAAGAATATAATCAATCTGATTTCAGTGTTGACCATCTGGTGATGTCCATGTGTAGAGTCTTCTCTTGTGTTGTTCGAAGAGGGCCGTTGCTATGACCAGTGCATTCTCTTGGCACAACTCTATTAGTCTTTGCCCTGCTTCATTCCACATTCCAAGGCCAAATTTGCCTGTTACTCCAGGTGTTTCTTGACTTCCTACTTTTGCATCCCAGTCTCCTATAATGAAAAGGACATCTTTTTCGGGTGTTAGTTCTAAAAGTTCTTGGAGGTCTTCATAGAACTGTTCAACTTCAGCTTCTTCAGTGTTACTGGTTGGGGCATAGAGTTGGATTACTGTGATATTGAATGTTTTGCCTTGGAAACGAACAGAGATCATTCTGTCATTTTTGAGATTGCATCTAAGTACTGCATTTTGGACTCTTGTTGACCATGTTGGCTACTCCATTTCTTCTAAGGGATTCCTGCCCACAGTAGTTGATATAATGGTCATCTGAGTTAAATGCACCCATTCCAGTCCATTTTAGTTAGCTGATTCCTAGAATGTTGACGTTCACTCTTGCCATCTCTTGTTTGACCACTTCCTATTTGCCTTGATTCATGGATCTAACATTCCAGGTTCCTATGCAATATTACTCTTTACAGCATCAGACCTTGCTTCTATCACTAGTCACATCCACAACTTGGTATTGTTTTTGCTTTGGCTCCATCCCTTCATTCTTTCTGGAATTATTTCTCCACTGATCACCAGTAGCATGTTGGGTACCTCCTGACCTGGGGAGTTCCTCTTTCAGTATCCTATCATTCTGCCTTTTCATACTGTTAATGCGGTTCTCAAGGCAAGAATATTGAAGTGGTTTGCCATTCCCTTCTCCAGTGGACAACATTGTGTCAGACCTCTCCACCATGACCCGCCCGTCTTGGGTGGCCCCACACGGCATGGCTTAGTTTCATTAAGTTAGACAAGGCTGTGGTCCATGTGATTAGATTGACTAGTTTCCCGTGATTATGGTTTGTGTGTCTGCCCTCTGATGCCCCTCACAACACCTACCATCTTACTTGGGTTTCTCTTATCTTGGACAAGGGGTATCTCCTCACAGCTGCCCCTCCTGACCTTGAACATGGAGTAGCTCCCACACAGCCATTGCTCCTTGGACTTGGGGTTGCTCTTATTGAAGTTCCAATACAAGAGATCAATTATGTATGCTAACCTTAACAGACCAATCTCAAGAATAACCAAAGTTACTCTTAGTATTAGGATTACAAATTTATTTCAGCTATTGCTTTGCAGCACAGAGTGATGGGGTTTTGTAGGGGTTATGTAGACAATGGCTGAAAACCTAAACTGTAAGCAGAATGTTGCTTCTAAGGCAGGATCTGCTGGTAACTTGCGGCTCTCTGTTAAAATTAGCCCTAATCTAGCTCTGAATTTCCTTTCCTCCAGTTTTTTAAGGACATACTCATATACACTACACAACACCCCATATTAGCAGCTCTAAGTATGTTATATATGTGTGTGTGTGTGTGTGTGTATAATCTGGAGAGGGAAGTGGCAACCCACACAGGTATTCTTACCTAGAGAATCCCATGGACAGAGGAGCCTAGTAGGGCTACAGTCCATGTGGTCACAAGAATCAGATATGACCACCATATATATATAATCATATATATATGATTATACCATATATATAATCACCACCACCATATATATAATCATAATAAAAAAGAGAAGCCACCAAAAAAAATGCATTTAGACATGACACCTATTCCTAAGAAGTTATTATCTACCTGAGAGAGACATAGAACATCTTAGAAGTTGTAGTAATAAACAAAAAAGTGAAAATTTGACTATAAGAAAATGCTTAAGGAAGACACAAAAATCATTTTGCTTAATACAAATTAAAATTGAGGACAAATATTAAAGGTGAGTGTTTTTAAGTAACATATATTACTTTTGGCTTCCTAAGTGGCACAGTGGTAAAGAATCTGTCTACCAATGCAGTAGATGCTGGTTGGATCCCTGGGTCAGAAGATCCCCTGGAGTAGGAAATGGCAACCCACTCCAGTATTCTTGCCTGAAGAATTCCAAGGAGAGTGGAGCATGGTGGGCTACAGTCCATAGAGTCGCAAAGAGTTGGACATGATTGAGTGACTAAGCACAAGTAGAAAATAATAGAAAATTTAAATAAGACTACATAAAAGTCAGTTGTAGTCCTATTAAGTGGAAATAAGGGCTTCCTTAGTGGCTCAGTAAGTAAAGAATCCACTGCAATGTAGGACACCTGGGTTTGATCCCTGGGTCAGGAATATCCCTGAGAGAAGGAAATGGCAACCTACTTCAGTATTCTTGCCTGGGAAATTTCATGAACAGAGGAGACTGGCAGCCTGCAGTCCATAGGGTCACAAGAGTCGGACACAACTTTGCGGCTAAACCACCAACTGGAGATAATAAACATGTTCCTCTGTTTCTTTGTGCCTCTTCTTCCTATGATTCTGTCATTTTTTAAAGGTACCATCTCTGTCTCTACGTGGAGGCTATGCCATGTCTCCCAGGTATCCCTTCAGCCCAAGGCATTCACTTCCCTGCTGCTGGGAGTGTTGGAGCTGTTAGCCCTCAGCTGAGTGGCTCTCTGACAACCATCCTCAAACAAAGAGCTCCTTATGAAATTGGTTGAATCCATTGTTTCAACCATATTATAGTTCAACAACTTCCTCAGTTCAATCCTTCTTCCCTGAGTCCCCTTAAGTTATAGATCCAAATGACAGTGTTCACAGGACTTTGTGTTAGCAAATGTCTATCTCAAAGTCTGGGGTCCCAGGAAACCTCAGTTAAAATACTCTTAAAATGATTTTTAATCCATTTTCTCCCACTTGAAAATGTTTCACTCAGCCTATGAATTTAAAAGTATGTGTAAAAATATTCTCAGGGACTTCATGGTCTCTTATTACATGAACATATCATATTGTACTTAATCATTGCTGTTATTAAATACTTAAGGAATTTGGAGTTTAAGATACAGAAAAGCTGTGGGAAAGGAGAAATCTGACCTGATGGCTGGGAGTTAAAATGGGCAAGCATAGAGAAGGAATGCATGTTTAACCTGACAGGAGCAGAAAATCTAAAGAGCGAGGATGATAAGGTAGGTGAAGCAACCGACAGTAGAACTCTGAAAGCAAAGATGAAAAATAGTTAGATTTAAAATAATAGAAGGAAAGAAAATTACTTTATAAAAAAGGTGGGTATTTTTCTTTTTCTTTTTTTTTTTTTTTAAGCATTGAAAGAAAGTTATTCCAGAGGATATAAGGGAACTGAGCATACTGGAGAAACCCTGAGGGCAATGAAGCAACTAGGTCTCTAGCACCATTATGCAAATAGGACACCATGAATGCTTGGGATAAAGTGTTGACTGTTAAGTTGGAAAAGGAGGCTCAAGAAATATAATAGACCAAGCAAGAAAAAGTGTCAAAGCTTAGTGATGGATTAGATCTAGTGAGGAAAACAGAAAGGGAAAGTGAAAATGATTATAACATTTTTACCCTGGGGGACTGGGATAAAGACAAAGCTTTTAAAATTAGAACTGGTGACTGTTGGAAGCAGAAGATGATTAACTTACACTGATAGGTTAAATTCTTGTTGTTAGGAGTTCCTAGAAAAGATAATGTGTGGGCAACTTGAATTACATAGTACAGAAAGAAGGAGACTATATATATATATGTGTCTATAATATATATTTATATGTATAAAATGTGTGAAAGAAGAAAGGATGCTTTAAATTTAGCAAGATACAAAACAAAGCAGAGTTATAGAAACTAATACATAAAAGTATGCAAGGCATTTAGCATATAAATAGTTAGAAGTCTTCTCCATGTAAAAAAAATTATATATATATACATATATATAAAGATTAAATTAGCATATTAACAGTTAGAAGTCTTAGTCATGTAAAAAGTTATATATATGTACATATATATACACATCCATATATATTCACATAAATTTTCTCTAAGAATATTATAATTATAAATTTCCCCAATACTCCTGAAAACTTGAAGGTATAGCATAACAAATGTCTTGAGACAATAAGCAGATTTCATATTTATAGAGATATAAATACTTTTTTTAATCAATACTAAGCTTAATTTATCATAAAAACAAAAATGAAAGTGAAAGCATACTCAGCCACATCCAACTCTTTTTGACCCCATGAACTGTAGCCCACCAGGCTCCTTCTTCTTTCGAATTTTCCAGACAAGAATATGGGAGTGGGTTGCCATTTCCTTCTCCATATAATAAGAAAAGCATAGACTACTTTTTATCACTGGACCAGGCTCACCACACTTGGATATATTCTTAAGATCTATTTGGAAGGAAATCTAATATTAGAATTATGTGATGAATAAAAATTAATTAAAATCTTTTTGAAGAATTAGCTTGGAATCTTAAATTTGCATTGTATTCATTTTAAGGATCATTCATCTTTTGAACCGTTGTGAAAATAGCATACCATGGCACCAGTGTATTGATAACTTATTAGTACAATCTACTTTTCATGGATTATCTCCCTAACTTGCTCATGGAATACATTCATCTCTTACTTTCACACAAAATCTTCAAGTTATTTCCAGGAATTCTTGGGGAACACAGACAGTTCTTGGTTAGAGCATTAAGTTCTGGCCTTGCTGGCTGATGTTGGTGGCCCCTGAAGCCAGCTGAGGGCCCTTTAGATCTTTCCTTGCTTCCAAGCCCCACTGAACTAAGGATGGCATTCGCGGTAAAGGTGCAATATTGCAATATCCAGAACCCACAAAAAGATGCATAATTGGCACCAGTTTCTCTGGAACCTCAGAGAGTCTAAGGAACCTTAGTACACTGTGCACAGTAATATAAGAGACATTTTCCTAGGCTGCATCACATTTTGTCACCTTGTCTCTTATCACCTTGCTTTTGTCCCATAAAATAAAACCCTATAAAAAAGTTTCTTTTTTTCTTGCATTTAGGGCTTTGCTCCTCAAGGCCCTGAGACAAGTCCGATCTGAGACAATGACCGTGCTCTCATTCCCTTTGCATTTCCTCTCTGTGACTTGTGCCTCTTATCTCTCCCTCAACATTCTTAATAAAAATGATTCTGAGGAGTGATGTCAGCAACATAGCTAAAGAAGACATAGCTCATTGTATCCTGCTCAACAACAATAATTTGGCATCCATCCATGGACAAAGGTGCCTCTGTGGGAGCTGTAGAATTCAGCATTATACATCAAGAGGCCCAGGAGGAGTCCTGCCCATTTACATGTCAGGTAATAGACACACCGACCTCACCACAGCTTGGGACCCTGCAGTGGCTTGTATACTGGCTCCAGCCCCTCTTACCCATGGTCCAGGAAGCCCTTTAGACAATTACCCATGGATGAGAGAGCTATTGTGGAACTCTAGGTTTCCAACGGATGAATTCCAACGCAACATTAAAGCCCCCCCCCCCACCAAAAAAATGTGAGCTTGGAGGATACTCATATTGGACAGAGGAAGAGGAAAATTTTGACCTTACCTACAACTCTCCTACAAGACATCACATCTCACAGTCAAGAAAGATCTTCTTGGCCTGAGATATCTTCTGCAGGGGAAAGATATGAGTTCCCAGTTTCTCCAGCCATGGGGGACATTAGAATAGAAGCTCATGTGAGCTTCATGAGCAGGTAGAGGCTGGGGGAGTGGCAGATACGATTCTTGTGGAAATTAAAGGAATATGGATCCAATTAATTACATTACAGACTCCATCAAGAAGCCCAATGATGAGTTGCTGGGACACCTTGCCATGAGTTCTCCCAACTGGCCCAAGGGTATCTGCAGCATCCCACATGTCTCACTCACAAACACCCCACCCCGCGGTTGACTCTGTGCATGGTTCTGAAGCTGTAGAGACTGGGCTTTGGCAGATGACTAATAAATACCTGCAGAAAGCTGGCCTAACCTGCAGGCCAGGTACAGACCACAGGCCAAAGCAAATGGAAGGTTGTCAGTACCTGGCCTCATGGGCTGTAGAACTGAGAGAAGGCACACAAATTAAAAAATTCCCCCACTAAGGGAAGCAAGAAGCTTGGAACAGGCTTATCCATAGAACATCTAAGAAAGCCTCAGAATCTGTAGCAAGACTGAGAAAAGGTAGTTCTCTCTTAGAAGCAATTAGTAAATTATGAAGGTAACAACAACTGCAAAGGCAAAGACAGCTACACAAAAATTCAAGAAACATGAAAAATTGAGGAAACATGACACCATTAAAGGATCGCAGAAGTCTTTCTGTAACTGACTCCAAAGGCATGGAGATCTGTGATCTGTTTGATAAATAATTCAAAACAGTAGTTTAAAGGAAGGTTGATAAAGTATAAGAAAACAAAGAAAGACAATTCAATTAAATTAGGAAAACAATGTCTGGACAAAATGAGAAGTTAAACAAAAATAAATTATAACAAAAGAATCAAACAAAAATTCTGGAGAGGAATTATACAATAAGTGAAATGAAACTGTGATACAGTATATCCTTGTGGTGTAAGGATGGTTCAACATGTACAAATCAATCAGTATAATATACCATATTAATAGAATAAAATGGAGAAAAAAGTATAATCATTTCAATAGATGCAAAAAAACACACCTGCAAAAGAGAGGATTCTTTTCATGAAAAAAAAAAAATTGCTCAACATACTGGGGAAATGAACCTCAATATAGTAAAGGTCATATATATGCCAAGCTCACAGTTAACCTCATTCAGTTCAGTTCAGTTCAGTTCAGTTCAGTCGCTCAGTCGTGTCCGACTCTTTTCTATCCCATGAATCACAGCACGCCAGGTCTCCCTGTTCATCACCAACTCCCGGAGTTCACTCAGACTCATGTCCATTGAGTCAGTGATGTCATCCAGCCATCTCATCCTCTGTCGTCCCCTTCTCCTCCTGCCCCCAATCCCTTCCAGCATCAGACTCTTTTCCAATGAGTCAACTCTTCGCATGAGGTGGCCAGAGTACTGGAGTTAACCTCATACTTAATGATAAAAGGCTGAAAGTTTTTCCTAAGATGAGGAACAAGACACAGGAGATCACTTTCCCCATTACTATTCAACATGACAAAAGAAGTCCTAGCCCAATGAATCAGGGGGGAAAAAAAGAAATAAAATATATCCAAATCCAAAAGGAAGAAGAAAAACTATCTGTTTGCAGATGACATGATCTTATATAAAATCATAAAACCTCCATACAGGCACAAACGCAAAACTGTTAAAACTAATCAATGAATTTAGTAAAGAAATAAGATACAAAAATAATTGAATTTCTACACACAAACAACAACATACAGATATTCCTTGACTTATGATAGGGTTGTTGTTGTGGTTCAGGTGTTTAGTTGTGTCTGACTCTTGCAACCCTGTGGACTGCAGCACACCAGGCTCCTCTGCCCTCCACTATCTCCTGGAGTGCTCAGTTGCGACCACTGAGTCACTGATGCTATCTAACCATCACATCCTCTGCTGCCCCCTTCTCCTTTTGCCTTCAGTCTTTACCAGTATCCGGGAATGAGTTGGCTCTTTGCAATGGGTAGCCAAGGTATTGGAACTTCATCTCATCCTCTGCCATCCCCTTCTCCTCCTGCCCTCAGTCTTTCCGAGGATCAGGGTCTTTTCCAATGAGTCAGTTCTTTGCATCAGGTGGCTAAAGTATTGGAGTTTCAGCTTCAGTAACAGTCCTCCCAATGAATATTTGGGGTTCATTTCCTTTAGGATTGACTGCTTTGAGTTCCTTGTAGTCCATGGACCTCTGAAGAATCTTCTCTAGTGCTGCAATTCAAAAGCATCAATTCTTCTGCACTCAACCTTCTTTATGGTCTAATTCTCACATCCATACATGACTATTGCAAAGACCATCACTTTGACTATACAGACTTTGTTGGCAAAGTGCTGTCTCTGCTTTTTAATACGCTTTCTAGATTTGTCATAGCTTTCCTTCCAAGGAATAAATGTCTTTTAATTTCCCAGCTGCAGTCACCATCAGCAGTGATTTTGTAGCCCAAGAAAAAAAATCTGTCACTGCTTCCAATTTTTCCCTTTCTATTTGCCATGAAGTGATGGAATTGGACGCCATGATCTCACTATTTTGAATGTTGAATTTTTAACCAGTTTTTTCACCCTCCTCATTCACACTCATCAAAAGGCTCTTTAGTTCCTCTTCACTTTCTGCCATTAGAGTGGTATCATTTGCATATCTGAGATTGTTGATATTTCTCCTGGCAAGTCTTGATTCCAGCTTGTGATTCATCCAGTCCAGTATTTTGCATGATGCACTCTGCATAGAAATTAAATAAGCTGGTTGATAATATACAGCCTGGTTGTACTCCTTTCCCATTCTTGAACCAGTCAGTTGTTCCATGTTCACTTCTAACTGTTGCTTCATGACCCACATACAGGTTTCTCAGGATACAAGTAATGTAGTCTGGTAATCCCATCTCTTCAAGAATTTTCCACAGTGATCTGCTACATTTTGATAAACCCATCATAAGTTGAAAATATTATAAGGTGAAAACACATTTAATATGCCTTACCTACCAAACATCATACTTAGCCAAACCCACCTTAAACATGCTCAAAATACATTAGTCTTCACGGGGCAAAATAATCTAACACAAAGCCTATTCTGTAATAAAGCCTTAAATATCTCATGTAATTCATTGAATACTGTACTTAAAAAAAAAAGGTTGGATGAGTACAGAATGGCTGTATATATATCAATTGTTTACCTTCACCATCACATGTTTGGATGGGAGCTGTGGCTAGCTGATGCTGTTCAGCACCACAGGAGAATTTTATACACTCACCTGAGAAATATCAAAATTAAGATTTGAAGGATGGTTTTTACCAAATGCTTACTGCTTTCACACCATAAAGTTGAAAAAGTATAACTCTAACCATTTTAACTCTATACCTGAGAGGAAACTTCCTAAGAGAGTAAATCTTAAATGTTCTCACTACAAAAAGAGAAATGGTAATTACATGAGGTGATAAAATATTAACTAACTCTATTTTGGGATCAGTTCACAATATTCAAGTGTATCAAATCATCACATTATACACCTTCAACTTATATGTTGAATGTTATATGTCAGTTATATTCCAATAAAGCTAGAAATATAGGTAGATAGATAAATGATTCTTTGACTTCTACTGGTCCTTTGTAAGACACTTTTTACCATATATTCCAACAGTAGCAAAATCTACAGGTGGGATCCTTTTTACTTCTGTTTCAGGTGAATGTTTCTGCTATGTACAAAATAGTCTAGATGATCTAAGATGCTCACAAAGAGAGTAGAGAAAGAATGAGAGAGCCCTTCTCTTCATACCCTTTCTCCTCATTCCCTGATGTACATATTTGCCAGAACTTGTGAATCAGCTGGTTGCCAAAAGTTCCATTTGGGGCTAATAATCAGGAAAGGAAGACTAGACATAGAGTTATCTTTATCTGATGCTAAAGAGCACTGGGGAACAGTGATGCTAAGTGACCTTTCAACCTTGGAGATTGAAATTTCTAGGATAGGGGACTTGCTGACTCTTGAGGAAACAGATCTGTGGAATACAAAGACCTGCACAATGAGTAAGGAGCTTACTGCTTAGAAGGAGAACTAGAGAAGTAAGTAATGATATTACTTAGGGGGAAAATAAAAGAAAGATGACTAAATGGATCACCTAAACAATCACCTGCTTGTCAAACGGTCTAAGTAAAACTAAAATGTAAATATCTTTACTTTCAAAATTAAAGCAACTCAAAGCTTAATTGGCTTCCCTGGTGGCTCAGATGGTAACAAATCTGCCTGCAATGCAAGAGACCTGGCTTCAGTCGCTGGGCTGGGAAGATCCCCTGGAGAAGGGAGTGGCTACCCACTCCAGTGTTCTTGCCTGGAGAATCCCATTGACAGAGGAGACTGGTGTGCTAGTACGTGGGGTTACAAAGAGTCAGATATGACTGAGCAACTACACTTTTACTTCAAAACTGAATTAGGGGCATATTTCTTTTAAAATATTCTTTTTATTTAAATATTAAGTATGAGATACCAATGAAATATCACCTCACACCAGTCAGAATGTCAATCATCAAAAAATTTACAAACAATAAATGGTGGAGAGGGTGTGGAGAAAGGGGAACCCTCTTGAACTGTTGGTAGGAATGTAAATTGACACAGCCACTATGGAAGATGGTATGGAGATTCCTGAAAAAACTTGGAATAAAACCACCATATGACCCAGCAATCCCACTCCTAGGCACATACCCTGAAGAAACCAAAATTGAAAAAGACACATGTTCATTGCAGCACTATTTGCAATAGCTAGAGCATGGAAAGCAATCTAGATATCCACTGACAGATAAATGGATAAAGAAACTGTGGTACATATACACAATGCAATATTACTCAGCCATAAAAAGGAATGCATTTGAGTCAGTTCTAATGAAGTGTATGAACCTAGAGCCTATTATATAGACTGAAGTAAGTCAGAAAGAGAAAGATAAATATCGTATATTAATCCACATATACAGAATCTAGAAATATGGTACCAAATAATTTATTTGCAGGGCAGCAGTGGAGAAGCAGACATAGAGAACAGACTTATGGACATGGGGAGAGCAGAGGAGAGGGTGAGATGTGTGGAAAGAGTAACCTGGAAACCATATGTAAAAAAGATAGCCAATGGGAATTTGTTGTATGACTCAGGAAGCTCAAACAAGGGCTCTGTATGGTGGGATGGGGTGGGAAATAGCAGGGAGATTCCAGAGGGGTGATATATGCATTCCCATGGCTGATTCATGTTGAGGTTTGACACACAACAAATTTCTGTAAAGCAATTATCCTTACATTAAAAAATAAATAAATAAACTTAATTAAAGGCATATTTCTTTAAAAACTACTTTCTTATTTAAAAATATTAAATAAAAATAAATCATAGAATAACTTTAAGTAACAGGTTCTAATTTATTTAAAAATAAATGGTTGTAGAAATATTCAATAAATTCATAATTTTGAGATATTTTTCTTCTGAGAAGCAAGAGTAATCTAGGCATTTCAAAGGTTACTCTGTATACTACAGATTACCTAATAAATAGTTATTGACTTAACTCAGATGGTGACTAGATGGTTAACAATAAAAAATTTTAAGATTTGATTATTTAAAATAATATTAATAGTATCATTTCCTTTTACTCCTTTACAAAAATAATCTTTGAAACACTATAATAAATAGCTTTCATTTTCAAAACTATTGAAATACAATAATAGAAGTGTTCTTCTACTGAAACTTTCCAACAAATTTTGATAATGCATATATGAGATAATGAAATAAATGTGAATCTTGCATAAAATAAAGGAAAATACCAAATGTCCAACTCTTACAAGATGGACAATGGCACTTAAATAGTATAGAAAAATAAACAAAATCCACACTGCTAATATTTGTAAATAACTTGCAATCTCCTTCATTCTGTATCAATATCTATGGTACCTTAATTAAAGATATATTGTTCTTATATTGAGGATTTACCTTATCCCAAAGGACCTGTTTTAAAAATAATATTTTGAATTCAAAGAATCACTTCCGGTACAAATAAGTGCTGGTTTCCAACACAGATAAAGCTAGCTTTTATATTTATCAACTTGGTATTCATTTTGAAATATCAGATAAGCAACTTAAAATACACAGAAGAAACCCATTTTTACTGTAATAAATAATAACCACAAAAAGAAAATGCCACTATTTTTAAGCCTTTATTAGCCCTATGTGCCGCATCTTATGTACATCATTTCATATAATTCTCGCAAAAGTCATGTGAGAAACACATATTAATGGTCAGTGTTATGAATAATGTAATTGAGTTGTGGGAAGATTACAGCTATATATGATCATGGGGAACTAAGTGTAGCTAATCCAAATTTATTGTGTCTAACTTCTGCATATTGGCCCACTGTGCAAGACCATCTATCTGAGTAGCTCTTCTTTCACTTGCGTCTTTTAACTCCTACCACATTTCCGTAGGTACCTAGAACTAGACAGACAATGCATAACATTTAACCTAAGGTGTTTGTTTTACAGTACAAAATAAAGTTTTTACAACCACATAAGGAATACTTTCTTCACATTATTCTTCCTTATATCCCTGTTTTGTTTTTCTTCTCCAATGCACACCATCGCACTTTCCTTAGTAAGGAGAGACAACATTTATACTGTGTGCAAGGAGGTTACCTTTTGATTTTCTTCCTCATAGGGAAGGAAGGAATTGGGGCTTCCCAAGTGGCTCAGGTGGTGAAGAGTACACCTGCCAAGGTAGGAGACCCAGGTTCCATTCCCTGGGTCGGGAAGATCCCCTGGAGTAGAAAATGGCAAAGCTCCAGTACTCTTGCCTGGAAAATTCCATGGACAGAGGAGCCTGGTGGGATGCAGTCCTATGGAGTCGCAAAATAGTTGGACATGACTGAATGACTGGGCACACAAGGAAGGAATACCACAAAATATGTTGTGCCGATAGGTCTGAATAAATAGCCTGTTCTAAAACCGAAAAACAGTTTACTTTTGTAGGTAGGGTTACCTTCAAACTTGAGAGAGATAAACATGTATTTTGAGAGTATGGAGATAAGAGTGGAAAGAAAAACTAAAAAATAATTCTTCTAACTTGCTTCTCCCTGTTTCTACTTGTATTTATTAATTTTCAATATTATCGTTATAAATGCTTTGATGACAACATTTGCAACCTTTCTCATTGAAATCTTTGGGATTCAGGACAAAAAACTTCAGTTTATCAAAGTAAGCAATTCTTCATTTCCCATCAGTTCAGTCAGTCGTGTCCAACTCTTTCCGACCCCATGAATCGCAGCACACCAGGCCTCCCTGTCCATCACCAACTCCCGGTGTTCACTCAGACTCACGTCCATCGAGTCGGTGATACCATCCAGCCATCTCATCCTCGGTCGTCCCCTTTTCCTCCTGCCCCTAATCCCTCCCAGCATCTGAGTCTTTTCCGATGAGTCAACTCTTCACATGAGGTGGCCAAAGTACTGGAGCTTCAGCTTCAGCATCATTCCCTCCAAAGAACACCCAGAACTGAGCTCCTTTAGGATGGACTGGTTGGATCTCCTTGCAGTCCAAGGGACTCTCAAGAGTCTTCTCCAACACCACAGTTCAAAAGCATCAATTCTTCAGCACTCCACTTTCTTCACAGTCCAACTCTCACATCCATACACGACCACTGGAAAAACCATAGCCTTGACTAGACGGACCTTTGTTGGCAAAGTAATGTCTGCTTTTGAATATGCTATCTAGGTTGGTCATAACTTTTCTTCCAAGGAGTAAGCGTCTTTTAATTTCATGGCTGCAATCACCATCTTCAGTGATTTTGGAGCCCAAAAAAATAAAGTCTGCCATGGTTTCCACTGTTTCCCCATCTATTTCCCATGAAGTGAAGGGACCAGATGCCATGATCTTCGTTTTCTGAATGTTGAGCTTTAAGCCAACGTTTTCACTCTCCTCTTTCACTTTCATCAAGAGGCTTTTTAGTTCCTCTTTAATTTCTGCCATAAGGGTGGTATCATCTGCATATCTGAGGTTACTGATATTTCTCCTGGCAATCTTGATTCCAGCCTGTGCTTCTTCCAGCCCAGTGTTTCTCATGATGTACTCTGCATATAAGTGAAATAAGCAGGGTGACAATATTCAGCCTTGACATACTCCTTTTCCTATTTGGAACCAGTCTGTTGTTCCATGTCCAGTTCTAACTGTTGCTTCCTGACCTGCATACAGATTTCTCAAGAGGCAGGTCAGGTGGTCTGGTATTCCCATCTCTTTCAGATTTCCCACAATTTATTGTGATCCACAGAGTCAAAGGCTTCATTTCCCATAGTGGGTGCTAACTCTTTAACAGCAGTGTAGCATCAGTAACAATACACACATTTAAAAACATGTATTAAAGTATAGGCTTCCCTGCTGGCTCAGTAGTAAAGAATCCATCTGCCACTATATGAGACGAAGGTTCAGTCCCTGATCTGGGAAGATCCCCTAGAAAAGGAAGTAGCGACCCACTCCAGCAATTTGGTCTGGGAAATCCCATGGACAGAGGAGCCTGGCAGGTTAGAGTCCATGGTGTCACAGAGTCACACACAACTTAGTGACTCAACACACAGACACACAAACATACACACACACATCAAATTATAATACTCCATACCATGTAGAAAGTCACATTAATGCTGGAGACTGTTTCTCCAAAATATGTTTCAGTTTTGTTTTCAAAAACAGAATTGTATGTGAGCTTTTACTTTTCTCTGCATGATTAGCAATTTTTTTGTGAATAATATTTGTATAATAAAATAATAATAATATATTCTACAAATAATAAAATTATTTGTAGAGTAATATTTCAACAATTTGATAATTCTATATAAACTTATGTAAGTGGAATATATATATATGTGTGTATATATATATATATGAAAGTTTAGCAACTAAGTAAAATAAAATAAAACTACCAAACCTTGACTGATCTGGTATATAATATTAAATGTTCTATGACTTTGAATTATTTTCAACCCAGCTTGCAGGGGACAGTGAATTGAAGGGAGTTAGAGTGATGCTTCAGAGAAGGCAATGGCAACCCACTCCAGTACTCTTGCCTGGAAAACCCACTCCAGTATTCTTACCTGGAAAATCCCAGGGGCAGAGAAGCCTCGTGGCCGGCTGTCTATGGGGTCGCACAGAGTTGGACACGACTGAAGCGACTGAGCAGCAGCAGCAGCAGCAGAGTGATGCTTAAAAAAAGAAAAAAAGTCTTCCAATTGTTTCTTTCAGGAAAAGACATGACATTTTGGTAAATTATAAAGTAGAGGGTGCTGGTGCCTTTCAGAAGATGTAAAACGCTTCACTTGGTACTAATGTACATAAAGCAATTAGTTACTTGTCATGATGGGTGTTCCCTAAGGCAGTGCACTTTCTCCATTAGTATTTATATCTACATGCCATTACACATTGGGTAGCACTAAATAGATGAGATACGACCAGAGAATTACTCAAGGCATGTGCCATGAAGGAAAGAGATATTAACAAACATTATTAGCACGCAGGTGGAGTTGGATCACTTAATTTCCAGTGAGATATTTATTTTTAAATGCTTGCTAAGAGTGTGACATTTAACCCTTAGAGAAGAAGTTATTTTTTATCAACTGGTAAATATTTCTGTCTACTGAACACGACCATGACAATTTCGTTAGAGGTCATCTTCCCTGAATATTCTGCCTACTCTGGCTGGAAAATTCAAGGGTCTCTTGTATTCGGAAACTATGACTAATATATTAAGAGAAACTTCAAGAATCTTAAGTATAAAGCCATATTCTGTCACATTTTAGGCTTACCAAAGATATCAGAAATGAAACCAAAACTGTGTTATTCACCCTTAAATATATTTTTCCTCTTCCTCTCCCTCTCTCCCCGTCTGTCTCTCTGTCTCCACCCTAAGATCTTGAATATTCATATCTCTTAAAAGATAATCTATTTTTAACTTGACTCTCTTCAAATATGTTTTTATTTAAAAAGCTATTAAATTTTGATTCATCAGCTTTTACAATGAAATTATTAAAGCATAATCGGCCACATTCACCACACTTGCAGAAAATATTTATGAGTGTCTCATATATTCACAGTGTTAAAAGTTATCAGAGAGTATGGCTTTTGACATAGGGTTCATTTTTTGTTTAGAATGTGCCACGCTGTGTACCATTTATATCTATGTAGGTTTCTTTCTCTCATAATAATTCTGAATGCATTTTCAGGCCAAGTAGATTAAACCTGTATATGTAACACAAACAGTGAAATGCTGAAACCTTTAATATAGTTATTACTGATATTTTTTTTCAAGAATTTGAAAGCATTCTTAGTTGTTTTTCATCTAAAAATCAGGGCTCTTTTCCAAACAAGTTACTATGTTCCATTACAGGGAAAGAGGACTTCCTTGGTGGCTCAGATGGTAAAGAATTTGGCCGATAAGCAGGAGACCCAAGTTTGATCCCTAAGTCAGGAAGATCTGGAAAAGGGAATGGATAACCCACTCCAGTATTCTTGCCTGGAAAATCCTGCAGACTGAGGAGCCTAGTGGGCTATAGTCCATGGCATCACAAACAGTCGGATGAGACTAAGTACACATGCATGCTTAGAAATATTAAGCTTATCTACACAAATATATTTTTAAAATATATAGTAAAATATTATTATATTAATATTGATTGGTAATATTACTTCTTAAGCAAATTCATTGCCTCTTTGCATACTTAGAAATTCCAAATATTACACATAGAAGGTAATTTAAATGTAACATAATTAATTTGAAATTTTTAACATATAGAAGTTTTAAATTTTAAAGAATTTATCATATCACATTCACCTACTATAATTTTGGGGTATGTACCTATCAACCTGATATTTGGTAGTCAAAAATTATCTACGCTTAAAACACAACATTTCCTAAATCATGTGTTCTGAGCCTTAAAAATTAAAATCATGGCAACTAAATAAAAATAATTTCTACCTATTATTTTATTATGGCTATATATATTTAAAAAAATCATACTCTGAAATGTAAATACATAACTTAGAGAAAGATACTGCTATATGTCTACTGGTATTTAAATTCCTCTTCTGTGTCTGGATTCCTGTGCAATATCATATATGGTGAGGCATTCAATGTACAGAGGAAACACACAGTGTCCTTGAAGGATCTTTTCTATTGTGAATCTTGGGCAGGAGGATTTAGCCTTGAATATGCACTCAAGGCAAAATCTATAGAGACTAAAAAAGCCTGAATTGTCTGAAATATTTCTAGATCAACATTCCTCAAAATAACTCAGAGAAAAATTCTTGCCAGAGAGACTTTACTGCCAAGGATGAGTCACTCAGGGTAGAATCTAAGGCTTGTCACCCTTCCTTCCAACTATAAAATGTTATACACTCTTGTTTTATGGTTGTTCTCTAAGTAATAATTATACAAATGCACTTCTAAGCACTATATCAGCCTTAAGAAAAGTCTTATAAATTAGCTAATGGGACTGAGTCAATTGAATAGTGAATCACTACCACTTGCAATATATTGTTGTAGGTATATAAGAGATACATAACAATAATTCAGTCAGTGGTAAAAAAAATCCACCTGCCAATGCAGGAGATGTGGGTTCAATCCCTGGATTGGGAAGATACCCTGGAGGAGGAAATAACAACCACCCCACCCCAGTATTCTTGCTTGGGAAATCCCATGGACAGAGAAGCCTGGTGGGCTGCACGCAATCCATGGGGTCACAAAAAGTCTGACACAGTTTAGCAAATGAGCACAATTCAGTCATTGCAACCATAGCTATCAATTTCTAGGTCAAACATGAAAATCCAAAACCATATTCTTTCTAAATATTAAGATGATAAGCAAATCATCTTTAAAAAATCTATCCCAACCTCTGTGTAAAGGTGCAAGCTTTTTTTCACCTGTGGCATCATACTAGAATAAGTGTAAATTTTAGTATCTCTAAAACATTTCACTTAAAATAAAACCAAGCCTCACTGCAGAGTTATAAATATAAAAGCACCAACTGAATTATGTTTCAGGTTTTTACCTGGTTTTGTTACAATTGGGAGAGAAATGAGTTGGTAAATTGGCAAGAGTCCCATTTAGCAGGTATTTATGGAACAATTACTGGACAAAAAAGGCACCACTAGACAGGACTGACCACATAATTTGTAGGACTCAGTGCAAAAAGAAAGTTTCAGGATGCTTGCTCAAAATTTAGTAATTTCAAGATGGAAACAGCAGAGCATTCAACCAAGCATGGGCCCTTCTAAGAGTGTGGCCCTGAATTACAGAACAAGTCATAAGCTCATGAAGCTGGCCCTGCTGCTGGACGATATGAAGTACTTGGATGAATATAACTTTCCTACTTTCAGGAGAAATGGGCAAGGTCCTGCGGGGTGGTGGTGGGGGGTGAGGGGGGATGTGCTTACCTGAAAGCTAAATCAAATGATGGTTTTTGACTAGGGGAATCAGGAAATGTTTATTTAAAAATTAGAATCAGAACAGGACCCATCCTAAATGATACACTGAGTATATCATGGTGAAAATGGGGAAGTGAAACTATTTTGGACAAGGGCATACAATTGAGTATAAACTTGGGGTAAGAAAAGGACAAGGTGTGCTGGATTGTGTTCTTGTGGAGGAGACAAAAGAGACAGAGTTAAAACTATAGATGTGGATCAAAAACAGAAGTACATGAATGCTAGTACAGTGAGCTTGAATTTCACCTTGTAAGCAAATGGAAGACTTTGAGTAACACGATCACAAGCAGGCTGCAGAGTGAAATGGGAGAGGATGAAGAGAGATAATCAGAGTCCAATGTCTGATTACTAAGTCAGTTATACTAGTTATCAGAGCTTGGATTAGAGAGATAGCAACAGAAGCAGAAAATAGAATGGTCATGAAAAGCATTGCAAGTGAAGTATTGGTATACACATGAGGAGGCAGAGAAGGTTTAAATAACAATGACTTATCAAGCAACTCAGCAAAAAAGAAGAAAAAGCAAGGTTCTTGGACATTCCGGAAATCATTCCTTGAAAAAGTAAATGATAACTCTATTAGTAGACTTGGATGTAGGAAATGTGCTGTGCAATAAGAAGGGATTATTCGGTCATAAACTAAAGAATATTGATTTCTAGAAAAAAGGAAGTTAATGATAAAATTTGAGAGCATGAATAGTTCCATTTGTAAGTAGATAAGACCTAAGAAAATATATTTTTAGATTACTATAGCACGACAATCAAGGATTATGTATGCATGTCATACTGTCTGGTTTGAACACATCCTCAGCAAATTTAGCAACATCTGATTCCACCGTTATAGGATATACGAAAACAATAATAACGCAACCATCTTTTTGTTTGTTTGTTTTGAATTTTTGAACTCCTCATATTCTTCACACTAAAAAATGTATACAGATCATCTACAAATTACCAGGTGTTAGAAGGCAGAGGCACAGTAGAATGGAGCAGAGGAAGGGTGGAGAGATACATGAACAAGAAGAGAGGTCCTCAGGCAACCCACAGTCCTACAGGAAAAACAGATGATATCCATTCTGACTGCAGGTGGAGGCACCCAAAGGAAAGAAGAAATACAATGGCTAGAATGTGGAAGCAACCTAGATGTTCGAGAGATGAATGGATAAAGAAGATGTGGTGGATGTACACATGTATTCAGCCATGAAGAGGAGTGAAACTGAGTTATTTGTAAAGATGTGGATGAGCCTTACTACAGAGTGAAGTAAGTCAGAAAAAGAAAAACATATATGGTATATTAGGGCATACATATGGAATCCAGAAAAATGGTACTGATGAAACATTTGCAGGGTAGGAATAGAGACGTAGATCTACAGAACGGGCTTGTGGGCACAGCAGGGGAACGAGAGGGCAGGACAAACTGAGACAGTAGCATCGACATATATATCGCTACCAGACATAAAAGAGAGAGCTAGTGGGAAATTGCCGCATTAACACAGGGAGCTCAGTGCTTTGTGATGACCTGATGGGGTGGGGGGTGTGATGGTGGGTGGGAGGAAGGTGCAAGAGGGAAGTATGCATGTATATATGTAAACATACATACAAAATGTGTATACATATGGCTGATTTATGTTGCCATACAGCAAAAACTAACACAACATTAAAGCAATTGTCTTTCAACAACAACAACAAAAAAAACAGGTTCGTATTCATTCACTCTCTGTATACAGTCACATGTTATAGAGTTTGGAACAAATCATTTTGTTACAACTCTTCTGAAGAAAAATATAATTAAACCAAATATTCAGCAATAACAAAACATTTTCTGTTTAAATATTTTATATATTTGCCAATTAGAAAAATATAAAGTGGTAACTCAAAATTGAGACTATTGGAATACGACTTAAAAACCTAGTACTTGCAGCTTTGTCTGATTTTTTTCCATTTCATAATCTTAAATATATCTTTTTTTTAAGCTCAAAATCTCTGTTATATACACTTTTATAACACACTTGAACATTGCAAAACTGAGCCACGTGTATTTTAGGACAAATATTGGGGAAGCTATGTTCAATACCAATATCTATCCCATTAAAACAATGGAAGCATCAGGTAAGTAACAACATTTAGACAGCAAGTCAATATGACTATGAAAGGTCTCCAATAATGAGCAAATTCAGACCAATACTAGTTTGAGTATTTGGCCTTCTTATTGACAAAGGTTGCTTTCAATCACACTGTATCTATTACCATATCAATCATCACTCCAAATGAATACAATGTTATCATTGACAAAGACATCACTTAAGCTGAGAAAGTAAAGATTCTAAATAACAAAATAATGAAAGGTCCGTTGTTAACAGCAAGAAAATGAAAAATACACCTTAAGAATTTATTCATAGGAAAGTAAAGAAATTGAGGACCACCACAAGAACAAAAGCTTACTTGCTCACAAGGACCTTGAAATAGAGTACACTTAATATCATACTGTTATTTATTAAACTTAATGCAACAGGGTATTTTCTTTGGTATACAAATTAAGACATGGAATTGAACTGATAAAATGATTTACATGCAGGATTAAAATATTGGCAGCTTTATAGAGTGAAATGTCACTTTTTGTCGTACTTTCAAGTTTTACATTTCCTCCTTTGAATCCCTGTCAGCCTTCATGAACAGTGGAGGGTTTAATCAATGCTTGAGGTAGCAATAGCATAACACTGAGTATTTTTCTTGCTAATAATCAAAATAAAGTTAGTAAACATCATAAAATAGAGTGAAACACACATACATTATCATATTACAAATTAAATGATTCCATACTTTTTAAAAAATGTGCATTTAAAAGAAGCTTGCATTTCCATTAAATGAGCTGTTTTATAGTTACCCATTTAGCCTAAGGCATTTAGTTTCAACAATAGATTCAAAGATCTGGAAATTTAAAATCTGCAGTTATCACAAATGGAGCCATTTTTTTCTTAATTCAATGATGCAAAGCTCTTGTAGAATCAGACTGTGTGCCTATATGTGTGTGTTTCAATGTTCTTCAAAGATTTGGGTTACTTTGCAGTTTTATTCCAGTGTAACTTCAGTTCAGTTGCTCAGTCCTGTCCAACTCTTCGCAACCCCATGGATTGTATAGCACACCAGGCTTCCCTGCCCATCACCAACTCCCAGAGCTTACTCAAACTGATTCCATGCAGGCAGTGATGACATCCAACCACCTCATCCTCTGTTGGCCCCTTCTCCTCCTGCCTTCAATCTTTCCCAGCATCAGGGTCTTTTCTATTGAATCAGTTCTTCACATCAGGTGGCCAAACTATTGAAGTTTCAGCTTCAGCGGTCCTTCCAATGAATATTCAGGACTGATTTCTTTTAGGATTGTTTGGTTGGATCTCCTTGCAGTCCAAGGGACTCTCAAGAGTCTTCTCCAACATACAGTTCAAAAGCATCGATTCTCTGGGGCTCAGCTTTCTTTATAGTCCAACTCTCATATCCATACATGACTACTGGAAAAACAAAACTTTGACTAGATGGACATTTGTTGGCAAAGTAATGTCTCTGCTTTTCAATATGCTGTCTAGGTTGGTCATAGCTTTTCTTCCAAGGAGCAAGCATCTTTTAATTTCATGGCTGCAGTCACCATCTGCAATGATTTCGGATCCCCACGCTCCCCCAAATTTTCCAGTGTAAAGAGACATATCATTAAGATTCCCTTGAATTCAGACAAGTGAAGTAAAAGGTAAAGGGTGGAGTCTCACATAAAGAATGTGAGATTTCTATTTCAGTTAATTTGTCTATAAACCAAAACAATATTCAGGAAACAAAAGAGAGGGAAAGATGGCAAAAAAATGACAAAGGAAATCAAGAGAAAAATTTCAAGCAGATTCACGGGAATGAAGAACCCACATGGAATAGCATGACACATATCACCATTATGGCAGATCATACACATGAGTGTGAGGAATGGCTGGACAATTTCATGGTGGGGGTGGGAAGAACCTGCAAAGTGTGGAAGCATAAAGGTCATACGGAAGGGATGTGAGAGGAAAGAGGCTTATAGCAATCTGCCTTCATCAGGCCAATGATTCCTACTCACCTAGAGATTGCTTCTCAGATCTATACATTGTCTCAGCTTTCAAGTAAAAAGGAAATACTGTTGCTACTTATGAATGTTTTAAATGACCAGGATGTATTTCTCCTTCAAAGGTTTGGAGAAAATAGTTTAACTAGAAAATAAAACATCCTTTGATTTCAAAATAATTCTTGTAGATTAACTTTTCTTTTTTGTTGCTTATAAAGAAAGTCTTAAGTTTAAAATCTTTGTATAATGAGAAAAGAAATAAAAATTAGTAAGCAAGGTTTTTCTTTCCAAATAAAAATTTAATACATGATTTTCACATAACACAAAGCAGGTAAATATTTAAATAAGCAAGGGAATATAGGACAGTTAACCAATGTATGTTATATTTGCAACCTTAGCGATCTATTAAAACATTTTTTCTCTTTTAACTTTTATATTAGAAGCATATCTTTCACAATTAGCACATGTCAACAATTTCATTTTCCTTATTGGCATATATACCTCACCATGCATCTTATGTCCTCCTCACATATCTAGGCCATTGCCTCCTTGAACTGAATTACACAAGGTAGACTGACTTTTGACATTAGTCCTAAAATGGCATTGCTATTTACACCTTCATTTTTGAACGAAGGTGTATTCTCTTCTCATAGTTACACTTTCATTTTCAAATTCTGAACATTTTACCCTCAATTGTAACCATATTTGCCAATGTATGTCTTTTCATAGACTATTTTGTATAGAGAATTAACATATTACTCCTCTAACCATTGGAACTAGCATCAAACACTAGTCTGGGCCCTTTATTAAATCGCAGTTTGAATCTTGAAAACTTTGATGCCAATGAAAACTTTTGTTATTTCATGAAGCATATTGCCACAGCATTTATGAAAGTTTTAAAAAATCAGAACACCATATTTAATAACTCCTTTTAGAAGGACTAATTCATTTAACTAAAAAAAAATAGGAAAAATTGGAAAATAAAAGCCTGCAGTGAGGCACATTTTGAAATCCTAATGAGAAGCTGGGATGATCAAATTACCCTACCAGCGTGAAATGGGTATTACACAGACAGATTCATATCTGATAATAAAATAGAAATAGAAACCAGAAGACACTGAAAGAAGTTTCTAACCAGTGTGAAGGAAGAGACTGCATGTAGAGCCATTTTATTCCCCCCAATGTAAAATAAAGAATTCATGAGAAAGATATTGTTTTAAAAAAGACATGTTGCTTAAATGTAGGGGAAAAAATTAAAATGAGCTAAAAGATTAAAAAAAAAAAAAAAAAAAAAAAAGACCTAGACAGGAAAAAAGGCATTCTTTGTAAAGGATTTAGAAAAAAATGTTAAGAGGGGCACCTTATAAAATTCTGATCTTCCCAAGCAATAGGCAGCCAAAAGGGTGAGAGACGAAGAAAACTGAAAGCATTTCTATAGCTCTTACACCTGGATTTCATAAATACCACCTCATCATTAAAGTAAAAAATGCTAATAAAAGTAGAAATAAAGCAATTACGACACAGTAATGATCCAAGGATGGTTTCAGAGAACCAAAAGTTTCTGTTTTCAAATTTATTTCCTCATGGATATCAGAGCTGAAATATTTCAGAAGATCACTGGTTCTAGCCAAAGGCCTCTAGCTAATAGAGTTTTTGTGTCTTTATTTCATAGAAGAAATATGCAAGGACTGCTGCTGCTGCTACTAAGTCGCTTCAGTTGTGTCCGACTCTGTGTGACCCCAGAGATGGCAGCCTACCAGGCTCTTCTGTCCCTGGGATTCTCCAGGCAAGAACACTGGAGTGGGTTGCCATTTCCCTCTCCAAGGCATGAGAGTGAAAAGTGAAAGTGAAGTCGCTCAGTCGTGTCCAACTTCATGATCCCATAGACTGCAGCCCACCAGGCTCCTCCATCCATGGGATTTTCCAAGCAAGAGTACTGGAGTGGGGTGCCACTGCCTTCTCCGATGCAAGGACTAGGGAATTAAAATAAAATAGTTAAAGCAACAAAAAATAGCTGTTATTTATAGCTAATGTTAATATCCTTAAGACAATAATAGCTAATGCATATACTAATAAATACATGCCATTCAGCTGGCATATTCAAGGGAAAATTACCATATAATTGCTTTATTCAGTTTTTGCCTATCCCAATATCTCTTATTTACAAATTTTTGTCAAGATGCTGTGCATCTCTGCTCTTTGGGAATTAAGTTAAACCAGTTTGTGGTGGGTAATATGGCAATTGTAGTTTAATGAGGCCTAATTGTCATTTGAATAATTTTTTCTAGTTTATTTGAGTTCGTATTATTCCATTTTCATCTGAAGAATTTTTGGTACCTCATGAGGATAGAAATGTGCCTATCTCTATGTTCATCTGCCCACTTCAGAAGTGTTTATAGAAGTACTCTACAAGGCAGTTTACATGTGTTATTTGTAAACATCACAAGGATCTTGCAAATAAATGATTACACCCACTTCACATTTGAGGAAATTTAAGCTTATTGATGCAAATGACTTACTTTTGGTCACAAACCCAGTGAGTGGGCCCTGGCTCATATAACTTTGGAGCCCATATTATCTTTACCAGACTATTCAACGTCAAATCATGAGTATCAGTCCTCTTCTGATGATGATTACAGATCTGATGATGCAAGCGTATAGAAATACAAGTCTGAGCCTAATGCCTATGAAACAGGAACATAAAAAGAAAATAATAGAGGACTGATTAGAAGTCTATAGATTACTGTACACCATTATAGATGCTTTAAAAATGAAGAGAAAGAAACTGGAAATGACCAAAATATTTTTTTAAGTGAGTTACACAGAGTTACTGACATGGCAAAATATTACATTGTTATATATATACACACATTATATATATGTATTAAATATTACATATGTATGTATATGTAATTACATATTTAGATGTATGCATTATACATCTAATTAATATTTAGATGTATGGAATATACATTTAACATGTATTATATATATATATTTATCCATTTCTTAAAATCTTTACATTTTTTCATTTTCAAGATATGATTTTTGTTTTATGTATTGTGGCTGAGAAAAAAAATGCCCATGTAGAATATGACTAATACATTGTAAGAAAAAGAACTTAAAGATCCTACTTTACAAATCTTATACAAGTTACTATACTGTATTCCTAAAAGATGATAGCTCCCCAATCTCTTAACATCTGATAATTTTCCATTATATATATAATATAAAACTAAGATATATAATATTAAAAAATATAATACAAAATGTATATGTACTATATTACATATATAATATAAAACATAATATGTAAAGATAAAACTTTACATATATATAATATAAAACTAAATTTTACATATAATATAAAACTAACCAGTCCATCCTAAAGGAGATCAGTCCTGAGTGTTCATTGGAAAGACTGATGTTGAAGCTGAAACTCCAATACTTCGGCCCTCAGACGTGAAGAGCTGATTCATTTGAAAAGACCCTGATGCTGGGAAAGATTGAAGGTGGGAGAAGGGGACTACAGAGGATGAGATGGTTGGATGGCATCACTGACTCAATGGACATGAGTTTGGGTAAACTCCAGGAGTTGGTGATGGACAGGGAGGTCTGGTGTGCTGCAGTCCATGGGGTCGCAAAGAGTCGAACACGACAGAGTGACTGAACTGAACTAGAGATAAGACTATATATATATATATATACACATACACATATATATATACACACACATATATATATAATATAAAATCGTGTATACAATAAGGAGAGCACATTAAGGAGAAGGTTTCCTTTCCCTGTATGATATTACATCATGGACTACTTTGTGGGGCAATGATTATTTGTCTCCGTATGTTTGATGCAGCTCAGCAAAGGGGATTTGTTCAGGTCACCAGTTTAAGTTCTACCACATTGTATTCTACCAAATTGACAGATAAAAAATTACTTTCTGAACTTTTAGAATTGGGCCAAGCAAGGTATCAGTATGAAACCAAGCAGAGAGAAACCATTTCTGGGGAATGGAGCAAGGAAAGCTGAAAGAATGAGAACCATTCTTTGCTAATTTCAGGGTGAATGCCTGAAGTTAAAGTAGTCTCAAGCAGCCTCATTTTCCGTGAGAGAAATAGCACACAACTCAGGGGAAAATCCCACCCAGGAAGTCAAGTCATCCACACAGTTCAGATTGTTTCTTTGATGGTTTGCTTTCATGTTTACTCACATGCTTACATTCTGAGCTCAAGAGGAAAAAGACTCATTGGCTTTCTTATTAATTAGTTCAGAATTATACTGAGACCCTGTGATGTATACTAGGCACCATGCAAGCTATTAGGGATATCTACATATATCACCTAGTAATTTCATGGAGAGTATAGGAATATTAAGAAGGATAAGAATTCCAAACTTGGGGAAACCTTTATATAACGATGAATTGCTTCTTTAATTATAGATACACTTCGTTTTTTAAAATTGCTTTTAAAAATTACATGTAAATATCATGTTTAGAATAAGGTTTATAGTTAATTTGCTTTTTTTCTAAATATCAGTTCTCAAAACTCAGTTTTTAAACTCTAATTCCCACATTCTCAAATCATTTGCTTAGATTTTAGAAATGTGATTTCTATTAAAGACAACAGGAATAGTGTTTCTTCAAACTCCAACCAGTACTTTGAAAAATTACCTCTATTTAAGTATTACAAGCCTTTCCAGCTGTTGATACTAATGTTTACCAAAAGTTGAATTTGAAAAATGTCCACAGATGTAAACAATTTTATCAGAATTTTCATGATTTTTCTTTGTGCATAAACTACCATGTTGAATCATTTGAAAAGTGTTTCCAAGAAAATTAAATTTTTTCATAGCTTAAAAATTGTTCTTTGCAACACTTTATAATTTTCCTTTAAATAGGAAAAACATATATGTTTTTATGTATATAAAAACAGCAGCAAATATTAATTTTATAAAATTTAAATATGAAAATATATCAGATATATTTTTAAAATTTATTGCATTTGAAAAACTTTTCCTGAAATTCCATGGAATTCTACATATGATAAAAAAAGACACAAGTTATGCAATATTCATGTGACATAGTAGAATCTACTTTGAAGGCAAATTCTGAGTAATGAGTACCTTTCCCACTTAGAGAGTGAGAGAATGAAAGTCGCTCAGTCAAGTCCAACTGTTTGCAACCTAGAATTTTCCAGGCCAGAATACTGGAACGGATAGCCTTTCCCTTCTCCAGGGGATCTTCCCAACCCAGGGATTGAACCCAGGTCTCCCGCATTGCAGGCAGATTCTTAACCTGCTGAACCACAAGGGAAGCCCAAGAATACTGGAGTAGGTAGCCTATCCCTTCTGCAGCAGATCTTCCCAACCCAGGAATCAAACTGGGGTTTCCTGCATTGCAGGTGGATTCTTTACAAACTGAGCTATCAGGGAAGACTTTTTCCAGCTTAAGCCTAAGCTTTTTCATAAATGGCAATTAAGATAACATGTTAACATCAAATAATTTTATATGATTATGAAGAAGGACAAATGTTTTATTTGTGCAATTTAAATAATTAATGGTATGCTACTAATCCAAGGTGTCTGTTTTGTTCATTTCCATTTCCTCCTCAAGGCTAACAAAGCAGCACTTTCTAAACAAACAATGGATCTAGTTGTATAATTTATTGACAGTAATTTAATAATAACAATTTTGACAGTGTGTATTTGTTTAGTACATTACCATTTGCAAAGCATTTTGTTTTATTCTCAGTTTGTCATTCAGTTCTTTTAAGAACAGCAAATTGCATATGGCTGCAGTCAGGTAATGCGCTGTGACAGATTGATGGAAACAGTGATGCCAAGAATGACACATCCTGGAAGCCACCCTTCCAGGTTCAGCCACCACCTCCCTGCCTTACTCAACCCTCTATCTGCTCCCATGACTTCTACTACTTCCACTACAGTAACCCGTGTGTGTGTGTGCTAAGTCGCTTCAGTCTTGTCTGACTCTTTGTGACCCCGTGGACTGTAGCCTGCCAGGCACTTCTGTCTCTGGGATTCAGTAGGCAAGAATATCGGACTGGGTTACCATGACCTCCTCCAAAGGATCTTCCAGATCCAGTGATGGAACCTGTGTCTCTTACCTCCTCTGCACTGGTAGGTGGATTCTTTGCCACTAGGGTCAACTGGGAATTTCATAGTAATGCATAATCATACATGCTTGGTTAGGTATCTGTCTTCCCAATTACACACTGTTTCCTGAGTCTAGGCCCTTTATTTTTTTCCTGAGTATCCTGTGTGTCCCAAGCACAAAGTAGGTTTAAAATCTTAATGGAAAATCAATGAGTCCTTAATTTTCAGGCCAGGGAACAAAAGCTAAAGGGGAAACAACTCATGTTTCTAGTATCAGGTTAGTCCTTTAGCTCTAGATGAACTTGAGCTCTGCTTTGCAGTATAAAATTAATTTTATGTAGGAACTGACTTGTTAGGAATTCAATGAATTCAACTAATGTAATAATAATAATAGTAATAAAACAGAAATGGATGAATGTATTGTTGTTGTTCAGTAGCTAAGTCTTATCTGACTCTTTGCAAGGTAGACCACCAGACTCCTCTGTCCATGTAATTTCTCAGGCAAGAAAACTGAAGTAAGTAGCCATTTCCTTCTCCAGGGGAACTTCCTGACCCAGGGGGTCAAACCTATGTTTCCTGCATTGGCAGGCAGATTCTTTACCACTAAGCCACCTGGGAAGCCATACATTCTATCAAATAATTATGATATTTACTGATACCCAATAATTACAGTCTTCAACTTTATACTTACCTAAATCATCAACCCAGGTCATTGTATGATGTGGCATGGTGTAAGGTTTGAGATCAAATTCTTTGGGGTCACAATTTAGTTCTGACATTAATTGCTGGATCTTGGACAGATTTCTTAAACTTCTATGTGTCCCAGTTTTCTTGTCTGTGAAATATGAAAAATAATATTTTCTTCTTCTTCAGATTATTTTTAGGGATTCCTTGATCCCTCCAAAATCACTGCAGATGGTGAGTGCAGCCATGCAATTAAAAGATGGTTTCTCCTTGGAAGAAAAGTTATGACCAACCCAGACAGCATATTAAAAAGCAACAAAGGTCAACAAAGGTCCATCTAGTCGAAGCTATGGTTTTTCCAGTGGTTATGTATGGATGTGAGAGCTGCACTGTAAAGAAAGCTGAGCTCCAGAGAATTGATGCTTTTGAACTGTATGTTGGAGAAGACTCTTGAGAGTCCCTTGGACTGAAAGGAGATCCAACCAGTCCATCCAAAAGGAAATCAGTCCTGAATATTCATTGGAAGGACTGATGCTGAAGCTGAAACTCCAATACTTTGGCTACCTGCTGCAAAGAACTGATTCATTTGAAAAGACCCTGATGCTGGCAAAGATTGAAGGCAGGAGGGGAAGGGGACAAAAGAGGATGAGATGGTTGGATGGCATCACTGACTCAATGGACATGAGTCTGAGTAAAAACTCAGAGTTGGTGATGGACAAGGAGGCCTGGCATGCTACAGTCCATGGGATTACAAAGAGTCGGACAGGACTGAGCAACTGAACTGAACTGAGTTAGTAACAGAAAACAGTATGCAAACTAGAACTTGACAAAAGTAATTTTCAATAAATGTTATCTATTATTATGACTATTTTATATTTATTTTTATCAGTGTCTGAACAGTTTAGAAGGCCTTAAACTTGAACTGCATCTGACTTTTCCAATTAGCTGTAACTAAATACCCTTTGAAAGGTAGCCAGCTCTAATACTGACCTTAGAGAATTTCAATTCAGTTGTTCTTTGTGGCAGGATTTTCTATTCAGAATATTTTTTCTTGTAAAACTGAAGTACAGATTCCTTTCAATAAAAATTTCAGCAAGTTGTGTTTCTATTAATGAGGTAGAGGTGAAGGTGGAGAACTATGCCTGGTCATAGGTGAATTGTTTATACCCATGTTTCAAACTTACATTAGCTAAGTTCCACTTAGCTTAATTTGAACTATGTCTCTTTTAAAGCACATATTGCTGCTTTAGAATAATACTCAGCTTTCCTCCTTGCCTTGAAATTATCATCTTAACTGAAAAGCAGGTAATGAATAAGGTCACCCTGAATCTACATGAAAACTGTACTTTAAAATAGGGGAAAAAAGTCTGCATTTCCAAAGTTGTTACTGATAGCTAACTTTATAGCCATAATTCTATTTTCTTGTATCTTTTATTTAAATTTAGTCAAGTTCTTCTCATTATAAATGATATCAATAAATGTAAATTCTTTCATCCTTTTTGCTTTTATAATTTTGAAACAGTGTACAACATTATTTAACTCAATTTTGTCTTTAAATTGCATGAGTAGTAAATAGTTCAAGGTTAGCAAAAGTTTCCTGGACTAAACATTATATCTTTGCCATATGTCTGTGTTGTATTTTGGAGGACATTAGGGAGGCCTTGTACAATGTAAATATCCCAAATAAAAGCTTTAAAGGAGAACCATTCATCTAGATATTTTGATCTATATCTACATTGCATAAACTAACTGCATTGTCTAAAATATCTGCTTGACTATATGGTTTTCTCACTTATCTAATTATATGACTTTACATAAGCCATCTTAAATGGTGTTGGTCACCTGAGGATATAAAAGGAATTTATTTTAGAGAGAGTAAATAAGAGTACAAGTCTGATATTTCATCTGATGGAGTTTGTCGTAATCATTAAGACAATGAATTAAGTGCACAGGATCCTTTAATGATGAAGAGAATAGAGTGAGTCATTGCCTTTTTTAGTATGATGAATATTTATTCAGAACTGTCAGGAATACTTACTACATACTATGTCATGTTCATTAAACATGTTATACAGCAGTCTGTCAGGGAGAGAATCAAAAGATATGCTAGAGAAAAATATGCTTCACAAGCAAAAGAGGTCATTATTAATTCAAAAGCAGAATACACCATTGAAAACAATATTTTTCTTTCCTGTTCCTCTCCCAGCCCCCAATATTCAAAATTCAATAAGATGGCATCAAATACAAAGTGTCACACTAATAAAATCCTAGATGTTCCCTTGATATATGTCAGAAAATTGGAACAGTGTGGTTACATGCAAATAATCGAAGCCTTTAGTACACATTATTATCAAAAAGAAAAAATATACATACAACTTCTATGGCCAGAAAGTAACTAGTAACTAGCCATAATTCACTACTTCATAAATTATATTATCATCAGAAAATGTGTATAGTAGTGGAAGAAGAAAAAGGAGGAGAAATGGGAAGGCAAGGAGAAAAGAAAGCATGTACTGTTAAGATCACTAAAGCAGAACATAGACTGACCTTTCATCACCATCTTTTGGAGAATAAATAATGTGAGGTAGCTTCTTTAAAAATTTAAATGAAAAGTAGAAAGCAACTCACTGTCATATGAATTTACATTTTCAAAGCAGTTCTGTTAATCTTGAACGTTTATATCCTGAGCATGATATATTTATAAGTTGCTTGTTTAACCAAGTATGATCTGTATATATTGAAAAGTGATTTCCTTTAGTTTTATCTTTAACTACAGAAAGGAGATCAACCCTGGGATTTCTTTGGAAGGACTGATGCTAAAGCTGAAGCTCCAGTACTTTGGCCACCTCATGAAAAGAGTTGACTCATTGGAAAAGACTCTGATGCTGGGAGGGATTGGGGGCAGGAGGAGAAGGGGACGACCGAGGATGAGATGGCTGGATGGCATCACGGACTCGATGGACGTGAGTCTGAGTGAACTCCGGGAGTTGGTGATGGACAGGGAGGCCTGGTGTGCTGCAATTCATGGGGTCACAAAGAGTCGGACACGACTGAGCGACTGAACTGAACTGAACTGAAAGAAAATTATGAATTGTCAGTGGGACATTAAAAAGCAATCAACGGGACTTCTCTGGTGGTCCAGTGGTTAAGACTCCTGACTTCCGGTGCAGGCGGCAAGAGTTCAATCCCTAATCAGGGAGAAAAGATCCTGCATCCTGCATCCTACATGCCATATGATGTGGAACCTAGCTAGGGTTTGAGTTATTTGAGTTTTATTTGCTTGCTTGTTTTGATGTCAGAATGAAATTCCTTGGGGAGGAAAAAGGATATAATCCCTGGGGAGCATAGTTAACAATTCTAGGGACTTTTAGGGTTAAGAGTGTTACATCTGTGAAGAGCTATCTAAGGGAGTTATTACAAAGGATTATTAATAACAACTCCACTGCTTCCTCCTCAAGGGTTAACCAGTATTTGCTGATTATTTTCTCTTTTCTGTCAAGAATTACTAAGTGGGGAAATTTAGAAGATCTGGATTTATTTAGGGCACCCACTAGTCATAAGAGCATAGACAATTTTTACTAAAGCTCACTTTTCATAATTTGAAACTTGGGAACAATAATATTTTTCCTACTCTTGAAAATCAACTTCTTAGAGGTTATAGTTATGTAATACATGTGATTAAAAACAAACAAACAAACAATCAAACAAAAAACCACTGGTAAATGATCTACCTGCCAATGCAAGAGATGTAAGAGACCAGGGTTTGATCCCTGGATTGGAAAGATCCCATAAGTATCTTCAAATAAGATAAAATTCTTGTTTGAATAAATGTGGGATGTAGCTGCTTCCTAGGATGGAAATAAAAATTACTGGAATAAAAACTATTTAAGAAACTGATTTGAAAATGGCAACCCACGCCAGTATTCTTGCCTGGAAAATTCCATGGACAGAGAAGGCTGGCTATAGTCCATTGAGTCACAAAGAGTTGGACATATCTGAGCAGTTGAGCACATGTATAGATTTAATATGTGTCAAAAATCTGCTAGAAAAATGTGCTTCATAAGTTAAAGATATCATCATTAATTCAAAACAAGATAGTCCATTGGAAACATTGTGTTAATATATTTTTCTGTTTCTAAACCACTACCCTAATTTTTTTTTTTTTCTTACTTCCCCTGGTATCATTCTCCCCACCTTTCTTTATACAAAGGAAAAATTCTTGTTTGAATGAATGTGTGATGTAGCTGCTTCCTAGGATGGAAATAAAAATTACTGGAATAAAAGCTATTTTGGAAACTGATTTTCAAATCACAAATAATTACCATATTTTTACAGATGTAAGAGTTGGACCATAAAGAAGGCTGAGGACCAAAGAATTAATGCTTTAGAATTACGGTGGTGGGGAAGACTCTTGAGAGTCCCTTGGGCAGCAAGGAGATCAAACCAGTCAATCCTAAAGGACCCTGAATATTCAGCTGAATATTTTAGCTGAAGTGCCAGTATTTTGGCCACCTGATGTGAAGAGCCAAGTCTTTGGAAGAAACTCTGATGCTAGGCAAGAATGAGGGCAGAAGGAAAAGGGGCGGCAGAAGATGAGATGGTTAGATAGCGTCGTCAGCTCAAGGGACATGAATCTGAGCACACTCCGGGAAATGGTAGAGGATAGAGGAGCTGGGCGTGCTGCAGCCCTCTGTTTCTTGACTGGAGTGTGTCTAAAATGAGTCCTATTTTACAGGTTTATCAATTTGCTATTTCTTTGACCATTGTTATTATTTTTCCAGTTATACATTTAGGAATTCTTGACATCACCTTGACTTTCATTCAGTTCCTCACTCCCTGTTACACCTTTTTAAGATTTGCTTGCTCCGCCTGTCCTCATGCCACCAGCTAATCTAGGTCTTTATTACTTCATCACTGGATCACTAAGATAGCCTCATATCTGGTTTCTCTGGTAAATAGCTCTCTCCTCCAATCTATCTTTTATGCTTTTGACAGACTAATTTGGTAAGGGGCCAATTTCATCATTTTACTTCTTTTGTCAAAAATTAAAAAGGGCTTCCTCTTATCTACCACATTGAATCCAGATTCTTCTGCTTGCCTTTCGCTGTGCTTTATTATCTCTTTCTCCCCCTTGCAAATTTATTTTATTGTTCTGTGCCAGAAAAACCTGTCAAAAATATCTCTTAGTTGTCCTTTCCAAATGCAGTGATTAGACTCTAAATTTGTCGTGCATCATTACTCCTAAGCTGCATCAAATAGGAGGGATTTCTTTGCTTCTTTTATTTCCAAATTCCAGTCATTGTTAAAGTCCAATCATTTCACACATTTACTAGAAATCATTATTTTATTTTGATCTCATATTCCTTTATTTGAAGCACTTATTTTCAGTTTCAGTATTTTATACATGAATAATTAATTTTCATTTCTAAAACTACCCTCTTAGCCAAACACTACACTTATTGTACAGTGAGTAGAATCTTAATCAACCTTCACAACAATCCTAGGAGGTAGAGATTCATAATGCCTATAGATTAACACCTCAAGTTTCCAGAAACAATGAATGACCCTGAAGATCCACTATTCTCCCTACAAAGAAATATTTTATTATGCTTAATTTAAGGTTGTCAAATTTAACAAATAAAAATATGGTAATAAAATACTTAAATTTGAATTTTAATTAAAAAATAAAATATTTTTGTATAAGCATGTTCCATGCAATATTTAAGACATATTCATACAAAAATATTATTTATGGTTTACCTGAAATTCAATCAACTGATTTCCTGCATTTTATTTGAAAACTTTGGCCTAAATCTGACATGGATCTCAAAACTTTTCATACCAAATAGTATATTTTTCATATGTTTTAAGAAAATGGACAATAACAAGGCTCCTCTTCCCCTGGGATCAGCTTATACTTTTAGTGAAAGTAGAACTAGATGTTGGCTCTCTGATCTTCCTCCTGGATTGCTCCAATACATGGCTATTAGACACAAAATATAAAAGAAAAAATAATTAAATTAAAAGCAAAATCTTTGGGACCAAAAGAGAAATAAAATGCTAAGCAGTCAGTGGGGCTTAAGCCACACACTCCTAGATTCTTGGTCAAGAAGCAGGATTAGAAGGAAAAGAGACAGACTCATGAAGGAAAAGCAGAAAAAAGATGCTGAGCATAAGACGGAGTCAGGAGTTAAGGGCAGTAACTGAAACTAGGTTTTGAGGTAGGTTTCTTCACTTACGAAAAGTGGCTGGACAGCAGCCATTGCCAAGCAATCCTGAGGTTATGCTCATGTCGTATTGATGCTTAAGAAAGTGAGATACATTTCTTACTTCAGTTTTTTCATTCAAAACCTTAGGGAAATAATAGATAGCCAACAGATTTATTCTGAGGATCTAATGATGAACACTCTTTAAAGCAATAAGTCAATAAATTAGAACATTTCTAGACAGCACCTATAATCAGCCTATAAATGTGATTACAACTTTATAAACACGGTCTCCTTATTACATTGAGGTGGTAAAACTAGGTCATTTACTCTTGTCTTTAGAAGTGGAACCTGAAGATCAGATTAATTAAGTGTTTTATTCCAACCTATACTAAGGAATAACAGGGGTGGCTCAGAGGTTAAAGCATCTGGCGGCAATGTGGGAGACCTGGGTTCGATCCCTGGGTCAGGAAGATCCCTTGGAGAAGGAAATGGCAACCGACTCCAATATTCTTGCCTGGAGAATCCCATGGACGGAGGAGCCTGGTGGGCTACAGTCCACGGGATCACAAAGAGTCAGACGCAACTGAGCAACTTCACTTTCACTTTCTTTCATACTAAGGAAGGGGGCTTCCTTGATGGCTCAGTAGGTAAAGAATCTGCCTGCAATGCAGGAGACACATGTTTGATCCCTGGATCAGGACAATCCCCTGGAGGAGGAAATGACAATCCCTTCCAATATTCTTGCCAGGGAAATCCCATGGACAGAGGAGTCTGGTAGGCTACAGTTCATGGGTGTTGCAAGAGTCGGATATGACTTAGTGACTAAACCACCACCACATACTAAGGAAATGTTTGGGCCAGGATTTGAACCCAAGTCTGACCAATAACCACTGTACCATGTGTGCTGTTATCAGTGGTGTAATTTATTAAGTGGGAAACAAAGCGCAGAAAGAAGTGATTAAGTTCAGATAGTCAGTAGATGGTTGGAAGGAGTGAAAAATAAGCAACTTCACAGAAAACAACCATTTGAATTTTCAGACTCTAAGCGTGATTTGTCACCAAAGATATATTTAATTATATTGTGGATAAGTTCATATATATTGGTTTGTAAATTGACCCTATAAACATGGAGGACAGGGAGGCTAAAAAGAGGCAGATCACTGCAGACTGGTAAGCAAGGGAACATACGAGGCTTGTCTTGGGCAGTCACAAGGTGAGCAGGTCTCTACACCTGTCTTCCAGAATCTTAAAAGGTTATCTTCAGACTTTAACTAGGTTCAGTCACATCTACAGTCCAGATGGTCTCAACACACATTTCTCTCTCAAAGCTGTGTCCTTGAAATAGTTACTATTGTGGGAATGGTGAGCAGAAGGTAACTTCCAAAGACAGAGGAGGAGGTGAGGGGCCACTAGTTGCCCAGGTCTAGCTCTTGGTCATGTCCTCTCAATGATCTCCTCCAACAGTGCCCTCTACTCTCTCATCAATTACTTTATCCAGGGGAATGTTAGCCTTAAAGTAGATGTTAAACAGATGTGGCTTGGTCAATCTTGGGGCTTCCCAGGTGGCCCTAGTGGTAAAGAACTTGCCTGCCAATGCAGCAGACATGAGACTCGGGTTCCTTAGATGGGTTGGGAAGATTCCTTGGAGGAGGGCATGGCAGCCCCTTCCAGTGTTCTTGCCTGGAGTATCTCATGGACAGAGAAGCCTGGCAGGCTACAATCCATGGGGTCGCAAAGAGTCAGACACGACTGAAGTGATTTATCATGTACCCACACACAGTCAATGTATTGATAGTGAGAATATCATCTTCCAAGGATCATTCCTATCTAGCTGAATAAAACAAATATATATACATAAGGAAGTAAGGAGTCTTGATGAAGGTGAAAGAAGAGAGTGAAAAAGCTGGCTTAAAACTCAAAACTCAAAAAACGAAGACCATGGCATCGGTCACATCACTTCATGGCAAATAGGTGGGGAAACAAAGGAAACAGTGACAGACTATTTTCTTGAGCTCCAAAATCACTGCAGACAGTGACTGCAGCCATGAAATTAAAAGACACTTGCTCCTTGGAAGAAAATCTATGATAATCTAGACAGTGTATTAAAAAGCAGAGACATTGCTTTGCCAACAAAGATCTGTATAGTCAAATCTATGGTCTTTCTAGTCACATATGGACATGAGAGCTGGACAATAAAACAGGCTGGGCACTGAAGAATTGATGCCTTCAAACTGTGGTGCTGGAGAGGACTCTTGAGAATCCCTTGGACTGCAAGGAGATCAAACCAGTCAATACTAAAGGAAATCAACCCTGAATATTCAGTGGAAGGACTGATGAAGCTCCAATACTTTGGTCACCTGATGTGAAGAGCTGACTCATTGGAAAAGACCCTGAAGCTGGAAAAGATTGAAGGCAGGAGGAGAAGGGGATGACAGAGGACAAGATGGGTGTATGGCATCACTGACTCAATGGATATGAGTTTGAGCAAACTCCAGGAGACTGTGAAAGCCTGGGAAGCCTGGCGTGCTGCAGTCTAGGGGTCACAAAGAGCCAGACATAACTGAGCAACTGAACAACAACAGGGCCCCCTTGATTAGAGTTTAGGCATTTGCTTTCCAAGCTGTCATATCTGTGGAACTCACCTGGTACCTATGGTTCTGAGGAAAAATGGATTAGTGAGGGTGCTTTAATGACTACAGCAAATAGCCCAGAGCCAACAACCTAAGTATACTAACATGATAAACAGTTATATTTCACCTGCTTCACTTTCTCTTCCAAAGTAGATGAGAGAATGGAAGGACAGAGGAAACATGGGCAGGAAAGAAGGCAGCTTACTCCACATAGTCAGTCATTCATGGACCAAGGCTCTCCATCTGGTACCAACACACTCCCCTACAATCTCAGAACTTTTTACTGGATTCTCCATCTGATTACCCAGTGAGTAAAGATCCAGCATGGAAAATAGTGCAAGAGCTTATGGAGGCCAAGTCAGAAGTGATAGTAGGTTACTTCTACCCATATTCCATTTTTTAGAATGATAGTGTGACAGGCTCACTGTAGGAAAGGCTGGCCATTGCTGTCAATCTGTGAGCCTGGGAGGGAAGTAAAATGCATTTGATGAAATAAGGGCACTGTTCCACCCTAAACCTATAAAATATGAAGTGGAGCCTAGTTGCAAGACAGTCAAAACCAACAATTATCATAATTTGGCATAGGAAGAGATTACCATTGGCAGTCTCAGACTGTGCTTTCAATTCTTATTTATTTTATCACCAGTGGTGGCTTCTTTTCCCTTCAAGGATATCAAGGAATCTTATGCTTTATTTCTGGAGGTTTCACTGAAGCCTCTTCTTGTAGCCTTAATGCATTTAGAGGTATAAGTGATGGATATGCTCTTCAAATGTAATAAATTCATGACCTGATTATTTATGATGGTAACTTCTACTTGTGTAATGTTTTATAACAAACTCTCTCATACATTATATCACTATATCTTTCAATATATGCTATTATTTCTAATTTCATAGACATTCAATCAAACACAAGTAATAGGCTTGCCCATCATAGCCCAGTTTGTAAATCAAAGAGAAAATCAAATACAAGATTCTTTGTTTTTTAAATCCAAAGTAAGCATCATTTGCACTTTGAAAACACAATTAGAATAAAATGGCTATTAAAACTCCAGATTATCTTTTTGCACCCTTTGCAATTATAATATAGATATATTAATCTATTTATTACCACTGTGTGTTTACTCTTGTTCACATATTCAGTTCAGTTCATTTCAGTTCAGTGGCTCAGTCATGTCCGACTCTTTGTGACCCCATGAACTGCACCACACCAGGCTTCCCTGTCCATCATCAACTCTTGGAGTTTACTCAAACTCGTGTCCATTGAGTCAGTGATGCCATCCAGCCATCTCATCCTCTGTAGTCCCCTTTTCCTCCTGCCCTCAATCTTCCCCAGCATCAGGGTCTTTTCAAATGAGTCAGCTCTTCACATCAGGTGGCCAAAGTATTGGAGTTTCAGCTTCAACATCAGTCTTTCCAAAGAATACCCAGGACTGATTTCCTTCAGCATAGACTGGTTGGATCTCCTTGCAGTCCAAGGGATTCTCAAGAGTCTTCCCCTACACCACACTTCAAAAGCATCAATTCTTTGGCACTTAGCTTTCTTTTTAGTCCAACTATCACATCCATATATGACCAATGGAAAAACCATAGCCTTGACTAGATGGACCTTTGTTGGCAAAGTAATGTCTCTGCTTTTAAATATGCTGTAGGTTGGCCATAACTTTCCTTCTAACGAGTAAGCATCTTTTAATTTCATGGCCACAGTTACCATCTGCTGTGATTGTGGAGCTCAAAAAATAAAGTCAGCCACTGTTTCCACCATTTCCCCATCTATTTGCCATGAACTGATGGGGCCAGATGCCATGATCTTGGTTTTCTGAATGTTGAGCTTTAAGCCAACTTTTTCACTCTCCTCTTTCAACTTCATCAAGAAGCTTTTTAGTTATTCTTCACTTTCTGCCATAAGGGCGGTGTCATCTGCATATCTGAGGTTATTGACATTTCTCCCAGCAATCTTGATTCCAGCTTGTGCTTCTTCCAGCCCAGCATTTCTCATGATATATTCTGCATATAAGTAAAATAATCAGGATGACAATATACAGACTTGACGTACTCCTTTCCTGATTTGGAACCAGTCCATTGTTCCATGTCCAGTTCTAACTATTGTTTCCTGACTTGCATACAGGTTTCTCAAGAGGCAGGTCAGGTGGTATGATATTCCCATTTCCTTCAGAATTTTCCACAGTTTATTGTAATCCATACAGTCCAAGGCTTAGGCATAGTAAATAAAACATAAATAGATTGTGGGTTTTTTTTTTTTTTTTTTTCTGGAAATCTCTTGCTTTTTTGATGATCCAGTGGATGTTGGCAATTTGATCTCTGGTTCCTCTGCCTTTTCTAAAACCAGCTTGAACATCGGGAAGTTCATGGTTCACATATTGCTGAAGCCTGGCTTGGAGAATTTTGAGCATTACTTTACTAGCATGTGAGATGAGTGCAGTTTTGAGGCAGTTTGAGCATTTTTTGTCATTGCCTTTCTTTGTGATTGAAATGAAAACTGACCTTTTCCAGTCCTGTGGCCACTGCTGAGTAGCAGGCAAATTTGGCCTTGGAGTACAGAATGAAGCAGGGCAAAGGCTAGCAGATTTTGCCAAGGGAACACACTGGTCATAGCAAATACCCTCTTCCAACAACACAAGAGAAAACTCTACACATGGACATCACCAGATGGCCAACACTGAAACCAGATTGATTATATTCTTTGCAGCCAAAGATGGAGAAGCTCTATAGAGTCAGCAAAAACAAGACCGGGAGCTGACTGTGGCTCAGATCATGAATTCCTTATTGCCAAATTCAGACTTAAATTGAAGAAAATGGGGAAACCACTAGATGATTTAGGTGTGGCCTAAATAAAATCCTTTATGATTATACAGTGGAAGTGAAAAATAGATTTAAAGGACTAGATCTGATAGAGTGCCTGATGAACTATGGACAGAGGTTCATGACATTGTACAGGAGGCAGGGACCAAGACCATCCCCAAGGAAAAGAAATGCAAAAAGGCAAAACGGTTGTCTGAGGATGCCTTACAAATAGCTGTGAAAAGAAGATAAGCTAAAACAAAAAGAGAAAAGGAAAGATATACCCATTTGAATGCAGGGTTCCAAAGAATAGCAAGGAGATATAAATAACAAACCCTTCCTCAGTGATCAGTGCAAAGAAATAGAGGAAGACAATAGAATGGGAAAGACTAGAGATCGCTTCAAGAAAATGAGAGATACTAGTGGACAGGGAGGAGGCCTGGCATGCTGCGATTCATGGGGTCGCAAATAGTCGGACACGACTGAGTGACTGAACTGAACTGAACTGAACTGAAGGGAACATTCCATGCAAAGATGGTCTCAAGAAAGGACAGAAATGGTATGGACCTAACAGAAGCAGAAATATTAAGAAGAGGTGGCAAGAATACATAGAAGGTCTGTACAAAAAATATCTTCATGACCCAGATAATTATGATGGTGCGATCACTCACCTAGAGCCAGACATCCTGGAATGTGAAATCAAGTGGGCCTTAGGAAGGATCACTATGAACAAAGCTAGTGGAGGTGATGGAATTCCAGTTGAGCTATTTCAAATCATAAAATATGATGCTGTTCACATATTACCTACTCTAAATGTGCCTACTATGTCATTTTAGGCAAGGGTTCCACATGCCTGCAGGGCTGGGTTTGATTAGTTGGTGACATGCCAAACATAATTTTTTCTGGATGATGAAAATTAAAAGTTACCTTTTGTTCCTGCTGAGCCTTCAAAAGTATTTCAGTGAAATATGCATGCCACTGTCATTATCATGGATTCCATATTTGAAATTCCATCTATTCATTACAATTTACTTGTAACCCCCAAATCAATATTTGCAGTCCTTTTGAGGATCATCTGTGCACATGTACATGACAGCAAAAGGCTTGAGTTTTCCAAGGAACATTTTCCCAGATGAGGCTGAACAAAGCAATGCTCTGACTTCTTGGTGTTTCAAGTAGAGGGTCATTACTTTACAAGGTTGTGTTAGTTTCTGCTGTACATCAATTAAGCACACTTATATCCCCTTCTTTTTGAGCCTCCCTCTTTCCCCTCGACTTCTTATTTAACTTTCACATTGTCAACAAGTGTTCTTCATTTGGCCTATTCAGTGCTACATTTTCCTCTTTTTTTTTTTTTTTTTTTTTTTGCTTTTTCTTCATACTTTTACTTTTTTTAATTGTCCCCAAGTTTCGTGCTGAAGTGCTGTCTAGTGTTCCTAAGCACAAAGCTGTTATGTCACTTGTGAGAAAATGCATGTGTTAGATAAGCTTTGTTCAGGCATGAGTTGTATAGTTCTGTTGGCTGTGAGTTCACTGTTAATACATCAGAATATATTAAATAAGATGTTTTTAATCTCCTGGTAGCTCAGTTGGTTAAGAACCCACTTGCAATGCAGGAGACCCTGGTTTGATTCCTGGGTCGGGAAGATCCACTGGAGAAGGGATATGCTACCCACTCCAGTATTCTTGGGTTTCCCTTGTGGTTCAGCTGGTAAAGAATCCCCCTGCAATGTGGGAGACGGGGTTCTATCCCTGGGTTGAGAAGATCCCCTGGAGAAGGGAAAGACTGTCTACTCCAGTATTCTGGCCTAGAGAATTCCACAGGCTGTGTAGTACCTAGGGTTGCAAAGAGGTGGACACAACTGAGCAACTTTCACAACAATCAGAAGAGAAGGTTATGTATCAGTTGGTTGATAAAAATGTGATAGGAGGCTTTGAGGAACCTAACCCTGTATTTTGACAAGGAGCAATGACTCAATTGCTAATTCAGTGTTTATGATGATTTTACAAAACATAACTACTGTGAATAATGAAAATCAACTGTACATGGCTGTCAGCCACAATCAACATAGTCCCAAACCCTTTGAGCAAAGAGTACAAATCTTTTTTTTTAAAGGTATACACTTGTCTTTTGTAATAATACAATAATGTCAGCAAAAGAATTTTGTTATTACTTATATAAAAACAAAATATCTTACTATCCTTTGACCTAGTTTATGATGAAAAACTAAAGGTTTTAGTGATTATAAGCAGACCAGAGATATTTGACATTTAAGAGAGAGAGGTAGATTAATGATGTTTGATAGACCAGGTGTGCTGCTCTTAAAACATATAAAGTAGGCATATGTCCATTTCTTTTCTCGCATTAGAACTTGGTAAACATTGTGAGGAAAGTATAAATTCCAGTATTCTCTTCCAGCAGGTTAGAGTCTGCTTCCCTGAAACCATCACTAGAGACATGAGAAGGAATGGAGGAAAAACATTTCAGGGCAAAGAAGAATTTTAGTAATCTAGCAATGGTAAACCCTGCAAATGATTTCTGTTCCTTTTCCTCTAGAAACAGAACCTTGGTGTGTTCTTCACTGTCATACATGGTGAGAGTGAAATGCACTCTTCATGTAAAATGCTTGTAGATGAATTTGCTATGATATAAAGATAGGCTACATCAAGAAAAAAAGAATAAATACAAGGTGGTCAATAATAGAAAATCAAATGTGTTTATCCTAGATTTTTCCCTTGTTCAATTACCTCCACTAACATGTAGTAAGATTCTTCCCTCTTTGGTATATTTGGTAAATGCTATAAAACAACAACTACAAAGGGCTTTTTGCTTATGGCTGTCAGTTTTTTTCAGTTGCCTGAGTCCCCAGAAAGCTGAGCACCAAAGAATTGGTGCTTTTGAACTGTGGTGGAGAAGACTCTTGGGAGTCCCTTGGAGATCAAACCAGTCGATCCTAAAGAAAATCAGTCCTGAATATTCATTGGAAGGACTGATACTAAAACTGAAGTTCCAATACTTTGGCCACCTGATGGGAAGAATTGACTCATTGGAAAAGACCCTGATGCTGGGAAAGATAGAAGGCAGGAGGAGAAGGGGATAACAGAGGATGAGATGGTTGGATGGCATCAACAACTCAATGGACTTGAGTTTGAGCAAGCTCTGGGAGACAGTGAATGACAGGGAAGCCTGGTGTGGTGCAGTCCATGGGGTCACAGAGAGTCAGACACGACTGAGGGACTGAACAGAAGCAACTTGTTTATTCCTTGTGATGTTACTTGATCATTCCTATTTAATAGGGCTTCCCAGGTGGCTCAGTGGTAAAGAATCCACCTGCCAATACAGGAGATGCAGAAAACTTGGGCTTAATCCCTGGATCAGGAAGATCCCCTGGAGGAGAGCATGGCAACCACTCCAGTATTCTTGCCTGGGAAACCCCATGGACAAAGAAGCTTGGTGAGCTACAGTCCATGGGGTAGCAAGAGTTGGACATGGCTGAGCAACTAAGCATGCATGCATGCATTAAATATGGAAGTTATGCATCCATCAGTCAACCAATCCTTCTCTCTTCCCCTACACCCTACACATTTACCTACAACATCATCATACAATGCCAATGCTTATTAAATCACTTATTGTCTCTTTGTGCTAGGAAATGGGGATTACTTTTTCAACAAATATGTATTTTTCTATTTTGACAATGTGATGTACATTAATGGCTTTTAGGGCATTTAAAATTTTATATTATTATACAACCATGTGATAACTGCAATACTTACATACTTGACTTATCACTTGGATAAATTCTATGAACAGTTTAAATTTTGGTAAATATTGAAAACAACACTCTAGGAAGGGCATATAAACTTGAACATCCTCCAACAGAGTATGTGGGTGTTATTTTCCCAAACCCTCTCCAACTCTAAAATCCACATTTCTATTCTACTCTAATATTTAGGCAAAAACTAAAACAATACAATGTAAAAGAGAAAGAGAGAGAGAGAGAGAGAGAGAGAGAGAAAACAGAAGGAGAGATAAAAGAGAAGAGTCACAGAACATAAAATCTTAATTTACTTTTATAAATTATTTTTAGTAGATTAACCACTTTCCTACATTTATTAGCCATTTGTACTTCATTGAATTATCTATTATATCATTTACCCATTTATATTTTAAGGTACCTTCATTTGTAAACTTCCCTGGTAGCTCCAATGGTAAAGAATCTGCCTACAATGCAGGAGACCCAAGTTTGATTGCTGGGTCAGAAAGACCCCCCTGGAGAAGGGAATGGCAACCCACTCCAGTATTCTTGCCTGGAGAATTCCATGGAATAAGAGCCTGGTGGGCCACAGTACATGGAGTCACAGAGTAAGACATGACTAATTGACTAACACACACATTTGTGAACACTTTGAAATGTATATTATTTTAAAGAATACTATTTTTATATTAGAGGAAGCCTTTCACATAGCAATATAAAGTGATGCTTTCAGTAGTACTCTACAATTACATTTTGCAATACAGACATTTGGTGGGTTTTGTGAGATGTGTGTGTGTGTGTGTGTGTGTGTGTGTGTGTACTCAGTAGTGTTCGACTCTGCGACCACATGGACTGTAGCCCACCAGGCTTCTCTGTCCATGCAAATTTCCAGGCAAGAGTACTGGAGTGGGTTTCCATTTCCTAACTATAATTCAGAGCAGACTCTGTATAAGAAAATAATTAAATTATTATCCTGACAGGATACAGTCCAAAGAGTCTTCGCAAAGAGTTGGATACGACTGAGCAACTAACACTAGACATTAAATCAGGTATCTTCCCCTTCTATTTCTCATTTCTTTCTTTCAGTAACTCCTCTTCTTTCCTCTAATAATAGTGTTCATGTATAGTGATTTAACTACTAAAATTTATTACCTCTCCTTCATCTTGTTCTTTTCCATTTTTTCCTTGTATAATACATAAGGCTAAAGATCTAAGATCAATATGATATTAGCCTAAACTGAACAGTCTTAGAAAGCTATTCTCAGTAGGGTTTCCAACAGTTAGACAGCTTGCCAACAAGTGTTCAGTGCTACCCTGAATGTAACTGAGTGGACATCAAACTTCAACCAAGAAAAGCCTGGAAGAAATTTTCAAATTATGTGTCCTAAGCATTTCCAACAGACATCATGCCCACGGCATATCATTGTGGTCAGTTTAGCAAGTATTAATAGCCAATATTTATTCCACATTTATATTCTGGGATCATTCAAACCATTTAAATGTATTCATTCATGTCATTCACATAACAGGACCTCAAGGCAGGTACTATTAAAAATTCTTACCTTAAAGCTGAGATAACTGGGGCACTGAGAGTTTTAATCATTTGCACAAGATCACATAACCAATAAAGGTTACAGGAAATTTAGAACCCAGATTATTTCATTGTAGAAGCTTTGAGTATAGCTATTAGGTTAGTGGTTGTTTGATGAGTTGAAAGACCTCAAATTTAATCTTGTGTGGTTGGCATCCTAAGGATGTCTAGAATTAAACTGTATGGAACTGGAATTGCCAGTAAACTCTGCAGAGTCGTATTTCAGGGCCACTGGAGAATCTTCACAGGTTCGTAGAACTGTCAAACTGCCAAACATGCAGCCCCACCTTCAGATTATATCTTGGCCTTAGCCATTGAGAATGCTACATCTAAAGGTACCATGAGCTACCCAATCAAAAAGAGAGAGAGAGAAATATTTTCCAAAACAATATTGAAGAAAACAGCATTGAGTATTTGGGGATGAAAGTGAATCTCTTAAATTACTCAAAACTCCTAATATCTGCTCTCAAAGCAAGATTCTCAGATGATGATCAGCCATGTAAGAACTGTTGTGTTTGGCTCTCAAGCTGAGCAACAAGCTGAAACAATAGCCCATTTGTCAAAATCACACTCAACAATCAAAGATGTGCTGCCTTCATAGGACATCAGATAAAACAAAGTGATGTGGATGTTTCTGAGGGTCCACTGTATTATAGGTTCTGGCCCCATGACTTCAATTATTTTTAAAAATATTATCTTCACAATATAGCTGGTGAATTTAATTTTGGTAAATTGGTTGCTATTGTTTCAAAGCATCCTCTAATTTAAATGCAGGAGCTTCTGTATTCCTTTCTCAGGTTCAGAATCAAATCCACCTTTTAATCCATTAAAAGGGAGGTATGAAAACCTTCATTTTAAAGATAAGGAACCCAAGACTCCTCAGATTTCATAGCTACTAAGTGGCAGAACCAAGTTGTAAACCTAGACCTTTTTTTTTTAAAGCGTCTGCCTACAATGCGGGAGACCTGGGTTCAATCCTTGGGTCGGGAAGATCTCCTGGAGAAGGAAATGGCAACCCACTCCAGTATTTTGCCTGGAAAATCCCACGGATGGAGGAGCCTGTTGGGCTACAGTTCATGGGGTCGCAAAGAGTGGGACACTACTGAGCGACTTCACTCACGCACTCAAAAACAAAAATAAACCTGAGATTATCTGTTATTCAAGCCAGCATGGTGACATCTGAACCCAGGTCTCATCAATATCCACAATATCTCTTCTCCATGCTCAGTATTTTCAAATGCTGTTCATATGAAATTATTTTAAGGACTTTATCACAAGTCTGGCTACCTCCTTCTGAAAATATGTTAAAACTCTTTAAAGACAGACACCAACACCTGACCACTCTTTTGTGACCACCAGAGAATTCTATCTCACACCTTAGCCTCTCTAGGCTTCAGTTTTCCATAAATTGGTTTATGACATTTACATACTTTCTATTTCACAGAGACGTGAATTTCAATTAAATCATATGGCAAATTTTCTAAATCATACATTGCTATACTTTTGTACCAGCATTAAAATTACTACAAGAGGTATATTTGAAGTTCAGTATTTTTTCAATAATTATCTGTAGTCATAAGCTTTTCTCTTAAAAGATATACTATGATTTATATTGATATACATTCTACTTACTTCGAAAGGTCTCTGTTTCCTAAGCATTAGCTTGATGTTTCATATGGTGCACAAACGGAGTGTGTCTTGTACTGTCTCTAATTTGCAAATCGAAAAAGACAGGAAGTAGAAACCATTTGGTAAATTAATGAAACATTTAACAATTATACAAATTTTGTGACTCCAAAATCAGTACATTAAGGCTTTTGATTCACTTATCTTTAATTCATGTGTAGTTCACTGATGCAAATGTTTTGGATATAATGTTTCTATTGAATCAAATGTATGCTCCATTAAAGGCTCTGAGTGACCTTAGGGCCTTATCTGACTTAATTCAAATGATATTAATGATGGAACACATTCTCATTTACTATAAATTTTAAAAAACCTTTCATACCATTGCTCAGGAAAATGATTGCCACGGGTGGCAACTTTTACTACAATGAAAACTTGTGTGGTATTTATTTGCCTATTAGATTTACTCTTGATTAGCATAGAGACAATTTCTGGGATTTATTTTATTTTTAAACTATAAAATATATAATAAATATATAGAAAAAGAATAATATCAATAAAAAAGCAAGGAAATAAGTCAGTATTTCTAAAACTTCATGCTGATCTATATATTTCCAGACATTTTTATGTATGTATATATTTTATGCAGTTATGTTTTACAGTATGCTCTCTTACTAAATATATTGTAAACATTTTCAAAATCAATAAATACATTTCTTCAAATTCATTTCATTAATCTCTAGCATTTCAGCATATAAATGGAATGATTTCTCAATCACTCTTTATAGAAAGTCCTTTTTAGTCTAATTTTACTTGCTAAGTGATACAATAACTGTATTTGTGGTTAAATTTTATCCTAATACTTCACTGTTTCCTAGGGATAGATAACTAACACTGGAACTGCAGTCTTCAAGGGTTTAGATACAGATTGCCAAAGTGATTCATAGAATGGGTTTATGGATTCTATGAATTGACTTCCCACAATCTCCTTGTTTTAAGGCAACACTGGCTGTAGTCATTTTTAAGTTAAATCTTTCTCAGTTCCATAAATGATACATCTTCTTGAAAATTGCAAGTCTTTCCTGGTCATTACAATTTAAAATTGTTAATTGGCTATTTTAATATCTTTTCCTGCACAGTTCATGTTCATTTCATGTTCTTTCTTATAAATTATAAATAAAGTGTTCTTTTTTCTTTTTTTTTGGTCTTAATTTTAAGAGTTTTTTTAAACATTTATTTAAGAAAAATTATCTTCTCTATGTTTAGATTTTTAATCTATTTTAAAATTTATGATTTTTTTATATGAAAAGTTAATGTGTCTTGAATGTAAGGGAGAAAACAATTTTGCCTCTTTTCTAGAGTTTTTTGGTTGGGCCTGAGAATTAAACTGACAAAGGACAGATTAATAGGAGAAAAGCATACAAATTTATATGTTTTACATAACACAGGAAATGAGCCCCAAAATAGTGGCAAAACCTAAATACTTTTATACTAGATTGAACAAAGAAAGGCAATTGTAGAAAAGGAACTAAAATGTATGGGGAGGCTAAAGGAAGATAAATTATTTTCACAAGGTTTGTTTGTACAAGCCTTAGTGAAAATTGCTCAATAAATAAGTTATTGTCAGAAGGTATCATTGGTAGCTGACAGGCCCAGGGTCATTGAGTTGGGTAAGCCAGCTCATTTTGGTTCTGCACATTGACCTTGATTACTCCTTGTCTAAACTACGATACTGTAATATAATTATAAAAGGGACAAACCTAGAGAGAGGCATTGTACACTAATTCTGATACTTGCGTGTGTTAGTCACTCAGTTGTGTCCTATTCTTTGCGACCAAATGGACTGCAGCCCACCAGGCTCCTCTGTCCATGGGATTTCCCAAGCAAAAATACTAGAGTGGATTGCCATTTCCTTCTCCAGAGGATCTTCCCAACCCAGAGATCAAACCTGGGTCTCCTGCATTACAGGCATATTCTTTACCCTCTGAGCCACTGGGGAAGCCTATATCATTTGTAAGCTACTTATCATCTCTATGTTTCAGTTGCTTTATCAGTAAAATTTGGTCGCTCATTCACATCTCTTGCCTTTGTCCATATGCATTTGTACCTTAATTTTTTCACACTGTATATTGATTTATTCAAATATATAATGAGAGGTGATAATGATATAGCTGTTGTTCCAGATGCTGGAGATACACTGGTTTCTTTTACAGCCCCTAGATTGAGTTCCTTGGTGCAATTTTTCTCTCTTGGTGCAATTACAGAAAGCAATTTTTACTTATTTTTCTAGTAAATATTTAACAAAATAATTCCAGCAAATATTTAGCAAAATAATTCCCTGGGCAACTATAGTCTCATATATCTAAAGCTGCTGAGGTTTCCCCACAAAGTGAGAGGTAGCCTATCCTTTTCCACTATCCAAGAAGTCCTGAGGTCTCAAGAAATTCCATTTGATGTTTCAGAGCGTATTGAAGACATAGATTTGAGGGGAAAAGGAAGCTGTCTTCAAGGAGTGCTATTTTTATTACCTTTCTAACACTCTCTGCCATAAAAGAGAAATACTAGCATTTAGTAGAGTTGTCATGGCAGAAAGGTCTGATATTCTCTAAAGATTATACTTGAACCCCTGGGAATGTATCTAGGCAATGAGAATACTGGCCTGTTGTGAGCTTCATACAAAACTGCAGAGGCCAAGATCATGTTTGCTTAAACCGTCAGGAAATTCACATGGAAGGGACAGTGCTACCATGTCTGAGTGAAATACCGGACATCTTCCTCTGGGTTTGTGGACTCAGGATGCCCAGTTTTCAGTATTTATTATCAATGTGACATGTACTCCACCAATTGATGTTCCTCTGGGTTGCTCATGAGCTGTATTCTCTTGGCAGCTGTAGTTATATAAATGGCTCTGGACTGGGAACACAGTTCTTTGTTAAGAGAGATATTCACAAATAAAAGGAAGAGGCTAAAGACACACCAGCCCCTAATATAGATCTCCTTTCTGATGAAATCAGGAGAACTGAAAGATCTGGGGGGAAGCCATAAGAGACCTGTGGATTGTTTTAGGTTGAAACCCACAACTTTAAGTTTGCCCAATTCTAGAAATCTTTATACATTTCATCCTTCAAGTAAGAAACCTTCCTGAGCATATATCATGCACTCAGAAAATAAGTTCATATGAGACTTGACAAGCTTTAATAAGTTATGACCAACATAGATAGCATATTGAAAAGCAGAGACATTACTTTGCCAAGAAAGGTCCGTCTAGTCTATGCTGTGGTTTTTCCAGTGGTCATGTATGGATGTGAGAGTTGGACTGTGAAGAAAGCTGAGTGCTGAAGAATTGATGCTTTTGAACTGTGGTGTTGGAGAAGACTCTTGAGAGTCCCTTGGACTGCAAGGAGATCCAACCAGTCCATTCTGAAGGAGATCAGTCCAGGGTGTTCTTTGGAAGGAATGATGCTAAAGCTGAAACTCCAATACTTTGGCCACCTGATGCGAAGAGCTGACTCATTGGAAAAGACTCTAATGCTGGGAGGGATTGAGGGCAGGAGGAAAAGGGGACAACAGAGGATGAGATGGCTGGATGGCATTACCGACTCGATAGATGTGGGTTTGGGTGAACTCCGGGAGTTGGTGATGGACAGGGAGGCCTGGCGTGCTGCAATTCATGGGGTTGCAAAGATTTGGACACGACTGATCGATTGAACTGAACTGAACTGAACTGAATATGTAGTTGTCATTAGTATAATTTTTGAAATCATACATAAATATGCACGTGTTTTAGAAATTTATATTGCCTATCTAGAGGAAAGTTTTTCACCTTAAAAGGTTCAGTTTCTTCCCCTCCTGTTCTTCACCCTGGTCTGCACTCATTGTCACTGATGACTCTTTCTTTTGTCCCACATGTGGGCCTTCTATGGAAAACTATTAGGTAACTTTAAAAACAAATTACAATTATTGGTTTATCTGTTTATCTCTTCCATTAGATAATGAAACACACTGAACGCAGTATATTCAGTCCTGGAACACTGCTGCTGCTAAGTCACTTCAGTCGTGCCTGACTCCGTGTGACCCCATAGATGGCAGCCACCAGGCTCCTCCACCCCTGGGATTCTCCAGGCAAGAACACTGCAGTGGGTTTCCATTTCCTTCTCCAATGCATGAAAGTGAAAAGTGAAAGTGAAGTTGCTCAGTTATATCCGACTCTTCACGACCCCATGGACTGCAGCTTACCAGGCTCCTCCGTCCATGGGATTTTCCAGGCAAGAGTACTTGAGTGGGGTGCCATCGCCTTCTCCAGTCCTGGAACACAGTGAGTAGCAAATAAATGGCTATGAGTTGACTAATGAACCACACTTATTTGGTTAGTAGTTATGATTAATAAGGAAATACTAAAATACGTCATTTAAAAAATCTTTTCAATGCTAGAATCATTGCAGAAGTTGATGCAAAGTTGGAAATTTTTCTACTTAAAAAATCACAAAATAAGATTATTTTTAGTAATTATGGTAAGAGTTAAAGAAAGTGAAATGAAAATATTCATTATTTTCATTTTTATTGGTTTAATTTGTAGAGTTAATATTTGAATGTACTATGAACTGTGATTTTTTTCCTCATTTTCAGTTAGATGTATTATATTTTAAGTGAAGAGTTAATAGAAACAACAAATGACAAAACTTGAAATTGAGAAGGATTAAAGTTACCATAATAAATATTTCCTTTGAAACTTATGAGAATGTTTTGTGATGGTATTATTTAAGAAGCCTATGCTAGTCATTCTCATTATAATGTAATTTATTTCATAAAGGTGTACTTTTTTTTTAAATTTAATTTTATTTTTTTTAATTTTAAAATATTTAATTCTTACATGTGTTCCCAAACATGAACCCCTCTATAAAGGTGTACTTTGGTCTGGCACTTACAGTGATTTAAAAGGGAAAAGAATACAATACATGATCGCATTTTACACTGGAGCTTAATTTATGTGGAAATCAAAGGAAAGACTCCCAAGAACCCTTTGGTTCCTTTGCACAAATACCAAGTTACCTAAATACTGGCACACAGGACAGAAATAGCTGTGTATTTATCCTGTAATTATATGTAACTTAACCTTATAATTAAAGGAACAACAGTTGCCACGTACACAAAGTGCACTTACAGGAAATAAAAGCACTGTAAAATAAGGCAATTACAGAAATAAACTATATAATTAAAAAATCTCTTAAGGCAGCAACAAGACTTGCCCAACTAATTCTGAAAGCTGCAGGATAGTTACTCTAGATGCATTATCCTGTAGTTTACAAAGAATAGAAAATGCATCTTTTTCAGAAGCATGTTCTCTGGAAAAGAACACAAACAAGCTAAAACCTTTCATTTGTTCCCAGAGCTCCTATACCCACCCTGTTTGGGAAAAGACTGAAGTTAGAAGAGCATTCTGAACACTAATGTCCAAATGCATTTTTTATAATAAGTGATGATTCAAAGCAGACCTATCCATTGGCATTGAGAGAAACAGTGTCTCTTTTTAAAGGCTCATCTCAGTAAGTAATATGTCACTTTTCCAAAAAAAAACCTCAAAAGTAGTTGGACAGATATTTCTCTTTCTGAGTGCCATATATATTTGACCTTGTCTACCCTTTGTTCCAATATGCATACAAGGACTGAGTAAGATTCAGGGAAGAACTTGTATGTGGTTCTCACCAACTTTCACTATAGTTTCTCCAGAAATATCTTCTATTTCTATCCTAGCGTTTGTTTACTTTTTTGCAACTGTTTTTAATTGCATCCTCTTTTGTGGGAAATAAGATCTTATAAAGCCTTACTAATTTATCTCATATCACAGATAATGCACATGGAGTATCAAAAATGACTTCTGAATTTCTGACTTATGCAACTGAGTTGATATAAAGGCCGGTCACCAAGACAGAAACTACTGATTAGTGTGGAATATGGTGAGCTTATTTTGGACCTGTTGGATTTGAAGCTGTTTCAGAACTCATGACTGATATTTTAATGTACACATATGAACTCCGCAGATAGACCAAGGATACAGAGGATAATGGAAGCCATGAGTGTGGGTAAGATTTTCTAGAGAGAGAGAGCACGTTGTGATAAACCCAGGTGTAGGACTAAGGTTGTGCAATAGTGACAAGGGATGAAGGGATGAGACAGCCATAGAGACTGAAAAAGAAATGATTAGTCTGGTAGGAAGAAACACGAGAGAGCACAGGGCCAAAAATGCTAAGGAAAGGCACTTTTTCTAATAAGGCAGAAGAATCAACCATGTTAAATGCTCCTGAGGCATAAAGGGATATGAGAACTAAAAATTACCCTTTGGGTTTAGTTTCTTAAAGGACATTGATGACTGAAAGAGGTCACCGATGACAATGGAGCTTTACAGTATTTTTGTGAATCAGAGGACTTTTACACCCAGGGTATAAAACCCACAAGGCAATGTACCCCTTTGAGGCAGATCCCTGATGGAAAAGGAGGGCTCAACCAGATAAACATCCCATTTTCCACTTCTGATCAGTATAACTGGAAAAGTCATAGTAAGGGGCTGAGGGAAGATCCAGATGGGTTTCTGAGTCTGATTAGAAGAATCTTTTGGACCCATGAGCCCAGCTGGGATGACATCCAGAGCCTCCTCAATATACCCCTAACAGAGAAAAAGTTCTGATCTTTTCAAAAGTCAGAGAGGAAGCAGAGACCACTGAAGCCAAACTGGGACCACCAGGACAATGGAAGACAAAGGCTGACCCATTATAAAAATATGACCCTAAATGGTATCCAGGCAGCAGGAAGGAAACCTGTTGACTGGAATAAAATAAAGGAAATCAATCAGGAACCAACAGAATACACTTCAGCATGCCTAGAGCAGAGAATGTCTCTCAGTGTGTACCATTTCTGACCCAGAGTCATTGGAAGCGAATGGCAATCCTGAGATTATATTTCACTTCTCAAAGTGCCTCTGACATTAGGGAAACTTCAGACACTGGAAATAGGACCACATACCCTTACCTCTTACCTAACTGAGGTTTTCTATTATTACTATGATGATGATGATGATGATGATGACAATGCTAAGTTGCTCAGCTGTGTCAGACTTGTTGCTACACCATGGACTGTAGACCACCGGGCTCTGTTGTCCTTGAAATGTAGCATGCAAGAACAGGTGCAGGTTGCCATTATCCTCTCCAGGTGATCTTACCAACCCAGGGACAGAACCCAGGTGTCTTGTCTTGCAGGCGGACTCTTTATCACTGAGCCACCAGGGAAACCCATGGAGCACAACTGTATAGAAACCACAGACATGATCTACTCCAGTCTCCTTGACCTAGGAAGTAAGCCTCTCCTAAATGCTGAGGAGGAATGGTTCAGAGACAAGAACAGTCGCTGAAAGAGGGAAAGGGGCTGGAGGTATACTTTAACTTCCCAGACCCAAGTTATAGAGGCACAAAGCCTAGTCCTGGGGACTTCAGCCCAAAAGATCAAAATGATAGCCTTCACCAAAGCCCTAGGGCTTGGTTGGGACAGGAAAGATCTTAAATGTTTATATAGCCTCCCAGTATGTTTGCCATCCTACACACACAGGCCGATTTAGAAAGAAAGGGATAAGGTTAATTCTTAGAATAAACAGGTGAAACATGGCTTAAACATGTTGAGTTTCCTAGAAGCAATGCAGCTTCTGAAAAAAAAGGCATTAATTCACCTTAGTGATCATCAAAAAGGGAATATGGAGTTACTAAAGGGAAACAACCAAGCAGACACAGCTTCCAAAAGGGCCAGCAACTTGGCAATTACTCCTCATTCCTAAGAGACCAGAGCCATCAATTACTCCCCAGTCTATACAAAAGAAAAGTGTGGGGCTTCAGTAGAGATCTGGGAGGTCATGAATGGCTAATTAATGAACATGGGAAATTATTTTCCCAAACTGCAGCTTGTCAACCCATTAGGGAATGCATCAAGGAACTCACTATGGCAAGGAAGCCCTGTAAAATGGATTAGTTAGTCATATTATTTCCTGACATGCAAAGCTAGTTGAGATATGTCCCATATGCACCTGATCAACCCCAACAACAGACCCCTCAGAGGATCCCAGATTAGATCCATCCAGACCAAAGGATGGATCCTAAGGAAGACCGGCAGACTGGTTGCACTATCATGCTCAGAGCATCAGGCAACTTCAGGTATTTCAGTGCTATGGACACATTTTCAGGATGGGTAGATGCTTTGCCTACTAGAACTAAAATAGCAGCTCAAGTGGCTAAAGTATTACAAATAGAGACAATTCCCAGGTTGGGGCTCCCAGGATCCCTACAAATTAATGATAACTCAACATTCCTGCCTCCTGCCTCAAGTAACAAAAGGGATAAAAAATGCCCTGGACATAAATGGCCCTTGCACTCAGCCTAGAGACCCCAGTTTTTGAGGAAAGCAGAGAGATTGAATCAGACCTTGAAAGGAACCATAGTCAAACTACGCCAAGAGACTCAAGGAAATCAAATTGTTACTTCCAATTGTCCTGCTCTGCATGTGGTTAGCTCCAAGAGATAAGTTAAAGTTAAGTGACTTTGAACTTATGTATGGTAAACCGTTTCCCCAAGAAGTTTCACCTTCATCTCCTTGAAATGGAACAACTTCACGTATGCCCTATAGGTGTGTGCCCTCCAGGTGTGTGCCCTCCAGGTAGGAGAAACCACGAAAGCATGAATTTCATAGAATATGGCAAGCAGGTGCTACCAGCACCCACCAATCTGGCTCCCCACCACTTCAAGCCAGAAGACTGAATGAATAAAAAAACCTGGAAAATAGGCAGCCTGCAAGACTAAATCACTTCTAAATGGAACAGGCCCCCTGGGTGATCCTAACCACCCACTCAGCCCTTAGGTTACAGAGGATGACTTGGTGGGTACATCACACCTGAATGAAGGAGTCTCAGAGCCCCAATCTCCAGGGAGACAACCTGGGACAACAACCCCCCTTGACTACTCATATGAATCTCTCTCTGATATGTGAATCAGACAGTTCAAAAGGGAAAAACACAGCTTTAAAAAGGGTAACCTAGATGCCCCAATAAGACCCTAGAATCATTATATTCACAGGGGTGCTAATAACCTTGATCAGGGAACACTGTATGTAACAGTACAGGTAACAAACACTATAACCATAGAAAAGGTAACTGTTACCATGGTGACAGAGGCCCAGGAGATCAACCTTGACTTCACTACATTAACTAGCTAATATTGTCCTGGGTAACCAAATTGCCCTACATAACCTATCAATTGAGGGGCACAAAGAGGGGCTTGAGCACCAGCCAACACTTTATGCTATAGGCCTTACTGAAGAAAGTGCAGACAGACTACTGGGAAAAGCAAATTGTCTTGGGAAACAGGTAGCCTAATCTAGCAGAACAAATTTGGAGCAGGGTAAAATGGACCCGGGCTTCCCAGGTGGCTCAGTGGCATATGTCTGCAATGCAGGAGACACAGGAGATGCAGGTGTGATCCCTTGGTAGGGAAGTTCCCTTGGAGAAGGAGATGGCAACCCACTCCAGTATTCTTCTCTGGGGAAACTTGTGGACAGAGGAACCTGGTGGGCTACATTCCATGGGGTTGCAAGAGTCAGACACAACTGAGTGACTAAACAGCAACAACAACAACAAAACGGGGCCTCCTTGGCATCACTTACTTTGTATTGATACCTTTTCCTGGGCCCCTTAATGACTATATTGTCTTGCCAATATTTGGGCCCCACATTCTATATTGTCTGCTGTCCCTTGTCTCTAAAAGTTTAGAATCTATAAAACTCTACATGGTGGCCATTCAGAAATAGGAACTGGAGAAGGCAGTGGCACCCTACTCCAGTACTCTTGCCTGGAAAATTCCATGGAAGGAGGAGCCTGGTAGGCTGCAGTCCATGGGGTCGCTACAAGTCAGACACGACTGAATAACTTCACTTTCACTTTTCACTTTCACACATTGGAGAAGGAAATGGCAATCCACTGCAGTGTTCTTGCCTGGAGAATCCCAGGGATGGGGGTTGGGTGGGGGGGAGGTGGACGCCTGGTAGGCTGCTGTCTTTGGGGTCGCACAGAGTCAGACATGACTGAAGTGACTTAGCAGCAGCAGCAGCAGGTATAGGAACAGAGAGGGCTGAGGTCCAGTGACTATCTAATGAATCTAAAGACAGTTGAGAGGTTCTGCTCCTCTACCCAGGGTTAGGATGATGCCCAAACTCATAGGAAGCAGCTAGAGAAGATGCACCTGTGCTCCTCAGCACCTCTCCAAAAGGAGGAGCAGGACAAGAGGCAGAGGAGGGATTTCTGACTGCCAAAGCCTGTCAACTAACAAAAAGATGTACAAGTTGAGAGTTGCAAGTTAAGTTTTATTTGGGGCAAAATGAGGACAGTAGCCCGGGAGGCAGCATCTCAGATAGCTCTGAGAGACTGCTCCAAAGCAGCAGTAGAGGAAAATCAATATATAAGGTTTTGGTGAAGGGTGAGTTCAATACCATGAAGCACTCATTTTACAAAAGCTTTTTTGTTATTCATGAGGATCTGATGTCACTGGGAAGGGATTTAGTGCCTCTCTAGATGTGAGGAGATGCAAGGATTGAGATCAAAAAATATGTTCCTAAAAACATCAAACTAGCTAAAGATCTGTCCCACTAGATTCCCTGAAATACAGAGTGCCTCACTGCACCCTGAACTCTCTTAGGAGTTGTCGAAGGTCAATAGCCACAGCAGCATGGTGTTTAAACTCCATGGCAGATGGCAAATGCCTTTGTTGTCCAGTCATTGGCAATGTTCTTGGTAAGTGCCAATTTGTAGTTGGCAAGCCCATGTATAATACCCAGGAAATAAAAATAGAATCTAAAAATAAAGTCTAACCCTTTCTTTTCTTCCTTTGTTCTTTGTCTGGTTTCACTTGCTCACGGTGGGCCAAGGGCAGAGGCCTTACACCCAGCACTTAAGACCATCATTCCTTGTGTGAAAAAACCATGCAGACACCAACATCTCAGCTTGGAGGGGCCTGCTGCAGACGTGCTACATGAGCCCTTGGATTCAAGACGGCCATGGCTGGCCTCCGCCCTGTGAGAACTCCACCTTCTTCCCCCGAGAACAACTCTATGTGAGAACTCCGCCTTCTTCCCGCGAGAACAACTCTATAAAGCAGCCTTGTCCATGAGGCTCAGTGCTCTAGAGCACCTGTCCACTCTTTGCTGTTGTTGTGTAATCACTAAGTAGGGTCCGACTCTTTTGCAATCCCATGGATTGTAACCTGCCAGACTCATCTGTCCATGGGCTTTTCCTGGCAAGTATACTGGAATGGTTTGCCATTACCGTCTCCAGGGGAATCTTCCAGACCCAGGGATCAAACCCCAAGCTCCTGAATTGGCAAGCAGGGTCTTTACCACAGAGCCACCAGGGAAACCCATTTAATCAAAGACAACTTTCCTTTGCTTCTGAACCAAATTCAAGTCCTTTTCTATTGGCATGAACGGTGTCAGGCAGAAGAACACTTTTGGGGAACCGAAACAGGAGAATGAGTAACAAACTCACTGTTCAGAAACCCATTTAGTGATAGTTAGCCATTTAGTATCAGATCATTGATAATACAGATAATATGCTATTCTTTGAGTAGTTATTTTGAAAGACTTTTTATCAACATGCATTTGAAAAGAGATATATATGCATTCCAAGCAGCATAATATATTCTGCCTTAGTATTCATAAGACTTTTATTCTGCTTGCCATCACCCTCTGATCCATGACATTTGAATCATAACTTTTAGACTTAGTTTCATTGTTTTAATTGACTTTTTAAAAACAAATAAGCAGAAATATTTAAACTTTTAAAAACTGGTATGTGTATCTTTTTTCCTTTTGACGCAATGTAAAAAGAAAATGGGAAACAAAATATAAATAAATGTCTATTCCTTTAAACATTTTTCAAACCCTTTCATCTTCTGTGCCTGTTTTTGTCATTTATCTATTTCACCGGAAAATCCCATGGATGGAGGAGCGTGGTAGGCTGCAGTCCATGGGGTCGTGAAGAGTTGGACATAAGTGAGCAACTTCACTTTCACTTTTCACTTTCATGCACTGGAGAAGGAAATGGCAACCCATTCCAGTGTTCTTGCCTGGAGAATCCGAGGGATGGCAGAGCCTGGTGGGCTGCCATCTATGGGGTCTCACAGAGTCAAACACGACTGAAGTGACTTAGCAGTAGCAGTAGCAGTATCATCATGTTTTTTTCTTATATCCCGTTGTTCAATAAGTCCCTTGTTGTGGGAGCGAAGGCAATACATCTTGCTTCTAACGATATCCTTTTCAAAACCTAACATAGAACCTTGAACATTTTAGAGATTTCATAAATAATTGGTAAATAAAAGTGATAGAAATAGAAATATAGGATTTCTCACTCTACTAAGCACACATAATTTGCATTTCAATTAATTTAACATGTGGTTATAACTTTTGCTGATTTAAAGCCTTTGAATAGCATGCCTACAGCCCTAGGGAACACTCACTCTTTCAAAGATATCCTTCAGTTTTCTACTCTGAACAGACACTATGACAAAAAGGGACGGAATCTTTGTCCTCACTGGAGTAAGACCTCAGAGGTGTGCCCTATTAAGCGAAGTGTGCCCTATTAAGCGAAGTTTAAAGCAATTCACTACCTCTTTTTCTTTTACAGGAAGATGCCTCCTTTGGAACTCTTGGAACTAACAGATTTTATTTTTCTCTTATTTTGTGTCACTTTATTTTATGGTTATGAGTTCCTGTTCACCCTCTGTTCCAGGCTTCTGACTCAACAATGACTTTCAGCAGATTTATAATCGTTGTCCTCCCGCATCCCCACCCTTTTTCTAGGGCTCTATATTCCAATAAGTTGTTGGGAATGGGGTTTTTATTGTTCAGTCACTAAGTCCTGTCTGACTCTTTGTGACCCCTATGGACTGCACCATACCAGGCTCTTCTGTCCTTCACTATCTCTCAGAGTCTGCTCAAATTCCCATCCATTGAGTCAGTGATGCTATCTAATCTTCACATTCTTTGCTTGCCCCGTCTTCTGCCTTCAGTCTTTCCCAGCAATGAGAATTCTGGGATTGGGGAGGGGAAGACTAATTCTTTCCATTATGAGAGATTCTTATCAATTTCTAGCATACTGACCTACCAAGTATGCCTCTCTCACCCAAAGAGGCAATTAGTGAGTTGAGGAGAGAAAAACTCTCCCAACTCCCTGCCATGTCCCTCCCCACAGGGTACCCCAGGTTGTCAAGCAACCACTGGATGAAGAGTTTTGGCTCAGCTACTCTATGCTGTGATGCAAAGGCCCTAGGCAGCCTGGCTGTGTCTAGCACTGATTTTGACTAGGTGTGCAGACTTGTCTAATTTGGGGAAGCATTGCTCAGAAATACTGTCCACACTAGGCTCATGCTCATCAAATGTTGTTATTATTCACTCACTCAGCTGTGCCTAACTCTTTGCGACCCTATGGACTGTAGCATGCCAGGCTTACCTGTCCTTCACCATCTCCCAGAGATAGTTCTAACTCATGTCCATCAAGTCAGTGATACCATCCAACCATCTCATCCTCTATTTCCCCCTTTTCCTCCTGCCTTCAGTCTCTCCCAAAATCAGGGTCTTTTCCAATGAGTCGGCTCTTTGCAACAGATGGCCAAAATATTGGAGTTTCAGCTTCAGCATCAGTCCTTCCAATGACTATTCAGTACTGATTTCCTTTAGGATTGACTGGTTTGATCTCCCTGCAATCCAAGAGACTCCAAGAGTCTTCTTCAACACCACAGTTCAAAAGCATCAATTCTTTGGTGCTCAGCCTTCTTTATGGTCTAACTCTCACACCTGTAACATGACTACTAGAAAATCCAAAGCTTTAACTATATGGACCTTTGTTGGCAAAGTAATATTCCTGCTTTTTATATGCTATCTAGGTTTGTCATAGCTTTTTTCCTAAGGAGGAAGCGTCTTTTAATTTCATGGTTTCAGTCACCATCAGCAGTGATTTTGGAGCCCCCCAAAATAAAGTCTCTCACTGTTTCCATTGTTTCCCCATCCATCTGCCATGAAGTGATGGGGCCAGATGCCATGATCTTAGTAGTCTGAATGTTGAGCTTAAGCCAACTTTTTCTCTCTCCTCTTTCACTTTCATCCAGAGGCTCTTTAGTTCTTCTTCACTTTCTGCCATAAGGGTGGTGTCCTCTGCATACCTGAGGTTATTGACATTTCTCCCAGCAATCTTGATTTCAGCTAGTGCTTCCTCCAGCCCAGCATTTTGCATGATATACTCTGCATATAAGTTAAATAAGCAGGGTGACAATATACAGCCTTGACGTACTCCTTTTCCTTTTTGGAACCAGTCTGTTGTTCCATGTCCAGTTCTAACTGTTGCTTCCTGACCTGCATATAGGTTTCTCAAGAGGCAGGTCAAGGTGGTCTGGTATTCCCATCTCTTTCAGAATTCTCTACAGTTTATATTATGATCCACACAGTCAAAGGCTTTGGCATAGTAAATAAAACAGAAATAGATGTTTTTCTGGAACTCTCTTACTTTTTCGATGACCCAGCAGATGTTGGCAATTTGATCTCTGGTTCCTCTGCCTTTTCTAAAACCAGCTTGAATATCTGGAATTTCATGGTTCACGTATTGCTGAAGCCTGGCTTGGAGAATTTTTAGCATTACTTTACTAGCGTATGAGATGAGAGCAATTGTGTGGTAGTTTGAGCATTCATTGGCATTGCCTTTCTTTGAGATTGGAATGAAAACTGATCTTTTCCAGTCCTGTGGCCACTGCTGAGTTTTCCAAATTGGCTGGCATATTGAGCGCAACACTTTCACAGCATCATCTTTCAGGATTTGAAATAGCTCAACTGGAATTCCATCACCTCCACTAGCTTTGTTCGTAGTGATGTTTTCTAAGGCCCACTTGACTTCACATTCCAGGATGTCTGCCTCTAGGTGAGTGATCACACCATCATGATTATCTTGGTCGTGAAGATCTTTTTTGTACAGTTCTGTGTCTTCTTGCCACCTCTTCTTAATATCTTCTGCTTCTGTTAGGTCCCTACCATTTCTGTTCTTTATCGAGCCCATCTTTGCATGAAATGTTCCCTTGGTATGTCTAATTTTGTTGAAGAGATCTCTAGTCCTTCCCATTCTGTTGTTTTCCTTATTTCTTTGCATTGATCACTGCAGAAGGCTTTATTATCTCTCCTTGCTATTCTTTGGAACTCTGCATTCAGATGCTTATATCTCCTTTTCTCCTTGGCTTTTGGCTTCCCTTCTTTTCACAGTTATTTGTAAGGGCTCCTTAGAAAGCCATTTTTCTTGTTTTCATTTCTTTTTCTTGGGGATGATCTTGACTCCTGTCTCCTGTACAATGTCATGAACCTCCATCCATTGTTCATCAGGCACTCTGTCTATCAGATCTAGTCCCTTAAATCTATTTCTCAGTTCCACTGTATAGTCATAAGGGATTTGATATAGGTCATACCTGAATGGTCTAGTGGTTTTCTCCACTCTCTTCAATTTACACATTAAGGAACTAAAATAAGAAGAAAAAACTAATCCTAAAATTATCAGATGGAAGGTGATAACAAAGATCAAAGCAGAAACAGAGAATTTCACACCATACACAAAAATTAACTCAAAATCGATTAAGGACTTAAACATAAGACTTGAAACTCTAAAAATCTTAGAAGCATACACAGGGAATAACTACTTTGACCCTGGTCTTGGGGATAATTTTTATGGAATGATACTGAAAGCACAAGCCACAAAGGAAAAAATAAACAACCAAGACTACATCAAACTGAAAATCTGCTATACAGCAAAAGAGACAATCAAAGTGAAAGGATAACTTACAAATGGGGGAAAAAATTCAAACTGCATATCTGATAAGGCACCAATATCAAAAATATATAGGAACTCATATAACACAATAGCCCTCAAAAAAATTTCTGACTAAAAATTGGGCAAATGACCTGAATAGACATTTTTCCTTGGAAGACATAGGAATGGTTAGTAAATACTTGGAGAGGAACTCAGCATCTCTAATCAGCCAAGAAATGCAAATCAGAACTGCAATGAGGTATCACCTCCTGCTGGTAGAATGGCTCTCATCAGAAAGACAGGGAATAAGGAATGCAAGAATGTGGAGAATAGGGAAACTTTGTGTGCCACTGCTTAGAATATTAATCTGTGTAGTCAACAGGGAGAGCAGAATACATACATACATACATATGTATACGTGCATGTGTGTGTGTGTATGTATTGTTGTTGTTTATTCTCTAAGTCATGTCCAACTCTTTACCACTCCATGAACTGTGGCACACCAGGCTTCCTTGTCCTTCACGTCTTCTGCAGTTTGCTCAAACTCATGTCCATTGAATCAGTGAAGCCATTCAACCATCTCATGCTCTTCTTCTCCTGCCCTCAATCTTTCCCAGCATTAGGGTCTTTGCTAATGAGTTGGTTCTTTGCATCAGGTGGCCAAAATATTGGAACTTCAGCTTCAATATCAGTCCTTCCAATGAATACATACACACACATATATAACCACAAAATTATAGAAGTATGTATAATATATATTTATATATTTTATTTATCCAGAAATATAAGGAAATTGTGCCTTTTTGGACAATGTGCATAAATTTTGAAGACATTATGCTAAATGAAAAAAGTTAGACAGAGAAAGACAAATACTGTGTTATCTTTCTTAAATGTGGAATCTATAAAATTTGAACACCTAGAAGCAGAGAGTAGATTGGTGATTTCCATGGGCTAATGAGTAGGGAAAATGAGAGGATGTCATTCAAAGGGCATAGAATTCCAGTTAGAGGAGAAATAAGTTCTGGGGATGTAATATACGGGATAGTGACTATAGTTAAAAATATGTATTGTATGCCTGAATGTTGCTAGGAGTTTTTGTTGTTCTAGTTACTCAGTCATGTCCAACTCTTTGCAACCCCAAGGACTGTAGCCTGCCAGGTTTCTCTGTCCATGGGATTTACCAGGCAAGAATACTGGAGATGGTTGCCAATTCCTTCACCAGGGAATCTTCCTAACCCAGGGATCAAGTCTACCACTGCTCTTGTGTCTCCTGCATTGGAAGGTGGATTCTTTACTGTTGAGCCACCAGGGGAGAGTGGGTATCAAACATGCTCACCATAACAATAACAGAATAAAATGGTAATTATATGAAATGAAGCATGTGTTAACTAACTTTATTGTGGTAATCACTTCAAAATATAGTGTGACCAAATTATCATATTCCCTTAAACTTACACAATGTTGTATATCAACTACTTCTAAATAAAGCTTAATTTAAAATGTTAAAAAGAAAAAAAAAAAGTAAACCTTTTTTGCATAGATCTTCTATGACAACCCATTCGTCACCAAGAAATCTAGTCTCCTTTGCCTATCATTTGCAGTCTTCATATTCTTGCCCTAAGCAATTCTATAGCTATTAATTCTTTTCTACTTTTTATGAGTTGTTCATGTTTTGACTTATTTCAGCCTGGTTTCTCCCTGACTCCCTCCCAAAGACACCACTGCATCTGATCCAGCATAGCTCACCAGTGTCTTCCCATATGACAAATTTGCTGAATGCCTTTTTCCCCCTTTGATTTTACCTATCTGTGCAATTAAGCAATGTGGAACCCCACCTCCTTTTCTGAATTCTATAGGGGGAAGTCACATCCTCCTATTATAATCTCTTTCAATATTTTGTTTGCAGATCTAACATTTTAATTTCTTCATTTCCATTGTGTGTGTGTGTGTGTGTGTGTGTGTGTGCAAACATAAACCACTGCCTTGAAAACACGCATTTCTTTAGAATGACAGGGACTTTATATTAGTTGCTTTTGCAATCCACATCAGACTAGGACTACTACAAACCGGATATTTAATAGATATAGTTGCTGCATGAGAATTTAGCTTCAAAGAGGATCTTTATTTAATTTGTTTTATAAAGCTAAACCACAATTAAGACCATTTACTGAAACTTAAGAAATAAGTTACACAAAATCTCAAAGGAAAAGAAATATCCTTGTACTAACCATCAGTTCAGTTCAGTTCAGTCGCTCAGTCATGTCCAACTCTTTGCAACCCCATGAATTGCAAAACTCCAGGCCTCCCTGTCCATCACCAGCTCCAGGAGTTCTCTCAAACTCACGTCCATCGAGTCAGTGATGCCATCCTGCCATCTCATCCTCTGTCATCCCCTTCTCCTCCTGCCCCTAATCCCTCCCAGCATCAGAGTATTTTCCAATGAGTCAAGTCTTCGTATGAGGTGGCCAAAGTACTGGAGTTTCAGCTTTAGCAACATTCCTTCCAAAGAACACCTAGGACTGATCTCCTTTAGAATGGACTGGTTGGATCTCCTTGCAGTCCAAGGGCTCTCAAGAGTCTCCTCCAACATCACAGTTCAAAAGCATCAATTCTTCTAGTTTTCTAAAATAAGGTTTTTAACCATGTCATGTCTTTCTTTAAAGAAAAATTTTTGTGTGTAAACATTAATATATATAAAGCAAAAATCTACTGTAGTGTAAGCAGTGGAAGATTCTAGGGAAACAGATCTAGAATTCTGACATCTAAAATATAAAAAGATTTGTGTTTTAAAAGAAACTGAACCTAACTCTTACACTGTTGGTGGCAATGCAAACTAGTGCAGCCACTATGGAGAACAGTGAGGAGATTCCTTAAAAAATTGGAAATAGAACTGCCATACGACCCAGCAATCCCACTGCTGGGCATACACACTGAGGAAACCAGAATTGAAAGAGACACGTGTACCCCACTGTTCATCGCAGCACTATTTAGAATAGCCAGGACATGGAAGCAACCTAGATGTCCATCAGCAGATAAATGGATAAGAGAGCTGTGGTACACATGCACAATGGAATATCACTCAGCTATTAAAAAGAATACATTTGAATCAGTTCTAATGAGGTGGATGAAACTGAAGCCTATTGTACAGAATGAACTAAGTCAGAAAGAAAAACACCAATACAGTATATTAACACATATATATGGAATTTAGAAAGATGGTAACGATGACCCTATATGCGAGACACCAAAAGAGACACAGAGGTAAAGAGCAGACTTTTAGACTCTGTGGTAAAAGGCGAGGGTGGGATTATTTGAGAGAATAGCATTGAAACATGTATATTAGCATATGTGAAACCGATCATCAGTCCAGGTTTGATGCATGAGACCGGGTGCTCAGGGCTGGTGCACTGGGATGACCCTGAGCGATGGGATGGGGAGGGAGGTTGGAGGAAGGATCAGGATGGGGAAGACATGTACACCCATGGCTGATTCATGTGAATGTATGGCAAAACCACCACAATATTGTAAAATAATTAGCTTCCAATTAAAATAAATTAAAAATAAAAGAAACTGAACCTAAGAATATTTCCTTAATGAATTTTGTGAGTCAGAATTGGATCTGCTTTTAATCCTGATTTTTAATAAAAAATAACATGCACTATTTTATTTTTATCAGTAAAATATCTTAACTTCTTATTTTTATTTTTGCCTGATTATCCTTACTCATTTTATCTAGCTTATGCCACTTTGCCTGGTAATGTCACCAACATATTGCTATAATATTTGATAGAAATATTATTTTCCATACATGAAAAATGTCATAGAGGTTGAATTTTGAGAGAGTGGAGTTGGAATTTGATGAGTTTTTCTTAGGCAGACAGCCCTTCTGAGTGTGCTGTGTTTGCTGGGCTGAGCTGGACTTAACATCCATTAAGGCTGAGGACGTGGCTTGTGGTGGATAAAGATTAAGTATTTGATTCTGGAATATTTTTATCCTTCCCTCTCTCTCATTCACTTCTTCTAAACGATGACTTCAGTGACTTAGAGCCCAGCTGCTGTCATCATTTATAGCATGTTTATTACTAAGGAAAAGCCACAGATTTTTTAAAAGAACATGCAAAGTCTGAATTATGAACGTTTTGTAACTTTAAGGATATAACTATGCTTTTTACACTTTCTTGTATTTGAAATGTTATAATCCAAAGCAAAAAAAAAAAAAAAACTTGACCATGTAGGCAGAAAAAAATAAGAATATGCACTGTATGAGAGTTCTTTCAAAAAAAATTCTCAAATTTTGAAATTAAATAAAGATTAGAGGATTTAAGGATCTGCTACAGCACCCTTGGAAGGAAAAAACTGTCATATCAGAGAAGATACCAGACTCCACTTCAAGTTTATACTCATTGACACTTTGAGAGAGGAGTGAATAAGGACTTTTTCCCCTTCCCTGAGTATGCCTGCATGTTGAGTCACTTCAGTCCTATCCACCTCTTTGAGACCCCATGGACTGTAGCTGCCAGGCTCCTCTGTCTACAGAGTTCTCCATGCAAGAATACTGAAGTGGGTTGCCATGCCCTCCTCCAGGGGTCTCTTCATTATTTAGGGATCAAATCCATAGCTCTTATGTCTCCTGCATTGGCAGGTGTATATTTTACTACTAGAGCCACCTGGGAAGTAGGAACTGTTAAAAAGAGGACTTTAGCATTGGCCACCTTTATGAAGGTGATATTGAAAAGGAGTAGAAAAGTCAGTTTTCATTCCAGTCCCAAAGATGGGCAATGTCAAAGAACTGGGGGTTCATTGACTACGCTAAAGCCTTTGACAATGTGGATCACAACAAACTGTGGAAAATTCTTCAAGAGGTGGGAATACCAGACCACCTTACCTGCCTCTCATGAATCCTATATGCAGGTCAAGAAGTAACAGTTAGAACTGGACATGGAACAATGGACTGGTTCCAAATCAGGAAAGAAGTATGTCAAGGCTGTATACTGTCATCCTGCTTATTTAACTTATATGCAGAGTATATCATGCGAAATGCTGGGCTGCAGGAAGCACAAGTTGGAATCAAGATTGCCAGGAGAAATGTCAATAACCTCAGATATGCAGATGACACCACCCTTATGGCAGAAAGTGAAGAAGAACTGAAGAGCCTCTTGATGAAAATGAAAAAAGAGTGAAAACCCTGGCTTAAAGCTCAACATTCAGAAAACTAAGATCATGGCATCCGGTCCCATCACTTCATGGGAAATAGATGGGGAAACAGTGGAAACAGTGTCAGACTTTATTTTTAGGGGCTCCAAGATCACTACAGATGGTGACTGCAGCCATAAAATTAAATGACGCTTACTCCTTGGAAGAAAAGTTATGACCAACCTAGACAGCATATTAAAAAGCAGAGATATTACTTTGCCAACAAAGGTCCATCTAGTCGAGGCTATGGTTTTTCCAGTGGTCATGTATGGATGTGAGAGTTGGACTGTGAAGAAAGTAGAGTGCTGAAGAATTGATGCTTTTGAACTGTGGTGTTGTAGAAGACTCTTGAGAATCCCTTGGGCTGCAAGGAGATCCAATCAGTCCATCCTAAAGGAGATCAGTCCTGGGTGTTCACTGGAAGGACTGATGTTGAAGCTGAAACTCCAATACTTTGGCCACCTGATGTGGAGAGCTGACTCATCTGATGCTGGGCAAGATTGAGGGCAGGAGGAGAAGGGGATGACAGCGGATAAGATGATTGGATGGCATCACCGACTCAATGGACATGGATTTGGGTGGACTCTGGGAGTTGGTGATGGACAGGGAGGCCTGGTGTGCTGCTGTTCATGGAGTTGCAAAGAGTTGGACACGACTGAGTGACTGAACTGAACTGAACTGAGTGTGTAAATTTAGATCTTTTTCAACTGTCAGTTTTACTTATCCTGTTTAAAACATACTCTGTAGTTGATACTGAATAGTTTGTTATGGAAGCTTGTATAACAGAAACCAAAAACAGGAGGCCATTGGTATACCAGTTAGAGGACAGCCAGAGAGGAAACTAATATTAGGGTCAGAAAAATGGTAATAATATTCAGTGACAAACATTTGGAAAAATGTTGCCTGTGATAACCTGAAAGATGGCATTGTTGGAATAATTGTTGTTGTTCACTCACTAAGTTGTGTCCAACTCTTTATGACCCCATGGACTGCAGCACTCCAGGCTTCCTTGTCCTTCACTATCTCCTGGAGTTTGCTCAAGGTCATGTCCATTGAGTGGGTGATGCCATCCAACCATCTCATCCTCTGTCACCCCCTTCCCCTCCTGACCTCAAACTTTCACCGCATCAGGGTCTTTTCCAAAGAATCTGCTCTTTGCATCAGGTAGCCAAAGTATTGGAGCTGTAGCTGCAGCATCAGTCTTTCCAATGAATATTCAGGGTTGATTTCCTTTAGGATTGACTAGCTCAAAATTGTAGTATATGTAATTGTCTACATTTGGTGTGCTTGGCAAGATATTCCAAACACAGAATGATTTCAGGTGAAAATTGCCAAGATTGACAGTAAGAATGAGAAGGATAAAGATCACCTTGAATATAGGACCTTAATATTTCTTGAAAAGTATATTGCCTCTATAATCCCAATTAGTGGCAGATAAAACAGAATTCTTGGCATATTAATTTCTACTAAGACTTAAGTTTGCAGCAAAGTTTATAGAGTAAGAGGTGTAGTCTATTCTCTCAACCGTGATAGTCATAAATAACCTCAGAAGATGAAGCTTGAAGTCAAGGAACAGCATAACAAGAGAATTTTCTAAGTCACCAAAATTTGGGGTAGTCAAGGAACTATACCTACCAAGAGGGTTAGAAGCTTTCACAATGTCTGGCCTGTAAGATCTCAAAATTGCTTTAGGCAAGTATCTATTGTGTGTTTGTGTGTATTCTAGTCCCTCTTTTCTCAATCAGGTTTATAACTATGGTTATCCCCACTCTGCTACACTGTTTTATGCTATGTTTCTATGTGGTGAGGGTTAAAGGGTATTAGCATAAAAGGTTCTTTATCTCTTTAATAGAATAACTAGACCAAGAGCCACACGCAGAAACAGACTGGACTTCCCTGGCTACCCAAAGGATAAAGAATCTGCCTGCAAAGACCTGGGTTCAATCTCTGGGTCAGGAAGATCCCCTGGAGAAGGAAATGGCAACCCACTCCAGTACTCTTGCCTGCAGAAGTCCATGTACAGAGGAGCCTGGTGGGCTACAGTCCATGGGGTCGCAAAGACTCAGACTTGACTGAGTGACTAGCTTTCACGTTCAGACATTGAGCTTGATGCAAGGTCTGGGTGGGACCTGTCTCCTTAAAGGAAAGCCAGATAAAATGGATATGTAGTGGTCAGAACTGCAGATTAGAAAGGCTGAATCTATGCTCACCGTATGGACATTTTTCTTGGTCTTACTGGGCACATTAATTTCTCAACCACTTTGAATTTGGGCTGAGACTGAGATATGGCCAATAAAATGTGGGTGAAAGTGATGTATGTTATTTCCATCCTTAAGCCATGAAAATCTTCCATTCACAGCTTCCCAGATAGTGCTAGTGGTAAAGAACCACTAATGCAGGAGATGCAAGAGAGGTAGGTTCCATCCCTGGGTCAGGATGATCCCCTGGAGGGGGGCACAGCAGCCCACTCCAGTATTCTTGCCTGGAGAATCCCATGGGCAAAGGAGCCTGGCAGGCTATGGTCCCTAGGATGGCCAAGAGTTGGCTGTGACTAAAGCGACACATCCAACCTCTAGTGACTTGAGGGCACATAATGAAGATGACAATATTCCACGTGGAAGAAGCCACCCTATGATATGAAGTGGAACCAATTGGACTCTCATAGATTATGACGTGAGTGTTAAATAAACACTATTATATTAAACCACTGTGATTTGGGAACTATGAATTATTTTATATTCATTAATACACAACCTCAAATGTTATTGTCAAGATTAAATTAACACATGCAAAATATTTGGAAGCATGTCTGTATGTTAGTCACTCAATAGTGTCTGACTCTTTGTAACCCCATGGACAGCAGCCAGCCAGGCTCCTCTGTCCATGGAGTTCTCCAGGAGGGCATACTGGAGTGGGTTGCCATTCCCTTCTCCTGGGGATCTTTCTGACCCAGCGATTGGACCCAGGTCTCCTACATTGCAAGCAGATTCTTTACCATCTGATCCACCAGGGAAGACAATGTCAGCTATTCCTATAACACGCTGTCCAACATGTATATGTGTTTAGAGGGAGTGGTTATCTCTGTCAGACACACCGTATTGGTCTCCTCTTCCCTCTTTCATTTCTGATATTAGTAATTTTCTTCCTCTCTCTCTTTATCTTAGTTAGCCTGACTAGAGGTTTGTTTTCTGTTTTGTCTTGTTTTTCCTTCTTTTTTTTTTTGACTGCACCATGAGGCATACAGAATCTTAGTTTCCTGACCAAGGACTGAACCCAAGTCCCCTGTGGTGGAAGTGTGGAGTCCTGGCCACTGGACCACCAGGGAAGTCCTGAGAGGCTTACTTTTTATTGATCTTTTCAAAGAACCAGGTTTTGGTTTCACTAATTTTAACTATTACTTCAAATTTTATTGATTTCTACTCAAATCCTTACTATTTCTTTTTCTTTCTGTTTACTTTGGATTTAATTTGCTCTCTTTTTCTGGTTTCCTACACTGGAAACTTACATCATTGAATTTAGATCTTTCTTCTTTTCTAATATATGCATTGAATGCTATAAAATTCCCTCTAAGTCCTGTTTTCATTGTATGCCACAAATTTTGATAAGCTGTTTCTTCATTTTTATTTTATTCAATATACTTTTAACAACTCTTGATATTTCTTCTTTGATCCATGTGATTTTTAAAAGTGTGTCATTTAATTTCCACTTGCTTTGAGACTTTTCAGTTGTCATTTTGGTATTGCTTTATAGTTTAATTCTATTATGATCAGGGAGCACATATTGTATGATTTCTATTCTTCTAAATTTGTTAAGCTGTTTTATGGCCCGGAATGTGGTATATGTTGGTAAAGGATCCATGTGTGCTTGAGAAGAACATGGGTTTTGTGCTTATTGGATGAAGTAGTATATGTGTGTTGTGCACGCTAAGTCACTTCAGTCCTGTCCAACCCTGTGACCCTATGGACTCTAGCCCACCAGGCTCCTCTCTCCATGGGATTCTACAGGTAAGAATACTAGAGTGGGTTGCCATGCCCCCTCCAGGAGATTTTAACAACCTAGGGATCGAACCCACATCCCTTACATCTCTTGCACTGGCAGACAAGCTCTCTACCGTAAGTGCCATCCAAGGAGCCCAAAGTAGCATATAGGTGTCAATTATATCAGCTTGATTGATAGAGCTGAGGAGTTCAACTCTGTCCTAACTGATTTTCTGTATTATAGAGATTTTCTGCCTTTTGAATCTGTCCATTTCTGAATGGAGGGTGTTGAAGTATTCAACTATGATAATGGATTTTTTATTTCTCATTAAAGTTCCATCAGTTTTTGACACATATAGCTTGGCTCTCTGTTGTTACTATATTGATTTTTTAAAAATAAAATATCTGACTTCTGAGCAAGACTGCACACTCCTGAGGGTATTTTCTCACTATTACATGTTCAGTCCCCCATACTGTAAGTAGTCAAAATATACACTCATTAAATAATTTTCAAATGAATTAATGAATAAAATGTTTTCTATTTTCTAATTGTTAGTTGCTCAGTCATGTCCAACTCTTTGTGACTCCATCGGCTATAGCCTGCCAGGTTCCTGTCCTTGGAATTCTCCAGGCAAGAATACTAAAATGAGTTTTCATTCCCTTCTCCAGGGGATGTTTCTGACCCAGGGATCGAACTCATATCTCCCATACTGCAGGGAGATTCTTCACTATCTGAGGCACTATATTTTCAGAAATGAGTCACCATGGAAAAAATGAGATTAGTGAGTTGTCTTCATTGTCAACTGATCTTAGTTAGGAGTGACTTCTAATTTAGGTTCCCCTCGTAGGGCACATACAGCAAATAGACTCTAAAAATTAGCAGTTAAGATCGATAGAATGTTCACTATTTTTCTGGTTTCAGTTCAGTTCAGTTCAGTCGCTCAGTCGTGTCTGACTCTTTGCAACCCCATGAACCGCAGCACACCAGGCTTCCCCGTTCATCACCAACTCCCGGTGTCCACCCAACCCATATCCATCGAGTCGGTGATGCCATCCAACCATCTCATCCTCTGTCATCCCCTTCTCCTCATGCCCTCAATCTTGCCCAGCATCAGGGTCTTTTCAGATGAGTCAGCTCTTCACATTGGGTGACCAAAGTATTGGAGTTTCAGCTTCAACATCAGTCCTTCCAATGAATACCCAGGACTGATCTCCTTTAGGATAGACTGGTTGGATCTCCTTGCAGTCCAGGGAACTCTTAAGAGTCTTCTCCAAACCACAGTTCAAAAGCATCAATTCTTCGGCACTCAGCTTTCTTTATAGTCCAATTCTCACATCCATACATGGCCACTGGAAAAACCATAGCCTTGACTAGATGGACCTTTGTTGGCAAAGTAATGTCTCTGCTTTTTAATATACTGTCTAGGTTGGTCATAACTTTCCTTCCAAGGAGTCAGTGTCTTTTAATTTCATGGCTGCAGTCACCATCTGCAGTAATTTTGGAGCCCAGAAAAGTAAAGTCAGCCACTGTTTCCCCATTAGACTGTCTTATTTTCATTGTCATGCTATTCTCTCAACAGTCATATAAAATACATGATATTGTTATTCAATAGATGAGTAACAGAGGCTTAGAAAGGTTAAACAAGTTTTTTTAAGGTTAAAGAGCTATTAAGTAAAGATCTTGAGTATTGAATAAAGTGTTTGGCTCCCAAAGCACTGCTCTGTATCACTAAAACAAGGATATTGGAAATTAGGTCTGTTCTGCTAATTCTATGTTTGCTCTTGGGAGATTTGTCAACATGTATGAGCAATTCAGACAGCTAATAAGCAAAAAATTTTCCTATCCTTGGGGAACTCTGGCCTCCTTGACAATAAAAAATTGCTAGGATAAAACCTTTTGTGACTGGAGAATAGTTCTCTGATTTAGCTGCTCCATAAGTTTGGATTTCCAGGACATTGGGTAATCTTAAAGTGAGACACTTAGGCACTTGAGTCGGAATTACCTGGATTATCTAGGCAAAATGTGTTTTGAGCTCTTGAAGACTTAATTACTAGGGCAACTGCACAACCCTCCACTTCAGTGTGGCTCTTTGGTCGCAGTGACCAAGTAATTGAGGTGGTTTTGTCAAATTGCAGTTTCTCAATTTTACTGTTACTCATTTTAGATTGAAGTTCCCCTTTGCTGTCCTTTATTTTCTAAGATGATAACATTGATAAGGGTTACAGTCAGTATGTCTAAGTATTGGTTTAAACACCAATGAACACCTAATAGTTTTTTTCTTCTCCATGAATACAGGAGAAATAATGTGTTAATAAAATAAAAACAATAAAAATTTTCTTTATAATAGACACGTCTAGTGGAAAAAACAAAGAATATTAAGACAAGTGTATATAGAATGTCTAATCATGAGATAAAGTACTGAACATTTTTAAGAAACAATGAAATATTCACACGCATATATACTAGTATAATTATAAACTCAAACATATGTTATTCTTTAAGGTTTTTGTACTGACATTATAATGGCCATTAAACAGAGTAGCAGAAACAAAATGCATCAGAAAAAGACATGCTGAAAACCTAAGTAATCAAGAAGAAGCTTAGAAAGAGTATGACTAGTCAACAAATCAGTTAATGTACGAGTAAAATTATCAGTATATTTGGTCCCTTTCTCCTCTTATTCATGACTTGGGCAGTTCTCCTCAAACAACATCTTTGATATCACATAAGTTTTCAAATGTCAGTGAAAGCACTACTTGGTTTGTGTCACCTACTGTGACTAAATTTGAAAGAAACTATGCTCAGTCTGAGAAAGAGACCTTAGCTGCAGTGACTAGAGTAATGAAATTGCCCAAATAAATTCTTGGAAGAGAAATTACCTTGACGACTGCCCATAAGCTCTTATTTGAAATCCTAAAACCTTAGATTGGGTAGCATCTGGAGGAGCTGCCAGAGTGCTGTGATGAACTTTAATACTGTCATGCATTCAATATAAATATTTTCTGGATTACCCTAATGCAGATGTCTTTCCAAGGTTGCCCTGAGAAATGTCACTGAGTCTACTCTAAAACACTTTTGAAACCCTTTTTCTTTAAATATTATAAACAGTATGATATAGTATATTTCTAAGGAAATAAGATGTAAATAATTCTTACTATAAATGTGATTAGAGCTCTATTACTTACTTTGATATAAAAAAGGACAATCATTTATAATATACAACTATGATGACTTACTAATGGTTTCAAAATTATTAATTACCAACTTTGTGCTAATTGCTGGGTTGAATTCTCCTTGAGATTAAAATATAATAATCTAAAAATAGTTTGCCATGCATGTCTTAAAATCTAATTTCTCTATTCTCTTTATTTTGTGTAATTATGTGTGAAAATATGTGTTCTGGTCAGAAGTCCTAGGCTGGATTCCTGGTACCACTTTTTGACTTGGACAAGTAAGTACCACTCAGAATTTCCTCATTTGTAAAGCAAATACATCTAAATTAAATTTAATGAATGAATAGGAAAATAAAAATTGGGGTTTTTTTCTGTTACATTGGAAAATATAATTATCTGTAGGTCAATATTCCTGAGTGTGAACCGAGACTTCACCAAAATATGTTTTCTTTTTCTAGTTTAGTTTCTCTTTATGAATTAGAAATAAAAGGCTGTAAAAGTTTACCAGTGTTATCAATTGGTATAAGGATTGCTGTTACATATTTACCCCAGAAAGAAGAGACAAAATTCTATTCCACTATGAGTGCATCTAGGATTGAAGGATCAATTGATTGAAGGATCACTGATTGAAGGATCAATGACAGAGGAAAATATTCTGTCATGTTTTTTAACATGAAACATGCTGACAAATTCTGCTTCTTGGCTTGATTTGTTTTCCAGTCATTCTTTATTTTAAAATTATTCAGTTATTACAGTTGAAATTATTGCTATTGATATGCCTTTAGAGTAGAATTTGGTTTTTGAGTAGGAAATAAAGGAGTTTTTAAAAATCTCAAAGATCTGAAGTGAAAGACAAAATCAAACTGAAAGGGTTTCATTTATTTGAGACATCAGTAATGTTTCATGTTGCTGAAAGCTGACTTTATGTTTCAGAATAAAGCTGACTTTATGTTTCAGAATAAGCAGCCACCTCATCACTAAGCAGGAAAAGGCTTCTACACAGACTTCTGGCTGGTTTGCATAATATGAACTGCAATCCTCTTCCTGCTGGTCTTTTTCCCAGTTCCCCAAGTTCTCTACAGAGTTATGAACTTGACCCATGGTCATTACTTGAAGCAAGGTAGTTTGAATGTGTCCACTTCACACCTAAGTGCATCTTCCTCCTCCACTTATCTTTTTTTTTTTTTTTTAGCTCTTCTCCAATCTTTCCTCCAGTGGTTATGGTTCAGAATTCTGATGAGATAATCTATGTTGCAATTGCTGAAATAAAAATCATCATACCTCACTGAAAAATCTTTGAATATCAGTAATCAAGTTAATCACTTTGTTAAAGGGATATTAAAATGAGCAAGAATCATTTGGAAATGGTGCCTATATCAGTAATAGAGAAATTAATCTTTCATTCTTCCTCTAGATTGTTACCCTTAAAAGATAAGCTAAAAACCTTATGCTTTTTTCTGTGGCACATAGTTGTCTAAAGATTTTTTGAAAGAAAAAATATTCCCTAAGAAAACCTTTCCTAAAAAAGATGCAGACAGATTTGTGCTTGTTTCAAATAGGCTAAATATTTATTCTTATTTAAAATATTTCCAAAGACTGTTCTCTCCCTGAGTATAGTATTCTTAATTTTATAAGCATTGAGTAAGTAAATCATGTAATCAAGTAATCACAAATTACATATTAAATAGATAGACTAAATGCTTAGTTGAACTAAAATATTTTCCTTTTATACACATTTGTGAAATTAGTTAAAATTCTTATGACTGCCACTGTGATACCAGAGAAAAGAATACATGTCATTGTAAATAAGGCTGCATCATTTAACTACAAAGCCTTTATTCTTAAAGCTTTTAATTATAGCTAGCCACATCAGATTATTAATCACAAGCAATAATCATTTTAAGTATTTGTGCATATTAAATAAATACTTTCAGTTGGTTAATGATTACACTTAACCTACCAAATCTGCTTTCAGAATACAATTATTTGGCAATTCAGCAAGAGGTTCTAGACATAAATTCAGTCACCTAAACCATCAACCCCTATACATCTTATATGGTCCATTGGAAGATGGTTAAAAAATAAAATGATGTCAAGAAGGGTATGACATAGTGAACTCATGACTTAAATCACTTTGGCTCTCTTGTGTCTATGTGATAGGAATTGAACTTGATGAAGCTGTCTACTGAAGAATGGCTGAGTAGGTTCAGCAAATTTAGTATAATGTAAATATAATAAATGCAATTTCATAAAATAATTATAGTTTATTTATTAATACAAAAAACATAGAAAAAACATGTCTCAAATGCAGAATTTTAGTAAAATTAGGTGCACAGACCTATTTAAATATTATTTAATATGTAGAGTATTATAATTATAGATGTCTGTGCAGCATGAAAATATCTTCTGATATAGATAAATAATCTCAGGCTCAATATCAAAATCTAATTTAATTTTCCATTGTCTAATCTGAAGCTTACTTTTAATAATAGCTACTTTTAAATTACTGGATATCATAGCTTTTTAAAGATAGAAATAAGATAAAAGATGTAAAACTATATCTATCTACAGAGCTCATACATCGCACAGTTGTGTTACTTTGATGATGAGCTGTATTCAAAACAGCAATTCAAAAATCTATGTTCTTATAAAAAATATTTTTTGGTATAATGATGTTATACTTAAGCCAAAACCTTATTTCAAAAAAAAAACTAAGGTTTTAATATATATTCCTAAACTGTCTATTTATATTTTATAGATGGAATTTTAAAAGTATTAGAATGTTTAACAAGGTAATTTGGAATCCAGTGAAAATATATTGCATATCTAATGTAAAATTAGAGACTGAGAAACAGGAGGTGTCTAGTCTACTTCATTTTCCTCATCTTTGTGTTTTTAATTGCTCATTTTCTCAGTGAATTGTTTTAGCAGGAAACTTCAAAGATTGAGCTGACATCTTTAAAGTATCATCTGGGAAAGTAAATCTGAATAGCCTTTCCACAAAGCCCTGAATATAGGATCTCACAAGACTCAAAAAGAAAATGACCTGGCCTCTGCTCTTTGCACAATAAGGGTCAGGCTCAGTTTTGCATTTATACTATAGTTACCTTTGTAACTCTTCTATTTGCTATGGCACATTAATTATTATAATAAGTTCAGTGATGGTGAGCTTGCAATGTAGAATCTAAGTAAAACATTTTAACATTTGTCAATGAGAACTGCACTTCTGGTGAAAATCTGTACTCTTAGTAAAAAAGTTGCTTTTTTACTACATGCCAGCCCATTTTTCTTATTAAGAATGAGCTTTTAAGTAGACAGAGAGAAAATCATTTAAAATAGACCGGGAAACAGAATTGGCACTTCCTAACGTCAAAGTAAAAGAATGAGTCCTTGGTCCAATATTCATTTCTTGAATAAATTTCATTGCAGGCTGTCTTGACATAAGCATCCACATTCCACTGACCTTTATTTTGTAGTCTAGAGAGACTGGGACCACACAGAATCGGTGCCGTTATAGCTAACTGTACTTAAACTTTGTGTCTGATCAACTTAAGTGTATTGGATTTGAAAACAGTTAGTCAATTGTTTCTAGTCCCTAGGTGGTGGTTTATGGTAATGTTTGCATCAATACTAACAAAAGCCATACCACAGTACAAAGTACATCAAGGAAATGAAAGACAGGGCTGCCTGTTGTCACTTCTGTCTACAATAAAGGCAGGATTCAGAGCTGGGGCAGAGATCGTTAGAGAAACACAAAAATGAATGAACCACAGAAATCATAGGGCTGATGTTTCACATCAAAGGTTTGGGGACTGGCTAATGGGCAAGGTTGCACGCAGGCCACAAGGCATGTACCCTGGACTCATTTGGCCATACAGAAAGGTCACCAAAAAGAAGGGCAGAGGCTTATAAGAGAGCATGAAGCAGTTTTCTGGAGAAACTATATAAAGAAAAAGAAGAAAAAAACCCCAGGATTAACAGCGCTGTGTTTACATTCACTTCAAATAGTATTTTGGGTGAACAGATCTATTAATATTTTTATTTTACACAGCAAAAATCTTAATATGGAGAAATAGAATATGATACTTATATTTGCTAGAGTATTTACTCTTTACATCAAACAAATACAATGCATAAAGTGTCAGTTCACTGAAATTTAAATATTTTGAGCTTTCCTGCATTTAAATAAAATGGTCCAGAATATTCTCTTAATTTCCAAAATCCACGTGCCTAGAGAACAGCTGGTGTATATGTAAGCAGATGTGTATAAATAGAACAATAATGATAACAGAATTGATTTTGGTATTTTTCTCGCTTTGTCTGAATCAGCTTATCATGTATAATTTTAAAGCACAATTAAAAGAACTAAATGCTACAATAATATGACATAGTCAAACAATGGCATCTATTAATGTAAGAATGTAGTTATCCTTTATTTGAAGCCTACCCTTCAGTTACCTGCTGTGCGGCTAGATGCTAGAATGTCAAAGAAAAATAAGTGAAAGCATATCTCATCATGGGGTAAATTGCCTGTTGAAAAGAAATGTACTTAGTTTCTCATTTGAATGCTGCTTTCAGTTTAAAAAAAAAAAATTGGAGGGATTGTTATCAAGGTAAGCACTAATCTTTCCTGACCCAAAGGAGAGAGAAGGGAGAGAGAGAGAAACAGAGGAAGAAAGAGAGAAAGAAAAAAGAAACGTTCATTTGAACAAAAACAGCAATCCAGAAAAAAAAATAAAGAGGCCAGTGTTGTTCTTCATTGTGATTTAGGGCAATTTTTTTAAGTTTTCAGTATCAATTATGACAATGTAAAACCCACTTCAAATTGAAAAGATGTACAAAATCACTGATTTCTATTGTGAAAAGAAAAATATCTATTGTAAAGCTGTATGTGAATCTTATAATACTATTTAATCACATTTAGCCAATAGTCATTTGTAATATGTGAGAAATATGCCAAACTATACCCTATTATTTAAATGACACACATTAGTCATACTTCAAATGGGTAGACATCCCCTTGAGTCCCACAGATAAGGATTTAGTGTATAAAGACATGTATTTACACAGGTAAAGCAGTTCCACAAAGCCATTTGCATTGAAGCAATTATCTAGCACTTTGTAAATAATATTGGATCATTTCACTTGGAATTCATTTGCTCCTTCTTTTTCTTAGTATTCATGAAATGGAACATATTCTAAAGTAAAGAAATGATAATTTCTATAAATTAAAACTCAAAAGCTACACTTAAAATTCAATATAAATATTAAACTTAATATGAATGGATTAATAAGTTACCACAGAAGGAATAAATTTTTAAGTAATATCAATTCTTAAATAATTATCAAGTTCCTTTCCCTTGCTTTATATGCTAAAAAGCATTAATTCCCTTGAGAGGTCTGGGACTCATGTACTCAACAATTTTCTCATTGATTCACAGATAAGATTTTGTTTATAATTTACTAATTTTCAACTTACCTTCAAATAACATATTCTTAAAAGCTCACAAATTTGACACTGTGGGCGCAGAAACATTCTCCTCTTTTAAGAAGAACACTCTACTGTTGTTTAGAGATAAACATAGCAGTATTAATTTTTACATAGGATAGTTTTTATACTATGTTCACAAGTTCTGTTGTATTATATTTTTATGATATTCCATTGTTGTTATTTAAAATAGTTTTACAAGGAGAAAAAGCACTTTCCTGAAACAAATTGTTAATGTCTGATTACAGTAATGAGATATAATTGAAGCTACCATATAAAGTTTCTTTAGACAAAAAAATTATTCAAAAAATATGCACAAAAAATAGACAAACAAAATCCAATATATTTAAAATAACAGAAAGCATTTGGCTAGATATTTTAAAAATCCAAGGACATTTGAACGTTAGCTGTCATTATGGTCCAGTTCACTGTTTATTTCTTTGGTATGCATCTCCTGACCTGTATATAAAATTCATAGTTTCAAAAGTGACATGTGCAAGCCTTGGACAACTGGGGAAAAGGCATATTTCCTGACCTTGTAACCATAGCAACCACTTGCTGATTGGTAGCAGGCAGGCTTTCCATCCTTTACCACTGAAGGCAAGTATGTGAGGTTGTTGGCTTTGTTTGTGACTCTGCCTTTATTTATATGCAAACAGGAATACCAGAGTTGAAATCACAGTTTTCTGTTAAGCATTCTATCATAGAATTGGAAAAAAAAAGCATCTTAATTTCATAGCTTTATAATAATGTTATAATTACAATGAAAGCAGAATACATTTTCTACGGAAGCTGTGTGTAGAAGCTGAACTTAGGATCTTGTTCTTCTATCTGGCTTTGCACCATCAATCTTCTACTCCAAAGCAGAAAAAATATGTATATAGAGTAATATGTAACTTGTAAACTATTTCCATAAATTAATATAATGTTTTATTTGGTAAGATTTACATGTGAAGAAAAAGAAAAAACTCCTTTAAATTATTCTAATGATAAAGAACCTATTTCCATAAACTACCTTACATGGTAATTAGGCAAGCATTTGTGTATTTTTTGCATCCCTATGAGGCTAAGTCATTTAGAACTCACTTCTGGAATGAACTAACACAAACTTCTTTGGCTGTCTTTGCTTTATATGCAGGATATTTGTCTTTGGAGAGTAGAGATCTTCCTATTCATTTTCTTTTCCCCAACCTATTCCACTGTCTTCTCATAACCAGCTTCAGACCCTCCTGTGATATAAATGAAAAATGGAATTTTGTAAAATTCACTTTGGTGAATAATCTCTTCATGGGATTCAGGGGGATGAACCAGACACACACTGAATCCACACTAACCCGCCAATTGGACCTCTTCTCCATGTCAAAGTTATGTGTCATGATAGAGAAGTCATATGAAAATTCGCCTTAGCAAATCCTTGCTTTAGGACAGGATAATGAAAGGATACTAAGTGAGATTGAACATTATATTAAAATATAACATATAGTACATATGTGACATAAATATCAAGTGCTCTAATTTTTATATAAATAAGTTTATATTTGTTAATGAGGTTTGTTAGAAACCATTCAATGAAATAAATTCTGTAATTTATAAAGCTAACATTTTCCTGAATGATCTGTTAATTAACATGGGTTCACTCACATAGATTTTTACTAAAATGTTCTGTGTTTGTTTCTGATGTGAGCATATTCTCACAGATGCGTACAAGTCTGAATCATATTATGCAATAAAATATTTATGATAAAATTACATATTTCAGATAAAATAATAAGTGGAATATATTACCAACAAAGTAAACACTATATTACCAACAAAGTACACACATAAATGATTTTTACTTATAAGCCTGGCTTGAAGTGTGAAATTTATTTTATTTGCCATAATATTAAAATAAGCTTAAACAAAAATTCAAAATAAAATTAATTTTTAAAAACCATTACACTAGTGGTTTTATCAAAGTAGTAAATAAATACTGACTTTGAGCCTAAAAAATGCTCTGTAACTTACATAATACATATTAAAATAAGATTTAAGTATTCACTATACATTTTCACAGTCTCTCTGGGACCTACTTAACAATTCTTCTATATAAAACTGTCACTGTTACTTGTTTTTTTTTTCCTTATTGAAAGGTCATTTTCTGATTTATTTGTATTTTTAAAATGTTCTTCATAAGGACAGAATGATCTTTGTGTTTAATAAGACAGAGCTTAGATTACTATTAATAATTTTATAACAAAACTCTAGTTTTTTTCAAAACCTTTAACAGATGTACATGTTTTAAAAGTACTAATACTTTATTTTCATTTTATTTCTATATGGTGTAAAAGAAAACAATATGGTTGCCTTAACATAAACATTAAAAACATGGAGTTTTGTACTAGCTCTTGGCTAAGACTAGGAAAGGATTTTTTTTTAATTTTTGTACATAATGGTGGTATTCAGACCTAATTTGATTTTAGCATATTCCTGTAAAGTTCTTTCCCTGCCCTGATGTACTATATAAAACATTTCTTAACTCATTAATGTCAAATATAAATTAGTCTTATATTGGAATTTTAACAGTCTAGCCTCCACAGGCAACATAAAAACTAGACTATTGTCAGAAATGGTGTTAGACTGCATGCAAATTTAAACTAGATATCATTTATCATCAAAGAAAACACAAGATGTATTAAACTTTCAGTATCCACACCACAGTCTCCAGTACCACAAATTATTTTGGTTCATCTATACTTTAAAAATATCAACAGTTTTTGTTGAACACACACAGAGCAATTTCAACAATCGTATTTTAATGTGCTTTCTGGATTTACCAAATCGGAGTATGACTAATGGTCAATGTTCGAATGTCTAGGATACATTTTTTCATATATATGCTCTGAATATCTGAACAGGCACGTTGTATTGTATTAATATCATAATTCAAAGGGAAATTTATTAACCCTCCAGTATTCCCATCACTGCTAAAAGTTGCAAATTCTAGGTGGCAGAACCTAGACAGTAATATCAAATTTTAATAACAATTCTTCTTCTTCAGTCAGGGCTATTCTGGAGAAAAGCATAAATTGCTGTGACTGACCGTTGGTTGTTAGGGAAGCAATCTGACTTCTCCACACCCTGATTTCAGTGTATCTGCTCTGTCCCTCAGCTGTATTAATGATAGCATGAAAGGTCACATGATAAACGAGTGACAAAAATATCAAAACATATTAGCCTGTAGCTTTGTTATCAGTGTATGACAGAGATGACAGAAAATTGTATTTTTCTCCTGAATAATTTTGCGTTACATTTTGCTGGCTAGGCAGAGTGAATTAGGGAGAAATTCCTGCCTCTGACTGTTTGTCTCCTTTTCTGACATACTTGAAGTAATAATATACATTAATAATAGGGAATGTGCTCAGAGAAGGGATAAAAACCTTAAGATCCGACAGTCTCCATTCCATAACCTGCTTTCTTGTTTTTTCCTAGCAAAAACAAATTTTCTTTAAAATATGCATAGAATCGAGCATTAATAATATTAGTGCTAATAATCAACAGTTAAACACAGACCCAGCAAGTGAACAGGACGATTTTTTTTTGAAAAAAAAAAAAAGCTTAAAAGCAACCTGAAGGCTTCATGACATTATTATTTCAAATGGTACCATTTTATATTTAGAGGGAGGCATGTCCGCTAATTAAATAAAGGCAATCTCAATAATGTCTGATCTATCTTGTTGGGATGTGGACCCAGTAATTACAAATTAGAAGCAGAATTTATACCTGCTGGTTTACAGACTGTCAGGGATTGTAAACCCTGGGGAGATGAGGTTTGCAATCTTTGAGAAGAGATTACAGAAATTGGCAAGGGCTTAATGTCCTGCAGAGCTAGGGTGTAGTCTCCAGGGGTAGGTTAAGTCCTGTCTTGTCTGAGTTACCCTTTCTTGGGTGAATGACAACATCACCATTTTAGTCCTATGCTTCTCTTAAAAGACATCTGCACTGAACTAGTCACAAATTCTGGAATATTAATATAATTAGCTTTGGGGAGAATTTGGGAAAGCAGTTCAAAGCATACAATTATGAAATACATGGGTATGTTTGAATTTAAATTTTAAACTTCAGACTTATAGAGATGAGGTATTTTGATATTATAATTTCAGAATATATTTGAAGGAAAAGTTTTCTTGGATTAGTAAATATAACCAGGCTCTGAATAAAATGTGGGTGATACAAGAGTGAATACGACCAAGCACTTGACCTCAAAGAGCTTAAAATCTAGTGAGGGAGATAAACTAAATTGTTATTATAATGTAATGATAAATTATATGTTGTGTGAGAGAGGATATATATGTACAATAGAAAGCTTACCTGCCTAGTTCTATCTCACAGCTTCAGAGGAAACAGATTTAAGGACACAGCATTCAATATTCAGAGCCCAGTGATCCCCTCATATTTCAGGGAAAATGAATTTTCTCTTAACTATATCCATTTTTAATATGACAGATTCATATTCAATTCCACTGGAAATGAATTATTGTATAAAATGACCTAGAAAATTTCTTCAAAATAATTTTGACCTTTTGAAAACAAAATAACAACAAAAATGGGAAATGCTGCAATGATACCCCAAAATAACTTAAGCTTTGGAATTCATATATCCATATAGCACTTGCTGTGTTCTAAATAGAAGCACTTGTTAAAACTGAAGAAACACAGGAATAGAATGCTCAGCCTTGAGGAAACAGAATCTAAAAGAGTTCACGGTTAGGCAAACAGATACTATTTTATGAGTCCCCTATGATTTTTCAATGAACTAGGCTAACATAGAAGAATTCTATCACAATAAGACAGGTTTGAAAGAGGTGAGATGTCACCGGATATCAAAGGAAGAGGTAGTCATCAGAATAAATAAGGCAAAGGGTGAGGGTCTGGGCACAAAGCTATCCTACAATAATGTAGGTATGGAAATACTTATCACATTGGGGAAAATGACATTTAATTCTATTTGCAGATATGGAACACAGGTGAAAATTAAAATAGATGAGACTAGAATAGTAGTTTATCATTTTCTATGGGACTTCCCAGGTGATGCCAGTGGTAAGGAACCCACCAGTCAATTCAGAAGATATGAGACAAGGGTTCTATCCCTGGGTTGGGAAGATCCCCTGAAGATGGAAATGGCAATTTGCTCCAGTATCAACAGTGAAGGTGAAAGGGAAGTAGCTCAGTGATGTTCAACTCTTTGCGACCCCATAGACTATAGCTTAATAGGCTCCTCTGTCCATGGGGTTTTTCCAGGCAAGAATACTGGAGTGGGTTGCCATTTCCTTCTCTAGGAGATCTTCCCAACCCAGGGACTAAACCCAGGTCTCCTGCATTGCGGACAGACACTTTACCGTCTGAGCCATAGCCTACCCTCAAACACCCTTGTGATCAATCGTTTCTTTTGATTTTATTGGGTTAGCCAAAAAGGTCTTTCTGGTTTTTCCATAACATCTTATGGAATAATCCAAACAAACATTTTGACCAACTAAACAACTACTAACAACTGTACCTTTTGTGTCCTTTTTTTTTTTTTTTTTTTCGTCTCATTGCATTGGTTAAAACTTGCAGATGCTCCAGTATTCTTGGCTGGGAAATCCCATGGATAGAGGAGCCTGGTGGGCTACAGTCCATGGGGTTTTAAAGAGTTGGAAACAACTGAGCACCTGAGCATGCATACTATGGTTTATGGTATAAACAACAAGAAAACCACCAATGGTGTCTTTAACTATTAAGAAAAAAGTTTATTATTTGCTTAATCTGCCATCCAGTTAGTTCAGGGGTTTTCTAATGTCATCAAGAATCTAAGCAGTTTCCATCCCTCCCGTCCAACATGGAAGTGTTGATTTTCTTCTTTGGGTTTGTCACCTTGTGTTCAAACAGTGACCACTACAGCTTCAGACATTGCATTCTTATGATGACCAAAGCAGAAAGGTCAGTAAGGGAGTGAAAGTGGATTTCTTTCTACACCTTTCTCTCTCTCTTCATCGTGGAGAAGGTTTCTGTCCAGATGACTATAATGGTTTTTTGTCCAAAACTGGATCACATTATCACTTCCATCTGCAGTGGGAAAAGGAAAAAAAGTATCTGCCTCTTTCATAGGATGAAGAGGCAAGAGATAAAAGAGTTAGTTAGGGGTGGCTAGTAGGATGGAAAAAACCCTTATCTGCCCCCTTGGGCCTGCTTCTGAAGGTTCATGTGTACCATGAGAATAGAATCCACTGAGGCTGTGAGATTCAGTAAACAGAGGACAATCTTAAAGAGATTTTTGAGTTAAATTCTCACTGTATTAGGCATTAGCATAAAAGTGATATATGTAAACTATGTTGTGCTATACGTTAACTAGATGGCTAATGTGTTTCTTATTTGTTTAATTCTGTAGACAATGGGGAGTCACTGAAGCTTGTTAAGCAAGTTAAAATGATCAATGGCTCAGAGAAGAGAGATTAAAGACTAGATGTTATTGTAATAATTTCAGAGATGCAGAGAGCCTGGTCAGAGATTGTAGTGATGATGACAGAAACAAAAGAAAGCAATATTTACAAAGAAACAAAAATCAATAAAATGCACTGATTGATTTATTGATTTAGTTTTTATTATGGAGTTAAGATGGGGGACATGCCAAGAATGAGACTATTACTTAGGGTATATGGGGTCATCAATCAAGATGGACAGTGGAGGTTTTGGTGGGGGAATTATGGCAAATTCACTTAATGGATATATGCAGAGTTTGAGATATCAACCTTTCCGTTAAAGGAGTTTATCTAATTGAAATTTGTAGCTTTTGTGAGCACAATAGGACTGAACTAGAAGACCTTTGGAATTTGTTGGCATATACAAAGTCATGAAAGCCATATGAATCTATGAGAAATTTTATGAAGCAGAGTAAATTGAGGACATCTTACATATGGCTTTTGAAGGATACATGAATCACCTATATGAAGTCGTTCAGTCATGTCCGACTTTTTGCAACCCCATGGACTGCAGCCCACCAGGGTCCTTCCTCCATGGGATTCTCCAGGCAAGAGTACTGGAGTGGGTTGCCATTTCCTTTTCCAGGGGATCTTCCCTAACCAGGGATCGAACCAGGGTCTCACGCATTGCAGGCAGACACTTTAACCTCTGAGCCTCCAGGGAATCACCTATAACCACACCTAAAATTTGGTATGTACTTATTTTTCTCTAGGGAAAAGGACCATAGCTCATTGGAATTTCAAAGATGTCAGTGAACAAAATAAGTCTGAGAAACACAGAGGATAAGTGAAAAGAAAGGAGGATAGGAATGGCAACTGGCAGTATGTAAAGCATAGACACAGAAAGATGAGTATAGAAGGGAGGATTATAGAAAGCATGGAAACAGGTAAAATGGAATTGCAGAAGCTCGAGGAGGAGGGAATTTTGAGAACATGCTACAGAGAAATAAATGGAATTCAAAGTTTTTTATTCAATTTGGGAACTAAGACATCATTTTGACCTCTGGATGAGCAGTTTTTCTACAATAGTGTGTGCAAAAGTCAGGATATAATGAGCTGACATGTGAAAAGGAGAGGCAGAGAAGAGAAAGAAAATTTGTGAATCAGAATTAACATGATTTACCCTGAAACTATAATATTGCCAAAAGCATAGTTTAATTTCTCATTAGATATTTTACATAGGCTAAATATTATTTGTAAGGCCATTTACTTATGCAAATAATTATTATGTTTAGTTATTTGAAAATTCATTCTTCCTTCATTTAGCATTGCCAAAGGTAAGTGTTTACTTATTATGTCTCACTAAAGAATTACATACTTTTCTTCTCAGTTTTGTAGCTTTGTATCTATTGATAACAAAAATTAAGTTTAATAATTCAAATGATTATTTTTAATCACTGGGAGTATATACCTCAATACCTGTTTACCCAATAGATAATATCTAAATTATTTCTTAATCTCCCAATGCTTTAGCAATAGTCACTGATAAATAATTAGATATTAATTATCTATTTAGAGAATTCATATTTCTCTGAAAATTATGGAGCATTTATGGACCAATGGAGAATAATTTTACTTAGAAGTTTTTTTTTTAATCCTAATCTATTTAACAATGTAGACAGGTTGTCTTAAAGAATTTCTTCTTTTCTGGCTATATCAAATTAGATCTTTTAAATTACTGGTCCAATAATTTTTTCTACTTTTATTCTTCCTACCCATTATTTATGTAATATAATTGAAGTACATGATATCTTATAATTTACTATCTAAATTGTATTAAAACCATGGCTAAATCATGTATTTAAATTCTTATCCAATAATACTGGATACTAATTCCTTGAGTTTTCCATGGGGATAAGAGGTTATATTTCAATGCATGGGCAATTCATAATAGCTATGCTTCAGATCTGATCTCTGAGGAATTTCTCAATTCCTGACTGGGGCTCACACATCACTTATGGAAGAAGTAAATGTGATTACAGACTGCCTTCTAAATATTAGGCAGTACTACCTTTTTAGGATACTACCTGATATACCAACATGCAAGTAATACATACACACACACAAATACATATGTCTAACATTTAAGTGTGTTTATGTATGTGTGTAAATGACTGTATGTGCACATTAAAGTGAGAAAGCATGGTATAATTTGAAAAGAGCTTTTAAGTTATTTAATAGAAAACCCTACAATTTTTTTAAACTGAAGCATTACTTTTCAATAATTACTATTAATTAAACAGGATTAATATAAGTAATGTCAGCCATTTATTGTGGCTTCTCCTCTGGCAGGCACTACATTAAGACATGCAAATATTATAATAGGAGTATTCAAGATCACTACAACAGACACCAAAATAATAATTATTTAGCCAGAATAGATGTTTTTCTCTTTTGCATGACTCTCATAAGACATATGAGTATGTGTCTAACATTCTTGATATTGAGGCTATGATCCTTGGGCCAGAAACATAAGCATTTTCTGGGAGCTTGTTGGAAATGCAGTATCTCAGGTCCGAAAAAGGTGTTCTGAATTAAAAACAGAATTTCCACAAGATATCCAGGTGGATTGAATGTATATTAAAGCTTGAGAAGGCTTGTGTGTGTGTGCGCTCAGTCATTTCAACTCTTGAGATCTCATGAACTATACCCCACCAAACTCCTCTTTCCATGGAATTTTACAGGCAAGAATACTGGAGTGGGTTGCCGTTTCCTCCTCTAGTGGATCTTCCTCACCCAAGGATCAAACTCCCATCTCTTGAATCCCCTGCTTTGGAAGGCAGATTATTTACCACTGGGCCACCTGGGAAGCCATAAACCTGAGAGGACCGCATAAACGTGTGGGACTACATCAAACTACAAAGAATCTGCACAGCAAATGAAACTTTCAATGAAATAAAATGGCAGCACATGGAATGGGAGAAAATATGTGCAAACAATACAGCTGAGAATGATTTAATATTTGAAATAGACAAATAATTCATAGAACTATATATAATAACTATTTTCTTAGGCACTATTTTAAAACAATTTCAAGATTCTGAGACATTTTATGTCAACTTCTGATCTCTTGTTAATATTATAGGTTTTGCTTTCTACATTTTTGCACAATTAAATATAACTAATATTCAGGTATTTCATGTGCTAATTGACTCATGGTTTCAGACAACTTGTAATTAACATTTTATTTGTGTGATTGTGTGTAAGTCTACTTCCCTATTTGTTTTATATTTGTTCTTTATTTCTTCTCTTATTATCTCTTTTCTTAACTTTTTTTTAGTAGCATATTACATATGGATTTTCTTCTGGATTTTTAGCTATGCCTTTTTGTTATATGGCTTTCTTAGTAAATTAAAATATACTAAAATATAACAGTCTACTTAGAATTAATATTTTCTTACATGCATGGTAAGTCACTTTGGTCATGTCTGACTCTTTGAGATGCTATGGACCATAGCCCACTAGGTTCCCCTATCCGTGGGATTCTCCAGGCAAGAATACTGGAGTGGGTAGCCATGCCCTCCTCCAGGGAATCTTTCCAACCCAGGGATGGAATCCATGTCTCCTGAATCTCCTGCATTGCAGGTGGATTCTTTACCCACTGAGCCACCTGGGAAGCCCCTTAATATGCTTGACAGTAATATAACTCAAGTTTTTTCTTGTTTGTTTAATGTTGGCAAGATGGTTTTTACCTAAAAGTAATTTCTAATCCAAATCAAGAACAAAGTTTATCATCTCTCTCAAACTTGCATCTGATTTTATGTTTTATATCCTTCCTGTTCTTGTCCATAAACAAAGTTTAATTGAAATCATGGATTAAAATGGCTCTTGCATCTTGTCTTCATTTTGTTTTAAAGGATAATAACCTATTGGCTTTGTGACTAATTCAAGCATTTTTCAAGTACAAATTATTAGTACTGTGTGTATGCGTAAATTCAATAATGAGTCCTCTCAAAAATTTTGTTAAAATTCAGAGGAATCAGAGATCAGATTTCTGACATCTGTTGGGTCACAGAAAAAGCAAGAGAATTCCAGAAAAACATCTGTTTCTGTTTCATTGACAACACTAAAGCCTTTGACAGAGTGGATCACAACAAACTGTGGAAAATTCTTCAAGAGATAGGAATACCAGACCACCTTACCTACCTCCAGAGAAACCTGTATGCAGGTCAAGAAGCAACAGTTAGAATTGGACATGGAACAACGACTGGTTCCAAATTGGGAAAGGAGTACATCAAGGTTGCATATTTTCACCTTGCTTATTTAACTTATATGCAGAGTACATCATGCAAACTGTTGGGCTGGTTGAAGCACAAACTAGAATCAAGATTGTTGGAGAAATATCAATTACCTCAGAAATGCAGATGACACCGCCCTAATGGCAGAAAGTGAAAAAGAACTAAAGAGCCTCTTGATGAAAGTGAAAGAGGAGAGTGAAAAAGCTGGCTCAATTCAACATTCAAAGACAAAGATCATGACATCCAGTCCCATCACTTGATGGAAAATAGATGAGGAAACAATAGAAACAGTGACAGATTTTAATTTCTTGGGCTCAAAATCCCTGCAGATAGTGACTGAAACCATAAAATTAAAAAACACTCCTTGGAAGAAAATCTATGACAAATGTAGACAGTGTATCCAAAAGCAGAGACATTACTTGGCCAACAAAGATCCATCTAGTCAAAGCTTTAGTTTTTCCAGTAGTCAAGTATGGATGTGAGAGTTGGATCATAAAGAAGGCTGAGTGCTGAAGAACAGATGCTTTTGAACTGTGGTGTTGGAGAAGATTCTTGAGAGTCTCTTGGACTGCAAGGAGCTAAAACAAATCAATCCTAAAGGAAATCAGTCCTGAATATTCATTGGAAGGACTAATGCTGAAGCTGAAGCTCCAGTAGTTTGGCCACCTGATGAGAAGGGCTGACTCATTAGAAAAGACCCTGATGCTGGGAAAGACTAAAGGCAGGAGAAAAGGGGGACAGCAGAGAATGAGATGGTCAAATGGCATCACCAACTAGATGGACGTGAGTTTGAGCAATCTCCAGGAGTTGGTGATGGGCAGGGAAGGCTGGCATGCTGAAGTCCATGGGGTTGCAAGTTGTTGGACATGACTGAGTGAATGAACTGAACTGAACTGAGTTTTGAATGTAAGTGATTGCTATACAAACAGCTGCCATTAACAATGTTTCTTCTTTTGAACTGAGTCACAAAACTCTCTAAAATATTTAACTAGATTAAAATAATTTTTAAGGAATTGTGTAAAATTTCCAGATAGCAATATTTTTTCTACATAGCTTTAAAATATTTGGAACAGAGTAAGTATATATCACATGAATTTATCTAACTTGGATTACAAAAATGGAGAACTTAAAGATTTTTTATGGATGAAGAACTGACTTTAACTATGAAGGTAAATTCTAGACTATAATACAGTGTGTTATAGATAAAAGGTCATATTAATCAACATAATATAAAAATTAAAAATTAATTTAAAATAGTTTTATTTGTAAGTGAGTTTTGTGGTTATAAAGTATGTAATTTAAGGGATACTTTCTAAAGTAAGTATATATAGTGCACGACTCTCTGAGATCACTATATGAACTTCCTTTCATTTGTGCATAATAATAATAGTACGTGCAGTACACGCTAGACATTCACTGAACATTAGAAGTGTTTTGGTATTTCAGTGTAGGACAGAAATCAGATATATTTGAGAAGCAAATGTTCACTAATTAATGATTAACCATCTTCCTAAATCCAAGTTTGAAGTTTGCATGAGCCAGTCTACTAGAAAAACCCAGAAAGGATTACTTTATATTGAACATCTAAAATTATTAAAATGCTACCAAAGCCTCATAAAGTGTATATTGATGATTAGGTTTCCACAGCATACACTGGGCTTCCCTTGTGGCTCAGATGATAAACAATCCACCTGCATTGCAGGAGACCCTGGTTCAATCCCTGGGTCGTGAAGATCTCCTGGAGAAGGGAATGGCTACCCACTCCAGTATTCTTGCCTGGAAAATTCCATGGACAGAGGAGCCTGGCAAGCTACAATCCTTGGGATCACAAAAGGGTCCAACATGACTGAGCAACTTAAATTTCACTTTGGGGCTTCCCAGGTGGCACTGGTGGTAAAAAAAAAACTCGTTTTTCAATGCAAGGGACATAAGAGATGTGGGTTCCATTCCTGTGTTGGGAATTCCCTGGAGGAGGTTATAGCAATCCACTTCAGTATTCCTGCCTGGAGAATCCCCATGGACAGAAGAGCCTGTTTGGCTACTGTTCATAGGGTTTCATACAGTCGGAACTTAGCATGCATGAATTCATAGCATGCATAATCCTGGAAATAATAAAGTTTGCCTTTCTATATAAGTTGCTTCTTCATAAAACTGCTTGATGGTAATTTCCAATTTTGCAGTTACACATTACATTTTATAATCCAAACTTACATTATTCTTGAACATCATGTTTTTCCTGTCATAAGCATTGTGGTATTTTGATTATTCATACATGATCATGTGTATTATTTTACATGGACATTGCATTAGTCATCTAATCATTTTAATCTTCATGTAAAATCCAAGCACCTGTAGACTATTTTATAAACCATTTTGAACCTCTGGATTTCCTTGATCCTCACACTGGGTAACGTTGGTGGGAACAATGGCAGATGAATTTAAGTCATATTATCAAAAAGCCCTATCTTGCTTTCTTAAGGGCAATGGTGATACACTGTGTAGAATTACATAACCCTGACAGTCAACTCTATGGTTTGGACTTAACTTTTCCAGAGTATAATAATATGGAGTGTGCAATTAAAATAGTAAGAATCAATCAATGTTCAGTGATCCATCTACATGGATAGTCAATTCTCAGCCAGGATCTATTTCCCCACAATGTAGCTCCCAAGAGCCACTTTTAGACAAATTCTCCTGTTGCTTTATGTTTAATGTTCTTGTAGTAGATAGAGAATGGAAAATGTAGACCATCTTATATGGATATAGATCCATAGTTTAGCCACTATTTATCACCAAAGAATTTTGCTAGTACATTTTCTCATTTCACAGGGATTTCTGGGGAACTAGCCTGCCAAGCAATTCTAATTCAAAATTCAGATGGCTGAGTTCTTGTTTCTTCTGAAACTTGTACATTTAACCTCATAAATTGATCACCAAGACCCAGGAAAGCCATGGTCTAAGAGGTTTTTTTTTTTTTGTTTTTGTTTTTGCTTTCTTTTCTCTAAACTCTCATCACTTCCTCCAGTACTGTTTCTTTACATTCTTATTCATCGAAGACCAAGACATAATGTGAGCTGATTCTGAAAAGTACTTAGAGATGCCGTTTTATTCCCAGCATCTACCATTGTACAACTTTGAAATGAACTTTCTTGGAAGACTGTATGCAGGCAGTCTAGCCAAACCATGAATATCTCATATAATAATTTAATTTTTTCTCATTGTCTTTCATAGACTAATTTATTTTTCTCAGAGTTGTATCTTCACCTATCTTCATCCCATACTTAGTTTCTAGGAGTTTGCCCAGCCATTTCAAGAGACCATTGTAAAAATGCAAAAGAAATATCACACACAGACAAAAAACATTGTAAACACTAAAAAATGTTTAAGTCTTCAGTTTTATTTTTTCAAGAATCTCTTTAAGTTAGTCTTGAGATTTTTATCAAAATTCAAACCTTTCCATTTTAAACTACAGAGTGCAAATTTAGATACAATTATCATTTCTAAGTTTGAATGACACTTTTAAAAACTCTGGATTACAAGAAAGGGGCCACAGCCAGTTAGAGACATATCAACACCTTGAAAATACAAACATACACTGTCTTACCTATGATTTTGCAAAGACAAACATAAAAGGAAAAGTTCTTTTCAAAATTTCAGTAGAAATTTTAACTGTTTTAAAAGGTATAGATTGCATTCATTTAGATTTTATATAAGGTGGTGTGTAATGTGTACCTGAGTCCTCTAAAAGTTTTAATGTTACACCAGAAGATAGAAAGAGGACCTCATGGTAAACAAGCTTTATGAATGTTCCTTTCACATTCATTGAAACAGTATCCACTGTGTTCTGACTAAATGCAAGGTACTAGTGACACAGTAAATAATAGACTAGTTATCTTTCGAAGGACTCACCTCCTCCAAACAATGGAAAAAATTTTAAAACCTGGAAATGTTATTGTTATTAAGACTTTCCTTACCTGTGTCCAGTTTCAGTGGACTTGAAATTTCCCTAACACAGATGCTTCAAGGAGAGAGTCAAGAGTGAATCTGCTTGACTTAGCAAAATTTCAGCAGTGCCATTCACCATTCTTCTAGGCATGCATAATTCAGAACATTCCCGAAGAGACTGTTGTTGTAAGGTATGAACTCAAAAAGCCAACTCAAAAACTCAACATTTAACCAAATATTTTCAATAATTATTGACTTTCCCAACTCATCATGAGATAGCAATAGGCTTCTATATCACTATGTTATTGTTTGACAAGAACCTTTTAAAAAGGAAAATCTCTTACAATTTTATCTCAAAGTGAATTGCTTAGTATTGAACCACAAACATGACAAATAACTTTGATGATCTTTAACTAAAACAATATTAATGAGTATATGAATTGATTTTCTTGTTTTAAAGCCTAAGTACTAGAATCAATAGTAGATTTCACCTAATAATCAATGTAATTGAAAATATATACTATTTAAGCCCATGAAATAGAAAAAAGCTTCAGGTTGATTTTCTATACTATGACAAAAACATTTAGAAGAAATTTAAAGAAACCGATGCTTATAAAACATTCCTTGAAATTATGAACCTAACTTATAAAAAATGAATATCTTTAGTCTGTTCTTCAGTTCAGTTCAGTTCAGTTCAGTCACTCAGTCATGTCCAACTCTTTGAGACCCCATGAATTGCAGCACGCCAGGCCTCCCTGTCCATCACCAACTCCCAGAGTTCACCCAAACCCACATCCGTTGAGTCAGTGATGCCATCCAGCCATCTCATCTCTGTCGTCCCTTTTTCCTCCTGCCCCCAATCCCTCCCTGCATCAGAGTCTTTTCCAATGAGTCAACTCTTCGCATGAGGTGGCCAAAGGACTGGAGTTTCAGCTTTAGCATCATTCCTTCCAAAGAAATCCCAGGGTTGATCTCCTTCAGAATGGATTGGTTGGATCTTCTTATAGTCAAGGGACTCTCAAGAGTCTTCTCCAACACCACAGTTCAAAAGCATTAATTCTTCGGTGCTCAGCTTTCTTCACAGTCCAACTCTCACATCCATACATGACCACTGGAAAGACCATAGCCTTGACTAGACAGACCTTTGTTGGCAAAGTAATGTCTCTGCTTTTCAATATGCTATCTAGGTTGGTCATAACTTTTCTTCCAAGGAGTAAGCATCTTTGAATTTCATGGCTGCAGTCACCATCTGCAGTGTCTGTTCTATTTTCCTGTAATTGGACCCTATCAAAGTCATTAAAAAAAATCCACTTATTTGTTCTTACTTTAGAATATTTATTCTAAAAAACAACATAAGACAGACTCAGAGAATTCACTCATGCTGCCTGAAATGATACCAGAAGTAGGATGTCTATAAGTGTGAATATATTTTTATGAAAAAGAAACATTTTTATATGGTATATCTATGCTACCATTGTGGAGAAGGCAATGGCACCCCACTCCAGTACTCTTGCCTGGAAAATCCCATGGATGGAGGAGCCTGGTAGGCTGCAGTCCATGGGGTCGCTAAGAGTCAGACACGACTGAGTGACTTCACTTTCACTTTTCACTTTCATACATTGGAGAAGGAAATGGCAGCCCACTCCAGCGTTCTTGCTTGGAGAATCCCAGGGACTGGGGAGCCTGGTGGGCTGCCGTCTAAGGGGTCGCGCAGAGTCAGACACGACTGAAGTGACTTAGCAGCTTAGCAGCATGCTACCATTGAATGTTAAAAGATAGCAACTGTGAAGGATGGAAGGGGAAAAGAATCAATTTCTGTATTCCAATAATAAATCCACAGAACAAGATGTTCTAGAAACTGTGAGGGGTTAAATGGTATGGACTTTTTCTTGAAAATGTATAATCTAACAGAGTTACAAGTTAAATACAATCAATGTTTACTTTAATGAAACCACAATGATACCATAACATCACAAAAACAAAAAGAGAAACTTAAAAATGTAGTTTAAAAGACAAATCAACTAAGTCCTTTTATATCATAAGTCCTAAATACTTAGTAACAAAAATTAAGAATAGAGAGAGTGAAAAAGTTGGCTTAAAGCTCAACATTCAGAAAATGAAGATCATGGCATCTGGTCCCATCACTCCATGGAAAACAGATGGAGAAACAGTGGAAACAGTGTCAGACTTTATTTTTTGGGCTCCAAAATCACTGGAGAAGATGACTGCAGCCACTAAATTAAAAGATGCTTACTCCTTGGAAGAAACTCCAGTACTTTGGCCACCTCATGCGAAGAGTTGACTCATTGGAAAAGACTCAGATGCTGGGAGGGATTGGGGGCAGGAGGAGAAGGGGACGACAGAGGATGAGATGGTTGGGTGGCATCACTGACTCGATGGACGTGAGTCTGAGTGAACTCCGGGAGTTGGTGATGGACAGGGAGGCCTGGTGTGCTGCAATTCATGGGGTCGCGAAGAGTCAGACACGACTGAGCGACTGAACTGAACTGAACTGAAATGAACTGAACTGAACATGCCAAAGTAGAATCCAAGTAGTGTACTGTCATATCTTCAAATGATAACTGAGTTTGGCACAGAGTACATATACAATAGGTCTATGTGTAAATCAATGATGCAAAAAAATAAGCAATGGAATAAAGCAGATGGCTGCTTCAGTCAGGTAAGGGTTTGATTCTTAGAAGAACTGAATTTTTGCTTTAAGGTCCACTTATCTCTAAAAGTGTTACAATCTGAATTTTTTTAAAGCAGAAATATTTCAGAAGGAGAACTTGTTCACTTAAGAGGAACTGAATTTTAGAGCTAAACATCTTTAACTTTCATTTCAGGACATACAACACAATAGCAGCGATGCTCAACAAACACAGAAGCTTTGCTTTCTCTGTGAACAATTTCTAATAAGTACAATATAAACAAAAATAGTCATATTAAAATCACATGTACACACACATATATACACACATAGAGGTGATTTTCCAACAGCTCATTTCATAGTTACAGGAAAAAAAAAACTATAAAAATAATTCACCATCAGGAATTTCACAGGAAGGTTTGAGAACCACTGGTCTATTTATGGTTTCTCAGCCTCCTCCATTTAGATGGCCAGTAGGAAGACCTGAGCTCACCTACTCCATGGGCACACACAAATCACAACTGTTTGCAAAACAATCATCAATGAAGAAGTTCAGCACTTAGCAGAAAAGATCTTCTACGGATAAAGATATAGAAAACAACCAAAATGAGATGAGTAGGAGGAAATGAGTTGAGATGTAGTCAAACCCCATATCTTTGGGTAGATATCCAACAAAAGGGAGAATAATTTTTATTGCAGCTTCTTTCCAAGGAGCAACGGGTCTGAGCCCCACATCAGAGGTCCTGTGCCAGGGAGACAAGCCCTCAAATATTTGGCTTTGAAAGCCAGTGGGGCCTACATTCAAGAGAGCCAGAGAGTTGTGAGAAGACTCTGCTCTTAAAGACTGCACATAAAATCTCACGTTCTCCAACATCCAGAGCTGAAAGGAACCTGTGTCAGACCCAATTGCTGACCTTGGAGAGCTTCATGCAAAGGCAAGAGGCAACTGAAACTCACCCTGGGGACATAGACATTGGCAGCAGACATTTTTGAGAGTTTAGTTCTCCATAAGGTCACTGGTGGTGGTAAGCACCATTTTGAAATCCTCTCTCAAGCTTAATAGTGCTGGACCCTGAACCTTCCCAGAAGCCAATTGTCACCAGTCCCAGGGCATCCTAGGGAGTCAGTTAGTTGAGGGGGGACATGACCCTACGCACCAGCATGTCAACAGCTTCAGGACCCCTGAAGCCCCAGGTGCCAAATGCTGAGCTGTTAAAATGCATTTGAAATTAACATATTAGCAACTTTAAAAAGCACATACATATATATATATATATATATATATATATATATATATATATACACATATGGCTATATATAAGCCTCATGGTAAACACAAACCAAAATCTGTCATAGATATATGCTGCTGCTGCTGCTTCTAAGTTACTTCAGTCATGTCCGACTCTGTGTGGCCCCATAGACGGCAGCCCACCAGGCTCCCCTGTCCCTGGGATTCTCCAGGCAAGAACACTGGAGTGGGTTGCCATTTCCTTCTCCAATGCATGAAAGTAAAAAGTGAAAGTGAAGTCGCGTAGTCGTGTCCAACTCTTAGCGACCCCATGGACTGCAGCTCACCAGGCTCCTCCATCCATGGGATTTTCCAGGCAAGAGTACTGGAGCAGGGTGCCATTGCCTTCTCCGATAGATATATGCACACACACACACACAAAAGAAAAAGGACCCCCAAAATAACATTAAAGTTAGTCATCAAGTCACAAGAGAACACAAGAAGAAAGAAAACTTTATCTAATAAACCAACACCAAAACAATTAACAAAATGGCAATAAGAACATATATATCAATAATTCTTTTAAGTGTACATAGACTAAACATGCCAATTAAAAGACATAGAGTGGTTAGGAAATAATAAACAAATGCAAAGGCAACCTACAGACTGAGAAAAAATATTTGCAAATGATGCTATTGACAAGGGATTGATAGCCAAAATATTCATTTGAACAGTTCATATGATTTAATATCAAAAACCTAACAGTTCAGTTCAGCTCAGTTCAGTCACTCAGTCGTGTCCAACTCTTTGCAACCCCATGAATCACAGCACGCCAGGCTTCCCTGTTTGTCACCATCTCCAGGAGTTCACTCAGACTCACGTCCATCGAGGCCGTGATACCATCCAGCCATCTCATCCTCGGTCGTCCCCTTCTCCTCCTGCTCCCAATCCCTCCCAGCATCTGAGTCTTTTCCAATGAGTCAACTGTTGGCATAAGGTGGCCAAAGTATTGGAGCTTCAGCTTTAGCATCATTCCTTCCAAAGAAATCCCAGGGTTGATCTCCTTCAGAATGGACTGGTTGGATCTCCTTGCAGTCCAAGGGACTCTCAAGAGTCTTCTCCAACACCACAGTTCAACAGCATCAATTCTTCGGCGCTCAGGCTTCTTTACAGTCCAACTCTCACATCCATACATGACCACAGGAAAAACCATAGCCTTGACTAGACGGACCTTAGTCGGCAAAGTAATGTCTCTGCTTTTGAATATGTTATCTGGGTTGGTCATAACTTTTCTTCCAAGGAGTAAGCGTCTTTTAATTTCATGGCTACAGTCACCATCTGCAGTGATTCTGGAGCCCCAAAAAATAAAGTCTGACACTGTTTCCACTGTTTCCCCATCTATTTCCCATGAAGTGATGGGACCGGATGCCATGATCTTCGTTTTCTGAATGTTGAGCTTTAAGCCAATGTTTTCACTCTCCTCTTTCACTTTCATCAAGAGGCTTTTTAGCTCCTCTTCACTTTCTGCCATAAGGGTGGTTTCATCTGCATATCTGAGGTTATTGATATTTGTCCTGGCAATCTTGATTCCAGCTTGTGTTTCTTCCAGTCCAGCATTTCTCATGATGTACTCTGCATATAAGTTAAATAAGCAGGGTGACAATATACAACCTTGACACACTGCTTTTCCTATTTGGAACCAGTCTGTTGTTCCATGTCCAGTTCTAACTGTTGCTTCCTGACCTGCATACAGATGTCTCAAGAGGCAGGTTAGGTTGTCTGGTATTCCCATCTCTTTCAGAATTTTCCACAGTTTATTGTGATCCACACAGTCAAAGGCTTTGGCATAGTCAATAAAGCAGAAAGAGATATTTTTCTGGAACTCTCTTGCTTTTCCCATGATGCAGCGGATGTTGGCAATTTGATCTCTGGTTCCTCTGCCTTTTCTAAAACCAGCTTGAACGTCAGGGAGGTCACGGATCACGTATTGCTGAAGCCTGGCTTGGAGAATTTTGAGCATTACTTTACTAGCATGTGAGATGAGTGCAATTGTGTGGTAGTTTGAGCTTTATTTGGCATTGCCTTTCTTTGGGATTGGAATGAAAACTGATCTTTTCCAGTCCTGTGGCCACTGCTGAGTTTTCCAAACTTGCTGACATATTGAGCACAGCACTTTCACAGCATAATCTTTCAGGATTTGAAACAGCTCAACTGGAATTCCATCACCTCCACTAGCTTTGTTCGTAGTGATGCTTTCTAAGGCCCACTTGACTTCACATTCCAAGATGTCTGGTTCTAGATTAGTGATCACATCATCATGACTATCTGGGTCATGAAGATCTTTTATGTACAGTTCTTCCATGTATTCTTGCACCTCTTCTTAATATCTTCTGCTTCTGTTAGGTCCATACCATTTCTGTCCTTTATTGAGCCCATCTTTGCATGAAATGTTCCCTTGGTATCTCTAATTTTCTTCAAGAGATCTCTAGTCTTTCCCAATCTATTGTTTTCCTCTATTTCTTTGCATTGATCACTGAAGAAGGCTTTCTTATCTCTTCTTGCTATTCTTTGGAACTCTGCATTTAGATGCCTATATCTTACCTTTTCTCCTTTGCTTTTTTCCTCTCTTCTTTTCACAGCTATTTGTAAGGCTTCCCCAGACAGCCATTTTGCTTTTTTGTATTTCTTTTCCATGGGGATGGTCTTGATCCCTGTCTCCTGCACAATGTCACGAACCTCCATCCATAGTTCATCAGGCACTCTATCTATCAGATCTAGGCCCTTAAATCTATTTCTCACTTCCACTGTATAATCATAAGGGATTTGATTTAGGTCATACCTGAATGGTCTAGTGGTTTTCCCTACTTTCTTCAATTTAAGTCTGAATTTGGTAATAAGGAGTTCATGATCTGAGTCACAGTCAGCTCCTGGTCTTGTTTTTGCTGACTGTATAGAGCTTCTCCATCTTTGGCTGCATAGAATATAATCAATCTGATTTCGGTGTTGACCATCTGGTGATGTCCATGTGTAGAGTCTTCTCTTGTGTTGTTGGAAGAGGGTGTTTGCTATGACCAGTGCATTTTCTTGGAAAAACTCTATTAGTCTTTGCCCTGCTTCATTCCGCATTCCAAGGCCAAATTTGCCTGTTACTCCAGGTGTTTCTTGACTTCCTACTTTTGCATCCCAGTCCCCTATAATGAAAAGGACATCTTTTTGGGTGTTAGTTCTAAACTAACACCCCAAAACCTAACAACCCAGTCAAAAACTGGGCAGAAGACCTAAACAGACACTTCGGCAAAGAAGATATACAGATGGCCAACAGGCACATGAGAAGATGCTCAATATCACTAATTATTGGGCTTCCCTGGTGGCTCAGTGGTATGTAATCCACCTGCCAATAGTTTTGGCCCCTGGGTTGAGAAGGTCCCCTGGAGAAGGAAATAACCACCCACCCCAGTATTCTTCCCTGGGAAATCCCATGGACAGAGGAGCATGGAGGGCTACAGTCCATGGAGTCGCAAAAGAGCCAGATGTGACTTAGCAACTAAACCAACAAAATCACTGATTATTGGAGAAATACAAATCAAAACTACAGTGAAGTATCACCTCACAGCAGCGAGAATGGCCATCATTAAAAAGTCTACAAATAATATATTCTAGATAGAGCATGGAGAAAAGGACACCTTCATGCACTGTTGGTTGGAATGTAAATTGGTGCAACCACTATAGAAAACAGCATGGAAACTCCTCAAAAAATTTAAAGTGAAATTACCATATGATCCAGGAATCCCACTTCTGTGTGTTTATCCAAAGAAACTAATAGCACTATTTAGAAAAGTGATATGCACCTTGATGTTAGTTGCACCATGGTGGTTGTGAGAAAGAAGTGGAGCAGGGGTGGTGGAGGTGGGGAATAGGTAAGGGAGATTAAGAAGTACAAACTCACAGTTGCAAAATAAATGAGTCATGAGTATGAAATACACAGAAAGATGAATGTAATTGATAACTATGTGGCATCTTTCCATGGTGCATCTTCCCTCGTGGTTCAGTCAGTAAAGAGTCTGCCAGCAATGTGGGAGATCAGGGTTCAATCCTTGGGTCAGGAAGATCCCCTGGAGAAGGAAATGACAGCCGACTCCAGTATTCTTGCCTGGAGAATTCCATGGATTGAGGAGAATGATAGGCTACATACAGTCAATGGGATCACAAAGACTCGAACATGACTGAGTGATTAACACTTTCACTTTCACTTTGCTTGGTGATGCTGTAATTAGATTGTTGGCGGTGATCATTTTGAAATGTATAGAAATATTGAATCCCTATGCCACGTACCAGGAACTAACACAGTGATGTCAATTAACTTCAAAAAACGAAAACAAAAAAAAACACATACACAAACTGATAGATAAAAGACCAAATTTGTGGCTCTCAAAGGCAGGAGGTGGAGAAAGAGGGAATTAGATGAAGGCAGTCAAAAGGTATAAACTTTTCATTTTAAGTTTAGTAAGTTGTAGTGATGTAATGTCAGCTTCCAGGTGGTTCTAGTGGTAAAGACACTGTCTGCCAGTGCAGCAGACTAAGAGATGTGGGTTTAATCTCTGGGTCAGGAAGAACCCTAGGAGGAGGGCATGGCCACCCACTTCAGTATTCTTGCCTGGAGAATCCCATGGACAGAGGAGCCTGGTGGGCTACAGTCCATGGGGTAGCAAAGAGTCAGACACAACTGAAGCAACTTAGCTTAGCTCGCACGCAGTGATATAATATACTACATAATGAAGCTCATTAACACTGCTACAGGTTACATATGGAAGTTGTTAAGAGAGTAAGTCCTAAACATTCTTATCATAAGGAAAAATTTGTGCATTTTTTCTTGTTTTTTATAATGTTGTATCAGTATGAAATGAAGGATGTTCACTGAACCTTGCAGCAATCATTTCATGTTGTGTGTTAGTCAAATCATTACACTGTATCCCTTTAACGTATACAGTAAGCTGTATTTACATTATATCTCAATAAAACTGGGGGGTGGGGAGAGACAAAAAGGAATTTCATGAACAACTGCAGCTCCTGTCTCAGCATTCTATGGATGAAAGATGTTTAACAGTGAAGTGAATTGCCTACCATGATGGTCCATATTGAAAAGGGGAAAGACCCCAAGAATCAAAATTTAAGACGCTACTACACTCCCTGGGGATGAATGAGGTGAGAGGCTAAAATAGAGATGAATATTGAAAAAAAGTTAGATTTGGAGAATAATTACTAGAAAAGAGTACACAACTAGATTATATGAACTAAGAAAAAAATCTGACATGCTGATTCTAATTTCATGAGCCTCTGAGACCAATAGTCCTATTGCTATATAATATTTCAACAACCTGAACACTTAATGTAGTCTAAGGACACCAAATTTAAGCAAAATAATTTCTGACAGTTTTCATTTGACAGCTGTAGAACAATTTCAAAAATTACTGCATGCCCTCAGCACTCCCTGGTGTCAAAATAGTCCTAGTGAAATAATTGATTTTTTATTAAGAAAGTGCCTTCCAAGTTTTTCCCAGTCTTTTCTAATATTTCAAGAAGGGGCAGTAGCCTTGCCCCTACCAAGGTCCAAAGCTAGGAACATTTGTGTCATCCTCTACTTTCACATTTATTTTCAATATCTGATTAGTCACCAGGTCGTGTAAATTCACTTTCCAAAATGTCTTTTGAATCTGGACATCCTTTTCTGTTGCAACCACTCCCTCACTTTTAGCTCTCATCTTTTTTTCATCTGTGTTTCTTCTGCAGCCCTAACAGAAATTCCTACCTCCAAAATAGACCTTAAATCTGACTACTTTTCTTAATCTCCATTAACACAAACCTGGTTTAGGCTCCATCACCTCTACCTTAAAACAAAATAACAACTTCCTGAATCATCCAGCTTCCAGGGTCTTTTATTTATTTATTTTTTAATAAGACTCTGGTTGATCACTAAATGTCCCTAGTTTACAGTCTTTTGATGACTTCCTCTTGATTTTCAGATAAAATTTCTCAATATAAACAACACCACCCTGAATCCTCTTGACCCACCTACATTTATAAGCTCATCTAGAACAACTCTCCCCTGTCCCTCTGCTTGCTTTAGGCCCACTTGTGTATTCTTTTACTCCCCACCCACAATTCCATCTCTTCTAGTCACAGGGCTTTTGCATTTACTGGTATCACTGATTTTGAGACTTCTTTTTGACTTTTGACAGAGCTGGTTCCTTCATCCTTCCCATCTCAGTTCAAATGCCACTTCTCTCAGAAAAGGCTTTGCTGACAACCTGCTCCCAGGTGGCGAAAACATTCCCCCTCCCCAGCTAGGAAGACTTAATTAGATCTTCCTGTTTGTTCTATTGTGATTCATATACAGAATTTTTACATTTGTTGGAGGATGTCATTGAGAAGATATGATGGTTGGTTGACCCCAGAGCTGCATCTGGGCAGCTTAAGACCACTTAACCTCCTCCTCTGTCCTTGGAATGTATGTTTTACCAGTTAACACTATTCCCACACAAGGAGCCATTTTGAGGGCACAGCCTTGAAAGAATAATGTGATGTTGGAAAGCACCTGGACTGAATTCATGACTGACCCAGTTAAAGCCTCTATATATATGTTTAAAATTCTGATATACAAGTCTGGAGATCTGATTATCTTGCAGCCACCCAAAACAAGCCTCATGAGTTCCCTTGCTGATTAAAACTGCCACTTACCAACCCTGAATATTCACTGGAAGGACTGATCCAATACTTTGACCACCTGATGCAAACAGCCATCTCATTGGAAAAGACACTGATGGGAAAGATTGAGGGCTGGAGGAGAAGGGAGGTACAGAGATGTGATGGTTTGATGATATTACTCACTCGGTGGACATGAGTTTGAGCAAACTCTGGGAGACAGTGAAGGACAGGGAAGACTGGAGTGCTGCAGTCCACGGGGTCACAAAGACTTGGGCATGACTTAGTGACTGAACAACGACGACCAACCTAGAGTGGTCTGCCTCTTTCTTCATTCTCTTCTCCTCTGTGTCTGAGGGCTAGATTTGAATTTCACCAGGGAAATCCCAAGGTTGTGAACTACCAACTTTTATTATGATTGCTTCCGAAGTAGTAAATACTTATAAATTTACATTTCAAATGACTTCAGTGAAAAGTAATATTCTCCGGCTTCACCTGTGTTCCCCAGTGTCAACCACTTTCAACTCATCTGTCTCTTTGGGTTTTGGTTCTTCAAATCTCTAAATAGTCTACTAACTCTATTATTCTCTGAAACTTTTTTTCTTTAGAAATTATCATATGACTTCTTAAAATAGAAAACAAATATTAGTTCTCTTACACTTAGCAAATTCTCCTAACTTCTATATTCACAATCTTTGCTCCTACTCCCCACCTGTAAACTAAACTGTGATGAACTTAAGGGTAAATATTCATGGATTCAAATGTCCCTAAGTATTAGCTTAGTATACAGTGAAAGTGAAATCGCTCAGTCATGTCCGACTCTTTGCAACCCCATGGATTGTAGCCTATCAGGCTCCTCTGCCCATGGGATTTCTCAGGCAAGAGTGCTGGAGTGGATTGCCATTCTCAAAGGAAGAAAGGAAGGGGAAAAAGATGGAGAGAGGGAAGGAAGAAAGGAGCAAAGAAAAGAGGAAGAAAGAAGCCCCATCTTAAGCTCAGGAAACTGTCTTGAGTCCAAATTTCCCCCAGGGCTGTGAAAAGATTGGAGGTATGCAGGCAAAGGAATGCCAAAGATGTGGCAACCCAACAGAAGTTAGGAGGAGGCAAGGGAATATTCCTCCACAAGTTTGAGAGGGCAAATAGCCCTGCCAACACATGATTTAGAATCGCAGGCCTCTAGAATTGTGAGACAATAATGTTTCATTGTTTTAAGCTATTAGTCTGTGGTACTTTATTATGATAGCCCTAGGAAACTAATACAAATTCTAAGGCCAATTTCCTATCTAAATGTAGTGGTTCTGTGAGGTGATGAACAATCTCCTTGTTTTGATTATTTTTCCGTGGGATTATTCCAATTTCAAGACTTTGGCATAAACTGCTGGAACTGTTACTTGATTCATCAAACACCAAGCCAAACAAAATTATAGGTATTTTGGTACATTTTAAACGTGACCAGTAGAGAGATTTGTTGTCAATTAAGCACTAGTACATATCATTTCACACTTTATTTTAAAATAGCCTTCTTACATGGAGTTGTTTAACTGACAATATTTTGTTAGAACAAAGTTTTGTATGTCCAGATTTTAGCTGCTTGAAAATATAAGTTGAAACAGCCAACCAAAAAATAAATGGAGGCACGAAACCATCTTCTATGGCCTGCTGTTAAGTCTAGAAATATCTTATTCTGTCAGTGTGATTTCATAGCAGGATGAAAAATGTCAAAAGTGAGGATGACAAATCAGTCTAGTGAGGAAAAATGACTCTTGGACAAGAGATGTCATTTGTCATGATTGCCATTTGACTGCACTTTCCCCTCTTCTCTCTTTCATATGAATGCAATTTTGTCATTAGTTTTAAATTATCTTAACTGCACAATGGCTTGATCATGAAAATTGTATTTCCTTTCAAAGAGTTTTGTCAAATACCAAGAGTTTCAAAATTGATATTATACTTGTGTTATTTTTGTGTATTTCAATGAATTTTTTAAAAATCTGTAATGCTTCATTTATCAAATATTACTATTTTTCAAACCAACTGGTCATTTTTCCCAAGATATAGGTAACACTATTGCTTAAAAAAAAATTTTTTTTTTTCAAAACTGACACAGTTGAGTGCAGCTTTCTGAGCCACTGCATAATACGGGTGGTAATTAAGCCACAGCTTCAAGGTTGCATGGACACAAGACAATTCAGCCTAATGAAGTATCGATCGGCTGCAGTCGAGGTAAAACAAGTTGACATTCATTTAGAGGTAGCAATGCGAATATACCACAATGCCACCAAAGAAATAAAGGGAACAAACAATGAGGCTGAATTTTAATCTTGCAAACACAATTAAGAATCTTATTTATAGCATGCTGCTATCACTTAAACTAAAGCTAATTGCATACTTACTGCCCTGACATAAGATACTTAAATCAGCAGAAATTATATATCCTTAGCATAATGGCAAAAAAAAGAAAAAGAGTGCCAGAAGTTTAGTGTTTCAATTAGAGACAACACTCCTACCTTAGAAAACTATACTGATCAAAGTGTTTGCAAACAAATTTCCCACATATTTGCTTTGGTGTTTGGTTTTGGGTCTTCATGTTTCTAAATAGTTTGCTAATTCTACTATTTCTTGAACATTTTTGCTTTAAATGTTATAATTTGACTTTGTAAAACTGAAAATAGAAAGTTACTATTTCATATGCCAAATTTCATATTTCTTTTATTTTATTGAATATAATTTACTAAATGTTTATTGAACTGGCCTTACTTTCTGCATTAATATACACATAAAGGATCAGCATTTCTCAACATTGTCTCTCTTTCAAATATGTACTAAATTTAAGTTAACTAGTAAGAAGACCTATCTCATAGCATGCTTTTAAGCTGTCACTTGTATAAAGAATTACAAAGATTCATTGTATCCATTATTTTTAATCAACCATAGATTTTTATGATATGAGTCTAAACACTGTTTCAGAGCATAATGACATTATATCTACAAAATAAAATATTTGGCCATTTTATAAAAATTTAATAATTATTTGTAAATTAATACACAAATTTAAAAAATCTGATTAGAAATTGCTGCAGCTTCTAAGTCGCTTCAGTCGTGTCTGACTCTGTGAGACCCCATAGAGAGCAGCCCACCAGGCTCCTCTGTCCCTGGGATTCTCCAGGCAAGAACACTGGAGTGGGTCGCATTTCCTTCTCCAATCCATGCATGCATGCTAAGTCGCTTCAGTCGTGTCCGACCTTGTGTGATCCCATGGACAGCAGCCCACCAGGCTCCTCTGTCCACAGAAGTCTCCAGGCTAGAGTACTGGAGTGGGCTTCCATTTCATCCTCCACATGGATATACTACTGTTTTAATATTCTCTTATAGTTTTATGTCCATTTTAATTTAAGTAAATTAGAAGCTGAATATGTTGCTCAATACTCTCAGTGATCTTAAACAGAAAACTAGCTTTCTTAATCTAGTATATGGAAAGTTCATCTTGTGACAAATGGACTCTGACTTACAATGTTAGTGGAGATGACTTACTTTGGTGAAGAAGCCAGGTTTTTATATTCAAGAAGACATATATATCACAAATTCTACCTAGAAGTCAATTAATCAAAGCCTTCACGTAGAAATTAGAATTCAAAATGTATTTATGTTAAGCAATGGATTCAAAGTTACTGGCATTACACAGATTTCAGAAATCATATTTTGTCATCAATATTTTCATAAATATAAAAAGTTCCTACTCTAATGAAGAACCAGTATTGATGTGCAGCATTTGTAAAAACCACTTTATATTAGAAATGTGATTCACATTATTAAGTTAATATATAAGGAAATAATATACTTAGCCACATATGGCTTCTTAACAATTTAGAAGCAATAAACAACATTTTTTTGTATAAGTGATACTGCTTACAAATATGGTTTATCAGATTCATTGTTCTCCAATTGTTCATAAATGACAATTGTCATTTTAATTACTTCATTTTGTGTAAATCATTGCTCTGTAAGCATATCCATGGCCTGGTAAAAGTAATTCATTTATTGAAAATTGAATATTTCTTATTGTGAGTTTGGTCCAAAGGGTGCTGAGAAAAATTCATCTTTCAACTTTTTTTTGAGTGAATATTGAGTGAATAGTGAGTCATACCTATCATCCTACTTGCCATGTGAGAAATGGCAATAGACAAATGATCATGGAACATCAATGAGGTGGGCAAACTGTGAAATAAAAGGGAGATAAAATGGAGAGGAAAACTGTAATGTATGAAATTTTACTTAAAGATTAATGCATCATTTTCTAACTTTTCCAGGAATACAAGCTGAAGATATAAAGAAGTGGAAATATAAGAAATGCTTTGTAAATTTTTATAATTGTAATTATTTGGCAGTCTTATCAATACTTTTTGTATTCCTGGGCTTTATTCAATACTTTCTGTAGTTGTGTGAAGATAATCTGATTTCATTGTTATGAAAATTTCACATGGCAAAAAAATAAAGTATAAAAGGAAGTTCAATGAAAAAACCCCCACTTTCTACTCAGGCTCTATGTCCTTGTCCACATTTTTAAATTTCTGTTGTATTTTTCCAGATACTTTCCATGGATATGAACACAAAAGTCAATTCTCTTTTAATTCTTTCCCACAGAAATAAGAATATATAGTTTCCCTGTTTTCTATTATCCTTTTGTTTCTTAACAATACCATATTTTATTCAATCTAAGACATCATCTATTAGAAGATGCACCATTATTTAAAGTTCTAAGAGAAAAGAGGAATACTACCAGTGAAACTATAACATGATGCTTTTATCATTTAGAATTTAAACAAAAATGTGTTCTTTTGTGCATGCATTAAAAAGGGAAAATTTGATTCTTTAAGATATCCTACAATTTCATATTCCAAAACCACCTACTTGAAATTACTTTTAAATTTGTAGCCACCGAAGTCTGTATTTTTTTTTTTTCTCACAGTGTTGGTATTTGTTCTTTCAAGTGCTTGATTTAGCGATTCTTAAAAGAAGCCATAAAAAACATAAGAGCCATCTGGATGTCTTCTTTGGAGAAATGTCAGTTTAGGTTTTCTGCCCATTTTTTAATTGGCTTGTTTGTTTTTCTGATATTGAGATGTATTAGTTGTTTGTATATTTGGATATTAACCTCTTGTCAGTTGCATTGCTTGCAAATATTTTCTCCCATTCTGTAAGTTCTCTTTTCATTTGTTGATAGTTTCCTTTGCTGGGCAAAAGATTTCAAGTTTGATTAGGCTCCATTTGTTTATTTTTGTTTTTATTTCCTTTGCCTTGGAAAACTAATCTAAGAAAATATTGCTATGATTCACATCAGGAAATGTTTTACCTACGTTCTCTTTTTAGGAGTTTTATGGTGTCATGTCTTATATTTACCTCTTTAAAACATTTGGAGTTTATTTTTTATATGATGCGAAGGAGTGTTCTAATTTCAATGGCTTATGTGTAGCTTGCCAGCTTTCACTTCCAGGCAGCTGACCATCATTCCAAAGTTTGAGCCTGGTGTTTTGTTGTGCAGGTCATAAAATTGCATCAAGCCTTCTCTTGGAAAATAGGATTTTGACATTATCTAGATTTCAGGTATTTTAGAATGTGCAAAGATGTACCTTAAAATTGAAGAAATATAGTATATCTTGTAAATCTGCCCATTTCAGTACACATATTTTGACTCCTTTTACCTCTTTGATGGTGGAATAATTGTGTATTTGTGATTCTTTACCATCTGAGCCACCAGGGAAGCCCATGATTCTGTATATTTGTATAATATTGTGTCTGCTATGTAACCAGACCCCTACTGTTAGAAATTTAATTTCTTATAATTAATTTGTTTTTCTTTGTTTTATTTAAATCTTTCTTTTCTCTGTTTGGTTGATTTTCCTCAACAATAGTGGAAAGAACATCCATATTTATACAACTTTGTGGACATGTGTCCTGTGAATAAAAATCCTAGATGTAAAAATAATCAAAGGAAATGTACATTTAAAATTTGAAATAATTTTAAAACAAATTCTGTCCTTCAAGGATTAATGTTCTGTACATTAATATGCCTCATTCTCTAAACTCACACTAATATTATGCATTTTCAACCTTTTAAACTTTAAAAAACCTAAAAGGTGTTCTATGTAAATAATGAATAGTATCCCTTGGAGTAGTCTAATCCTTCACTTCTGAGTTAAACTTATTTATATTTTCTGTCTTATAGGAATCATATGTTGTTTTCAGGGGCTTTCAATTGTTTAATACTATTTGTAAAAATGAAATGCATTTTAATACTTCTATGTTTCAGGGTTTTTTTTTTTTTCTTTTAAGGGGAAGATAATATTTTTCCTAATGTAGATTTGAGAAAAAGATTTTTCTCTAGTTCTTTCTTAGGCTTTTTATGAAACACTACAGTGACATTTAAGGCAAATTTGTGAAAGGATATATTTTTTAAATCAATCAGAATTATACTACATTAGCTTTGGCACAAATTTGAGGAGTATCTAATTGCCCCCTTTCATTTTGCATGTGAGAAATCCAGGACCCAGAAAAGTCAAATGATTTTTTCTTTTATGTCAATAAATTGGAGATCCGAGACTTGAATCTATATTTTTGCACTCAGAGTTTATTCCACTATAACATTAATATATCAAAGTCTGAAAAAATGTAGATACTCAAAATGGCCACAAAATAAAAGGATTTTTAAAAGGTCATGGTTAAAGTGATTTTTGTTGTTGCTGCTGGGAGAATAAAACACAAAATCTTGTAGTGCTAGACTGGTTATTTTGTCCACAGTCAATTACCAATACAATAAGATACTTCTGGAAGACTATAACTGTAAAGATAGTGTGTATTCTGTATCATTAGAACCACTGATAAAGAAACTAATAAAATTCTATTATAAACCATATCTTCATTCTAGGTGATAATACATTGCTTAACTCAGAGTTTCAAAAGTGTTTCAGATCACAAATACTTATCTCTTGTAATATACACATATATTTACTAATTTATAAGACCTATCATAGCAAATATGTAATTTATATTTTTATAAGGTTGTTAATAACAACCTATTATAAACTCTATTATTTCTACTACACACATCTATAGTATTGCAATGAATGGCTGATGAGGCATATTGCAGTGAAGTGAATATTTATTTCAACAGAGTGTGTCTCATCAGCTATTTATTTCAATATTGTTTATGTCACCAGAATTTTGACTGATAGCCTTTTCTTGAGACTGTTCTTACCTAAATATCTAACATGCCAATCTAATTTTAGGTAAGCTATCAATCTTCACTGGTTTAGGGAGAGCTTGGAAAAATCTCTTCTTTTTTGTCCAAGTTTGGTGGTCTGGAACCATTCTACAAATTGGAAATTTTATTCAGATTAAAAAACTTACCAGAATTGACAAACATGTCAGACCACTAAAAGTAGGTGAATATATCCTGTAAGCTCCTAAATTTCATTGAAAAAAAGACCCTGATGCTGGGAAACATTGAGGGAAGGGGAGAAAGAGGGTGCAGAGGAGACGGTTTGATGGTATTACTGACTCAAGGGACGTGAGTAGGGAAGCCTGGTCTGCTGCAATCCATAGGGTTGCAAAGAGCCGGACATAACTTAGAGACTGAACAACCACAAAAGTTCCTAAATTAGAACATAGGTTAAATTTGCTACTTAAGAGTCAGGGCTCTCATTTATGCAGAGTAGAAGCCAGAAAATTAGAAAGAGGTCATTTGAAATAATTTAAATGGCTCTGAGTATTCCAAACAAGTAAACTCCACTTGTCTATAGAAACAATCCCTCATCTCTTTCTCTCAGAATATCTCTCAGTCTCTCAGAACATCTGTCTGATGGGATATTCCTGCTTTGGCTGACAATACTATAATGATTTTACCTGAAGGGAGGTAACCAAAATAGTTCTTTTTGAAGTATATGTGAGTTCTCTTGTTTACTCCATATATCATATTCCATTGTTCCTAGAAATTTAAATAGAATCAGCTTTTTACATGTCTCAGGAGGTAATTATACACTTAAGGCCATGATAATAAACCTTATATCTCAAAAGAATTTAAGTAACCTAAGCCAGACTGGAAGAAACACAAGCTGGAATCAAGGTTGCCGGGACAAATATCAATAACCTCAGATATGCAGATGACACCACCCTTATGGCAGAAAGTGAAGAGGAACTAAAAAGCCTCTTGATGGAAGTGAAAGAGGAGAGTGAAAACGTTGGCTTAAAGCTCAACATTCAGAAAACGAAGATCATGGCATCCGGTCCCATCACTCCATGGGAAACAGATGGAGAAACAGTGGAAACAGTGTCAGACTTTATTTTTTTGGGCTCCAAAATCACTGCAGATGGTGATTGCAGCCATGAAATTCAAAGACTCTTACTCCCTGGAAGAAAAGTTATGACCAACCTAGATAGCATATTCAAAAGCAGAGACATTGCTTTGCCATAGTCAAGGCTATGGTTTTTCCTGTGGTCATGTATGGATGTGAGAGTTGGACTGTGAAGAAGGCTGAGCGCCGAAGAATTGAGCCTTTTGAACTATGGTGTTGGAGAAGACTCTAGACAGTCCCTTGGACTGCAAGGAGATCCAACCAGTCCATTCTGAAGGAGATCAACCCTGGGATTTCTTTGGAAGGAATGATGTTGAAGCTGAAAGTCCAGTACTTTGGCCACCTCATGAGAAGAGTTGACTCATTGGAAAAGACTCAGATGCTGGGAGGGATTGGGGGCAGGAGAAGAAGGGGACAACTGAGGATGAGATGGCTGGATGGCATCACTGACTCGATGAACGCGAGTCTGAGTGAACTCCGGGAGTTGGTGATGCACAGAGAGGCCTGGCGTGCTGCGATTCATGGCGTCGCAAAGAGTCGGACACAACTGAGCGACTGAACTGAACTGAATCATTTATGTTGAACAAAAATCTAGGGAGTGTGTATGCATGAAATCGGAGAGTGCTAAGAGTGCTAGATTAGATCGAAAGAAACAGAATTTCAGATTAGGTTGGATTTCTCAATACTTTTATGCAAGATTCTCAATTTATTTTAAACTGAGTAGCTGGAAATGGTTCTAATTTTAATTCTGAAAGCCAACTGGAGGGAAAGAAAAAACTTTTCCCCGCCATAGTCAAGAAAAGCAAGAATTTGAGCCAGTTTCATCTAGACATTGTCTTTTTGTTAAATGAAGTAAATGAAGGTTAGAAAATACACACTTCTGGCAATGTCTAACTAGTATTAGACAAAATATTAAAGTGAAAAAATGATAAGAATATTAGTAACAATAACAAATTGAAAACAGAGAATTACCAAAATCTCTTAAGAATGACCTACAATAGCTAGAGTGAAAATTTGCAGCACCAGGTCCAAAATTTGAGGCCAAAATAGATGAAACTGGCATTTGAGACTATTTTTCTCTTTATGATAACTGACATTTCTCAGGGCAACAGTCAAAATTGTAGCTAACAGATGAAGACTCCTAAGAAGTTTGGAAATTCAGTACTATATATTCAGTTGAACAGATGGCATAGAAACACAGTTTTAAAATCTAGCAAAATGCAAATAAATAATAAATTTTGAAAATGTTTTAAATTAATAATAATAATGCATATTTAGAGGAGCCTCTGTAATCCTAAATGCATATATTGGAACAGAATGAAACTGAATGTGCTAGTTGCTCAGCTGGTCTGATTATTTATGACCCCATGGACTCTAGCTTGCCAGACTCCATGGAATTTCCAGGCAAGAATATTGGAGTGAGTAGCTAGCCATTCCCTTCTCCAAGGGATCTTCCTGACCCAAGTATCAAACCCAAGTCTCCTGCATTACAACTAGATTCTTTACCATCTGAACCACCAGGGAAGCCCTGGAAGAGAACAAAGGCTAAATACAATGATGTGAGCATCTACTACATGAAATTAGCAACAGAATAGCTCATTAAGCTCAAAGAATATATTAAGTAGATAATGAATAAGAGACAAAAATAATGAAATAGAAAACAAATCTACAAGAAAGAGCAACAAAAGAACAAATTTATAAACACCAGGGAAGACTTATCAGACATACAAATAACACGACTGTGAATTATCATTATCAAAAATTAAAAGGAAACATTACTATATATCCTCTTTTACAAAATTAATATTGGCAATTATCAATTTTAAATTAAAGAGATTTAAATGTTATTTCTCAAATTCCACAAAGGAAATCAGAAGCCAAGATAATAGCATCAAACAAAAGGAAATCTACCAAAGAATATTATAATACCAGTTTGACATAAACTGTGTAAGAGACTAGAAAAAGAGAACTTATTTTATAAAACTACCATGGCTTTTCCACCAGAACCTGAAAACATCACAACAAAGAAAATCATAGAGCAATAACATATATTTTATTTAGAAACACAGTTTTTAAAATCTAGCAATAATAAATGATAATAAATAATTTACTAATTTATTTATTTGAGGGTGTAAACATGAAAAATACTTTGAAATTAATGAATATAATTGATCACATTAACAAAAAAGAAGAAAAATCAAAGAGTCATGCCAAAGGAGTTGGTTTTTATATATGAGTCTGCCTCCTTCCCAGGTTGCCAGCCTCCTGAATAAAGCAAGGTTTCCTTTCCAACCAAAAAAAAAAGAAGTCATGTCAAAATGCAGATAACATATTTGATTAGTTTATGTAAGAATTCATAGGAAAAACAGAGAGATTTTTTTTTAGTCTGATAAGAATTTAGAACACCCACATCAAGTATTGCATTTAATGATGAAACATTGAGAATCTTTATCTGTGAAAGAAAAAGTAATCTCTTTTTCAACAATTCTATTCTGTGTATAGTAGAAAGCTCTAGAAAGCCCAATAAGACAAAGCAAAAAATAAAAAACTTCATATTTAAAAAATAAATAAAATTATCCCTTATTTACAAATAATTATATTACTTTAAAAATTCAAATTAATTAACAGATGAATTTAGCAAAATTCATTAATAAATGAAATTATTTAACAAATGAAATACAAGATCAATATATAAAATTCAACTGAATGTCTATATTAAAAACAAGTAAAAATTAAAATTGTAAAAGAAATGGTATTAGCTGTTTTCTGTTGTCATTACAAATTATCATAAATTTAGTAGCTAAAGCATGACTAATTACAAAGTCTGTAAGTCAAAATTCAGGACACAGAATGATTCAGCTGATCTAGTCTCTGGGTTTCACAAGGTCAGAATCAAGTTGGCAGATCTACATTCCTTTGTGGAGTCTGTAGGAATGAATCTACTCAAAAGTTCATTTACAGTATTGCAAAATTCAGTTTCCTGCGATTGTGAGACTAAGGTCCCAGTTTCTTTGATGGCCATTGGGTTCTAGGAGGCATCCACAGTCCTTGTTTTATTGTCTTTTTCCTCTCTCTTTAAAGCCAGTAAGAAATAGGTCTAGCTCTTTCCACGTTTCAAATCTCTTCGACATTCCTTTCTGCCTCTTATTTCTGCTTCCTTCCAGTTCAATTCCTGGGTCGGGAAGATCTACTAGAGAGGGATATGTTACCCACTCCAGTATCCTTGGGCTTCCCTTGTGGCTCAGCTAGTAAAGAATCCACCTGTAATGTGGGAGACCTGGGTTCAATCCCTGGGTTGGGAAGGTCCCCTGAAGAAAGGAAAGGCAACCCACTCCAGAAGTCTGGCCTGGAGAATTCCATGAACTGTGTAGTCCACAGGGTCTCAAAGAGTCAGACACGACTGAGCAACTTTCACTCACTCTCACTCAGTCTGCCATATTTCTAACTGCCAGAAAAATTTATCTCATTTTAAAAGCACAACTGATTAGACTGTGTTCACCTGGATGATTCATGGAAATCTCCCTATTTTAAACTTTGTAATCTTAATTGCATTTTCCAAGTCCCTTCACAACAGTACCTAGGTAAGTGCTTGACTGAATAAGCAGAAGGTGAAATTCTGAGAGGTGGAATCTTTAGAATTCTGCTTACCACAAAAAGTGCTCAGACAGTTAAATATCTGCCTTCTATGCAGGAGACCTGGGTTTGATCCTTGGGTCTGGAAGATCCCCTGGAGAAGGAAATGGTAACCCACTCCACTATTCTTGCCTGGAATTCCATGGACAGCAGAATCTGGCAGGTTACAGTCCATGGGGTCCCAGAGAGTCAGACATGACTGAGTAACTAACACCTACCACAAAAATAATTTACAACAGCCTCTTTCCTCCCAAATCCAGCCTCATAGTTTACCCTTATTGTAAAGAAAATACTGTAAAAGGCTGATTAGCTTACCAACAATGGGGTCTATACCAGAAAGCTCTGCAAAAGCATTATACTTGTTACACATACTCTACCACATTGAATCCTCACAAAAATCCTCTGAGATACATCTTAATAACTCTGTTTTACAAATGAAGAAATCAAAACAAAGAAGTGTGAAACAACTGTAAAAGGTCACAAAGAAAAAGTGGTAAAGTGAAGACTTAAGGCCAAGTTTCTTCATTATTCAAAACAAAACAAAACAAAAAACCTGTGCTCTCAACCACCCAGATAAGTGAAAAGTGAAAGCGTTAGTTACTCAGTCATGTTTGACTCTTTGAGAACCCATGGACTGAAGTCTGCAGGCTCCTCTGGTCCATGGAATTCTCCAGGCAAGAATACTGCAGTGGGTAGCTGTTCCCTTCTCCAGGGGATCCTCCCAACCCTGGGATCAAACCCCGGTCTCCAGTATTGCAGAAAGATACTTTACTATCTGAGCCACCAGGAACAGAGACTCATAACTTCAGTGTTAGACCCAAGAATCACAGAGTAGATGCTCAGAAAATGCATCTTGAATAGAAATTAGTGAAATAGTTCTAAATTTTAAATCTCAGTTCAGTCCAATACAAATAATTGATGAACAATATAATATTTTGTTTCTTATTGCTAAAGAGAAACTCATATACTCTAGTTTTTTCTTGCACATATTTTTTACTTGCCTTATAATTAATCATTCATTAAACTTTCTTGGTGAGAAGAGATTAATCAATTCATCAGAAACTTATATAAAATACTCTGCCAAGGGCTCAGGACACCGATATTTATAAAATAGTCTCTTCCTCTTAAGGAGATAAAGAAAAGATCCTAAACACACACAAAATATTGACAACCCACAGAAGTATGTATATGTATAGAATATATATATGTCAATATGTCACCAGCAGTTATTATACTATTATTATATTATTATATGGTTTCATATAAATGGAGATATCAATTTAAGATAGAGGAGACTATGGTATGCTGAAATTTGAGAAAGAATGTGCTCCAATTTGGATAAATGAAATAGCATGAAGTATCACAAAGTAATTAATATTAAGCTAAAACTAAGTAGATCAACTGAATTTAGTTGGTGCTCTTGGTAAGAACAACTGCCATTGTCTGCCAGGGAAGGAAAACTGTTTCAAGATGCTTGAAGATATAGGAGTGACAGGATTCACTGATGTGTAAGAAACTTACAGAATTGAACCCAGAACACATGGGGAGTCTGTTCTGCCTGTCATTCATTTTTCTTACACAGAGAAATTTATTCATTAAGAACTTATTTAAGTCATGCTGGCTATAGCCTTTAAGTTTAGAAAAATGGAAAAGGGATTTCAGAGAGGAAAAGTGAACAGCTTACATCATATAAAGAATGAGAAAAAAAAAAAAAAGCCAAAAATCAAGGTTAAAAAAAGAGAGAGAGAGAGAAATGAAGAGATAGAAAATGAAAGACAAAGTGATAAAAGAAAACAGGAAGAGACGAGACTTCCCTGGTGCTACAGTGGTTAAGGCTCCACTCTTAAACTGTAGGAGACTTGGTTTTGATCCATGGGTCAGGAAGATCCCCTGAAGAAGGGATTGGCTACCCACTCCAGTATTCTTGCCTGGGAATCCCATGGACACAGGAGCCTGGTGGGCTACAGTCCATGGGGTTGCAAAGAGTCAGCCATGACTGAAGTGACTCTAACAAGGCCAAAACACAAACAAAACAAAACAGGAAAAGAGAAGGAAATAGAACAGAAACGAAGAGAAATAGATAAAAAGAAAAATAAAGGGGAAATGGTGAGGGAAGAAGGAGGAAGAAAAAAGGGAGGGAAAGCAGACACTTGTATGGCAAAAAGTGTGTGCCTGTGTGCTCCATTCTGTCTGAATCTTTGCAAGATTTTTACCACTGTGCCATCTGGGAAGTCCAGATGGCAATAAAGCAGTGTCCAATTTTCTTTTTCCTATTCCTATTCATCTCATAAATAAAACAATAGACAAAAAGCAGTATTCTATGTGGATTTCAAATACTAAGACATCTTCTATGCAATGACAAGATGAGCCTAGACAAAACTGTTTTTAAAACATTAGTTTGGTTTATCTGGAAAGTTGTTTTTTTTTTTAAGTGCACTGCCAATTATTAGAACCTCTTGAGACATTTATCATTTGTTCTCCTCCATCCATTCACTCTCTTGTAAGAAAAGATAAAATTTTTATTTAGGAACCACCCTCCCTGTTTCTCAGCTTCCCAGGTGGTCTAGTGGTAAAGACCTGTCCTGCCAATGCAGGAGACACAAGAGACTCGGGTTTGATCTCTGGGTCAGGAAGATCCACTGGAGGAGAGCATGGCAATCTGCTCCAGTATTCTCACCTGGAGAATCCCATGGACAGAGGAGCCTGGTGGGCTACAGCCCAAAGGATTGCAAAGAGTAGGACACGACTGAAGTGACTTAGCACACATGCACATACAAGCAAGTCTGAAGCTGGAGACAGCCTTGATCCCTCCATATTCCGTTTTCCTCCCTGGAACAATGTTGCTGCACCCCATGGATGCACAAGGCCTGCACTTGCCCAATTTTAGGTTAGAAGAAAAAGCCCTGAGTCACTGACAGAGACAGCTGTGGTTTAGTGGATCTTACACATCTGAAGAAATGTCCTGGAGCAACAGCCCGTATGCAGGACAGAAGGAAGGCAGGTGGAGTCCAAGGAGATGAGGGACAGACAGTTATAGGGGGAATTGACATCATGTTGGGGCTTTCCTGGTGGCTCAGGAGTAAAGAATCCGCCTGCAAGGCAGAAGCTGCTGGAGATGCAGTTTCAAGCCCTGGGTGGAGACAATCCCCTGGAGGAGGGCATGGCAACCTACTCCAGTATTTTTGCCTGGAGAATCCCAAGGACAGAGAAGACTGGTGGGCAATAGTCTATGGTCACCAAGAGTTGGACAAGACTAAAGTAACTTAGCATGCTCATTGTTTACCAGGGAAACTAGCAAAGGGACATGCCCCTCATGGCAACTTTGATAAAAAACAATCCTTAGCTGGGGCCTGGAGCAAGTATGTGGGAAGATCAGTCATATGAGTGGGGTATAATTGAAGTAGGCACTGGTCATGAAGGGGATGGACAGAGAGCAAGGGAACAGCCACCTTGAGTGTCCTGACCGTAAAAGCAGGTACTGGTTTAGGGTGAAGTGAATCACTGCAGACAGGGATCTCCGTACTTTTGACCAAACCCTGCACAAAACACTGTAGTAGTTTTATGGATTCTGAGATTGATGGGATGGGGAGAGCAGACTGCTAGATGTGGCCAGGAAGATCATATTCAATGTTTCCCTCTTCTTCCCCAGTAAAAAGTCCTTGGCAAAGGCATCTGAAGGGAACCTTGGTTGAAAGACTGTCTAACTCTCTGGAGACCTGTCCTTCCAGTTTTTCCCTGAGCCCAAAGTACCTCATTTTGCTCTCCACCCTGAGCACCTTTCAGGGGGTGTTGAAGGTCAGCAGCTGCAGAAGCATGTGATTTAATCCCTATAGAGGTAAATGGCAAGTGCCCATGGCAAGTACTAATCTACAGTTGACAGTAAAAATAAGTATACATATTAAGAGCTATAGTCTCCTTTCTTGATTTTATCTGTACTGCTACCATATTACTATGTCATTTTGAAATGGAACAGCACTTGCCACCCTAAAATATGTCTGTTTGGCGTAAGAGTTATTTAGGCTGTCTATTTCTAAGAAATAGCAGATAAGCAAAGCTCAGAAAAAAGTTTTCCTTTTATGAGATATTTACACAGTTCCTTCATGGTCCAGTGGCTAAGACTTTGCATTCCCAATGCAGGAGTTCCTTGTTTGATCCCTGGTCAAGTAACTATATCCCACATTTTGCAACTAGGACCCAGAGCAGACAAATAAATAATTTTTTTTTTTTAAGAAACACATTTATAAGGTAAATATCCATGTATAAGGGAGTATATCTCTCTCTCCACCAGGAAGACGAGGATGATAAATCTCTAGGAAGTTACCAGGCAAGGATCTAAATTGGCATAACAGACTTACTTTTGTTTACTATGCTTTTCCTGATAATTTGGCATCTCTGGCTCCCCTAACCCCCAACATTTTCTTTTGCATTTAGTTGGAGATGTTATTTAAAGTTGTGGTTTGGGCCATCTAATGAGTTACACAGTTTTCCTGTCATCCCAGGTACATGGGAAGAATACATGTTATTATTAAATTTCTTTTTCTTGCTAACCTGTATTTTATTACCCAGGTTGGAGCAGGGATGTAGAGGTGTCTCAACAAAATGTATAACATGGTAGAGGAGACATTATTTTTTTCTCCCTTATGGTTTCCATCACAGTGTTGTCAAGTACCTCTGCTTCATTCAGTATCTTTTTTTTTTTAATCTGTAGTATTCTGATTTGTAAATTTGGGTAATATTTGATCTTACCAAAAATTAAGAATTTGGAAATGATCATAGACAATGATTTTTAACAAATTGTGTTTAATTGGTAATGATGGGGTCGCTAAGAGTTGGACACAACTGAGCGGCTTCACTTTCACTTTTCACTTTCACGCATTGGAGAAGGAAATGGCAACCCACTCCAGTGTTCTAGAGAATCCTGGGGACAGGGGCACCTGTTTGGCTGCCATCTGTGGGGTTGCACAGAGTCAAACACGACTGAAGCGACTTAGCAGCAGCAGCAGCATGGAATAACAAAGAAGATCGTTAAGCGGGGTTCCATTTGCCCTTTGGATTGGAGAAAATATTACATCCTTGTCGTTGTTGTTGTTCAGTCGCTAAGTCATGTCTGACTCTTTGCAACTCCATGGACTGCAACATGCCAGGCTTCCCTGTCCTTCACTCTCTCCTGGAGTTTGCTCAAACTCATGCCCATTGAGTCAGTGATGCCATCCAACCATCTCATCCTCTGTCATCCCCTTCTCCTCTTGACCTCAATCTTTCCCAGCATCAGGTCTTTTCCAATGAGTCACCTCTTCACATCAGGTGGCCAAAGTACTGGAGCTTCAGCCCAACATCAGTCCTTCCAATGAATATTTAGGGTTGACTGCATCCTATGGTGTCACAAAGTTCTATATTCTCTTCTGAGACTTTCAAAGAGCACAGCTGCAGGAACACAGGTGCTGTTCTTTTTAAGCCCTCTTACAGAAAGAGATAGTTTCCTATTTGTCTCTAGTGTCTTAAAATGGAAAAAATGATTCAAGGAAATAAATGACTGCAAACTTCACACAGTGACAGAGTTAGGATTTCACTGAAGGTCTACAGCTCTGCATTAGGAAGGCTATTGGTTTGTTGGTATTACTTATCTTCTTCATGTGTTCAATTTGAACTGGTTTTAAGTGGATGAATATCCTAGACATGGTCTAGGCATGCCTTGTTTCTGACTCTGCAGCCCCTGAAGAATTAATGAAAACTGTGTATAATTTTTTGAAGTGAATTGTTTGCTGTCCATCACAGTAGCTTTATGAACAGAAGGTTCTCAAGGAACTTTCCTTTCATACCTTTTATTTCTTTCCTCCTAAAAAAGGAAGAGAAAACAGGAGACTTCCCTGGCTGTCCTGTGGTTAAGACTTCACGCTTCCACTGCGGGAGGCACGAGTTCCATTCCATGCAGGTCAAGATCCTGCATGACCTACAGTGCAGAAACAAACAAACAAACAAAAAGTGAAAAAAAAGCTAAAACCTAAAAAACAGATTACTGTGTTCATAAGCTGATGGATCAATTCAACTTCAATGATAAGCATTTTAAGCCAATTGGTAAATCTTGTTGAACAACTCTCTGAAACCTTTTGATTTATTTGACCCTGCTTACTATCTAGCACATAGCATTCAATGAAAGTATGTCTGTCAGATGCAAATTAATCATCTAGTTAATTTAGTCAACATGGTTAAATGAGTTTTCATACTGAGGCATGGTCTTAATCACCACCTAGAATGGTAAACCACAAGCATGAAATGGCTCACACTTGGAAAAACAATACAAACTCAAATAGTGTAGCAAAATATCATTGTCTTTTAGTAGCTTGATGAAAGCATTTTTTAAATAATCAAAATGTTTTATGACCCTATAACCTGTTGTCTTTTATTTCTACAGGAAATCAGATTTACCCTTAAAGGGAAAAAAGAAAGGATATGGTATTGCAAAACCATGATAAATGTATCCTATTCCATTTGCGTTTAACATACTAACTGATCAGCATTAGCATTAGGTTAAAATATTTATTGCACTTATTCAAGATAAATTGCATCAATATAATATATTATTTAAGAACAAATGGGAATAATCTGCAGCAGTGAAGACAACATCGTGCTTCATACTATTTTTTGACAATGACAGGTTTAAGAAAGTGTTAAACTACTTGGTTTATGATTTACAAAATATAAAAATGCAACTGTAAATATTTTAACATCTTTAGGAAAGAAGAATTAAAAGATATGACAACCATCCCAAGAGGAGGAGCATTCATGCCCCAAAGATATTTGAAGAGAAAAGTCTGCCAGGGACACCTTCTAGAAAGGACTGAATTAATCAGACTGTCTCCCTGTGGGTCCTTTCACAGTCCTGTTGTAAATGAGGAAAGTCATTTACATCTAAACAGATTCTTCAATAAATAACTTCCACCTCTGAGTAATGCAGTTTAGTTTTTTCACTCTAACTTCCATGACTAAGCACTTAGTTCCTAAGAACACAAAATTAAACAATGTTTAGAGTCAAAATTCATCAATGTGTAAGTTTCCCATTTTCTCAGTTTCACTAGATTTGTTTTACCATTGGTGAAATCTGCATTAATAATAGTGTTCTATTGTACTGTCATAATGAAGGATGCTATTGAGATTTCCACTGACATCCTTTCTGTAACTGTTTTGACATCATTCTAGATAGTGCTTCCCCATCATCTTGACATCATAGCATAGCCTGCCCAGACCTCTGGTGATATTGCTTCGCATTGTTTTAACATCACAATCTGGTCTGCGTAGATTTGTATTGACCTCATTTTGCCATCAATTTGACACTGTAATTTGGTCTCCATGGAAACACAGAAACCATTTTGTCATTATAATTTGTCATTATAATGTGGTGTCTATGTGCTTATCAAAATTGTTTTCATATAGCAATTTGACATCACAACACAATCTCTATACGCTCAACCTCAGAACGTTATGACGATGGAAACTGCATTCAAATGAGTGGGGACAGACTTGTGATAAGAATGAGAAAAAATATCCATTGTATGTGTTCAAAAGATATTTTTCAGTCTTAAGTATGTGCAAAATTTAAGGTTTTATTTCCTTTTAAAATCAAGAAATACCACTGTAGTAGGTGTTTTTTTGTGGTGGGTAATTTTATTCTGGTGGCAACAATTGGAATGTGCAACTATCTTTCTTTGTAAATTTCTTTCAGTTCTCTAGAGTTTCTGACGTTAAAATTTTTGCTCTGACATAGTAAATGAAGAACTCTCTTTAAACTAATTTTTCAATTTTCCTTCCTAAAAGTCTTAGTAGTTTTGAGAGTTTTAAACTACAATTTAATTCTTCCCTAAAAATAGATTTTGGCATTATCTTCTATGATAATTTTCAGTACCTGCATTCTCTGGAAACCAATATATATTCAAGCTACTCATATTATAGGGCTATCCAGGTGGTGCTAAACGTAAAGAATCCTCCTGCCAAACAGGGGAGACCTGCAGGAGATGCAGGTTCAATCTCTGGTTCCAGAAGATCCCTGGAGTAGGAAATGGCAAGCCACTCCAGCATTCTTGCCTGGAAAATTCTATGGACAGAGGTGCCATGTCTACAGTCCATGGGGCCATAAAGAATCGGACATGACTGGGCACTCATATTATATGAGGCACTTATTGGAACAGAGAACTAAAACACAGCAAGAAAATGGGTGGAGTTGGCCTTAAGGGTGTTACCAGCCAGAGAATTAAATGTTCTCAAGCTCTGACTAGTTCTCACATCACTTCTGTCATTTCATGGTCTCTTATTTCCATTTAAGTAAATGTGGAAGGAGGAAAAGAAGTGACTGCAAACAGTTTCATTCTTGAATCTGTAGGTTCTATGACCAGAGAGGAAGAATTTTAAAAAGTCTTCCTCAATCTCTGACTGAAATACCTCAGAGAAGAAACCTCTCATCCAGTCTGTGTTACCTGCTAATTATCAGATTAGTCACTGTGGGATACAAGATCAGACTGGCCTAATTGGGTGACCTATCACTCCCATCTTTGCTTCCCTGGTGGTGCAGAGGTTAAAGTGTCTGCCTGCAATGTGGGAGACCTGGGTTCGATCCCTGGGTCGGGAAGATCCCCTGGAGAAGGAAATGGCAACTCACTCCAGTATTCTTGCCTGGAGAATCCCAAGGACAGAGGAACCTCGTTGGCTACAGTCCATGAGGTAGCAAAGACTCAGACACAACTGAGTAACTAACACCTTCAGTTCAGTTCAGTTCAGTCGCTCAGTCGTGTCCAACTCTTTGCGACCCCATGAATCGCAGCACGCCAGGCCTCCTTGTCCATCACCAAATCCTGGAGTTCACCCAAACTCACGTCCATCGAGTCAGTGATGCCATCCAGGCATCTCATCCTCTGTCGTCCCTTTCTCCTCCTGCCCCCAATCCCTCCCAGCATCAGAGTCTTTTCCAATATGTCAACTCTTCGCATGAGGTGGCCAAAGTATTAGAGTTTCAGCTTCAGCATCATTCTTTCCAAAGAAATCCCAGGGCTAATCTCCTTCAGAATGGACTGGTTGGATCTCCTTGCAGTCCAAGGGACTCTTAAGAGTCTTCTCCAACACCACAGTTCAAAAGCATCAATTCTTCAGGGCTCAGCTTTCTTCACAGTCCAACTCTCACATCCATACGTGACCACAGGAAAAAACATAGCCTTGACTAGACAGACCTTTGTTGGCAAAGTAATGTCTCTGCTTTTCAATATGCTATCTAGGTTGGTCATAGCTTTTCTTCCAAGGAGTAAGCGTCTTTGAATTTCATGGCTACAATCACCATCTGCAGTGATTTTGGAGCCCAAAAAAATAAAGTCTGACACTGTTTCCACTGTATCCCCATCTATTTCCCATGAAGTCATGGGACCGGATGTCATGATCTTTGTTTTCTGAATGTTGAGCTTTAAGCCAGCTTTTTCGCTCTCCTCTTTCACTTTCATCAAGAGGCTTTTTAGCTCCTCTTCACTTTCTGCCATAAGGGTGGTGTCATCTGCATATCTGAGGTTATTGATATTTATCCCGGCAATCTTGATTCCAGCTTGTGCTTCTTCCAGCCTAGCGTTTCTCATGATGTACTCTGCATAAAAGTTAAATAAGCAGGGTGACAATATACAGCCTTGATGTACTCCTTTTCCTATTTGGAACCAGTCTGTTGTTCCATGTCCAGTTCTAACTGTTGCTTCCTGACCTGCATACAGGAAGAGGCAGGTCAGGTGGTCTGGTATTCCCATCTCTTTCAGAATTTTCCACAGTTTATTGTGATCCACAAAGTCAAAGGCTTTGGCATAGTCAATAAAGCAGAAATAGATGTTTTTCTGGAACTCTCTTGCTTTTTCGATGATCCAGTGGATGTTGGCAATCTGATCTCTGGTTTCTCTGCCTTTTTGAAAACCAGCTTGAACATCTTGAACTAACACCTTAGCATTATGCAAAACATCCTTAAGAGCTGAGCAATATGAAAAAGGCTATTTCTGAATAAGAAAATAGGTAGAAATAAGGACAAATGTTCAATATGATATTACATTCTCCTGATTCACATGTTACTCTGAACTTTTTCCAATGTTTTCTACTCTGTCTTTAATGTGTTCAGTTGGTCATGCTCTATGATTTCACTGTTAATACATTCCAAGGCACTTCATTATAATCTTTTTCAATTATCAGTAACTTGGATCTAGTTCTCAGTGGTATACTGCCAACTCTTCTTTTCACAACCTAGAAAAGAACCTATTAGGATGGCCACCATCTACTCAAAGATGAATTTTGTTTGGGGAAGAATCTGCTTTGAAATCTCTCTAAATCTGAAATTGTTTGGGCTGTTTTATCTCTCACTTCCTTTGAATTAAGAATTTAAAACTTATATGTTATCTTTTTCTATGGAACAGTTTATTAAACCTTACAACTAGTATTAAACTATTCTAGAATAATTTTAAGTGCTTTCTTATTTTATTCTACAACATTCTTACAGAGACATCTCACAATACTCATTTCATATATGAGTAGGCTATTGCCCAAGGAGATTAAGTAGTTTGTTCAAAGACTCACAGTGAGTTTCGTAGTGTCTTGGTCTCCTGATTCTTAGTACAACATTCTTTGCATTATATGGCACTGCAATTGTTGTATTATTAAAATTCATCATTAGTCTTCCATTCATCTGCATTTCTGCAAATCTCTTAAGGTACTCCATTTCAAGCCTATATTGTTTAAAAAAGATCGTAAGTGTGACTTCAATTATGCACTTACTTTGTTAACAAAGTTCAATTTTTTATCCTTAACGAAAGCGAAGCCCCAGTGAGTAGGTTCCAGTCAGATATCAAATGTAAAAGAACAATAGAATTTCATGAACATGGCAGAAAAAAATAAGAAATTCATTACTTCCTGACTGTTGAATCTAGGTCCCAAAGTCAATTCTTGCTACTAATATGACTTTATAAATCAGGCAGGCAATATAAACAAGAGAAGAGTACCAGAGTTGCTCCAAAACAGGATCTCAGTAATATACATTAGACAGTAACACAACTCAAGTATTAGACACTTAAGAATAGGCTGCATGAGGTATGTGGTCTCTTTATTCATTTCTCTGTTTAGTATCAAGAGAACAACAATCAAGCCCACTAATGAACAGCAAGTAAAACTTGGCCTCAGTTTTAGGAATATTAGAGAAACACTAGGGAAGAGTAGATATTATGGGGAATAGATTATATATATATATATATATATATATACATATATATATATATATATATATATATATGTATATGTATTTGTTGTTGTTCAGTCGTTATATCATGTCTGCCTTCTTGTAACCCCATGGACACCATGCACACCAGCACTCCATTCTCTCCCAGAGTTTGCTCAAAGCAATACTATCTAACCATCTCATCTTCTGCCACTCTCTTCTCCCCCTGCCTTCAATCTTTCCCAACATTAGAGTCTTTTCCAGTGAGTTGGCTCTTTGTATCCTGTGGCCAAAGTATTGGAGCTTCAGCTTCAGCAACAGTCCTTTCGGTGAATATTCAGGGTTGATTTCCTTTAGGATTGACTGATTTGATCTCTGAGCAGTCCAAGGGACTCTCAAGAGTTTTCTCCAGCACCATGATTCAAAAGCATCAGTTCTTAAGCATTCAGCTTTTTTGTTTCATATATATATTCAAAAACAACTCAGTCCCAGTTGATTGCTTCCATGTGAGAACTCACAACTACTGTGGCTAGATAGTCAGATTTTTCAAGGGTAACAATAAGTTCATATATTCAGATAAAATCTTTAGATCTTTAAATTTTGGTAACCAATTTACAATGATCAAAAATGATGTTCAGGCTCCTGGGAGATCCCCATGTCCTCAGCTGAATTAGAAATACATATAAAGGAAGCTGAAACCTTGATGTAACATGAAAATTCTGAAAAGAAATGTATTTTAAAGATTACTGTGAGAACTCTGTCAGTTTGAAAGTTCATAAAGTTCAGAGTAAGGGTTAAACCAACCTTTCATCAATTAAGTAAAGGTGTACTTTTTCTTGCTTAGGCTGACAAATCTCTAACTTAAAAACAAAGGCTAGGGAACTAATTGAAACACTCACAGCTTAGACTGCTAAGTAAACCAGTAGATTGTTTGCTAGGAGACTTTAGTTTTCCAAATGACAAGACCTGAGCTTTAAGTAAGAATATAGGCTCAAATAAGGACGGAGAGAGACAGTGTTAGTTGCTCAATCGTGTCTGACTCTTTGCGACCCCATGGACTGTAGCCTGCCAGGCTTGCCTGTCTATGGAATTCTCCAGGCAAGTATAGTGGTGTGGGTAGCCATTCCCTTCTCCAGGGGATCTTCCTGACCCAGAGATCAAATCTAGGTCTCCTACATTGCAGGCAGAGTTTTTACCATCTGAGCCACCAGGGAAGCCCAAATATATAAGGATAAGGATATACCATGAAATTGTTACTTCTAATGGTAACCATTTGTCCAGAGGAACATGTAGGAAAATTCATCCCCCCAAAATGTGTCTCTTTGGCATAAGAATTAATTTAGGCTGATTATTTTTAAGAAACAAAAGACTCAGGAAGCTTTCCTTGTAACTCTTCCTATAACTGCTTTAAAGAATCTAGATAAAGGGCCTGTTCCCAGAATAGACCTTTCACCAGAGATACCTACAAAGAATATTAACCAGGTGTGATGGGGAAAGCTCAAAGGTGCCTGGAAAACAAAGTCCACTCTTCCATCATCTCTGCATGACCTAGTAAATATTTATTTATCAAACATTTGCCTCTGCATCTCCTTGTAGATTGTCTTCCTCCTTTATTAAGCCCCAAACCATTACCTTCAATATCTCATATTTTTATTTAACTGAAGATGGTATTTAAGGTGAAGGTTTCAGCTATTTTGGTGAGATACTCAGTTTTCCTGGGTCTCTTCCATAGATAGATAGATAGATAGATAGATAGATAGATAGGAAGTTATATATATATATAACTAAACTTCTAAAACTTACAAAAAAAATTTCTCTTGTTAATCTGCTGCGTATCAGTTGAATTCTTAGATAAGCCAGAAGAACTTCGGGTAGTAACTGAAATTTTCTTCTTACCCCCAAATATGCCTCTTGATGATTGTGGTAATTTTACTGTACTTAAACCACACAGAGGAAATGGCTACCTTAATGCTATTCCAGAAATCCAAAGTACATTCTATGCCTTTTCTTTATCTCCTTCATTTTCTAGTACAGGAAACTTCTAAGAACATCTTTCTCCAACAAGAGGAGAAAATTATTATAAACAGTAATAAACTAAAATCATTAATTAAAGCAAATCTCAAAATTCCCGTAGTGACCCAGTACAACCAGCAAAAGACCTGATATCATTTATTTGAATCTGTGCTATACACATAATTTGCCTATTATGTGTAATTGTGTATTAGATAGACATAATTATGCCTAAGTGTCTTCCATTGAATTCTTTGTTTCTTAGGACAAATATCTAATGAGATGCTTAGAGTGGGTTAAGGATTGCACATCCTAATCTTTTTTAGAAATGCTGCCAATTCACATTACTATATGTGATAGTTTGAGAAGTTCTCCAAATATAAAACTCATTTAATTCTGTTTGTCTTAGTTCTCCTCATTTTGTGTGATCATAGAAAATCTTTTTGTAAAGAACCTTGTGGGGACTTCCTGAGCCAGACCCCTCCCCCATATCCTCTGCTGTAGCTCTTCTCTGAAGTACCCAGGTAATTGTATCTCATATATATTTCTTGAGTTTTTCACATAGTAAAATATAGCAAAAAATGGTATAAACTTAATAACTATTTGATCATGTGTAAGTAGCCCTCAGACTTTCTGACACTTCAGGATTGATCACCATCAATCAGAGAATTGTGAAGGAGCTGATCACATACACTGGGATGCTCTACCCTCACTCTGCCTTAAAAAAAGCTTTGCTGAAAACTTTCAGGAAGTTCAGGATTTTGCAGTGTATGAGCCACAAATTCTCCTTGCTCAGTGTTGCAATAAATCTTTTTTTGCTCCAAACTCTGATGTTTCAGTTTGTTTGGCCTCACTGTGTGTCTGGCACACTAACTGTGCATTGGGTATGTTAACACAAATTTGTATGCCTGACACACAATGAGACCAAGCAAACTGAAACACTGGAGTTGAAAGCAGAGAAAAGTTATTTCAGGGCCATGCAAGGACATGGGTGGCTTATGCCCTAAAAGCCCCTAACTCCAGAAAGGCTTTGGGTGAGCACTGACAGTAGCAGGATGGTATCACAGAGGTTAACATTATCAGTCTCTACAAACCTAGACTGTGTTTAGGTTAAAAGCAAAGACATCACTTTACTGACAAAGGTCCATATAGCCAAAGCTATGGTTTTCCAATAGTCATGTACTGATGTGAGAGCTGGATAACAAAAAGGCTGAGCACCAAAGAATTGTTGCTTTCAAACTACAGTGCTAGAGACGAATCTTGAGTCCCTTGAACAACAAGGAGATCAAACCAGTCAATCCTAAAGGAACTCAACCCTGAATATTCATTGGAAGGACTGATGGCTGAAATTGAAACTCCAACACTTTGGCCACCTCATGTGAAGAGCTAACTCATTGAAAAAGACCCTGATACTGGGAAAGATTGAGAGCAGGATGAGAAGAGGGTGACAGAGGATGGAATGATTGGATGGCATCATTGACTCAATAAACATGAGTTTGAGTAAACTTCAAGAGATAGTGAAGGACAGGGAAGTGCTGAGGTACAGCCTCAGCAGAGTCCAGGGATATCCTCAGGGTGGACGACGTTGGCGAATGAAGAAAGATAGAGAATGAGATAAGGAAAGAATGACACGGGGTGACCAAACTTCAGTGAGCAAGGCCAGTTTACTTTATTTTCCTTGGGGCTTTTATACCCTGAGTTATATATACAGCAAGGTGAAAAATGCAGAGTCAACTCAACATTCCATCAGTAATAACTTTTATCGATATCAGGTTCCTTCCTTCAAGAGTCTTATTTTTTTTACATTATCTTCTGGCCCGGAGGCCTGTTGATATTTTATGACCTCTTTTTGATAAATGTTGGTCAGCCAGAACAATAATTTTCCCTAAAAGTGTTTCTTCTTAAATTCCTAGCCTGCATCACCCTTAAAGTACAGAGTTACATTTTTATGGAACAAAGATTCAGTGGGTTACAGCAAAGAAAGAGCTTATTAACTCAAAGTCTAATGTTGCTAATGCTAAGGCTATTACTTGTTTCTACTACATCCTGACTATATGCACTCCCAGGAACACAATGGATAAGGGATGTGAGAACTTGGCAGCAAGCATAGGCTCAACAATGTTGCAAGAGTCTGGATAAACCTGCCAAGTAAGCTAGAATGCTAACAGGGGGTTAGAAACACTCCTTTCATGCCCAGGAGATTTATCAACTAGAGCCCTAAGTTAACTCTTTCCAGAGAAAGGTGGTCAGGGGCAGCCTCTTGTTAATGTCAGAAGAGTTGGTGAAAGACATAAAATAGTAAGACAGATTCTGGTTTGCGGGTAGATGCTCAAGCAGGTCTAGAGGGTCCCTTGAGTCCTGATCTCGCCTTTGCCCATCAGGCCTCTTCCTCATGACCTTTGCCATAGACGGGATTCTCCACGCTGGCTCCCGGCAGGGAAGCCTGTTGTGCTGCAGTCCATGGAGTGGCAAAGAGTCAAACATGACTTAGTGACTGAATGATAATAACTACAGGCTCCAAGAGGCTCAGACTAGGTGCTCAAGTTCATCAAGTAGTTAACATCTTCCATTTGTTGGAGAGGGAGGTGGTTTTACATTTGCAAAACAGCTCAGGAAATATGTGTCAAATACTATTATATAGGTACTTCAGAGAAGAGCTAAAGCAGAGGATATGGGGCTAAGCCTGTAGGGGAAGGCCCCCTAGGGTTCTGCACCCTTACAGGTATATGAACTTATATTCATATTTTCCCGATAAACTTAATTATATGTTTCTCCTATTTTGCTTCACAATATGGGATAATCAGGATAACAGTTTTCTGAAGAAAGAAAAAAAAAACATGGTCTGTGCAGTATTAATGGACTTCCCTGGTGGCTCTCTTGTAAAGAATCTGCCTGCAGTACAGAAGATTCAGGTTCTATCCATGAGTGGGAAGATCCCCTGAAGAAAAAAATAGCAACTTATTCCAGTATTTCTGCTTAGGAAATCCCAACAGAGGAGCCTGGTGGCAACAGCGAATGGGGTCTTGAAAGAGTCAGACATGACTTAGTGACTAAAACAAAAACAACAAAGTGGATTATGAATAGATGTCTACTTTAGGTGGTTATAGGATTGTGAATCACCTAGGAGACTATGCTTTAAATTTCAGAGTACTCTTTTTAAATCCTCATCCTTTCTGGATTGATTATAATGATTTAATTAATAATTGTAGTATCTTTAATTATACATGTATGAACTACTTAAAAAATTATTTTTATATGCTACTTATAAGCTACAGTCCCTGTGACAGGAGGAGAATTGTTAGATGAGTATGATAGATTTCCTACTCACAAATGATTTATTTTCTTCAAAATATTGCAAGATCTTTTGGGATTTTCCCTGGGCTACAGTCCATGGGGACATAAAGAGTTGGACATGAGTGAGGGACTGAGCAAAGACATAGATAAGAAGGCAGAATTATCAGCTTCAGCAATGTTTAATGTATACTTACTCATATTAAAGACAAACAATCAGGGCAGAGTGATGTTAAATAACTTTCTCAGGATCATGTGTTTGAGTCAAGGCTTGATCCCAGGGTTTTTGACTCCAGAACCAAAGCTCTTAAGTTAAGAAACGGTCAATTAAAGAACTAGGGTTACTGTCTCCCCAAGTTTCATACATGTACTCATGAAACTGTGTAGTTGCAACAGAGCTCAGTTACCCAGACTCTGAATTGTTGTTATCACTTAATCACTAAATGATGTCTGACTTTTTGCGACCCCATGGACTATAGCCCACCAGGATCCTCTAGCCATGGGATTTCCCAGGCAAGAATACTGGAGTGGGTTGCCATTTCCTTCTCGAGGGTATTTTCCCAACCCAGGGCTCAAACTCTGGTCTCCTGCATTGGCACGTAGGTTGTCCACTACTGATTCATCCTGGAAGCCCTCTGAACTGTTACAAGCCCTCTGAACTATTCTCAAAGGTAGTGACCTGGCTTTACTCTGCAAGTTGAAGACTCAGTTCCTTAGGAAAAAATGTGTCTATATTTGCTTTCGTAATGAAAGAAACACTTGTATCTAGATTTTTTCCAGCATCTCAATAATAGTTTCTACCTCTCAGCCAGCTTAACCTTGTTGGAGGCTACAGTGAAGAAAATAAACCTAGGTATTCTGATCATTTCACACTCTACCTTCACATCTACCCCAATCTAATCCTCAAATGGACAAAGACTGATTTGTAGTATGGTTACTTTTAAACACCAAAACACATTAACAAAAAAAATTCAGAATATATATGAAGAAAGTAGGTATTTATTGATTAATAAATTCAGCCTTGAAAGAGGAAATGAACTGGAGTTATTTTGCTATAAATTTATTTATGAAAATTTTAACAGTAAGAAAAAATTTAACAGCAAGACCTTAAAGGCCATCTACCATCTGAACAATTCCCTACCAGAGACTGCTTCACAAACAGAAGTATTTTTCTGGCTCAAAAAACATCTACTACAACTACTAAAGGGGTGTGGCAGGGGGGTGGGCAGGGGGAGAAATAACATTTTAAACAACATTGGCTAAAGGTAGAGAAACAATCACCCACTAACTGATCTTTAAATTGTTCTACCAAATACCTAATTTCACTTACAAGTAAAATTTTAATATCCCATATATATCCTCATTCTTCATTGTCACCCTATTACATGAGCTTTTACTATCTTATCGATAAAAATGAGGGCGACAGAAATTTCCCTAGCTTGATATATTCATAGGTGATTATTACAACTTCAAGTATTTAATTCATGTATAAGGATTGTGTGTTTTAACAGCTAACATCTATACATTTATTTCACTTTTCTAAAATCTACATACAAATTGTTACAATGTGTACACTCACAGGACATGTAGCATTTTGGAAATTATTTGGACTCAAAAAACAGCTGTATTCTGGCTTTAAATATATACACTCTTTCTCCCACCACCACCACATGCTTGCATTTTCCCATGTGATGTTAAAATGAGACCATACCACATTACATTTCGTCTGTAACCTTCCCAGTCACAGCTATATTCTATTAAGATTTCCCTGTAGCTTTATCCGGACTCTGCTCTGTCTACTGCTTTCAAAGCAAGGTATGGTCAGGTTTACTCCTATTTCAAGGTCATTTATACAGAAGCTAAATGAGATTGGCCCTAGTATAGAACTCAAGGGAACTATATATGTTACCTTTCTTTTTCTAACATCTTCTATTCACAATTGCTGGGGAAGTGTGTGTGTGTGTGTGTGTGTGTGTGTGTGTGTGTGTGTGTTGCTATCTCTTTTGAACTTTGTTCTCTAACACAATTTGCTCAGTCTATCAATACAACACTTTAAGGACATAGAGAAATAACAGTTATAGGAAAATAGCATTTTTATTTATGAAGGGAACAAGCGTATCTACAGTAGTAATACACACTAAAAATCAAGTTTGGAAAGCACTTATGCAAATCATAAGAATAAAAATAGATATTAAACCTGTGACTGTATGAACATCTTTACATGCAGTTTCAAATTTGAAATGGCTATCCAAAATTTACCATCTTCTTTTCAGCTTTCATATCCACCTGATTTACTGTTTTAAACTGAATATTTTATTTTTTATAGTTTTAATTATTTATATTGTTTTTATAAAATTAATGGTGTTATGCTTTATAATACCTCAATAGATTTATTTTAAAGACACTAGAAGTTATTATCACATTTATCCTTTAAAATACTGTGCTATGAGTTTGATCATTTCAAATATGTTATATTTTAGTGGTTGGATTATAAATCAGGAATATCCATTGTTACATGCTTTCTTTAACAAATTAGAATATTTAATAGAAAGCATTTTTATTGTTGGAAAGTTGTAGCATTATGTGAAACTTATTTTGGGACCTCTACCTGCAGCTATAAATGATTCTGAAAATTTAGTTTTAGCACATTTACTTATTCCCTGGGCCATTGCTATGAACAAAAGAGACCACAGATTTTTTATTTTTATCACGTATGAATAGGGAATCAAACATGGAATATCTTTCCTTAGAAATATCTGCTCTGCCTCTTAAAGCTCACACATTTGAAACACTCACTCATCTGCATGTAAAAGATCATATGGAGAACCCCTGAGAGAATGAAGAGAAGCAAAAGGATTTGGATGAACTCAGTCTCCCTTTAGCCTTTGCCAAAAATAGTCATTTCGGTCCCTCAGACAGCGCAATCATCAACTGAACACGCTCAAGTGATCCAAATAGATGCTACATGAAATAGAACACTATCCAGCCTCAGTAAGTCAGTTCAGTCGCTCAGTCGTGTCCGACTCTTTACGACCCCATGAATCGCAGCACGCCAGGCCTCGCTGTCCATCCCCAGCTCCCGGAGTTCACCCAGACTCACGTCCATCAAGTCGGTGATGCCATCCAGCCATCTCATCCTCTGTCGTCCCCCTCCCCTCCTGCCCCCAATCCCTCCCAGCATCAGGGTCTTTTCCAATGAGTCAACTCTTCGCATGAGGTGGCCAAAGTATTGCCTGAAAGAAAAGTGAAGTGAAAGTGAAGTCCTTCAGTCGTGTCCGACTGTTTGCGACCCCGTGGACTGTAGCTCTCCAGGCTCCTCCATCCATGGGATTCTCCAGGCAAGAATACTGGAGTGGGTTGCCATTTCCTTCTCCAGGGGATCTTCCCGACCTGTCCAAATCCTTGGTACACAGATTGTCAGCATATTAAAATGATTGACGTTGTTTTAAGCCACTAAATTTTGGGTGGATTTCTTGTGCATCACTACCTTTCAGATTGTATTAAAATAGTGATTATATAGGGACTTCCCTGGTGATCCAGTGGTTGAGAATCCACCTCCCAGTTCAGGGAGCGCAAGTTTGATCCCTGGTTGGGGAACTTTGATCTCCTATGCTGCCGTGGGGCAACTGAGCCCTGCACCACAACTAGAGAGCTTGTGAGCTCTAGGGCCTTTGCTGCACTACTAGAGAAGTCTTCAGGGGCCACAGCTAGAGAAAGCCCTAGTGCCATAACGAAGACCCAGAGCAGCAAAAAGTGATTATATAAAATACAATTTCCATATCGATGTTTGCTCCTTAAAAGAAACACTGCGACAAACCTAGACAGCTTATTAAAAAGCAGAGACACCACATTGCTGACAAAGGTCTGTATAGTCAAAGCTACGGTTTTTCCAGTAGTCATGTACAAATGTGAGAGCTATACTTTAAAGAAGGAAGAACACTGAAAAATTGATGCTTTCAAATTGTGGTACTGGAGAATCTTGAGAGTCTATTGGACTTCAAGGATATCAAACTAGTCAATTCTAAAGGAAATTATCACTGAATATTCACTGGAAGGACTGATGCTAAAGCTGAAGCTCCAATACTATGGCAACCTCATGTGAAGAGCCGACTCATTGGAAAAGACGCTGATGCTGGGAAGATTAAGGGCAGGAGGAGAAGGGGGCGACAGAGGATGAGATGATTGGATGGCATCACCAACTCAATTGACATGAGTTTGAGCAAACTCCTGGAGATAGTGAAGGACAGGGAAGCTTGGCGTGCTGTGGTTCATGGGGTCAAAAAGAGCTGGGCACAACTTAGTGGCTAAATAACAATATATTTACAAATAGTCTTTTCTTTAAAAATTGCATTATTTATTCAACAAAAAGCCAAAAAAAAAATTAGCTCCTTTTTCTGTGTTCTAATAAAAGTTTTGTATATCTCCCATTACAGATTTGTTGCTTTTTAAAATATTGCATTTTAATTATGGGTCCATGTGTCTTGTTTCTCAGAGAGCTACCAAAAAAGACACAATACATACATAAAAGAATAGTTTTAAAGACATTGAACATCAAATAATAAAGCTCATTAAAAGGCAGGAGAAAAATAAGGTGACTCCAGGATTGCCCTACTGTACATTGAGAAAGTGTTCCTGCTGTGACAAAAAGAGGGGAGAACTCAGGTAAAGCCCCATGAGTTGAGGAGTTAAGAGTCAAATCAAGCTTCTACCATGCACAGGATAAACCACTGGAGAGGAGCTTGATGTACAGAGAGAATTCTGTTTATCCACAGATGGTCCCCTGGAATATTCAGCTAGAAACAGGAATATTACCTAGCTTATCAACCAGACTAGAAAAGGGTACTGGATAGAATTCACAGATGGATCTTGCTTAAGAGTAGGGAATAACTAACCCTTAACAAAGCACTTCTCCAGAACCACCTAACACATTTTAAAAACAAGAGGTGAAACGATCAAACCTTTTCTACACTACTTAACCACATCTGAGAACAGAACCTAAGAAACTTTACAGAAATAAAACAATATCTAGCACCCAACTAGGCAAAATGCACAAAGCATGAGACATTCAATAAACTTTTATATTGGTTGCAAACAAGGAAATACACCCTATAGTGAGAAGGGAAACCCATCAATCAAAATGAATCTTAAACTGACACAAAAGTTAGAATTAGCAAAGGATATTAAAACAGTTATAGCTGAATTCCACATGCTCAAAATATGAAGTAGAGATATGCAACATCTATATTTTTAACAGACTTAAATCAAACTTCTTGACATGAGCACTTCAACATGGGAGATTTAAAAATATGCTAGATAGAATTGACAGAAGATTAGACAGAAGAAATTACACTTCCATAATTAATATGCTTCACATATCTACTGACAAATGTTTGGAAAAAAACTAACTGGAACATGTGCATAGAGTTAAATAGGAAAGAGTAAGGGAGAGAAATAATATTTTTCTGCAGTTACACAATGACCTGGGCAGCTTACCCACATCTTATTCTCACAATATAATAGTCCACACAACAATAACAATCTCATTTGATTCTCACTGTCACATTATCCTGTTTTCAAAATAAGAAATTCAGGAACTTGTAGAATATTACACTGCTTAAGATGGTAAGAGCCAATATTTGATTCCACGTCTATCTGATTCTTCATACCAGACTTCTTCTGCTTTATTTCTTTGACCTCCTGAACATCAGTTTCCTAGAACAAAATGACTGTTTCATTTCTTACCACCCTATCCACATTACAATCAGCAGGAAGGAAGAAAATAGGCCGAGGAGGCAAGTACCTTGCTGTATAGAGTAGGACTATGAAACTTGTACACTTAACTACTGCTCATTTTTCACTGGACAAAACACAGTCATATATCCACACCTATATAAAAGGGAGGTTAAGAAATGTAATCTTGTAAGTAAGTTCTTTTGTATCATTTCTTTTTAGATTCTTCATATAAGGGTTGCCATTCAGTATTTCTCCATCTCTGTCTGACTTACTTTACTCAGTATGACAGTCCCTAGATTCATCCAGTTTGCTGCAAATGGCACTCTTTAATTCTGTCTAATGACTGAGCAATATTCCATTGTATATATGTACCACGTCTTTCATCAGACAGAAACAGATTCACAGACTTAGAGAACAAACTTATGGTTGCCAGGGTGGAAGAATGGAGGGAAGGAATAGTTAGAGAGTTTGGGATTGACATGCACACACTGTATATTTAAAATGCTTAAAATGGATAGCCAACAGCTCTACTGTATAGCTCAGGGAACTCTGCTTAATATCATGTGGCAGCCTGGATGGGAGGGAGTTTGGGAGAGAATGGATATGTGTGTCTATATATGGCTGAGTCCTTTTGTTGTCCACCTGAAACTATCACAACATTGTTAATCAGTTATACTCCAATGTAAAATAAAAAGTTTAAAAAAATAAAGGACATAGAAATGTAGTCTAGAATGGGTGTCCAATTCTTCCTATGGGTCCCTCTGTTGATTTACCTAGAATGCTATTCAGTCCAACAAGGCCATGTTTATTGATTCCCAGAGTAAGAAGCAAATTAAAAGGAAGGAGAAAGAGAAGGAAAAGGAGAAAAAGAGGAGGAAGAAGAATTTGTTTCCTGTCATAGTCAATGATTAAAAAGTACTATTTTTTAAATTTTGAAATACTTAACATATGGTTCTGTTTAACTGATGGATTTGCAGTATTATATAGACATGTAGCCCTTGGTATTCACTCATACATTCACCAAATGTTTACGAGCTGCTGCATGTCATGTGTTAGAGATGTGAAATTAAAAGACGTTTACTCCTTGGAAGAAAAGTTATGACCAACCTAGATAGCATATTCAAAAGCAGAGACATTACTTTGGCAACTAAGGTCCGGTCTAGTCAAGGCTGTGGTTTTTCCTGTGGTCATGTATGGATGTGAGAGTTGGACTGTGAAGAAGGCTGAGTGCCGAAGAATTGATGCTTTTGAACTGTGGTGATGGAGAAGACTCTTGAGAATCCCTTGGACTGAAAGGAGATCCAACCAGTCCATTCTGAAGATCAGCCCTGTTCTTTGGAAGGAATGATGCTAAAGCTGAAGCTCCAGTACTTTGGCCACCTCATGCGAAGAGTTGACTCATTAGAAAAGACTCTGATGCTGGGAGGGATTGGGGGCAGCAGGAGAAAGGGATGACAGAGGATGAGGTGGCTGGATGGCATCACTGACTCGATGGACGTGAGTCTGAGTGAACTCCGGGAGTTGGTGATGGACAGGGAGGCCTGGCGTGCTGCGATTCATGGGGTCGCAAAGAGTCAGACATGACTGAGTGACTGAACTGAACTGATGAGCACAGTTATGAGTTAGAAATGCTCCATAAGCCTGATCATTTTAATGGAGAGAAGCAGATTTTTAAGTGAAAGAAAGCTTTTTTCATGTTGTGCTAACAATCTATATAGAGTACAATGTGGGTACAGAGATTTATGTGACCAGTCTTATCAAAGGCAGTCCAGAAAATCTTCATGGAAAACTAACATTTAAATTGATTTTGTAATTGAACAGAAAGGGCAACATTAGTATACATGTAATAGCACATCTTCTTTGCGGATCTGCCAGCTCTTTACAAGTGCTAAAGTGTGAGTGGTAAGTGTGGCATGCGAACCATGAAATAGCAGGCAGAAAACAAGTAATGGAGAGCTTTGTCTATTTTAGCATGTATTTTAACTTCTTCCTTATGTGCAATGAGTTAGTAGTTAAAGAACTGTTTCTTGGCTTAAGGTCTACTTTGTATTTTATTAGTAGAACTTTCATTTGACACGTTTATTTGGTATAAATTTTTACATCTTTCCTTCCAATCTTTTTGACCTTGTTATCTTGGGTGTGTGTCATATGACTAACATATCAGTAGATTTTGCTTTTATATCCAGAATGATGGTTTTTATCTTGAAAGAGTTTATACATTTACAATTAATGTAATCTTTCATATAAATTTGTTTATATTGAGTATCTTAAGTATTTTCTATTTCAGACATCTGTTTTATTAGTTTTTTTCTTTTTGACTATTTCAATTAGCTTTTTTTATAATCATACATTAACTATTTGACTACATAGATTTTATTGAAGCATAATTGACATATAGCATTATGCTAATTTCAGATGTGCAATATAATGACTCTATATTTGTATACACTGCAAAATGACAACCAAAACAAGTCTAGTTAGCATTCCTCATCATTCATATTTTAAAGCAAAAATTATTTTTCTTGTGATGAGAACTTTTAAGATCTACTCTCTTCAGTTCAGTTCAGTTGCCCAGTCGCGTTTGACTCATTTCAACCCCGTGGACTGCAGCACGTCAGGCTTCCCTGTCCATTACCAACTCCCAGAGCCTACTCAAATTCATGTCCATCAAGTCAGTGATGACATCCAACCATCTCATCCTCTGTCGTCCCCTTCTCCTCCCACCTTCAATCTTTCCCAGCAGCAGGGTCTTTTCCAATGAGTCATTTCTTCACATCAGGTGGCCAAAGTATTGGAGTTTCAGCTTCAGCATCAGTCCTTCCAATGAATGTTCAGGACTGATTTTCTTTTGGATAGAGTGGTTGGATCTCCTTGCAGTCCAAGGGACTCTCAAGAGTCTTCTCCAACACCACAGTTCAAACGCATCAGTTCTTCAGTCCTCAGCTTTCCTTACAGACCAACTCTCACATCCATACATGACCACTGGAAAAATCATAGCTTTGACTAGACGGACCTTTGTTGGTAAAGTAATGTCTCTCTGCTTTTTTAAAATGCTGCCTAGGTTGGTCATAACTTTTCTTCCAAGTGGCAAGCATCCTTTAATTTCATAGCTGCAGTCACCATCTGCAGTGATTTTGGAGTGCAAAAAAATAGTCTCACTGTTTTCACTGTTTTCCCATCTATTTCCCATGAAGTGATGGGACCAGGTGCCATGATCTTAGTTTTCTGAAATTTAGTTTTCTGCCAAATTTTAAATTGGATTGTTTGGTTTTACTGCTATTGAGTTGTCTAAGCTCTTTATATAGTTTGAATATTACCCTGTTAACAGATATGTGATTTGCATTTTCTCCCGATCAGTGGGTTGCTTTTTTACTTCACAATCAAAAACAAATGATTTTCTCTGTTGTGCAGAAACTTTCTACTTTGATACAATTCCATTTTATTTTTTCTTTTGTTGCCCTTGCTTTTGATGTCAGTTTAATCACATATTTTACTTTCATTTTTCCCCTATATTTTTGGGGATTATTAAAGTAGTTATGCATTGACTCTCATATTATTTATATTTACCCATGGATTTTCCTGGTGCCTCAGATGGTAAAGAATCTGCCCTCAATTCAGGAGACCGGGTTAAATAATTGGGTCAGGAAGATCCCCTGGAGAAGGGAATAGCACCCTATTCCAGTATTCTTTTCTGGAGATTTCCATGGACAAAGGAGCCTGGCAGGCTACGGTTCATGTGGTTGCAAAGACTCAGACACTAGCACCTTCACTTTCCTTCATGTGTATCACTTTCTGGTTTTCTTCACTCTTTTCTTGCTTCTCACGGTTTCATTGGAAAACATTTGATTTTAATTTTTAAAAAGTGATATGTTTTTCCTGTTTTTATATCAATTTGTCTTAATGTGGGCTGGCCAGCAATATCTTGGCTCAGTTTTTATTTATTTGAAATCATCTTTAATATCATTTTAGAAGAATATGTTTCTGAAAATAGAAATCTAGATTGATCTTTTTGTATTTCAATAGTTTACATTTGACTCTCTTCTGGCTTCCATATTTTCTGTGAAGGATCAGATGAGATGAAAATAGCATTTTGTTTTCTTCTCTAGCTTTTTTCATGTTTTATTATTATTATTTTGGTCTCTGGTAGTTAGAATTTAATGGTCCGAAATTGTATTTTCTTTGTGTTTATCCTGCCTGGGCTTTACTGAAATTCTTAAATGATGAGTTGAGGAATTTAAGTGGTTTTTGAAATTTCTAGGTTTTATCTACTTCATTCGGTTATCTTCCTTTCCCTAGCATCTGTTTTTCTCCTATTATATTTTCTGTCTGTGCTTCAAAATTAGTTTTCTTTGGTATGCATTCCAGTTCACTCATCCTGTTCTCTTTTTATACAATCTACTGATAAACCCAACAATTAATCTTAATTTTAGATATTTTATTTTTCAGTTCAATAATTCTAATTTATTTTTTAATATATATTCTCATTCTTTTTTGCAATTTTCCATGGTTTTCTACCTTTTTTACTCCATATTTTCCTACCTTTATCTCTAGTTTTAAAACATAATCATAATTTAAAGTCATTTGTGTTAACTACAGCATCTGAGTCACTTAATGTTATGCTTTTATTGTATTAAAATATTTATTGGCTGAAAATAATTAAACTCCCACAGAAAGAGTTGGCCCATTCCTCTGTTTAGGCAGAAAAAATATTGGCCAAACCCTGAATCAACACATGAATTGAACTGGATCAAATCTGAGCTCCAGTTTTAGCTTATTGCAGGTGACTTCCAGTTTGCCCTATTCATAGGGCATGTCCTTCCACATGTTTCAGTGAACACCTAGTATGAAATTACCTCCTGCTGATCAACTAAAAGAAATATACTGTCAAAAATTTTTGATTCAGTACTTTGGCTTCCTAACTCACACATCTTCAGAACTTAAGAATTCTTTACGACAGCAGTATGTATGATGTTCCTTCAGTCTCCAATTTTTTTTCCCCTTAAGCCCTGTATAATCACCAAAATCTCTTCTAGTTTCTCCTCAATTGTTGCTGTTCAGTTGCTAAGTTGTGTCCAACTCTTTGTGACCCCATGAACAGCAGCATGCCAGGCTCTCCTGTCCTTCATTATCTCCTTGAATTTGCTCAAATTCATATCCATTGGGATATTTGTCCTCTATCTAAACCCATCAAAGAATCTTAGTCTCTTTGTAGCTGGAATTAGCAGATTCCCTTAGCGACAGCTGAAGATTCTTAGTTTTTTGGTTTTTTTGAGAGTTTCTCTGTTCTCCACTCTCCAGATTGTGTTCCTTTTGTTCTTTGTGCCTCCACAATTCTATAATAGCCGTAAAATAAGGTGGCTGCAAGATATCACTTTTGTCTATTTTTATTTTTGACAGATTGGCATGTGATAAGTAACATATATTACTTGATAGCTAAACCTCTTTCCTCTTTTAAAATTACCAAATATTCGTCCGGAAATGGCAACCCACTCCAGTGTTCTTGCCTGGAGAATCCCAGGGACAGGGGAGCCTGGTGGGCTGCCATCTATGGGGTCACACAGAGTCGGACACCACTAAAGCGACTTAGCAGCAGCAGCAGCAGCAGCCATAGTTGTAGAGTTTTTCTTAAAGTAAACTCAATAATAGTAGGGAAGAAAAGAAGAAAGAAGACTCAAATGATAATTTTTTTTTTTTTTTTTAGCTCCATTGTACTACACATAAACATTTTCCTGTCTCAAATTACAAAGTGTGAATGCCCACTGATTTGGGCAAAATAATCAGTTTCAAGCAGCTCTCTTTCTATCCTCTATATCTAACTTATATGTTAATACTGTTTCTGCTTATTGCTTTAAGACTAAGCTGTCTTTCTGAAAGAATCTTGTGTTCAACAGAGCTAACAGCACTTCATTTCATTTACACATTGTCTTCATTATAAAGCTGCTGTAATTATGTGAGTCAACAGTAAGCATGTCTGTTTGTAGCTACAGAGTCTCCAAGACTCAATCCATATAATTTGTCTCCAAGTTTATCTCCTTTGTACAAAAAGGGCTACCATTTGATAATCAAATGTTTTGATCTACTCATCTTCTTTTTCACTTGTTCACTAAGGCAAAAGAAAAGAAGAGCAACATGAAGCATAAGGCATTTCCATTATTGTGCATATAAAGGGTCCCAGGTATGTCAAGTGGTGTGTGAGATGGCTTTTGAAAAAATTAAACATTACTCAAAAAATACCTTATAGTACAACAACCTATATTTCTGGAAGATTACAGATCAACTTTAAGCCCAGTATAAAGCTGGACATAATGAGAATAAACAAAGAAGAAAAATGATTTAAATAGTTTTTCCCCAAACAAGTATGAAACCAAGGTGAATGTTGCACTGTATAAGGTAAAAAGAAATGAATCATATATTCAATTTCCCAAGAATAAGTTAAAATGACATTTAAAGTATTTTAAAATGGCACATTGTGCATTGACTTTGAAGATATTATTCCAAAGTTCTAATAATAGAGCATAATCCATTTCATTTAGACTTCAGTTAAATGTGTTTTTGATGTAATAATACATTAACATAATATTCTAATATTTTAAATTATGACTTCAGGTCATGACTAATTAATCTATGAGGTTTTATTAGACTCTTTCAAAACCTAGAAATAGTTGGTAAAAAGAAAAATGATATTTTAATGACTATTTTAAAGCGGTTTAGTCTTTAAAAAGAAATCTGGCTCTAAAAGTTCAAAATTAAAATTAAAGTATGATTTAAATGTTCAACTTCTTTAATTTGTTTGGGCTGAGAATTTATAGGGACATCTAAATAAGTGGGTACAAAGAGGTTGATTTATATAGTATCACAATTATTATACTAATAATTTTTCTTTATTTTGGGAGTCATGAAAAGGTGAAGGAGATTTTAACTTTTCTAGATGATAGAATATTGACAACTCTACCTAGAAACATTTTTGCATATTTCCTATACCTGATCAATATTGATTATGCTGAGGTAAATCAATTAAAAATCATGAATGAGGACTACAGTTTGTTTAGAATCAGTTAGTTTGATGCAATATATGAATATATTTCATGACAAAATGCACATCTACAACTTTCCAAAATGAACGACTACAATGAAGAGTCCTAGATACAGTGTATTCTCTCTTGAAAATAAAAACGTATACTACACACTGTGCAAAAAGATACCAGATGTTAGTGTCTTTTAGCTGACCCTTTAGTGGAAATGAGCCATCAAAAATTGAAAGAAAGGATCATTTGTGACTTTGCAGGATAATGCCCAAATTTGATGGAATTTATTCACTTATTCATTGTTTCAAAAAACAAGTGATAGTTCATGAAATTTTCCAGTTTATCTACAGCATGAATTTTTTATACTTATCAATTCTTATTGATTCAGTTCAGTTCAGTTCAGTTCAGTCGCTCAGTCGTGTCCAACTCTTTGAGACCCCATGAATTGCAGCACACCAGGCCTCCCTGTCCATCACCAACTCCTGGAGTTTTAGCATTAAATTGAGTCAAGACAGACTTTAGAAGCTATTTTGAGTTATGTACCTACTAATGTACCAACTTAGAGGTGGACAAGCAAGAGCGGTACAGCAAAACCTGGCCTCCCTACATTTCTAAGCTCAACATCTAAGAAAAGTTTTTATATTTTAAATGGCTTAAGAAAAATTTTAGAAGAATCTGATTTTCTAACATATGAAAATTAGGTTAATATTAAATTTCAAAGTCCATCTCTAAAGTTTATTGAAACAGATTTAAATCAAAAATTATGAAGAGTATGAGACTTTAATATGTTGAAGTGATAATACTATTTAGGATCTATTGATTTAAATAAAATAAACTATGAGAACTAACTTTATCTCTGTTGTCTAATGGGGCTAATTGAAAATTTTCAATAATCTCATGCTTCCCAGGTGGCTCAGTGGTAAAGAATCTGCCTTCAATGCAGGAGCCACAGGAGACGTGGGCTTGATCCTTGGGTCAGAAAGATCCCCTGGAGGAGGGCACAGCAACCCACTCCACTATTCTTACCTGGAGAATCTCATGGACAGCAAGTCCTAGAATCCCTCCAGTTCATAGGATCACAGAGTCGGACACGACTGAAGTGACTCAGCATTTAGTGCACACACACACACACACACACATATTTTTATTGGACAGCACTGTTTTGATGAAATATTTCACTAATGATCTACCAGAGAGGTGTGAACAAGAGTTTCTTGTCTCTTTTAATAGGATTAGGTGATCAATACATCAGAATAATTTTCAGATTGTGTAAGAGAATGGAGTTACTAGTACCAGCAGTAACAGAGAGTATGACAAAATGATAAATGATGATATCAGGAAAATAAGGTCTATCTAATTTAAAATCCCAATTTCCCAATATTTTCTTTTCCTTAAAAATTAACAACACTGCAAGATTTAATAGTTTTGGAAAAGACATTCATCTTTAGATAAGTGGAACCCTTAGGTAGCTCACATCTGGCCACCCCCCAAAATATTCATTATATTACTATTTTCTAAGCTGCAGAACACTTTTTTTTCACAACAAATTTCACTTCAAAATTCAAATCTTTATAGAAACAGTATTATTCCGATTAAATTTCAATTGCGTGTCCTACATATCTGTTTACCCATCTCAGCCTTGCAATATCATGAGACAAACTTATAGCTTGCCTTGAAGATAAACATGTGAAGACACAGTGAAGCCAGAGTATGAGTAGGCAGAAGTCCTTTCAGTAGTATTTTACAGTACTAAAATCAATGGCTATTTCTAAAATTTGAAATACAAAATACAGTTCTGAATATTTTTGAGGTTAGTTCTCAAATTGTATATTAATGTGTGACCTTGAAAATAAGTATGCATAATTTATGATTCTCCATAAATAAGAATGTACTTCCTAACTTTAAAAAATCCACACTTAACTTTTAATTAATTTGAACCATGTGAAATGGTCAACTCAACAGCTACATCTGTTGCATTTCTACAAACAGTATCTCACCCATTCTTTTAAAATTATAGCCCTGATTAAAAACAACCTCAGAGATCCTTAGTAGAAAAGCAACTCTATGTCAGGAAGCTGCTTCTAAATTGTCTGAGAAAAGCCCTTCAATTATGCAGAAGAAAGAATCAAGTTGGCTAACTGATGATCATGAGCTGATAGATTTCATTCATTATTGTCTATTGTGGAACAACTTCTTACTATATAGCCAGATTATATATCTTAAAGAATTAGCTATTAAGCAAAGGGGATTTCAAGTCAAATTCTCCTCTCATGTTTGGAAATCAGATCTCAGATTATCAGCTGATTTATTGATAACCATTTAACGCTGCAGTTTTCTAAGTCGAAACCATTATAAAGGGTTTCAGGCTGTGGGAGAGATTTTATATATAAATATATATATTATATATATGGTCTGATGGTGTGAAGTCGCTCAGTCGTGTCCAACTCTTTGTGACCCCATGGACTGTAAGCTACCAGGCTCCTCCCTCCGTGGGATTCTCCAGGCAAGAGTACTGGAATGGATTGCCATTTCTTTCTCCAGGGGATCTTATACAATGTATACATATATGCCAAACTATCCTTTCAAGAACTAGAAAGAATATTCCTTTAATATTATCTGCAAGCCCAATAAACAAGCACATGCATTTGAAAAAGACTGTACTTCTTATTTTGGACTCTACAATCAACTTCTCACACCTCAGCAGTTCCAACTGTTACAGGATGAAATTCCTAGTAAGAAAATTAAAACAGCTCTCATCTATTTCTCCCTTCTTCATGGAGATAATATTGTGAGAGGATATAGGAGCATTGGAGTTTAGTGATAAGAAACTTGGGATATCAACTCATCCAACATCTTCTGAACACATCTTAATAATTGGGCAGGATATAGGGAATAAAGAGATTATTTAAATCCTAGTCTGTGTCTTATTAAAATTCACAATTCAGTTGGGGAAAAAAAGCCAGTGAATAGTATTTAGAAGATAATTTTAAGTCCTAGGTATATGTTTTTGCTGACCGTCAAAGTTCTTATGAAATTAGAAAAATGCATCTTTTTTTGTTGTACAATGGAGATCATAAATTTTGTCTTTACTGTTTGTTATTTGGCTAAAAATGCAAGGATGTAGGAGAAGGCAATGGCATCCCACTCCAGTACTCTTGCCTGGAAAATCCCATGGATGGAGGAGCCTGGTAGGCTGCAGTCCATGGGGTCACTAGAAGTCAGACACGACTGAGCAACTTCCCTTTCACTTTTCACTTTCATACATTGGAGAAGAAAATGGCAACCCACTCCAATGTTCTTGCCTGGAGAATCCCAGGGACGGGGGAGCCTGGTGGGCTGCCGTCTCTGGGGTCGCACAGAGTCGGACACGACTGAAGTGACTTAGAAGCAGCAGCAGCAGGGTAAATTATTGCAGTAATAATGTAGATGACGTGGTCTTGGAATGAGGTTTTTGTTTGTTTTGTTGTTGCTGTTTTCCTGGTCATGCTGTACCCCTGGTATACAGATCTTATTTCCCTGACCAGGAATCAAGCCCGTGCCCTAACCCCTGGACCATCTCCAGGGAATTCCCTGGGAGGAGTGCTGAGACACTATGCTGCGATGTACTCTAATGTTCTTCAGCTACACATTTTTGTTATGTCTTTTTCTTTGACCAATTGTATAGCTAGAGGTAAATCATCCTAGTTAAGAATCCCAAAACCCAATACTTGGAAAATATTATATATTTTCTAATCAGTCTATAAATCATCTTTTTTTAAATACCTGTATAAAGGGGTGGTGGGAACAGTGAAATCTAAACAACAATATGGTTAAGCAAAATAAAATTGAGTGAAAGCATTTTTCTTAATGAATTTTGCAGGTCACTGATCAAGTTTATTGATGAAGATTTTGAAAACAACTCATAGCAACAAAACTGCCATTAACACCTTGATCCGAAGACAAGTGAGCTTGTGCTTGGATAGTTTCTTTATTCCATGTGTACAGAGGCCTCTGAAGTGTCAGATTCTGAGTGCTCATGATTTTGACAAATTTCATAGACGTTTCTGCCCAGCTTCTTCATCTAAAATAGCTAGATCATCTTTGTTGAAATTGAACAGCTTTATCACCCCTTTCCATTTAACAGTTTTGAGCAAAAGGAAGCAAGATAAGTTGGGGAAAAATAATTGATCTTTCACTATAGTCATAAATGTAACAAAAACAAGGTGGCACTGTTGGTAAAGAACTTGCGTGCCAATGCAAGGGAGGCAAAGACGCAGGTTCCCTCTCTGTGTGGGAAGATCCCCTGAAGAAGGAAATGGCAATCCACTCCACTCTTCTTGCCTGGAGAATTTCATGGACAGAGGAGCCTGGTGGGCTCCAGTCCAAGGGGTTGCAAAGAGTCAGACACGACTGAAGAAACTTAGCATGCCCATAGTCATAAATGGAACAAAACCAAATTATTTCAAGGCTGATGGCATTCAAAGTTAAATTTTGTCAGAAACCCAAACGAGCTAACTTTTTGTATTTAGAAATCCTTCTGAAGGATTGAACCTGACCTTGTTCTGATCAACTTTCCATTAAACTGAAATTCATAAATGCTAAGTATCTTCTGTATTTGTGCATGTGTGCCTGCTGGATCACTTAAGTCCTGTCTGACTCTTTGTGACCCCATGGACTGTATCTTACCAGGCTCCTCTGTTCATGGGACTTTCCAGGCAAGAATATTGGAGTGGATTGCCATTTCCTTCTCCAGGAGATCTTCCCAACTGAGGGGCTGAACCCTCCTTTCCTGCATCCCCTGCATTACAGGCAGATTCTTTATGCTGAACCACCCAGGAAGCTCTTCTGTATTTGTGGACCAACACAAAAAGTTTGTTATGAAAAATTCTGGGAATATAAGAGAGTAAAAATATTGTAGATCTTTGCTCTCACAAGCAAAATAATAAATTTAATGTGGAGTGTTTTCTTATTTAAAAAAAAGCTTGAAAGTTGAAATTTTAATTTTTTTTCTATTTTGAGACAGACTCTAATAAGATAATTCAAATATTAGAAAACACTTTCTTTCTTTTTTTGGCCATGCCCATGTCATATGGGATCTTAGTTTCCCAACCAAGGGTCCAACCTTTGACCCCTGCAGTGAAAGTGCAGAGTCTTAACCATTCGACTGCCAGGAAAGTCTCTAGAAAACACTTTTTAAAGTCCTTATGATCATTGAATTTAACCAAAACAAATCAATAAAAATATAAAACTATACACCTGCTGAATGAGGAGCACAAAGTTTGTATTATAAGTCAGTCATTTCTTAAGGTTTATGACATTTCTTTATTTCTTTCCGGAAAGGATATCAATTGTTTATTGGATTATGGGCAATTTAGGATTTGAAACATTTTACTTTAAAAGTGAAAAAAAAAACAAATATCCCTGATTAGTCGACTTTTACATTCTTAGTCTTAGATATAGATGAGATGTTATTTTAACATTTTACATTTTTGATGCCAGTTTATATGCCAACTTATCCTTAAGCTCTTCCTTAACTCTCCTTATAAAGAAATTATTGCTACTTTAATTCCACAAATCCTTGTTAAAATACTACTATGTGGCATGTTTCAAAGACCCAAGGATATAAACATGGGAAACTCGTAGTCCCCGACTGTCCCACAGGGAAGTACCTGTATTTTCTTTTAGCACTCAAATTATTCTGTCTGTATTTCCCATTAGTTTCTAATGAAAGGCTCGTGTTTTATTCATCCCCTTCTCTCCAGCACCCAGGTGAATGCCCACCTCGTAGATATATTTGATGAATGAAATTGTTGAAATGAAGTATATCCTTTTTCATAAAAATTTAATATCTTTTGCCTATTAAAGAGGATCACTTTCTATTTTTCATGACTAAAATGGCTTTCTAACATGAGGGATTCAATGTAACTTGAATAGGAGAGAATAGTACAAAGAAAAAATGCAGAATTTGGCTGCTGACCTGTAAATTCCATTGTAAAGAAAACCATGGCTGTCTCTTCACCTTATATTCCCATGTTTTGGCACAGAATCTGGCCCAAAGTAGATTCTAATAATGTTTTTATCAAGCAATTGATTTAAAAAGTGGGGCCATTATGGGTGGAGTTGGCTCTCCACCCATTACTTGATGTGTAATTTGGAATCTACTGTTTAATCTCTGGAAAACAGATTTAATATTAACAAGATTGAGTGTGAAAATTACCTGAAGGGTATGCTTATGACAATGTTTAGTAAGCTGTAAATCACTAAATAATGACATCGATATTAATTATAATCTTAAAATATAAAATCACACTTATTTTTGCATTGCCTGATAAAGAGAAAAGCAAAACAAAACAAATAATTCCAGTTGCTTTGGCATCTATTTTAATGATGTGATAGGGTATTTAGAGTTTTTTCCTTGGCATGTCTTCTATACTGTTAATGGTTTTGTTGACTCTCTGCCATTCAAATTATAGTTTTCAGTACTGATAGATTTACATAATCATTCATAAGGTAATTAACATTTTTGTTCACAAGAATTTCCAGTATAAGCCAGTGTTCAGTTCAGTTCAGTTCAGTCACTCAGTCGTGTCTGACTCTTTGCAGCCCCATGAATTGCAGCACGCCAGGCCTCCCTGTCCATCACCAACTCCCGGAGTTCACTCAGACTCACATCCATCGAGTCAGTGATGCCATCCAGCCATCTCATCCTCTGCCGCCCCCTTCTCCTCCTGCCCCCAATCCCTCCCAGCATCAGAGTCTTTTCCAATGAGTCAACTCTTCACATGAGGTGACCAAAGTGCTGTGCAGGGAATGGCAAACCTGAAAATATTTTTGGTGTATATTTTTAACCAGAGAAACTATCCTATTAGGAGCCTCGATAGTTTAAAAACTACCAATGTTTAAGTTTATCCTGTACTTTGAATTACATGATTTCATGTACCTGACTTCTCTTTGCTAAATAGATCCATGAATATTCATAGAGATAATTATAAATGTAGCATCACAAAAGTTTCCAATACTTAATTCTATTCATTTTTCACTGTCATAAGTATGAGGAAGCCTTCAACATTTGCTAAATAAAACTTAAGTTATCAGAAATATCAATTATGTTTTGAGGGCCTACTAAGTCTTCTAACAAATTATAATTTAAAAATTACAAAGGCCTCTTTTTAAATTTTATTTTCATTGGAAGATAATTGCTTTATAGTGTTGTGTTGGTGTCTACTGTACAACATGAGTCATCTATACATATATCTGTTCCCTCTGAACATCCCTCCCACCTGCTCCCCTCCTCATCCCTCTAAATTGTGACAGACACCTGGTTGTGTACCTTGTGTTATACAGCAGCTTCCCACTAGCTATCTGTTTTATATACGGTAATATGTATATTTCAGTGCTACTCTCAATTCATCCTACCTTCTCCTTCCCCAGGTTTGTCCACAAGTTAAAGACTTCATTTTCATGTGCATTGTCTATTTGTAGTAAAAGTGAGGCAGGAGACTTTCTAATGCCCATAGGGATATTTCCCTATATGAAAATATCTTAAAACTTACATTAAGGGGATGGTAATCTATTTTTTTAATGATTATTTATGGGCTAGTGACAAGATAAAACAATTTATCTACTTGTACTCTAGCCAATATGTTTTGCTTTTCTAATGCCAGATGTTATTGAAGAATGTTATTAGTTTACACAAATAAGAAAGTTATAATAAAAGTTTGGCAATGTTAGTAAAGTAATATGTGACCATTTTGGAAGATACAACAGGAATTCAAATGCATATGCTGTATTTTATGTTCATAAAGATTTATTTATTTTACTGGCACAAATCTTAAAGGTCCTAATTATTTTGAATAGTTGCATGTGGTCTTCTGTCTTACTGATATTTATCAAACAATTTATTTAATTATAGGTAAGGATGGCTCAGAGGTTAAAGCATCTGCCTGCAATGTGGGAGACCTGGGTTCGATCCTTGGGTCAGGAAGATCCCCTGGAGAAGGAAATGGCAACCCACTCCAATATTCTTGCCTGGAGAATCCCATGGATGGAGGAGCCTGGTAGGCTACAGTCCACAGGGTCACAAAGAGTTGGACACGACTGAGCGAGCAACTTAAGGATAAAAAAGAAAATAATACTATACTTATTAAAAGTCTAATAAATTCTTCACCACCTTTTTTTCAAATAAACTTATAATTAGTGCACGTGCTAATAAAACACATGACTACATTATTTAAATTGGAGTCTCCATTCACCCTATCTCAATCCTTTCTTCTTTTATAACCTATTCCCAATACCATATTTTGCCAACAAAGTCTATATAGTCAAAGCTATGGTTTTTCCAGTAGTCATATACAGATGTGAGAGTTGGACCATAAAGAAGGCTGAGCACTGAAGAACTGATACTTTTGAACTATGGTGCTGGAGAAGACTCTTAAGAGTCTCTTGGACAGCAAGGAGATCAAGCCAGTCAATCCTAAATGAAATCAACCTTGAATATTTTTTGGGAGGGCTGATGAAGAAACTGAGCCACCTGATACAAAGAGCTGACTCATTGGAAAAGACCTTGATACTGGGAAAAATTGAAGGCAGGAGGAGAAGGGAACCACAGAGGATGAGATGGTTGGATGAGCATCACCCACTCAACGGACATGAGTTTGAGCAAACTCCAGAGATGGTGAAGGACAGGGAAGCCTGGTGTGCTGCAGTCATGCAGTCACAAAGAGTTGGACATGACTGAGCAACTGAACAACAAAATTTCCAATACCAAATATTAACTATAGTATGACAATGGTGAATTATTTTTGCATACCTTAGTGGGGGTAAATATTCTATGCAAAGCTTTAAACTTCATAGCGACAGTTACTTGAGTTTGGAACTGAAGTGCTTAGAGAACTGAAATTAATTGAATTTGCTTATGACTCGAATGTCAGAGGTTTAGCTAATATACGGTGCTTCTCTCCAAAAATTTTATTTTACTAAGGCTTGTACTTCATCCTATTTTAACAAAGCCTCTTTCTTGCCTTCTTCCTTAGAGGGCATGTAAAATGATCTGTTCAACTGACATTACCAGCACTGTTGCTGTTTAGTCCTTAAGTCACGTCCAACTCTTTTGCAACCCCTGGACTTTAGCCTGCCACGCTCCTCTGTCCATAGAATTTTCCCGGCAAGAATACTGGAATGGGTTGCCATTTCCTACTCTAGGGGATATTCCCAACCCAGTGATCGAACCTGGGTCTCCTACATTGACAGGCAGATTCTTTACCACTGAGCCACCTGGGAATTCCGTTAGAGGGATGTGAAGCATAGCAGTTAGACTATCAAAAGACAGGTACTCGACTTGTCTTTACTCATTCTTTTGAAAGGTACCAAACAACTTTTTAAATGACACTACAAGGATAAATAAGGCAAAATAAAAATTTGGCATCTGGGAGCAGGAATAATATATAATAAAAATGATACAAATGCAATCGTTCTTGATGTCATTGCAACTTTCTTTTGCAAAGTATCTGTTGACCTGACCATATCTTGAAGTAGGGGTGTGTTAACAAACAGTATTCAATGGTCAAATGAAACAAAAAAAAAATGTTGGATATATCTCTGTGAAAATAAATAAAGGAATACAATTCAAAATGGAACTGGGAACCCCTGAAAGGTGAGAACTCATGCACATACTACTCCTCTCAATTTGCTTTACAGAAACCCAGCAGGAAGAAGAAAGATTTTCTCCTCGCTCAGTAACAACCCACCCAATGAGAACACCCTATAACTCAGCCAGTGGGAAGTCATCACAGCTCTGAATTATTGCTGTCCTCCAATGGACACACATTCAAAACATCCCAGCCCAACTTCCTCCTTTCTTCTAAAACAATCTGCCTCTCCTTTTTTCTCCAGGCTTCCATAAACTTCACCATAGTTTGCAATCCCAAATTACCATCCCTAGGCTTTTCTGGAGTAAACTTGATTTTGCTGGCTACACTGCTTACATTTTTGTTTTAAAGATTGACGACCCCCTTGTTATAGTTTCATAATATATACCTATACTATGTGGGCTTCCCAGGTGGCACTAGTGGTAAAAAAAAAAAAAAAAAAAAAAAAAACCCGCCTGCCAATGCAGGAGACATAAGAGATGTGGGCTCAATCCTTGGGTCAGGAAGAGAGCCTGGAGAAGGGGATGGCAACCCACTCCAGTATTCTTGCCTGGAGAATTCCTTGAACAGAGGGACTTGGCAACTACAGTATATAGGGTCACAGAGAGTTGGACATGACTGAAGTAACTTAGCACTCATGCACTATATTATATAGACTCTGAAAGCAGTGCAGTCAAAAAATATGTTTTTCTTTGTTTAGTTAGGGAATTCCCAAATTTATTTAAGATGAGAATATTTCTCCTTCCAATTCACCCACTAAACTATGCACCTAACTTGGCTCTGCAAGACATCAGACTAGAAAAACTGATTTTCCTCTGAATTTGGCTCACGTCTCTCATACTTTACAATACTGAGTTGGATGTACATCACTGCTAGTTTCCTAGCAAGCTCCAGGACTTGGATGCTTACTTCCTGAAAGAAAAAACAAAAAAACAGCTGTTCACAGTGACTCAGTCTTGAAAACATGAAAAAGAAGTTCAGCTCAAAACAGAAAATTTCAAGTTAGAAATATTTGCAGACTGTAAGGATACTTGTAACTTGGACTATCACTGCTAGAACATTCTAAGTGCAAAATTAAAGATTAAAAATACTACTGCTAAAAAAAAGTATATAAAAATCACAAATAAGTGAGAATTTAAGTAACAATCTATAGATTTTTATTTGAATTTTTCTATTTTTAAACTGATATTGACTTTCTATTTAAATATTGATATTTTTAATTTTTGATTTTGTTATTGTTCTTGAAAGTAGCCCAGCTAAAGCTTATCAAGCTCTGATGACAAAGCTCTTTCAGAGACAGAATAATCACTTCTTGAATGGCAGTGTACAAAAAATGAACATTGACCCGAACATTAACAGACGATTCCAGTCTTGCTTTCCTACTAAAAACTTAAGTGACTTAATGTAAGTCAGTTTAATATTTTCTGGCATTTAATATCCTCACTTGTAAATGAAAATGCTGAATAACCAGAGATGATGCTTCCATATGTAATATCTTAGGATTCCAAATATAAAAACATCATATTCTGAAGTGTATTGCTAAGTAATACATGGAACCTCCACACTAGGAATGTGAATTGCCAAAGTGTGAATTTCCAGTGAGGCTTGGATTTATAACTAACAAAAATTAGCATGTGTCAAAAATGTTTTACAGTTAATGTAAAAATTCTTCAAACCTCACATCAACTCCTAGAACAGTCCTGTGTTTATGATATTAACATTCCCATTTTATGGACAAGGAAGTAATAGTGCAAACAATTTAAATTTCTTGTCTGTTGGTCACAGAGGGAGAAAACTCTGAGCCAAAGCTCAGATTTAAGCATCTTATTCCAAAACCAATGGCTTTTCCACACTGCTAAGGAGCTTTTCATTAGTGCATGCAACTATTCAGTTGTGTCAAATAGCACTGCGATAATTGTTTCTTGCTTACCTTTCTAATTATTTTTAAATGAAAGCAGTTGCATTTAGCAGGAAATGTGTTCAGCTTTCTCTTTTCCAAAGAGTAAAGGGTACCTAAAAAGCCTTCCTGAGAATTCTCGCTCAAGGTGGAGGTTTCTTTTGTTCTTCACAACTGATACAATCTTGATCTACCAAGTCCACTGCTGTAAATGTGTTAAGCACTTGGCAAGGCTTGAGTAGCACTATATTATCATCTTTGGATTGCTGTCACAGTATTAATACTTATCCGGTTGTAATTATATAGCAAAATAAACCAGGTTTTCTTTTACAGTTGGCATTTTTATGTGGTAGAAAGTCCACTCAGCTCTGTGTCTTGTTTGGTGATAACCTGCTAAAACCATCTACAAAATGTAGTTGAGAAACCTCTGATTTTTTACCAGCTACTAAGGGTGCAAATGTTACACAGTCAGTGCACAGTTCCTGTGAATGTCAACCCACTACACTCAGTTCTTCACTTGAGTTCTTTTTGAGTATCAAAAGAGAGCTTTTAAACAGCCACTAATGAGTACTGATACATCCCCTGAGATGGGATTTGTGCATACATACAGGACAAAGTAACCATTATATAAATACTTCAGTTACTGGAAGCACTTCATTATTATTTAATCCACAATTTCAATGCATTAATTACATGGCACCCTCATGAAGTTTGCAAATGCTCTGATTTCAACAGGCAAACCAAAGTAATTAAGCTAATTTTAAGTAAATTAAATGAAATGAGGTTGCAAGGGGAAGTCAACAATACATTTGCCAAGACTGGAATTAAGGATTTTGAATACCCATTTTTAAATTCAAAATTGTGGTTTCATAGACTATGCAGAGTCCCATGAATATCGTTCACTTAGGAGACAATCGGGGGCATAATCTGTTTTACAGGATCAACAACCTGATCTTTCCAGACGGCTATTGTGTAGTAACATCAATACACTGAATGGATAAACACGGTACTACTTATATTTCAGAGAATTTATTTTGGGATTTATCCAAACATGTTTGTGCAGATATGGGTGCAGGGTTAAGCAAAAAAAGGAGTCTTACTTTTAAAGCTAAGGAATTAAGCCTCTATTGAAAGATTATTTCACAACAAATTTTATAAAAATGTTCCTGAATAGTTTCCTTTCCTTATGTAAAATTATTTTCTTGTTATCATCATAATCCTGTTAAATATCAAATTTGAAAGCCATCTGGCTATTGGTGGTAAGCATTTTAGCATACACTATTAATATTATATACATATATAGTTTTGTTATAATGTCTATTACAAAATGAAAGAATACTGTAGGATGTGAAATTTAAATAATACTTTCATAGTTTTACTTAACATCTATAATTGTACCTGAATTATCAAGTTTTATTTGTTTGTTCAAAAAAACAAAAATGAGTGAGGAGAAGAAGCTAAAGATGCAGGCAGGTGAAATACAAAGAATAAGTTTAAGTGAAATGCAAACACAAAAGCCATGCTGTCATTTAGTTTGGAGAAATGAGTTCAATCCAGAGGCCATCATTCATGAAATATTCTTAATTAAGTAAACCTCAATTTGGAAGCCTAGAAAGAAACAAGTATGATTGAATTTGGCTGTAAGGAAGATTCAGAATAGTATGTTTTAGTCCATTCAAAACACGTTTATACAAATATCTGAAAGGAATATATTTTGATTACAAATACACACAGGGACGGCTTCTCAGGAGGCTCAGTGGTAAAGAATACACCTGCCTATGCAGGAGACCCCTGGGTCGGAAAGATCCTGGAACGTGGGTTGAACCCTCGGAAAGATCCCCTGGAGAAAGTAATGCAACTCACTCCAGTATTCTTGCCTGGGAAATCCATGGACAGAAGAGCCTGGCAGGCTATAGTCCTTGGGGTCGCAATGAGTCAGACACGACTGAGTGACTGAGCACACAGCACACAAACACAACGACTGATGATTTTAAAACATATTATCAACCAAAGAAATGTCTTTCTCATATGCCCAGTTATTTTGTTCTGTTGTTTCCACTGCTTCCGCCAGTACTTATACAAGTTAAAGGTCATTGTCAAGAAATGTGAGCCTACTTTCTAACCTTAGAGACTCAAATGCTAGTTCAAAAGAGCTAGTGATTTCTGTATGGTATCAGACAACTGAACAGCTCTGCTAAAGATGCTGAACCCATGCTGAGAACAAATGCCACAAATCTCAAAGTCAACACAAGTAGAAGACGCAGGAGTAGTAAAACAAACAAGCTCAATTTTTTCAAACTCTCATCCAAATAAGAGTCGGGGCAGTGACTTCTCAATCAGATCTCAGGCTTGGCAAAAGAGTCAGTTTCTTAGACTAAGCAGAAAGAAGAAAATAAGGTTTAAAAAAATCATACTCATTAGGCTGTCAGGGTACATGTTGTGAAAAGATCATTGCCTGAAAAGAAATAATAGATTGTGAAGATGAACATTTTTCTAAGCACCACTCAAATTGTCTCTGGTAGTAGCACATTATTTTGTCTGTTTTAGGCCACAAGCATGTGCTGTAATAGCAGACTGCATTTCTCCAAGCAGTGGAATTGCTTTTTAATTATTTGTGGCTCAACAGAAGCACAAATAATAGAAGCTTTTTTTCTTTTTTTTTCATTTAATCAAGTGGCTTAAAAGATGGTGATTAAAATACAATGACATTCCAAACATATAGGTAAAAATACATGGATATTCCAGAATTAAAACAAGATAAAAATAAAAACTTCCTCATCCTCTCACCCCTCCACATCTTCCTGCTGTTTTACTTTTGATCAAAATGGCTAAAGAACAGATATTTTAAAAAAAAAAGAAAAAGAAAAAGACTCCCAGATATGTAGCTAAAAATATAAAGATATCCAAGATTTAAGTAAGAAGAGAAAGACAAGCTCCCACTGCAATATCATATAAACTTGTTTTACCATTTAATTTATACTGCATCAAAGCTGCTAAAAAATAGATAGTTTAAAAACAAACAATAGTCTCTCAAGCTTGTAGGTAAAAGATAGAAAGGTATTCAGTGCTTAAAATAAAAAAGTGTAAAAATAAACCCTGCTACCCTTCCCCCATCAGTCTGAATATTTCTCTCCATGTGCTTTCTGTGTTCATATCCATGACACTTTGAATTAATTCTTTCCCCTGAGGGATGGATTACCTTATCTAGTATGGGCATTTCAGTAGTTGACAATGAACTCATGAATTAATCTGAATATAGAAGCTAATTACAATAAAACCTGTTCAGTGTTCTCACTTAAAACATTTCCTCACCCTAAATGTTAATCTTTAAAAGACCATGGCAATTGGCACAAAGGCAATGTTTCCCATTTAAGAAACTTTTTATTCTTCCTATACCAAATGCATTATTTCCAGTGAGAGAATCAGTGAGGTAGCATTATGCTTGAAGGTTATCAAGGTACTGTTTGGGTAACTGTACCCAACATGGTCTAAAAGGTCAAAATGACTAAAAGTTTTAAAGGGAATTCAAGGGAAAAATGTAAACAGAAAATGGTTGATATAATAGGAGGAACAGTCACTAAGTCGAAAGAAGGCAATTGAAATCACCTATCCCTTGGGTGTCTCTTCACATTTTCCTGCAAAGCGAGAGGTGTGTATAGGGTTGATAATCCATTAGGAGTATATATAAATATTTTGGGACAAATACATTTATCTCCTCAAAATAGCATAGAAATTTACTTAATCTTTAGAATGGCCAGTTTTTCAAAAGAGTCTACACACTGTTACCAAACTTTTTAGAGTTAGAAAAATAAATATTCCCTATGCATATTATGGCTCTCACATATTTGTATTACCAAGACTTTGTAATACTTACATACTCATAGTCTAAGGAATATCAAGCCATCAGCAGTAAAAAGTGATTTGCTTTTTTCCTGCAGAATCCCCAAATATAAAATTTATAAGAAATTTGCAGTAGCCTTCTCACCAATCTTCTCATTACATAGATTAAAAAAATAATAATAATAGAAAATACAATGGATGAATTTTCCTAACAAAGGTCCTAGGGTAGAGACCAAATTTCTTTGTCTCCAAATCAATTCTTCTCACCATGCTTCACATAGTGTGATATACAGTCTCTCACATACTGTGATATACACACAGGCAGTACAGATACTTATATCCAGGAGTGGGAGTGGGTTTGGCTTCACTCCCATGGAATCCTTGGTCTGAAGATGGGTACAGGTGAAGACCCTGCTTCAGCTCTAAGCTTAGCAAGGAAAAAGAAAAGGTCAGGGAGGAAGTGCCTAGGGACTCCTGGTGCTGTTGTTTAGTTGCGAAGTCTTGTTCAGGCTCCTCTGTCCATGGAATTCTCCAGGTAAGAACACTGAAGTGGGCTGCCTTTTCCTTCTCCAGGGGATCTTCTTAACTCAGGGATCAAACCTTTGTCTCCTGAACTGCATGCAGATTCTTTACCACTGAGCCGCCGGGGAAACCCTTAGAGACTCCTGCCACATACTGGTAAACTGCTCCCCTAAAACTGAGGGCAAAATAGAAATCACTATCTTAATTTTTTAGACAGTTGCAGGAGATTATAAGCACTAAAGCTCTGTTACATTATGTATGTCTTTGTTTGTGGTAGATAAAAGCCACTGAGATTTTTTTCCATTCACAAATATGATCTTAAATAATAAACAACTAACACAATGTTCTGTCATTGGCCTTCTGCTCCCACCAGTCAAAGACAGTTCTTCCTTCAAGTCTTTTCCCATTTCCTCTTTTAAGGTACAAAGGTATTTGACTTCTGCATGACATTTGATATTGCTAAATCATAACAATCTTGATGTTTTGCTTCACTTATTTATTCCTCTCTTCATATTTTAGAAGTGCCATTAAAGTGACAGATCTCTAGGATTCACTATGGATTTTTTTCCCCCAGTTTGGTGCTTGAGAAGACTACTTGGACTGTAAGGAGATCAAACCAGTCCATCTTAAAGGAAATCAACCCTGAGTATTCACTGGAAGGACTGCTGCTGAAGCTGAAGCTCCAATACTTTGACCACCTGATGTGAAAAGCCAATTCATTGGAAAAGACCCTGATGCTAGGAAAGACAGAGAGCAGAACAGGACGACAGAGGATGAGGTGGTTGGATGGCATCCCCACCTCAATGGACATGAGTTTGAGCAAAGTCTGGGAGATGGTGAAGGACAGAGAAGCCTGGCGTGCTGCAGTCCATGGGGCCACAAAGAGTCAGACACAACTGAGCAACTGAACAACAACAAGAAGGTATTATTAGTCACTCATACCCTGAGAGTGGATACGTTTATCAGATCTTTCCTGAGAACTTGAAAGGGTTATTTTCCAGATCTCCCTGGCTATTTGGAGGTCAGTTGGAGCCATTAGGAAAGACAAGGCTACATCTAATCATAGGTATAGCAGTGCGTGCTTTTAGGACTGTGGTATTAAGAAGGAATGGCGAGAAATTTTTTTTAAGAAAGTAGAATGCTATGAAGATTTGAAGGTTGTCTGACTAAGCAACTACCCTCATAGACTGTGGAAATACCTTAACAAGCAAACATTGACCTGAGGTGTCTGAAGTTTCAGATGCCTGAGACTGACAGTTGGCCTGGAAATGATAGCTCTGAGGACCCAATTGATTCTGAATTCTGGTGCACACTGAAGAGGATCAATCCTTCTCATTTTCCTGTGAAGAAGTAAGAGTCAGGCTTTTTGTGCATTTGAACAACCTTGCCCACTAGAGAGCAGTAAATGAAGACCACATATATGACATGATTTCTCTCAATGTTCCCTTTGCTTTTTCATGTGGATTTTCAGCAACTGTCATCACATGTAGGTTATCAGGGTACTTCTTAGCATGCAAAAATTTAATGCATCTTGCAGAATTGATAACCAACTAAGAAAGATGTCAACTAGAAAACTCTGTCTTAAGAACTACAAATTAAACATATTTCAGTTAGTATTTTTGTTCATGGTCTTGTTTATATAAACAAAACACAAAGATGGTCAATATCATTTCACTCATGCAAAATGGTCAAGAAACTAAAGTGGAACAAGTCATAGCATGAATTTTCTTATTGGGAAAAACAAAACAAACAAGGAAAAATCAGAGTTAGCTGTACTGATTTCTACTAGGTTATTCTAAGCAAAAGAGAGAAACCTTTAATACATTTTTTTCTTTCCTGCCATTACATATTAGGATTGAGAATTTCCAAGTGCACGTAAGCATTGTGGGAAAATTTCTCAAAAAGACACTGCCAAAAATTTTCATCCCAAAATGTTTCACTTTCATCCTTTTCTATTTTTCATTTTACCAGATGCAAAACCTAAGTGTTGGGTTGTACCCTGCAGGCCTACAAGCCCTCAAGATGGAAGAAAAGAGTGGGTAGTCAGCAAGAGAAACATCCACAGTTTAATGGATGCGGAAGCTCACACTTCTGAAGCGAGGTCCTGGACCAACACCCCACCTGGTGCAGCTGACAGCAGACAGGATGGGACATGATTGCAGTCTTCACATGGGCAAGTGGATACTACCAGTTATAAGGGAATTAACAATTGATGGCATCAGGTAGGCTCATTAGTTACCAGGGAAACTAGTAGAAGAACATGCCCTCACTGCCCCTTTGACAAAAACTAGCTGAGGTTTGGCTCAAGAGTGCAGGAAGGTACATAAGATTAAAGTGGAGCAGGCACTCATTGGGCAAAGGATGCTTAGAGACCAAGAGACCAGTCCTCTAGAGTGGCCTGACCCTACACCACATCAATTGCAGAGGTGAATAATAACTTTTAGATAATAAATATTGCTAGTTCCTTAGATTAAATCTAGAATTTAGAATTTCTGAGTCCAAATATAAAGAAAATTTAAACTTTATGTATATCACCATATATACTGCAGCAGCACATTTTCATTTTATTCTTGCCTTTACAACAAATAAAATTTTTCACTTTGTTCTTTATTTTTACCAGCTTACTAATTTTAGAACAGTAGTTTCTCACTGACACGAGTCAGGAACTGAACTCTGATATCATGGATCAAGTCTTGTCCGTGACAATTTTTGTAAATGAAGTTTAATCGCAATATAGATGTGCATGGGTGTTTAGTCTCTCAGTCGTGTCTGACTCTTTGCAACCCCATGGAGTTCAGCCTGCCAAGCTCCTCTGTTCATGAGGATTCTCCAGGCAAGAATACTGGAGTGGGTTGCCATGCCCTCCTCCAGGGCATCTTCTTAACCCAGGGATGGAACCCAGGTCTCCCACATTGCAGGCGGATTCTTTACTGTCAGAGCCACCACAGACTTGTGTCCTGTCCCTAGCTGCTTTCCCTCTACAGTGGCTGAATTGAGTGATAGAACAGAGACTTCGTGGTACACAAAGCCTAATATGGTATTAGGACTTTTACAGAAACACGATTTGGTAATCACTTGTGTAAATGAAAGTTTATTTCCTGAAAGTAGAACAATTACATCTATATTCATTTAACCTTTCCTTCATTTATGAAAGCTATATATTTAGGTCTTTATTTGCCTTTTAAATTATTGATAATGATTTTATCATACTTGAGTTTTAAAACAATTTGAATACTCAATCTGCCATGGCTTTATTGATATACTTTATTTGTCATATTAATTTCTGGGTATTTTCTCCTTGGTGCCATCAGTTTGACTCTAGGCACTTTGATGTATGTTTTCATTATAAAGAGCTAATATATTTTGATGTTTACATTTACTAACATTCTTGAAAACCCAAGAATAAATAATAATAAATTATTATTTATTTTTTAAAATAATGATTTTATATATTAAAGATGGTCCATTCCAAAAATTGTACAAGTTTCTTTAAAATTTCTTAATTGCAGAGATTAATTTCAGGGAAAGTAACTTAATTTTTCAAGTTTTCAGGTCTATATGAGAATTATATAAGGTCATGCCTTGAATGTATCTGTCAGGCCCCTGACACACAGTTCAATTTCATTCAGTCACTCAGTCGTGTCCTACTCTTTGCAACCCCATGAATTGCAGCACACCTGTCCATCACCAACTGCCGGAGTTTACCCAAACTCAACGTCCATTGAGTTGGTGATGCCATCCAACCATCTCATCCTCTGTCATCCCCTTCTCCTCCTGCCCTCAATCTTTCCCAGCATCAGGGTCTTTTCAAATAAGCCAGCTCTTCGCATCAGGTAGCCAAAGTATTGGAGTTTCAGCTTCAACATCAATCCTTTCAATGAACACCCAGGACTGATCTCTTTAGGATGGACTGGTTGGATCTCCTTAAGTCCAAGGGATGCTCAAGAGTCTTCTCCAATGCCACAGTACAAAAGCACCAGTTCTTTAGTGCTCAGCTTTCTTTATAGTCCAACTCTCACATCCATACATGACTATTGGGAAAACCATAGCCTTGACTAGATGGATCTTTGTTGACAAAGTAATGTTTCTGCTTTTTAAAATGTTGTCTAGGTTGGTCATAACTTTCCTTCAAAGGAGTAAATGTCTTTTAATTTCATGGCTGCAATCACCATCTGCAGTGATTTTGGAGCCCAAAAAAATAAAGTCAGCCACTGTTTCTACTGTTTCCCCGTCTATTTCCCATGAAGTGATGGGACTGGATGCCATGATCTTAGTTTCCTGAATGTTGAGCTTTAAGCCAACTATTTCACTCTCCTCTTTCATTTTCATCAAGAGGCTCTTTAGTTCTTCTTCACTTTCTGCCATAAGGGTGGTGTCATCTGCATATCTGAGGTTATTGATACTTCTCCCGGCAATCTTGATTCCAACTTGTGCTTTCTCCAGCCCAGCGTTTCTCATGATGTACTCTGTATATAAGTTAAATAAGCAGGGTGACAATATACAACCTTGACATACTCCTTTTCCTATTTGGAACCAGTCTGTTGTTCCATGTCCAGTTCCAACTGTTGCTTCCTGACCTGCATACAGGTTTCTCAAGAGGCAGGTCAGGTAGTCTGGTATACCCATCTCTTTCAGAATTTTTCACAGTTTATTGTGATCCACACAATCAAAGGCTTTGGCATAGTCAATAAAGCAAAGATAGATATTTTTCTGGAACTCTCTAGCTTTTTTGATGATCCAGTGGATGTTAGCACTTTTTCTCTGGTTCCTCTGCCTTTTCAAAAACCAGCTTGAACATCTGGAAGTTCACGGTTCACATATTGCTGAAGCCTGGCTTGGAGAATTTTGAGCATCACTTTACTAGTGTGTTAGATGAGTGTAATTGTGCAGTAGTTTGAGCATTCTTTGGCATTGCCTTTCTTTGGAATTGGAATGAAAACTGACCCTTTCCAGTTCTGTGGCCACTGCTGAGTTTTCCAGATTTGTTGGTGTTTTGAGTGCAGCACTTTCACAGCATCATCTTTTCAGATTTGAAACAGCTCAACTGGAATTCCATCACCTCCACTAGCTTTGTTCGTAATGATGCTTCCTAAGACTCCCTTGACTTCACATTCCAGGATTCTGGCTCTAGGTAAGTGACCACACCATCGTGATTATCTGAGTTGTGAAGATCTTTTTTGTACAGTTCCTCTGTGTATTCTTGCCACCTCTTCTTAATATCTTCTGCTTCTGACACATAGTAGGTTTAAAATAAATATTAGGCGTTATATGAGACACATATACACATGTATCATAATGATGGATGTTAATTAAATTAAGACAACTAAATTAATATGGATTTAAGTATCTTTTTCTATATTTATTAACTATGACTTTAAGCAAATGACTAGTACTCTCTCAGTCTCATTGGTTTTTATCTAGAAAGTAGGGAAAATAAATACCTACTGTGTGAGTCACTATGAAGACTAAATATAAGAATGCTATTTTTAACATAAATTATTATAACTTATACACTTTAAAGTTTAAAATATTCCTCATATTCTGACTGCATATATTTTGTTATACCTAATATTTTTGTGTTTAATCATTTATCTTATTTTTTTATTAGTTTTAACTTTATCAGAATTCTGTAAATTAACAAAGGCTTGTATAAGAAGCATTTGTTCAAGAAAAATGGCTGCGTCATGGTAAGAACAGTGAGCTTAGTAGTATTTTTTTTAATTAATTTACTCTTTATTGAAGGATAATTGCTTTTCAGAATTTTGCTGTTTTCTGTCAAACCTCAACATGAATCACTTGCCCTATTTCAATCAGCCTAATCCAAATTTTCAGTAGCCTTGAAAACCAATAGCCTTACAAGCCACTGGAGAAAACAGAATAGGTTGGAGTTGGAGCTACCCCAGTGTTACATTTCTGGAAAACCACTACTGTTTGACCTGACAGCTCACTGAATACTCCCTTCTCAGGACTTATTTTATGTATCCAACTCACATCTCTGTCTGTGGGAACAACCATTTTCCTATATGATTTGTTCAAAAATAATTAGAGAAAATTGTTTAACATTACAATTGCCTGAGACAATGATACGTTAGGGTTAATAAGAGGCTAACCAAAAAAGGTACAAAAAAACAACAAAACTGGGGAGGATTTCCCTGGTGGTCCAGTGGTTAATACTTCATTCTTCTACTGCATGGGCGATGGGGCCAATCCTTGGTTAGGGAATTAAGATCCTGCATGCTGCACAGCTGTGGCCAAAAAACCAAAAACCAACCAAACAAACAAAAAAGAAAATCTGGGAAATAAAATGTCCATGGTAGGCTTTGAAAAAGTAAAAAATATTTCTGGGAATCTAGGAGAAGGCAATGGCAACCCACTCCAGTACTCTTGCCTGGAAAATCCCATGGACAGAGAAGCCTGGGAGGCTGCAGTCCATGGGGTCGCTTAGAGTTGGACACGACTGAGCAACTTCACGTTCACTTTTCACTTTTATGCATTGGAGAAGGAACTGGCAACCCACTCCAGTGTTCTTGCCTGGAGAATCCCAGGGACCGGGGAGCCTGGTGGGCTGCCGTCTCTGGGGTCGCACAGAGTCGTACACGACTGAAGCGACTCAGCAGCAGCAGCAGCAGGAGGCACATGCATGTGCAGGGAGATGCACACGACCAAGGAAAGCCTGGGAAAGGCAAAGTCCCTCACATGCAGCTCACCTCCCACTCTGTGCAAGTAGAACTGTAAACTGCCTTCTGGAATAAGGCAAGGCCCAAAATGCATACCGAACACCTTAGCAAAGCTTTCGGAAAAAAACCAAAAAACAGAAAATTAAATCCCATACATCTGGGAAAAGCAGAAAATAGAAACTGTACCTGACAAACTGTGAATATTAGATTTACTAGACAGAGAATTTAAACATATATTAAGTATGAAACTATGTCTAAAGAATTAAAGGAAAAATGTGAGAATTACATCCTACCAAACACCGACCAACAAGGCAGAAAAACCAAGTAGAAATTTTAGGTTTGTAAAGTACATTAAATAAGATGAAAACTTGACTTTAGAGGCTCGAAAAGCAGGACAAGAAAATTACATAAAATCAGCAAAGTAAATAACGGTCAGGTGAGACTCTCCAGTCTGAGGAATAAACAAGCAAATAAAATAAATAGAGTCCTCAGAAACCTGTGGATCGCTGTCAAGTGTTGCAACAAATACCTGATGGGAGTCTAGAAAGAGGACAAATAAAATTTAAAGAAATAATAGTCAAAAACTTCCCAAACTTTATTTTAAAAAAATAATTTGTATACCCAAGAACCTCAAAAACATCAAATAGGATAATAACTATATTTAAACTATAAAATTAATTATAGGCTTAACTGTAAAAGCAAAGTTATAACTCTGAAGAAAATTTAGAAGTGAATTTTTGTATTCTCAAATTAGACAAGTTTTTCAGATGTGACACCAAATTCATAAGTGACAAAAAACAGATAAATAAGATTTCATCATACTAAAAACTGTCGTGCTTCAAAGGACAAAATAAAAAAAAGTGAAAGAAAACCTACAGAATGTGAGAAAAATTTTGCAAAACATATCTGTAAAGGACTTATATTTAGAAATCTCATAACTCAGCTATTAAAAGACAAATAACCCAATTTAAAATGAGCTAATTACTTGAATAAATATTTCTCAAAAGATTATATACATAGATTATATGAATGTGTATAAAAATATTCAACATCATTAGTCATTAGGAAAACACATATCAAAATCATAAAGAGATATAAATTTGCACTCACTAAGGAGTCTACCCGAAAAAGGAAAAGATAGGCAATAGCAAGTGTTAGCATGGATGTGGAAAAATCAGAACAACAATACATTATTTGTGGAATTGTTAAGGGGGGAGCATTTTGGGAAATAATTGGGCCCGCCTTCAAAATGTTAAATATAGAGCTACCTTAATGACCAAAATATTCCATTTCTAGGTATATACTCAAGAGAATGGAAAACATATTTCACATAAAAATAGCCTTTAATACTGGATTACACTGAATGTATATATTAATTTAAGGAGAGCTGACATTTTTCATACTACTAATTCTTTAATCAAAGCACATGATATATTTTTCAGATATTATCCTTAATATTTTCTTTTTCCTAGCTTGGAATTGATGTTTTCTAGCTAACAATGTTTTAGAAGCATAGATTATTGATTTCTTCCTTTTTTTAATATATTTTAACTGGAGAAGGACATGGCCACCCACTCTAGTATTCTTGCCTGGAGAATCCCATCAACAGAGTAGCCTGGTGGGCTATATAGTCCATGGGTCACAAAAGAGTTGGACACAACTGAGCAACTAAGCATAGCACAGCATATGTCTTAAAGCATGCTTTTATCTGAATCTTACATATTTTATTGTAGTTTCATTATCATTTAATCAAAATATTTCCTACTTTCCATTGTAAATTCTTCTCTTAATAATGCATTTAAAAAAATAGATTATTACCCAAGCATTCAGCGATTTTATATTTTTAATTGATTAAAATATCCCAAATTTATAATTGGTATTTTATGTTTATTCAGTCAAATTTGTTAATCACGTTTTTAAATATCATGAATGTTATCTTTATTTGATTGCTTCTTATAAGTTAAAAAGGTTACACTATGCTAAAATATAATTTAATGTTTAATAAAGTCATTAAAATATTGTTATTATTTATATTTTGTAAATGAGGAAGGGGCTTTCCAGATGGCCTAATGGTAAAAAATCCACCTTCCAATGCAGGAGACGCAGGAGATATGTGTTCGATCCCTGGGTTGGGAAGAATTCCCTGGATTAGAAAATGGCAAACTGCTCCAGTATTTTTGCCTGGAAAATTACATGGACAGAGGAACCTGATGGTCTACAGTCCATGAGGCCACAAAACAATGGACACAACTGAGCGACTGAGCAGACACACACACAAAGGTAATCCAGAGGTACAATGGAGGAGATGTGGTTTGGATGCTTTAGATCACTAATAAGTTTCAAGCCATCAAAGATAAAAGGAATGATCTCATAGCATAATTCACAGAGAGAACTTAGAAGTCTATGAGTGGATTTCAAACAATTTTAAAAACTAGTCTCTTAGGACGTAAAGTCAGATGAATATGGTCATTGTTGTCTAGTTGCTAAGTCATATCTGACTCTTTTGTGGCCCCATGGACTGTGACCCACCAGGCTCCTCTGTCCATGGGATTCTCCAGACAAGGATACAGGAGTGGATTGCCATTTCTTTCTCCAGGGGAAACTTCCTGACCCAGGGATCGAACCCAGGTCTCCTGTGTCTCCTGCTTGGCTGGCAGAGTCTACCACCGAACCTCCTGGGAAGCCCATACATACCTACACATACACAAATGTTACTATGTGCTAGATATGCTACCATATGGTCTTTCACTTACAAATTTAGAAACCTATCTGAATCATGACTCTAGTAAGTAGCAGAGTTCAAATTTGAACCCAAACTTAGCTCTATTGTATAATCACATATATATCATTTTGCTGTCTCTCTGCCTCCAGGATCCATGAGTCCTACTCACTTATTCATTTGCTAGATGAGGAACATGAGGATCTCAAGTCACATTAGGCGTGATCTTAGGTTTCCTTACACCTAACTTGCATATCTTTTGATTAGTCCAAACCTCTTCACAAATATTTTGAGTTATGAAAAGTTTTAGAATCCTTTAGCAAAAATCAATCTAGGTATTATCAAAGTATAATAGTATAATGATTACATAAACTTTGAAGATTATTTTTTGAAAACTCAAAGTGCAAATTGTTTTGCAAAAAAAAATGCTGGATAAAAGGCAATGGAAACCATCAAAGGTTTGGCATATTTTATTTCATTTTGTCATTTTGTTCTGGGATAAAGATCTACCATTTTAAAGAATATAATAAAATGCATGTGCTTTGGTTAAATAAATCATGCTATCAAATGCAGACTCCATTATAAGCTTTTTCTTTCTCCAGAAGGAACATCCATGCCCTATAGTGTTTTCAATAGAATTACCGACTAGTTTGTTTTCACACCAAATATGTGACTCTTTTCAAGTTAATGGATAAATTTGCTCATCTCTTTCTTTATTATAAGTCAAAGATAAATAAGTCTTTTTCACTCAATCTGCTGAGATAACTCGTGCCCATGCCGAAAGGTGATCTGTTCTAATCAACTTCACGAAGTCTGATGGAATTACACTGAACATATCTCATACCTGACACAACTACAGAATGATACAGTTCAGGACAAACATTGGTGACCTGAATAATACATGACAGACAGATGACCGGGTGAGAAAAGTAATTTTTCACCTACACCACTTGAGTTTCTTTATTAAAGGCTGAGACATGTTTGATGGAAAGAAGCCTGCTATGCCAGCTAAAAGCTGGTGCGTTTTATTAATAGCTTGGTCAGTATTCCCCTGCCGTTTTACTATTTGAAACATGTTATTTTGGCAGTAAAATACAATAGACATCTACTCTGCATGAAAACTCGACATTTCAAAGACATTTCATAAGAATATGAAATGGTTGGTAATTAGATATTATTATTTAATATACTTATATAGTCAAGAGTATTAAGTTTACTGAATAGAAATATCACATTTTAAATTGGAAGATAGATTATTTGTGAGTTGATGGTTCAGAGTTGCTTATGTTTTCATTTTGCAACACAATTTATACAAAGAAAATGCATGAGAGAGTGGAGTATATCATTGATAAAATCATACATATTTCTAATGCATTATTTTAGACAAAAGGAAATTTAATTAGATTAGAGAGAATTCTTGACAAATACCCTGGCATCATTACTCAATTGCATAATTTAAAGGAAAGATATGATATAGTGAAATGTTGAATCTTATCACTAAAAAAATACAGCTTTATCACTTTAAATAAAGAAATAAATCAAACTGCTTCATTCCAAAAACTGGTCTTGATAGACAAGTTTAGATGAAGAAACATGTCATCTATAGCTACAATATTTATTTCACAAGCTTGTAATAAATATACATAGCCTTTTAAAATAGCTTGTTTGCTCAAATTGATGAATGATATGTCTCCCTTGTAATTATTAATTTATACAAGTATCTATAAAATACTTATTACGTTTTAGGCTTTCTTTTAGAATCTGAGATACAGCAGTGAATAAACGATTAAAATGTGCTTCAATGAGGGATACGTTTTAGTGGAAGAAAAATAATAAAGAAATTTTATATTGTGCCAGTTGGAGAGGTTCAGACGGTAAAGAATCTGCCTGCAATGCAGGGGAGCCCAGCTCAATCCCTGGGTCTAGAAGGTCCCCTAGAGAAGGGAATGGCTACCCACACCCTTCTTGCCTGGAGAATTCCATGGACAGAGGAGCCTGGCAGGCTACAGTGCATGGGTTCACAGAGAGTCAGGCACATCTGAGAGACTAACATTTTCACTTTTCACTGTGAAAAAAAATAAGGCAGAGAAGGAGGAAGAGGAGGAGTAAAGCTGTTATAATAGAAAAAGGGAGGTCAGGCAAGGTCTTAGAGATAAGACTATATTTAAACAGATGAATATTTAAATGAATTGTGTGATATCTGTAGAAAGAATATTTGACATAGATAAGAGCAAACAAGTAGGCTTTGTGTCATACATTGTTGGAGTGGGGACAAAGCTAGTAGGAGGTGAGGTCAAAGAGGTATAGGAAGTGGTAGGAATGACCATCTAGACCATGGTAAGGATTTTGGCTTTAATTCTGTCTAATTTGGAAAGCCATTGTAGGACCTTGAGCAGTGAAAGACATGATCTGACCTTATTCTAAGATCTTTAGGAGATAGAGATGGACAAGGAAGCCTGGCGTGCTACAGTTCAAGGGATCACAGAGTTGGACATGACTTAGCAACAGAACAACAGCAACAACAAAGTTAAAGAAACAGATCCATCATGGAGTCAGAATTGGCTCTTCCCTGCAATATACTTAAAAGGTTAAACCACTGGGATTTGTTGATGGTTTAAACATGGTAAATGTAAAACAGATAATCAAACATGAGTTCAAAGTTTTGATCCTAAACATATGGAGGGGGGGAATCGGAGTTACTAAATTGAAGACTAAGAGAGGAGCAGGTTTGGGGAAAATGGAAAATCAGGAATTAGACTGTTGTATTGTTGCTCACAGGATAAAGCGTCTGCCTGCAATGCAGGAGACCCAGGTTCAGTCCCTGGGTTGGGAAAATCCTCTGGAGAAGGAAATGGCAACCCACTCCAGTATTCTTGCCTGGAGAATCCCGTGGACAGAGGAGCCTGGCGGGCTACAGTCCACGGGGTCGCAAAGAGTCGGACATGACTGAGCGACTACATCATCATCATTGTTTTACTAGGAATGCTGTGACAAAGTAGTACAAATAGGGTGGTTTAAAACTACATAAATATATTTTCTCACAACAATGGAGGCTAGAAGTCTGAAATCAAGGTATCAGCTGGGCAATCCTCTCACCAAAGCCTCTATTAGACCCTTCTTTGCCTCTTCCAGCTTCTGGTTTCAGGCATTCCGTTTGTGGTAGCAAAACTCCAATCTGTCTCCTGGCATGTGGCATTCTCCCTGTATCTCTGTGAGTTCACATGGTCATCTTCTTATAAGGAAACCAGTCATACCACTATAATAACTTCATGTTACTTTTCCCTACTTTAACTGATTTTATGTGCAGCAACTCTATTTCCAAACAGGAAACATTTGTGTGACAGACTCAGTGACATTCTGAGTGTGACGACATAAAGATATATATACACACACACGCATGTATATATATCTATATATATCCGGTCCTATGGCATCTGGTCCCATCACATCACTTCATGGCAAATAGATGGGGGAAACAATGGAAACAGTGACAGACTTTATTTTTTGGAGCTCCAAAATCACTGCAGATGGTGACTGCAGCCATGAAATTAAAACATTCTTGCTCCTTGGAAGAAAAGCTATGACCAACCTAGACAGCATATTAAAAAGCAGAGACATTTCTTTGCTGAAAAAGTCTATCTAGTCAAAGCTATGTTTTTTTTCAGTAGTCATGTATCGATATGAGAGTTGGACCGTAAAGAAAGCTGAGTACTGAAGAACTTATGCTTTTGAACTGTGGTGTTGGAGAAGACTCTCCTGAGAATCCCTTGAACTGCAAGGAGTTCAAACCAGTCAATCCTAAAGGAAATCAACCCTGAGTATTCATTGTAAGGACTGATGCTGAAGCTGAAACTCCAATACTTTAGCCACCTGATGCAAAGAACTGACTCATTGGAAAAGACTCTTGATGCTGGGAGACATTGAAGGAGGAGAAGAGGACGAGAGGAGAGAGGATGAGATGGTTGGACGGCATCACCGACTCAACGGACATGGGTTGGAGCAAGCTCTGGGAGTTGGTGAAGGACAGGGAAACCTGGCATTCTGAAGTCCATGGGGTTGCAAAGAGTTGGACAAGACTGAGTGACTGAACTGAGCTGATATATATATGGCTTTCCTGGTGGTTCAGATGGTAAAGAATCTGCCTGCAGTGCAGGAGAGACTGGTTTGACCCCTGGATCAGGATGATTCTCTGGAGAAAGGAATGGGTATCCACTCCAGTATTCTTGCCTGGAGAAATCCATGGACAGAGGAGCCTGATACAGTCCATGGGGTCGCAAAAAGTCAGACATGACTGACCAACTAACACTTCCACCTTTCTCACTTTTATATGTATTGGGTTGGCCAAAAAGTTTGTTCCATAATATCTTATGGGAAAACCTGAACGAAATTTCTGTCCAAGCCATTTATATATATTTTTTTGGGGGGGGTGGGGGGGGGAATGGGACAAAATATAACCTATAACAACTGCAAATATGTTACATTTGAAAATACAACATTCATGACTGTGTATTAAAAGAACAGTTGGTTACACTAGCTTGGTGATACCTGATTTGAAGGTATCAATTTGGAAACCATCATTATATAAATGGCATCTAAAGTCATGAGCTGGAATAAGTTTATGTAAGGAATATTCAAAGACAGAGCTCTAAAATATTTTATTATAAAGTAGAAAAAAGACTTCCTTCGTGTCTCAGATGATAAAGAATCTGCCTACAATGAAGGAGACCCAGGTTCGATTCCTGGTTCAGAAAGATCCCCTGGAGGAGGGCTGGCTACTCACTCCACTGTTCTTGCCTGGAGAATTTCATGGACAGAGGAGCCTGTCAAGCTACAGTTCATGGAGTCACAAAGAGTCAGACACAACTGAGCAACTAACACACACACACAAAGTAGGAAAATTAAGCAAAAGTAGTAAAAGAGAAACATCAATGATATTTACAATCATCAAAAGAGAGACGACCAGACAACATGTGCCTAAACATGTAATACACAACACTTTCTGTCTGGCTGTTCCTTCTCATTGATGATCGTTGCCTACATGCAATAATTCATTTAGAGTTGCAAACTGGTGATATTATAATTATTCTTTGTTTATAATCTGAGATATATAGATAGAGAGAGAGACAGGCTTCCCTGTTCACTCAGTGGTAAAGAAATTTCTTGCCAATGCAGGAGACGCAAGTTCAATTTGGGAAGACCCCCTGGAGAAGGAAATGGCAACCCTCTCCAGTATTCCTGCCGAAGAAGTCCAATGGACAGAGGAGCCAGGTAGCCTGCAGTCCATAGGGTTGCAAAAGAATTGGATATAACTTAGTGACTAAGTGAAGTCAGTCACTCAGTCGTGTCCGACTCTTTGCAACCCCATGGACACCAGGCTCCTCCGTCCATGGAATTTTCTAGGCAAGAGTACTGGAGTGGGTTGCCATTTCCTTCTCCAGAGAACTTCCCAACCCAGGGATTGAACCCAGGTCTCCCACATTGTAGACAGACACTTTACCGTCTGAGCCTAAAGTGTCTGCCTACAATGCAGGAGGCCCAGGTACAATCCCTGGGTCAGGAAGCTCTCCGGGAGAAGGAAATAGCAACCCACTTTAGTATTCTTGCCTGGGAAATCCCATGGACAGAGGAACCTGGTAGGCTACAGTCCATGGATTCGCAAAGAGTCGGACACAACTGAGCAACTTCACTTTCACTTTAGTGACTAAACAACAAGAAACAAATATGGCTAGATATAGATGTAGACATAGACACAGATAAGCTTTCCTTTGTCATCTCTTTAATTACCTGAGTACAATTCCTATAGGAGTGGGGGAAAAAATCTTTGCTTTGTCCTTTATCAGTTTTCAAAATAAGAGATTAGTTCTCTAACAACACAGATTACTGACTGTGGGATTTTTAAAATTTATTTTAATTTTCTTGTGGACTAATAATTTAAATCTATTAAATTTTCTTCAATCCATTTCAGTTATTATCTTTACTGAAGCTCAAGTTGCCCCATTTTTGACTAGTGGGAACCTATCCCAGTTGGCTTTGGAGTCCTTTTGATATAACTCTTTCAATTTTTGATAGATTCCTTGATCTTTATTAGTTCCTATAATGCCTTTTTAAATTCTTGTGTCAGATCTGGAAATCAGATATTTCTCCAGAGCTCTGTTTTCTCTTACTAGGAAATAATAGTAGAGACCACAATTTCTGTAGCAATAGTACCTTTAGTGATACTTGGTCAAGCTCTCTAGACATTTTAAAAGAGAGAGTTAGGAAATAGTATATCATAAATTCATACTATTACTATCAATTAAAATTCAAGACCACTGGATTTTACTTAGCTACATCAGTGTGAGTTATGTATCCCCTTTCTTCCATATTGAAATATAGCTTCTCAATAGCAATATAACTGAGCCTTTGTAAAAACAAACTTGAAACAGATTAAAAATAACAATATTGATACCATTTACAATATGACAACTAACAAGATTATTTATGTATTCATCAATTTAATGATTCTTTGTGTTTTAACATATGCTTCATCACTTGAACTTTACAGTCAAGTCACTGTGGCTTAAAGTCATTCAAAACAGTTCCTCTCTGTACACGTTTTTCTGCCAACTAATACACAGTGAAATTTACATTTTAAATTTTACTTTTGATTTTATGGATTTTTAATTTGCCTTATGTTAATGTAGAATATTTGCAGAAATTTAAAATTAATTTTATATAAATTATAGACTCAAAGAATCTTTTACTCCTGTCTTTCCATTGGATTCCCTCTCTTACCCACTTGTGTAAATATTTATTTGTTCAAGTTTCATAGTTTTTCCTTCCTAAATCAACCCATTTTTGGGTAAGTAAATATATTCAAACATTCTTTTTTTGATGACTGTTTCATAATTATATACACTTAACTTTAACTTGACTCTTACTTACAAATATATCCTGGTGATCAATTCATAGTTATCTATTAGAGATATTCTCATTGCTTTATATACATGTATGCTACTCCATTTTGTCGATTCTTTATTAAGTTCATTTTTTGATGGTGAATATCTGGGTTATTTGTCTTTTGCTTTTAAAAGAATACTATAATGTGCTTACGCATACATCTTTTGTATTTTTGTATTTTGTATTTTTTATACTTAAAAAAGTATATGTATTCTCATATTGTATATATGCAAATACTTCAGTGAACAACTCCTTACACAAATTGTTTTCCTGGTATTTGAGAATTATGGCGAGAGATTAACAAAAGAAAAAAATTATGGAACAATTTATGAATGTTTTTGTAGGTTTTGCCAAAAAAGATTGGACCAATTCATAGAATTAGTTTGAATTCCACATTTATCACATTCATGTCTTCATAAAATTTTGTGATTGGGGATTACAACTCAGTATTTATAATAAAATTGCATTTTACATTTTAAAATATTAGTATAACTAAGCTTTTTCTTTCTTTTTCTTTTGACTACAGCATGCAGCTTGTGGAATCTTAGTTCCCCAACCAGGGATTGAATCAGGGCCACAGCAGTTAAATACCAAGTCCTAACACTGAACCACCAGGGAACTCCCAGCATTTTTAAGCTTAGAATACTTTTTTTAGTTGTAATTTCTCCATCCATATCTCTAATACTGTTATTTATTTGTCTTAGCTACACAAAATTGTGGTATTATTTTTTGTACAATTTTCTGGAATATACCATTGTAACTTTACATTTTTACTCATAAATTAATAATCATATATAAATTATACTTTCTTCTTTATATTTTTTCTTTTACAGTAACTTGAAATGTTTTTTCTCCCCACCTAGATTCTGTGATTTATTTTTATTCAAAAATTATATAAATTATTAAATTAGTGGTAATTTCTCAATTAATTCCACATATTACATTAATATTCTAAGGTACCTTTTAGAGCCATGTCTATTTAGTTATACCCATCAGTGGTTATACAAGGTACTGTCATGAAATGAATGATTTATATAAAATAATTTAATTAATTCATAAGGTCAATTTACAACCAATTTAACCTCTTCCAATGCAGCTTTCTTTATTGAAAAATACCTTATTACTTCTGTATATATTTTAGACACACATCAGAAGACAGTATAGTCTATATTTACCATATTTAGAATTTTATTTTAATTATAAACTTTTTAATTTTTAGCTTCTAACATAACTATATTTTAAAATAGTATAATACATGCAATTTCTCATCAGTTTTTACTAGAATTTCATATTTAGCTTTTATTGTTATTGCTGACATGTAAATGTTTAGTACATGTAACAAAGAAAACTAATGCTCACTAATATCACTAATTGCAGTTTTCTCATTTTATTCCTAAGATACTGCTGAACTATATTTGCCTTGCTTTTGCTGACACTGTGTGATGAGCCTCTCTATCCAACAGAATATGTAGGGAAATTATTAATGCCACTTACAACTGATCTCTAACCTTCTTTTTGTAATTCTTCACAGTTTCTCTTCATTTGTGTGTTGTTCAGATTCTGAAATATCAGTAGAGAATAGGAAGGCTTTAGAAAATAATAAAGCAACTAAATTGCAGACTATTTCCTAGAATGGAGTAGAGAACTCCCAGTACCTGTATTGAAGTGCAACATTAAAGAGATTTATTACATTAAGCCATTTAAATGGTTTGTTATAGCATGAATAATATAAGACACCCTTTTTCTCACTGTGAGTGAATATTTTAGTAAGATTTAAAAATTCCCTTTATTCTGTTTCATACCTTATATTTTAAATTTTCTATTATCTCTACCCTATCTATAATCATAATTTATTTGCTTTCAATCATGTTGCTACAGAAATCATCTGAGACAATTAATATTGCTATTTTTGATGTTTTGAGAAAAATCTAACTCATGAAAATTTTCACATACTTGCATGTGTAATTTCTATATGTTTCATACATTTCCTTTAAAAGTTACTCATTTCTACCTGGATAGTTATAATTTTTTTCTTTATATTTGGAACCCTAGTCATTTTTTAAAACCTAAACATGGATTTCTTTTTAGTAATTTTTCCCAGATAATAATGAGCCTTTGAGTAAATGGTCTTACTACTTTAAAAATTAATATATTTTTTATTATTCCTAATATGTGTTATTTCTTTCTTTTGAGAAGAGTCATTATTTGTAGGTTAGACTTCCATAATTACCCCCTATTTATGTAATCTTCTTCCCATTAATTTTCTTCTTTATAATTTCCTGTGCTCTTTGAATACTTGTCTTTTCTACAGACAATTCACTGTGTTCTATAGTGAAGCATACAATATATTGTTTTGTTACTTATTTTATTTAATTGCACCCTCTCTTCACATATTATGTTGTTCTTTTAAATAGTCCTCTCCTGCTTAATCCATTCATTTTACTGTTCAATTTATTTAAAAATTAAAGAGTATATCTTCTTAAAAATTTTTTTCATGAATTAATTTGTATCAAAGAGACTGTCCTTTGAGTCTTGATGATATTCTTTTTTTTCCATTTAGCCATGCATGAAAGGAGAGCTCTTAAAGCTTAGGCTGGAGAACCAACAGGACTAGGGATTGATTTCAGATCATTCACATACTCTGCTCAAGGTATATTAGGATATGTCTCTGTGAAATGTGAAACTGGAGGACAAGTGAAGAGAAATTTGCAGAGGAAAAGCTGACCTGCACAATTCTCATCAAATTTACAACATACTTCAAATCTTTCAAAGTCCTTCATGGGATATAATTCCATTTCAGTCTTCCAGGCAACTGAAAGAGGTGCATTTAGTCCAACTGGAAGGATTACTGCCTTTCTCTAAAGTAATAGTAAACATAGCAAATAAAGAGAGAGAGAGAATGGACACAAGACTAATTTCCAAAGTTTGTGAGTTTCACAAAATTTCATTATAAAAGGTACAGAACTTCATAATTGGTATTGACTTAGAATTTCTCTATTCTGTAACTAAAAATCATTTCCCTGTTTGACGTAGCTCCGATGTTAGTTTTCCATAACGAGGCATCTCAGATTTAGCTGGGCTTCATTCACACAGGGTGAATGGCTGGTGAACTGGCAGTCAGATTCATTTTAGAGTCAATTTGCATGAGGATGTTAGAAAAAATAAAGAGAGAGCAAGTTAGCATGTGTGACCTGAGGGTAAAAATGGCATTGTAAGATCAACCAGTGATGACAGTATAGGTTCTCTTGGTTTATGCTGGGGTATCTAATGGCTGAGCCTTATGAAGATGAGATTTTAGAATATCTTAAGGGCTTCTGAAAGAGATAGGAATACCAAACCACCTGACCTGCCTCTTGAGAAACCTGTATGCAGGTCAGGAAGCAACAGTTAGAACTGGACATGGAACAACAGACTGGTTCCAAATAGGAAAAGGAGTACGTCAAGGCTGTATATTGTTACCCTGCTTATTTAACTTATATGCAGAGTACATCATGAGAAACGCTGGGCTGGAAGAAGCACAAGCTGGAATCAAGAGTGCCGGGAGAAATCAATAACCTCAGATATGCAGATGACACCACCCTTATGGCAGAAAGTGAAGAGGAACTAAAACGTCTCTTGATGAAAGTGAAAGAGGAGAGTGAAAAAGTTGGCTTAAAGCTCAACATTCAGAAAACCAAGATCATGGCATCCAGTTCCATTACTTCATGGTAAATAGATGGGGAAACAGTGGAAACAGTGTCAGACTTTTTATTTTGGGGGGCTCCAAAATCACTGCAGATAGTGATTGCAGCCATAAAATTAAAAGATGCTTACTCCTTGGAAGGAAAGTTATGACCAACCTAGATAGCATATTGAAAAGCGGAGACATTACTTTGCCAACAATGGTCCGTCTAGTCAAGGCTATGGTTTTTCCAGTGGTCATGTATGGATGTGAGAGCTGGACTGTGAAGAAAGCTGAGCACTGAAGAACTGATGCTTTTGAACTGTGGTGATGGAGAAGACTCTTGAGAGTTCCCTGGACTGCAAGGAGATCCAACCAGTCCATCCTAAAGGAGATCAGTCCTGGGTGTTCATTGGAAGGACTGATGCTGAAGCTGAAACTCCAATACTTTGGCCATCTCATGAGAAAAGTTGACTCATTGGAAAAGACTCTGATGCTGGGAGGGATTGGGGGCAGGAGGAGAAGGGGATGACAGAGGATGAGATGGCTGGATGGCATCACCGACTTGACGGACATGAGTTTGAGTGAACTCCGGGAGTTGGTGATGGACAGGGAGGCCTGGCGTGCTGTGATTCATGGGGTCACAACGAGTTGGACACGACTGAGCAACTGAACTGAACTGAACTGAACTAAAGGGCTTCCCTGATGGCTCAAATGGTAAAGAATATGCCTGAAATGCGGGAGACCTGGGTTCGCTCTCTGAGTTGGGAAGATCCACTGGAGAAGGGAATGGCATCCCACTTTAGTATTCTTGCCTAGAGAATTCCATGGACAGAAGAGCCTGAACAGCTACAGTCCATAGGGTCTCAAAGAGTTGGACGTGACTGAGTCAGACACTTTCACTTTAGGATATCAGGAAAAATAAGCAGTCATGCTTTCAAATTTAAATGAGAAGTGCAAATCAGAGCAGGAAGTGAGGCAATATCTTCACGTCTGCGGAAAATAAAAGCGTCTTGTGAGAGTAACTGTTCATTGCTTCTTTCCTGGCCTTTCTGCTGTCATTATCATACATTTTACTCCTCAATATGTTGAAAATCCCAAACTTTAGTATTATTATTTGTTTTAAATGGTCAGTTATCTTACAAAAATATTTTAAAAGAAGAAAAAAAAGCCTTTTATATTTACTTATATATATGCTCTTCCAGTATTTTTCATTCATCTGTCTAGATCCATAGCGTATCTTTTTGCTTCTTACATGTCTTGAAAGATCACATTCAATTTCTTCTCTACTTTCCTGAACATATGGTATATGGTTATAATTGTTTTATCTCTTTTTCTACTAATTATATAATGTTTATCCTATTTCACTATGTTGTTATAATTTAATTTTTCTGTATTGTGGGTTGTATTTCCAACATTCCTTTATATCTCTAGTAATTTTTGATTGAGTGCCAAGCATTTTTTACATTGCATTATTGAGTGTTAGGTATTTTTGTATTTCTATAAATATTCTTGAGCATTGTACTGTAATGCAGCTAAGTCACTTAGAAACAGCTTGATCCATTTTAGTTTTGTTTTTAGGTTTTATTATGCAAGACCAGATCAGTCTTTAGTCTAAGGCTAATTTTGCTCCACTATTGAGGCAATATCTTTCTGTGTACTCTACCTGATGTCCCATGAGTTACTAGGATTTCTACTCTGGCTAGTGGCAATGTAAATTCCCTGCCTTTAGAGAATGATAGGAATTCTTTCCTTTGTTACTGTTGTTCATATATTTGTTTCCCGGTCTTGGGTACTCACATGTATGCACTGGCTTGCACTCAGCTAAAGAGTTAAGAGTGGTCCCCTACTGGATCTCTGAAGTTCTTTCTTTGTTTTTAAAATTTATTTGTTTATTTATTATTTTTGGCTGCACTGGGTCTTCATTGCTGCCCAGGCTTTCTCTAGATGCAAGAAGCAGGGCTACTCTCTAAATGCAGTGCCTGGACTTTTCACTGTAGTGACTTCCCTTGCGGAGGAGCACAGGATCCAGGGTACATGGGTTTCAGAAGCTGTGGCATATGTGCTCAGTAGTTGTGGTGTATGGGCTCAATTGCCACCCAGAATGTGGAATCTTCCCAGACCAGAGACTGAACCCATGTCCTCTGCATTGGCAGGTGAATTCTTTACCACTGGGAAGTCCTGAAGTTCTTTCTGTGTGCAATCCTCTCCTCTATGACAATCTGGCCTGGGGATTCGAGGTGTTACAGCCTCCTTGGACTCCCAGCTCTATCTCCTTAAGAAAATGGGTGAACTCCATCTTGTACACTGTGTCCTGCAATGTCTCTCTAGGACATAACCTGGGACTGTTTTGGGGCTTGTCTCAATTGATAATCTGGTCACAGAGGTCACTGTCAGGTGTTCAATCGCAGACCATCTTGCTTGGTTTTTAATTATTTCAGGTAGGAAGGTATTTCTGGTCTCTATTATTCCACGTTATCTAGAATTCCTTCTCTCTCTCTCACTTTGCATATATATATTCCCTTATTAATGTGAAATGTTGTCTGTATCAGATTTTATTGTTTAATTTCTGGACTCTTTAGTCTATGGATTTCAGTGTCAGAATTATACAAATTTTGTGGGTATCATGATATATCTATTTGTTAGTCCTTATTTACAATCATGTAATCTTTTTCTTTTTTTATAATTTTATAGCTTTATTCTTCTATGTAAATTTTACAGTCTTTGCCTGAGATCTTCAGAAGTTTTGTTTTTTCATTAACCTTATATTGAATTGAATATTTAGGTTGATTTTGAGCTGCTTGATGTCTTTATAGTATTTTTCTTCCTGTTTTATTATGCTGTTTATTTCAAGAATAGAGCCTATCTTTATTAAAATCTATTTATTTATGTCTTTCTATACTGATCTCTCAATAGAAACATACAGCTTTCTTCATACAGTTCCCCTACATTCATGATGAGGCTTTTTAAGTATTTTATAATATTTATTGCTATTTTTATTTATTTTTAAATCAATATTTATTTGTTTGTTTTGTTTGTTTGTTTTTGTCACATTGTGCAGCCTGTGAGATCTCAGTTCTTTGACCAGGAATTGAAACTGTGCCCCATGCAGCAGAAGTGCAGAGTCAACCACTGGCCTGGCTGGGAAATTTCCTAGTTCTGTCTATTTTCTCCAGTGATATATCCAGTGATATAGCCAATTGGCTAGAATTTATATGTAGAAAAGTTTTGTTTTTGACATTTAGCATTTTAGCTGATCACGTGACCTATTGTCTACCAGTTTCTAATGGTTTCTTTGTTGATTCTCTTGGATTTGCATTTTATGTTATTTTTGAGTTCTCCTTTCTAGCATATAAAACTTAGTTTATTCTCATGATCACTCCATTAAGTAGCCCTTCAAAATGATATCAAAATATAGATAGTAAGCTAGTTTGTCTTCTTCATGATTTTCTTGGAAATTCTCCTATTTCATCATTCCGTATGATGCTGAAATTTGTTTCTGGTATGTATTTGGTAATTTTCAAGTTAAGAAAATATTCATCCATTCCTATATATTTAGGGAAAAAAGAGATCTTTTAGAAGCCTAAACATTTTTTAAACCAGAAGGTCAAGAATAAATATATCTTAAATTATTTATGGCTATAAATCTTTTTACACAATGATATTTGCACTAAAATTTTATAAAAGAAATAAGTAAATTTTCTTTGCTTTACAGAGAGAGAAAAAAAAAAAAGGACACACTTAGCCAAGTTTTAAACCTCCATCTCTCACTCATTTTACTGTCTCTGGGACTTATTGGTATCCTCTGGGGGCCTCTGCTACGCACACTAAAAGCTAATGGTGATCATCTAACCTAACCATGCATGAGCACCTCTAGAAGACATGTTTGCAATGCAGAGTCCCAAAGCTGACTTCCTGGAAATTCTGCTTGGGCAATTCTGCAGAAGACAATGGGAATCCACATTTAAAGCATTCTCCAGGGAATATTTTGGTTGAGCCTTATTTAAGTCATTGCTCTGGACCATATGAGTTCTATTCTGTATTATATGCTAAGCCTTGTTGAGTTATGCTATCCTATAAAAATTAAGAATATTGACATATGGGAATTCCCTGGTGGTCCAGTGGTTTAAGACTCATCACTTTCACTACTGTGGACCTGGGGTTCAATCCCTGGTCAAGGAACTAAGATCTCACACTCACACAGACACACACACACAGATATTGACATAAATATAACCATATCATCTTAATGTTTTGAATGCAAGCTATATAAAAAATGAAATATGCTACTTCTTTTTGTTACTATATGAAGACAAAATTGACATATAGTTTGGTCAGTGTTAATTTTTGACCAAAGTCTCTGGGAAAACTTTGGAAAATTATTTTTAAAAATTTAGTTTGTTTTATAAATCTTGACTAGATGTGTTCTAGAGAACCGTAATCCTTATGGTTAAGCACACATATCTTTTACTAAAGAGAGAACTGACAGTAATGACAGTATTATTCAAATGCATTGTAATGCTAAAAGGATTCATGTTATCCAACTTTCTGCCCAGAATCAACAATTTATTTTGCCACAGGGAACAAAGGAACATTTTTTACTTTACTATGGGCTGTTAGAGGCCCTGTAACTAAGTCACATAAAATGTTGCCCAAACTAATGTAATTAAGAGTCACTGGTGGAACTTTTCTTTCTACGTATCTTTATAAGATAGAAAAGAATTGGAAGGAACATATTTATTGAAAGTTTTATTTAAAATAATAAAAATACATTTTGAAATACATAGAAAGACTCAAATAGTTTACTTAAAAAAAAGAAGATTGGATTAAAAATATATCAAAACAAAATATCAATAAATCTTTTTAATTTCCAATGGTTGAGCACATCAAAGCTTGTCAAAAGGTTTATTTCTTATAAGAACTCTATACCCTCATGCTTTTTTCCCCCATATTTCCACAACTTTTGTTGTTAAAAATTATATAATATCCAAATTCAGCTATTACATTGTTAATAGCTTCAAGAATTTTGTGTGATGAAATCCGGGCTCTGTTTTTTTCTTGCACGATATGGTAACTGAACTTTTTACTACATACAGAAGCTTACTTTTCTTAATTTTTATGACAAATATGTCTTCTAGTGCATGTGGATTTTTTTTTATATAGATGCTTTTCTCAGCCAATGAACAAATATTTAATGAGCTTCTAATATATGCCAGATAGAGTCTTGGACTGTTCTTCTAAGAGTTCTTATAGAAAGAGATGTTTGTTTGTCACACATGCTTGTCTGTTGTATTTTATATCTCATGAGAGGGCATATCAATTTTACAGATACAAACAGACATAGAAAGGAAAGGCACAAATCTCACAAATCTATTACTCATTTCTTAGCACCTACTTATCTTTATATATGTTCTTTTCACAGAAGATATTTTCCAAGTAAAGCTACTAAACTAATTTCAAAATCCAAAATTAACTTTCAAAATATATTCTGGGCTAGTGTTTCAGTTTTCAGATAGTTGTACCTTTTGTAAAATGAAAACTAAACATTACTTCCATAGTCATCTCAAAAGGAGAGATAAATTTTAGTTTAACCAAATGTAGTAATTTAGGAATTTAGGAAAATTCAGGAGCTCTCAGGCAACAAATCAAAGTAACAGATGTTAAACATAGCAAAACTTTTATCGTAAAAATACCTTGAATTTTCAATGGCAATAACATATAAACTCTACCTATTTAGAGAAAATATTTGTCGAGAGACATGGGAAAATTCAGCAAGCACCAAGAAATATGACATTTTTAGAGATAATCATGAAAATAATTGCCTTGATTCATTGACTTACAACTCAATTAGTCTATATGATATATGTTTTTAAGTCTTTATACCTAAATAACTTACTCCCTGGATCAAAGCAGATCAGGATTCAGTCTTCTGTTAAAAGAACAATCACATGGAATAAACCTGCCTTACTTAGTGACTGAACAACAGCAACAACAATCACTTTATTTAAAATCTTAGAGGAAGTACTTCACAATTTCTAAATGATCACATATTCCAATATGATGTCCATTTTGATTTCAATGCTTTATTTAAGGTCTGGTATTAAAGTTAGAAAGTAAAACATTTTCACTTTGAAAGACTAAAATTCTAACTAGGTAAGTGTCCAACTGTACATGTGTGCTGTGCCAAGTCGCTTCAGTTGTGTCTGACTCTCTGCAACCCCATGGACCATCGCCTGCCAGGCTCCTCTGTCCATGGGATTCTCTAGTCAAGAATATTGCAGTACGTCTGTATCTCTTTTGCTGCGAAGGGAGGTGGGAGAGGGGTTCAGGATTGGGAACACGTGTATACCCGTGGCGGATTCATGTTGATGTATGGCAAAACCAATACAATATTGTAAAGTAAAAAGTAATAATAATAATAAATAATAAAAATTTAAAAAATAATAATAAATAAATAAATTGAAAACAAACAAACAAAAAAAGAAGACTGCAGTAGGTTGTCGTACCCTCCTCCAGGGATTCTTCCCCACCCAGGGACTGAGCCCGTATCTCTTCTGTCTCCTGCCTTCACAGCATGTTCTTTACCACCAGGGCCACCTGGGAAGTCCTGACCTGTACATATCCTGTGATAAATATGTTTGAGATAATATTTTGCAGCCTTTTATGTCTGACTTTCTTACTCTGGCATTTTCCTGCAATTCAGAACCCTGACCTTAAATTGTGTGAATGTAGACATCAAGTATACATTAGCTATTTAGCACAAAACTGATGACATAGCAGAGTTAAGCCTATTAAAAAGAAAAATGTTTGCTAAAGAGAGATGCAGATTTAACTGATATTGTAAATTATTCCTAGCTACAGCAAAGTTGTGTGTTTTTATTTTATCTGTGGCATTTAGTTTCAACCAAAATAAGGAAAAGTGATATACAAAAGTAAATAATTGATAATAACAACAACATTATCTACAAGCCTTAAAATTGTTGGAGGCAAAATAGCTCAAATAATTCTTAATGCCTTTCAGGCACATCTGAATCAAATAAGGTAATTATTCTTTAAAATGCTTACACAAAGTCTGATTTGCATGCTAGTAATTGCTATGCCTTGTGGCATCTAGCAATTGACACAGCAATGATTTTAATTATTGTAATTTCATCAGTATAAATACTTCAAAGTTATGCAAATACTCTCATAATCCACATAGACAGCTCCGAGTATTTGATTTACTAGTCTTGTAAGTCTCTTTGTCTATGCAGTTTACTCTCAGATGTGACTCTGCATTGCAATTGAAGCCTTTCACTCACATCAAAGGTCTAAATCATAACAAGATGAGCTAATTTTACAAAGACTGACACTTCAAACATTAAGTTGCAAATACAATTATAAGATGAAATATAAAAAGAATTTTGCTTGGATATCATGAAGCACAGATACCTGCAGCTAATCACGTTTAATGTTTTCTCTGACATGAAAAAGTAAAGCTACAACTCCAACAAATGCCTTTGAATGAATAAGAGCAGGAAAGAGCCTCCCTGTTACATGATTAATTTAAATGCTACAATAGGAAAATATTAGTTATGCAATAAATTATCATCAGTATTATAGCCATTCAGACCCTCAGCCAATAGAGGGTACTGAGCTACAAATAGGGATTCCATAATGATATATCACTCCACTGCTAGTAAATCTTGGACTCTGACTCTTGAATTCTCAGGGAGTAGAAACTCTTACAGTTGGATATATCTACAAGGTGGGAAACTGTTTTTTTCAGAAGTGCTATTATTATGGGAAGTTAACCTATTGTAGTCTTGGCTAAAATGAAAGACATTTTTCAGGAAAAAAGTACATAAGGTAATATTTAAGAATATTTTAAACCCACCACACTCTTATTTTATAAACTAACATTAAAAAATACGTACTGGTAAATATGATTTTAATGTTTTACAGTTGATGAACTTTTATTTTCATACTAAAAATATATTTTGGCACTAATTATTACTTTTACAGTGTATTCACATCATCAGAAATGCATTAGGTTGCAAACAGAAGAGAAACAGCAAAGAACAACAGCAAGATAAAATTTTCAACAAAGAGCAAAAAGTGAAGAGGAAGCCCCATCAACCACTACAGCAGCCCCCTATGAGGTATCTGAGGGGACTTCTGGCTGGACAAAGACAAAAGCTTGGAGTTGACATGTACACATTGGTATATTTAAAAATAAAATGCCTTTCCATAAAAAATATAAATAAACATGTTAACATTAAATTTCTTACAGCTGAAATAATAATCATAATAATAATAATAAACAGGTATACCTTCAGTGGGCCCAGACTCTTGCCATACATAGAGAATCTGAAACACTGACTTCAGATGTCTGATTTTTGTGGTAAGCAGTAATCTTTTGATATCCAAATACATGCTTTTTTTTTTTTTTTTTTTAGCAAAAACTCCTATTTATCTCAGCTCCTTCCTGACCTCTTTGGAATAGTTTTTCAGAGCTGTGAGGCTGCCTCCTTTGCTTGAATCTTCAGTAAGTCTACCAACTATAACATAATTCTCAATTTTTAGGTTATGCATTTTTCTTCAGTTGACACAAGACAATCTCAGGTCCAGAAAGAAAAACAATCCAGTTGCTACCTTCATTGCTTTGAGATGCAATGGAGCTCTTTGGAGATCCTGAGCTGAAGACCCAGATTAGTCTGTTTAGCCTCCTGGTCCACAGAAACTGTGAGAAAATGAATTCATACTGTTTTATGCCACTAAGTTTATGGTCATTTGTTCCATAGTGATAAAAACTGATATCAATGAAAAGTGATGGACTGGATTTTGAGCAATATATGTGCACATGCATGTGTTTGTATGAGATATTCTGATCATTTTTGTATCTATCTCAATCTGCAGCTGGCCTCAGTGGTCACTTGGAGGTAGATCACTGTGTGTGAGTCCAAGTTACTGATGTGATCACAGATTCCCTGATGCAAAAATAAATATTAGACAAGTGGATTTAGAGAGGATGTTATCTGGAAGTCCTGTTGGTGATATACTGCAGTTACTATTTCTTATTTTTTCTTTTTAACTGAATGTTGTTGTTCAGACACTCAGTCATGTCCGATTCTTTGAGACCCCATGGACTGCAGCATGCCAGGCTCCCTGTCTTTCACTGTCTCCCAGAGCTTGCTCAAACTCATGTGCATTGAGCCAATGATGCCACCCAACCATCTTTTCCTCTGTCGTCCCCTTTTCCTTCTGCTCTCTGTCTTTCCCAGCATCAAGGTCTTTTTCAGTGAGTCAGCTCTTTGCATCAGGTGGCCAAAGTATTAGAGCTTCAGCTTCGGCATCAGTTCTTCCAATGAATATTCAGGGTTGATTTCGTTTAACTGAATAGCAGTCAGAAAATAGGTTTACTAACTGTGAAACAAAATGGTGCTAAACAACTTCTCTAAAATTTCATTATTTAGTTCACAAGAAATCATACTCTCAGACACATGCAGAACAAGTTAAAATGCAAGACTAGTGGGAACTCCCTGGTGGTCCAGTGGTTAGGACTCCCCTAATTCACTGCCAAGAGCCCAAGTTCAACTCCTAGTCAGGGAACAAAAATCCTGTAGATGAGTGGTGCAGCCAAAAAAATTAAAAAATAAACACTAGTGCTTTTAGTTTCTGAGATAATAACTTTGGACATGATATTAAAACTCTGACACCCTCTTCCTTGTCTATAAATTGTAATTAATTATGGTTCTAAGAATGAGAAATAATATAAGTATGGTAGATGGCAAATTGTAGCTGTTATGATAACGGTGATAGAAAATATGGATGATTTTTTTATTCAAAGTCATTAAGGCAGGTACATATTTTTACACACATATGAATGGCTTTAAATTTTGGTGGAAAAGCAATGAATTATGCATAATTATAGTGGATCTAAGTATTCCAGTTTCAAATCATTTTATACTATGTGACCTGGAGAATGTCCAAATACTTCTAGAAGACTTTATTCCATCAATAAATAGGAGGAACAATATCTGCTTTAACTATTTCACAGAGAATGCCTGAATCTCAAAGATGATATAGTGAAACTTTATCACAATTCTATATGAATACAATAAAGTAAAATTATTTTACAAAAGCATATATTTATATATATCAAGAAATCAAACAAGTATTTCATGAGAATTTAGCAGGAAATTCATTAAGGTAATATTTTGGTTCAATTATCTATTATGCAAACATAATGGTTCTCAAAAATATCTATGAAAAAAGTTCAAAAATTTGACATGACCAAGAGATGTGAATATCATGTGTTTCAACCTCACAAGTTGCAACTCATGCCTAGTAAAATGTTGCAGATTCATCTTGAGCAAGCTGCTGAAAAAATAAAGACTTTAAAGGCACCAGGAACATCAGAAAACAGACAGCAGCATGAATAGCTAAATACGTTCCATGCAACGAACAATGAAACAGAAAGATAACATCACTAAGCCACCTTGCACAGCTGTCAAGTGACAGGAGTGACATAACAATGGAATCGCATGCAAGAAATTGAAAGCACTAAAAATGCAGAATTAATTTTGCACTACCTCCTAGCAAGGTTATGATTTCTCTAAGGTCTCCTCAGACAAGCTTTCATTTACTGGACACACACCAAACCTCTAGTTGTTAGCATTGGAAATATATCCACCACAGAAAATTCTAGCTACCCATACGCATCACTTCCAAGCCTAGAGTCTTTCTTTTACCATGTATTGTATGTTATATAAACATTTACTTTCTTTACAAATATACTACTGACCTCCTTTAATCCACCTTCTCTGCATCTTGTGAAAAACAGTAAATTTTTTATTTGAAAGAGGGGAGATTGGATAACAGCTAGGAAACAGTGGCAAGGAAAGAAAGATAAGAAAATAGATATGAGAAGAACTAAATGCAGGGACAAAGGTATATAATAAACAATGAGAGACAGAAGGGGAGAAAAAAATGAAGGGGAAATATAGAGAATAAGGAAAGTGGTCAAAGAAGAAAAATGCCTAGAAAAGTGTGCCTGGGTTGATGGAGAGTTGACAAAAATAATAGACAAAGTGATGATTTTAGGGGCATTGTGAGTGATCAAAGACGACTGGAGTAGAGGTCAGACAAGGCAGCCATGGGAATATTAAATTAGCTAATTTAAGAAGAAGAACAGATCTGGAGATTCCATAGATAAAATAAAAGGATTTAATATAAAGACAAAGGGGCAAGATGTCAATCTTTGAATAATAAAATCTCTGCACTGGAAAAGTATTTGGAAATGACCATGTTCAAATAATATATGAGAGATTACTATACAACTGCAAGGGTGAATTAAGAGAAGGAGAATATTTTTTCCTGTCTAGAAAATAAACAAGCACTGTTTTCTAAATAATCAGCAAGCAGCCATGACATTGTGTCAGCAAATAGCACTTGCAGAATTAGAAGACAAGAAGTTAAAAGCTGTTTTCTGGAGACACTCTGAATATCAAATTACATATAAATTTGGTGACATTCTTTTGGCACCTAATAATAAAATATCTGACATTTGCATTGAGCTTCATACTTAAAAAAAAAAAAACATGGAAGAAAGGAAGGAGCCAATATTTACTGACTATCCACTGTACACTAAACATTATACATATTCTACTTGGATATCCCTTATTTGATATAAGAAAACTAGTTCAGATGGCAGAGTACTATCCCCAAAGTCACATACATTGTAACAAAATGGAGTCCAAAATTGAAGCTGGATGTCTATTTTACTCTTTTATGCCAGAGAAAGAAGATGGGAGGGAAGCAAAGTAGAAATGAGAGAGAGAGAAAAAACAGTAATAAAGTAATTTGCATCCTTTAGTACCAATTGCTGGGCAGCAGTTATGCTTATTACCATGTATCACTTCTGGGAATTTGGCCAGGATTTATAAAGAAGAGGAAATTTACATCCAAAAAAGTAAAGCAACTGGTCCACATTTGCACGTGTAGGGGATACATCCACTTTATTTGACTCTGAAAACAGGATTCAGTTTTTGTAAATGTTTCCATCATTGAAGGAGAAACCAAGTTATATTGCTGAACTGTCACATGCTAGTTAGGTAACTATGAGTACATCACCCATCTCTGTCTCAGCTGCTCTCTCATCAGTGTTGGTTAACACATGCCTTGCTTACAAGGTGTTGCAAGGATTGCATCTATTATGAAGTATATTGAACATTGTTGCTAAGTCACTTCAGTTGTGTCCGACTCTGTGTGACCCTATAAACGGCAGCCCACCAGGCTCCCCCATCCCTGGGATCCTCCAGGCAAGAATACTGGAGTGAGCTGCCATTTCCTTTCCCAATGAATGAAAGGGAAAAGTGAAAGAGAGGTCGCTCAGTCATGTCCGAATCAGCAACCCCATGGCCTGCAGCCTACCAGGCTCCTCCATCCATGGGATTTTCCAGGCAAGAGTACTGGAGTGGGTTGCCATTGCCTTCTCTGATATTGAACATAGATTTTGGCAATAAGTCTGCATGCATGCATCCTCATTTGTGTCCAACTCTGCAACCCCATGGACTGCAGCTCACCAGGCTCCTCTGTCCATGGGATTTTCCAGGCAAGAATACTGGAGTGGATTGCCACTTCCTCTTCTAGGATATCTTCCAGACACAGGGATCAAACCCATGTTTCCTGCTGCTCCTGGACTGACAGGTATATTCTTTACCACTGAGCCCCCAAAAAGCCCCACAATAAGAATAACCATAGTAATGAGTTGATATATGTAGGTAGAGTCTAACCAGACTAGAATATGTTCAATTGACAAATAGGAATATGTGAGATCATATGTGTTTTAGAAGACTTCAGTTCAGATCAGTTGCTCAGTCTTGTCCGACTCTTTGTGACCCCATGAACCACAGCATGCCAGGCCTCCCTGTCCATCACCAACTCCTGGAGTCCACCCAAACCCATGTCCATGGAGTCAGTGATGCCATCCAGCCATCTCATCCTCTGTCATCCCCTTCTCCTCCTGCCCTCAATCTTTCCCAGCATCAGGGTCTTTTCAAATGAGTCAGCTCTTCGCATCAGGTGGCCAAAGTATTGGAGTTTCAGCTTCAACATCAGTTCTTCCAATGAATACCCAGGAGTGATCTCCTTTAGGATGGACTGGTTAGATCTCCTTGCAGTCCAAGGGACTCTCAAGAGTCTTCTCTAACACCACAGTTCAAAAGCATCAATTCTTTGGCACTCAGCTTTCTTTACAGTCCAACTCTCACATCCATACATGACCACAGGAAAAACCATAGCCTTGACTAGATGGACCTTTGTTGGCAAAGTCATGTCTCTGCTTTTGAATATGATATCTAGGTTGGTCATAACTTTACTTCCAAGAAGTAAGCATCTTTTAGCTTCATGGCTGCAATCACCATCTGCAATGATTTTGGAGCCCAGAAAAATAAAGTCAGCCACTGTTTCCACTGTTTCCCCATCTATTTGCCATGAAGTGAAGGGACCAGATGCCATGATCTTCGTTTTCTGAATGTTGAGCTTTAAGCCAGCTTTTTCGCTCTCCTCTTTCACTTTCATCAAGAGGCTCTTTAGTTCTTCTTCACTTTCTGCCATAAGGGTGGTGTCATCTGCATATCTGAGGTTATTGATATTTCTCCCGGCAACCTTGATTCCAGCTTGTGCTTCCTCCAGCCCAGCGTTTCTCATGATATACTCTGCATATAAGTTAAATAAGCAGGGTGTCAATATACAGCCTTGACGTACTCCTTTCCCAATTTGGAACCAGTCTGTTGTTCCATGTCCAGTTCTAACTGTTGCTTCCTGACCTGCATACAGGTTTCTCAAGAGGCAGGTCAGGTGGTCTGGTATGCCCATCTCTTTCAGAATTTTCCACAATTTATTGTGATCCTTGAACCTAATTGATGTTGCCAATAAATAGGGGGGAAAATGAGTCAAGTGCTCTAACTAAAAGCAAAACTAAAAATATAACCATCATCATTATCATGATTAATTGAAAAATACTTTATTAAATACATATAATGCCATGAATTTTAGTTTGTATTATCAAAGAGATCAGATTTCCTCTTGTACAAGGGAGAAATTGTACTCAATTAAGATAATAAATAGCAGTATTTTGGATATATGATGACCACTTAAAAAAGAGTGAAAATAAAAATATAGAAAAATTAATAAAAGTAGAAGAGAGAAAATTGTATAACCACATTAATCAATATACAGTGAACATAGTACTACAATTTCTATACTAACACTACTTCAAAGAGTTGGAAATTTTATGTAATGGCAACCCACTCCAGTATTCCTGCCTGGAGAATCCCATGGATAGAGAAGCCTGGCAGACTACAGCCCATGGGGTTGCAAGCACTGGACATGACCTAGCAACTAAACCACTAAACAATTCCAGAGGCTCTTATATATAGATGACAGGGTAGTGTGTAATTTCCTCAGTTCTGTCTCACTGCAGCAAAAATCTGAAGTGACAGACCGACCAGTGTTGTAGCTCAGTTTTATTGGGAAGCAAAGGAAAATACATCCTGGAGATACGAGGGCAGGCCAACCCAAAAGATGCGAAGAGAATAGAAACTTCTGGCTCAATTTTGACTCCACTTTTTATATGTTTTTCTCCTCCCCCTGAACCTGCCCTATGTAAATTGGGCTAGTCAGAAGGGTTGTTCATTTTACCTGAGGTCCTTACTCTGGTCCTCAGACCTTCCTTTGTTCTATTTTCATGGGCTTTTCCCTTCTTTGTCTTCTAGCCACTGCTATTTTGAACTCCTTTTTCCTAACATTCTACCCTCAAGAGATGGGAGGCTCAATTCTTGGGGAAGAGTGGTATCGAAGTCTCTCTGGCTACTTCCTGCTGAACTGGGATGGCAAGGGGCACTGGGCCTTCCTCACTTGTTAGTCTCAAGCCTCATTCTTACAGTGGTGTCCATCTAAGTGTGAGTGATATTTCCTGTGGTCGTCTGTAGTTTTATGTATCCTTGTTGAACTGGCACAGCATGTTGTAGCTTATTGACTGGGGCAGAGAAAAAAAAGGGTTAGCCAGTTGATCATACATGGAGCAATCATAAGCAGCATCAATATGGTGAAGACAGAAAATAGTACAGGCATTAGCCAACTCTAAATTTCCCATCGCCAGGAGGATCCCCCAAAAAGAGATTGTAGTCACCCTGAGAACTCTCCAGCTCATTCTTTGAGATCCTGTAGGGTCTGAATGTTTTTCCTGAAGACTGTGAGACTTTCTTTAACTAAGCTGGAGATATTTACCCAGAAACAACACATCTCATTCAAGATAGCTCAAGTCCCTCCTTATTCAGGGTTCAGGAGATTGATCTGTTTATTTTGGAGTACAACCTCTGCCAAGCTGTATTGGCTGTCGTGAGAAATCTTATCTCAGAAACATAATTTTGGGGTGTTCATTAGAATGGCACTCATTTGTAGTCCTGAATAGGTATCTGAGATCTCCCAGGGGCTCACAGGGGTATTGAGTGTCCTCTTCTGTTTTCTTCCATGGCTTGACTCATAGTGAAGCCATGAGTAGTGAATCCAGGATTCATGTTCTGGTACCTTGACTGCTGGGGAGATAGAGAGTATTACAGGGTAGGGGCCCTTCCATGTGGGCTGGAGTGGAGCCTTTGGGGACCCATCTTTCCAAACTTTAATTGGGACTTGAGTCCCTGGAGCAGACAGTGGTGGCTCTTTGGAATCTTCTGGTCCTGGTTGACACCCCACAAGTGTATATCCTGTTGGAATTGCCCAATGGCCATGGTATAAGCCTGGAGAGACTGAGCCTCTGGATCAAGGAAGAGGTCATTGACATAAACAAAAGGTCTCCTAAGGACTAAGACCAACCTGTTCCTTAGGGGCAATACAGGTGCAGAGGAGAGCTATTGGTAAAGCCTCCTTCTATCCAAGGTGGTTTCCTGGGTTATCTTTTTTATTGCTGCTTTTAAGAATTGGTTGGCTCTTTCTACTTTTCCTGAAAACTGAGGCCTCCAGGCACAATGGAGATAATAAATAATGCCTATGCTTTAGGTCACCCCTTGGGTGACCTTAGAAATAAATGATGTCCCATTGTCAATTTGTAATGACCTGGGCAGACCAAATCTTGGAATGATTTCATGGAGCAGTTTTGTTTTGTTTTGTTTTCTTTTGTTTTACCACCTCCTCAACCTTCTCAGTCAGGGTGGGAAAACCTTCAATCCATCCTGTGAATGCACCTATCATGACTGATAGGTATTTATACCCTTGAGAAACTGTCATCTGGGTGAAGTCCATCTGCCAGCCCTCTCCTGGGTAGGTACCACAGTGTTGGATGGGCTGGGCCAGCTAGGGTCTTCGAGCTCCTTGGAAGTTGTTTAATTGGCAAGTGGGGCAAGAGGAGACCACTTGCCTTATAGTCATTTGGAGGCCTTTTCCTCTGAAGGACCTTTCTAGTAATCTTTGGAGGGCCTTCTCCCCATGAGTGGTGGCGTGTAAGGAGTTAACCAGCCTCTGTTGGAGATTCCCAGGCAGAAAAAGGAGTCCCTCCTTGTGGAACCACCCCATATGATCTTCTTGAAAGCCCTCATTCTTAGCTTTAAGAGTCTCACCTTCAGTATATGAAGGAGTTTCAGGCACATTAGTCTGTGGAACTAAGGTGGCAACCCCTGTTAGGTCTTTGTTCTGTAATGCTGCTCTCTTAGCTGCCTAATCAGCTACTTGGTTCCCTCGTGCCACTTCCATGCTCCCTTTTTGGTGTCCTTTACAGTGGGAGACTGAAACCTCGGTGGGCAGATGTACTGCCTCCAAGAGCCTAAGGATTTGATCACCATATTTGACTGGGGACCCTCGGGTGGTCAAGTGGCATTTTCTTTCCAAACAGCGATATGTAAATGTAGCACCAGAAAGGCATACTTGGAGTCAGTGTAAACAGCTACCGGTTTTCCTTTTCCCAGCTCTAGACCCTGAGTCAGGGCTATGAGCTCAGCCAACTGGCTTGAAGTACCTGGTGTCAAAGGTTTAACCTCTGTGGCCTCAAAATTGGAAACTACTGCATATCTAGCCCTTCTTTTCCATCTAAGACAAAGTTGCTTCCATCAGAGTACCAGATTTCCTCAGGATTAGTCAAAGGATCTTCTGACAATCCCTCTCAGGGGTTTTGTTCAATGGTCTAAAGTTTCTAGGCAAGAGTAAAAGGGGAGAGAGCCCTTGCGGGTAGGCAGGAGGGTAGCTAGGTTAAGAACCTTACAAGAGGATGTAGTCAGGTCTGGATTTTCCATCAGCACTACTTGATATCTGAAGGTTCTTTGATCAGACATTCATAGACAGCTTCTCCCATTCAGGAGTTGTTTTGTTGGTGACTGGTAAAAATAGTGAGTTTGCCTCCAAGAGAGTTTTAAAGCATCTTCTGTCAGGTCTGCAATAGCTGCAAGATTTCAAAGGCAGGGAAAGATCTCTTCCCAAAAAGGGAGTAGGATACTCAGGGACCACCCAAAACTGATGGGGAAAAAACTTGTCCATACCAGCAACAAAAAGTGCCTCAGGTGAATCTTTTTGTAATTGTTTTTCCTATAGCACACAAAATGGTATAGATTTGTGGGGAGAAGGCTCTGGAGTAGTAGGTCAGGACAGAGTAGGTAGTCCCTGTGAGAAATAGATTTAAGGGACTAGATCTGATAGATAGAGTGCCTGATGAACTATGGGTGGAGGTTCGTGACATTGTACAGGAGGCAGGGATCAAGACCATCCCCAAGAAAAAGAAATGCAAAAAAGCAAAATGGTTGTCTGAGAAAACTTTATAAATAGATGTGAAAAGAAGGGAAGCTAAAAGCAAAGGAGAAAAGGAAAGATATACCCATTTGAATTCAGAGTTCTAAAGAATAGCAAGGAGAGATAAGAAAGCCTTCCTCAGCAATCAGTGCAAAGAAATAGAGGAAAACAATAGAATGGGAAAGACTAGAGATCTCTTCAAGAAAATTAAAGATACCAAGGAAACATTTCATGCAAAGATGGGCACAATTAAGGACAGAAATGGTATGGACCTAACAGAAGCAGAAGATATTAAGAAGAGGTGGCAAGAATACACAGAAGAACTATTAAATTTAAAAAAAAAAAAAAAAAAAAGATCCTCATGACCCAGATAAACACAATGGTGTGATCATTCACCTAGAGTCAGACATCCTGGAATGTGAAGCCAAGTGGGCCTTAGGAAGTATCACTATGAACAAAGCTAGTGGAGGCAATGGAACTCCAGTTGAGCTATTTCAAATCCTAAAAGATGATGCTGAGAAAGTGCTGCACTCAATATGCCAGCAAATTTGGAAAACTCAGAAGTGGCCACAGAACTAGAAAAGATCAGCTTTCCCTTATCTTTGACAAAGGAGGCAAGAATATACAATAGAGAAAAGACAATTTCTTTAACAAGTTGTCCTGGGAAAACTGGTCAACTACTTGTAAAAGAATGAAACTAGAACACTTTGTAACACCATACACACACACACATACACACACACACACACACACACAAACTCAAAATGGATTAAAGATCTGAATGTAAGGCCAGAAACTATAAAACTCCTAGAGGAAAACATAGGCAAAACACTTTCTGACATAAATCACAGCAGGATCCTCTATGACCCACCTCCCAGAGTACTGGAAATGAAAGCAAAAATAAACAAATGGGACATAATTTAATTAATTAATTAATTTTAATTAAATTAATTAATAATTAAAAGCTTTTGCACAACAAAGGAAACTATAAACAAGGTGAAGAGACAGCCTTCAGAATGGGAGACAATAATAGCAAGCAAAGCAACTGACAAAGAAGTAATCTCAAAAATATACAAGCAGCTAACACAACTCAATCCCAGAAAAATAAACAGCCAAAACAAAAAATTGACCAAAGAACTAAACAGGCACTTCTCAAAAGAAGACATACAGATGGCTAACAAACATATGAAAAGATGCTCACCATCACTCATTACCAGAGAAATGCAAATCAAAACCACAATGAGGTACCATCTTACACCAGTCAGAATGGCTAGTATCAAAAAGTCTACAAACAATAAATGCTGGAGAGGGTGTGGAGAAAAGGGAACACTCTTACACTGTTGGTGGGAATGCAAACTAGTACAGACACTATGGAGAACAGTGTGGAGATTCCTTAAAAAACTGGAAATAGAACTGCCATACTACCCAGCAATCCCACTGCTGGGCATACACACAGAGGAAACCAGAACTGAAAGAGATACATGTACCCCAATGTTCATGGCAGCACTGTTTACAATAGCCAGGACATGGAAGCAACCTAGATGTCCATCAGCAGACGAATGGATAAGAAAGTTGTGGTACATATGCACAATGGACTATTTAAAAGATAGTCACTATTTAAAAGATAGTCAGCTATATAAAAGATGCAGTTGAATCAGTTCTAATGAGGTGGATGAAACTGGAGCCTATTATACGGAGTGAAGTCAGAAAGAAAAACACCAATACAGTATATTAATACATATATATGGAATTTACAAAGATGGTAACGATGACCCTATATGCGAGACAGCAAAAGACACACAGATGTAAAGAAAAGACTTTTGGACTCTGTGGGAGAAGGCGAGGGTGGGATGATTTGAGAGAATAGCATTGAAACATGTATATTACCATATGCAAAATAGAGCGCCAGTCCAGGTTCAATGCATGAGACAGGGTGCTCAGGGCCGGTGCACTGGGATGACCTTGAGGGATGGGATGGGGAGAAAGGTGAGAGGGGGGTTCAGGATGGGGAACACATGTACATCCATGGCTGATTCATGTCAGTTCAGCTCAATTTAGTCACTGATTTCTATCCAACTCTTTGCAACCCCATGGACCACAGCACGCCAGGCCTCCCTGTCCATCACCAACTCCCGGAATTTACTCAAACTTATGTCCACTGAGTCGGTGATGCCATCCAGCCATCTCATCTTCTGTCGTCCTTTCCTCTTCCTGCCCTCAATCTTTCCCTGCATCAGGGACTTTTGAATGAGTCAGCTCTTCGCATCAGGTGGCCAAAATATTGGAGTTTCAGCTCCAACATTAGTCCTTCCAATGAACCCCCAGGACTGATCTTCTTTAGGATGAAGTGGTTGGATCTCCTTGCAGTCCAAGGGACTCTCAAGAATCTTCTCCACAACCACAGTTCAAAAGCATCAATTTTTCAGTGCTCAGCCCTCTTTATAGTCCAACTCTTACATCCACACATGAATAGTGGAAAGACCATAGCCTTGACTAGAAGGACCTGTGTTGACAAAGTAGTGTCTCTGCTTTTTAATATGCTATCTAAGTTGGTAATAACTTTCCTTCCAAGAAGTAAACATCTTTTAACTTCATGGCTGCAGTCACCATCTGCACTGATTTTGGAGGCCAAAAAAATAAAGTCAGCCACTCTTTCCACTGTTTCCCCATCTATTTCCCATGAAGTGATGGGACCAGATGCCACAATCTTAGTTATCTGAATGTTGAGCTTAAAGCCAACTTTTTCACTCTCATCTTTCACTTTCATCAAGAGGCTTTTTAACTCCTCTTCACTTTCTGCCATAAGGGTGGTGTCATCTGCATATCTGAAGTTATTGATATTTCTCCCAGCAGTCTTGATTCCAGCTTCTGCTTCTTCCAGTCCAGTGTTTATCATGATGTACTCTGCATACAAGTTAAATAAGCAGGCCTTGACATACTCCTTTTCCTATTTGGAACTAGTCTGTTATTCCATGTTCAGTTCTAACTGTTGCTTCCTGACCTGCTACAGATTTCTCAAGAGGCAGGTCATGTGGTCTGGTATGCCCATTTCTTGAAGAATTTTCCACAGTTTATTGTGATGCACACAGTCAAAGGCTTTGGCATAGTCAATAAAGCAGAAAGAGTTGCTTTTTGGAACTCTCTTGCTTTTTCGATGATCCAGTAGATGTTGGCAATTTGATCTCTGATTCCTTTGCCTTTTCAAAAATCAGCATGAACATCTGGAAGTTCACAGTTCAAGTATTGTTGAAGACTGGCTTGGAGAATTCTGAGCACTACTCTACTAGCGTGTGAGATGAGTGCAATTGTATGGTAGTTTGAGCATTCTTTGACATTGCCTTTCTTTGAGATTGAAGCAAAAACTGACCTTTTCTAGTTCTGTGGCCACTGCTGAGTTTTCCAAATTTGCTGGCATGTTGAGTACAGCACTTTCACAGCATCATCTTTTAGGATTTGAAACACCTCAACTTGAATTCCATCACCTCCTCTAGCTTTGTTCGTAGTGATGCTTCCTAAGGCCCACTTGACTTCTCATTCCAGGATATCTGGTCCTAGGTGAGTGATCACACCATCGTGCTTATCTGGGTCATGAAGATCTTTTTCGTACAGTTTTTCTGTGTATTCTTGCTACCTCTTAATATCTTCTGCTTCTGTTAGGTCCATAGCATTTCTGTTCTTTATTGTGCCCATCTTTGCATGAAAACTTCCATTTGTGTCTCTAATTTTCTTAAAAAGATCTCTAGTCTTTCCCATTCTATTGCTTTCCTCTATTTCTTTGCGTTGATTGTTGAGATAGGCTTTCTTATCTCTCAGAGCTATTCTTTGGTACACTGCATTCATATTTAACTTATATGCAGAGTACATTATGAGAAACGCTGGGCTGGAAGAAGCACAAGCTGGAATCAGGAGTGCCAGGAGAAATATCAATAACCTCAGATATGCAGATGATACCACCCTTATGGCAGAAAGTGAAGAACTAAAGAGCCTGACGAAAGTGAGAGTGAAAAGGTTGGCTTAAAACTCAACATTCAGAAAATGAAGATCATGGCATCCAGCCCCATCACTTCTTGGGAAATAGATGGGAAAACAGTGGAAACAGTGGCTGACTTTATTTTGGGGGGGCTCTAAAATCAGTGCAGATGGTGATTGCAGCCATGAAATTAAAAGACACTTACTCCTTGGAAAGAAAGTTATGACCAACCTAGACAGCATATTAAAAAGCAGAAATATTACCTTGCCAACAAAGGTCTGTCTAGTCAAGTCTATGGTTTTTCCAGTGGTCATGTATGGATGTGAGAGTTGGACTGTAAATAAAGCTAAGTGCTGAAGAATTGATGCTTTTGAACTGTGGTGTTGGAGAAGACTCTTGCGAGTCCCTTGGACTGCAAGGAGATCCAACCAGTCCATCCTAAAGGAGACCAGTCCTGGGTGTTCATTGGAAGGACTGATGCTGAAGGTGAAACTCCAGTACTTTGGCCACCTCATGCAAAGAGTTGACTCATTGGAAAAGACCCTAATGCTGGGAGGGGTTGGGGGCAGGAGGTGAAGGGAACGACGGATGATGAGATGGCTGGATGGCATCACCGACTCGATGCACATGGGTTTGGGTAAACTCCAGGAGTTGGTGATGGACAGGGAGGCCTGGAGTGCTGCAATTCATGGGGTCACAGAGTCAGACATGACTGAGCGACTGAACTGAACTGAACTGCATTCATATGGGTATATCTTTCCTTTTCCCCTTTGCCTTTTGCTCCTCGTCTTTTCACAGCTATTTGTAAGGCCTCCTCAGACAACCATTTTGCCTTTTTGCATTTCTTTTTCTTGGGGATGGTCTTAATCACTGCTTCCTATACACTGTCAGGAACCTCCATCCATAATTCTTCAGGCACCCTATCTATCAGATCTAACCCCTTGATCTATTTGGGAACAGATACCATGATGTAAAGGAATCCAAGCCTGTGCCCTGAGACTGGGAACCTGATGAAATAGCCATACGACTTATTCTCTTATTGCTCTGAGGGAATGTAAATCATTGATTTCTTCCCCTAGTCTATAAAAGCAGTTTACGGTGCTTCCAATGGTAAACATTTCGTTGTTATAGACCCACTTTAGGTAACAACAGAAATAATGACAAGGGAGTGGGTTATCTGGTCCTGTTAGGGGCATTAAGATTATTTTAATAATAAGTGGGGTGGAGCAATGTTGCATGCAAGGTGGCAGGGTCCTGGTTGTAGGAGTTAGTAAGTGGCTTAAGAACAAATTGATGAGAGGCAAAAGACCAGATGGTCCATAAAAGTAGAGTGGAGATTTGATCCAGGGATATGTCTGTAACTTTAGAAGAAGGGTAGTAAGGGTTTGGGCCCAAACAGCCTGCAGGGCTAACTCCCAAAGTGGCAAACATTATCCTGAAGCCCAATTGCCCTTGAAGGGGTGCCACCAATAGATGAACTTCTAGCAGACATTGTGTGTCTGTCACCCACCCTAGAAGGTTCACTGAGAGATGCTGTTGTTGCACATATTGTAGGAAACATGGAAGATGAAGGCCTGAATATCTAAAGAGATTGGATATTATACAGTATTTCTCTCCCAAAGGCCAGCTACTTTCTGGTTGTCCCTCCAGAAGATTATAGAGGCAATATTGTGGGCCCGGATGGGTCTCAGTAAAAGAGTATGAAACAGGAGGGAATGGAGCAGGGCAGAACTTTTGAAATTTAATAAACTGATTAAAATCAAATGGGTCCAAGATGATAAGTCAATTCAACTAAACCTTGATCCTCAATCTGCAGGCTAAATGACGCACCCAGAGGCACCAGGACAGTTTCAAGCCAGTGTCAAAAGGAGGAGTGGGTGGTTCCCTAATTGTTGGGATGATCCTCCCATTCATTAGCATATGAAATCACCCGCCTTGCAAAAACTAACCACACCACATTTCATGGTTGCTGCATTCATCCTCTGCAATGGCCCACACCTTGTGGAATGTTAGTTCAGTCACTCAGTCCTGTTCAACTCTTTGCAACCCCATGAATCGTAGCAAGCCAGTCCTCCCTGTCCATCACCAACTCCCAGAGTTCACTCAAACTCATGTACATTGAGTCAGTGATGCCATCCAGCCATCTTATCCTCTGTCGTCCCCTTTTCCTGCCCCCAATCCCTCCTAGTATCAGGGTCTTTTCCAATGAGTCAACTCTTCGCATGAGGTAGCCAAACTATCGGAGTTTCAGCCTCAGCATCAGTCCTTCCAAAGAACACCCAGAACTAGTCTCCTTTAGGATGGACTGGTTGGATCTTCCTGCAGTCTAAGGGACTCACAAGAGTCTTCTCCAGCACCCACAGTTCAAAAACATCAATTCTTCAGTGCTCAGCTTTCTTCACAGTCCAACTCTTACATCCATACATGACCACTGGAAAAAACATAGCCTTGACTAGATGGATGGACCTTTGTTGGCAAAGTAATATCTGCTTTTTTAATATGCTGTCTAGGTTGGTCATAACTTTCCTTCCAAGAAGTAAGCGTCTTTTAATTTCATGGTTGCAATTACCATCTGCAGTGATTTTGGAGCCCAAAAAATAAAGTCAGCCACTGTTTCCACTGTTTCCCCATCTATTTCCCATGAAGTGATGGGACTGGATGCCATGATCTTCGTTTTCTGAATGTTAAGCTTTAAGCCAACTTTTTCACTCTCCTCTTTCACTTTCATCAAGAGGCTTTTTAGTTCCTCTTCACTTTCTGCCATAGGGGTGGTATCATCTGCATATCTGAGGTTATTGATATTTCTTATCCAGACAAATCCACCTCTTACCTATTGCTGTGTCTCTCACTTAATTTTTTTTCAATAAGATATCAAGAACCTGAGCTTCATTAGGTCCTGAAACCAGGCACTGTGAGTTTTGGCCAGGCTCAAGTCCTGGGAAAGAGGAGCTGAAGGACAGGAGGAAAAAGCAGTGCAGAAAAACGTGCCAAGGAATCCCTTTCATAACTTGCCTAAAAATATGCTAAATACCTGACCTGTGCTCACAGTTTTCATTGGCCTGATCATTAAGGACAGAAGAACCCCCACCCACTTGGGCAACAGCTACTAGGACACAGCAGATAGTGAGACTATGAGACACACTGAGGAGTAGCCTCTGCCAGAGTTTCTCAACTGCACCCACTGCTGCTTGCCTCTTTGCAGAGTTCGAGGAAACAAGAAATGAGAGATTGTAAAGGAATTAAGATTTTGTTAGCTATATGTCCTTCCAGCCATAGGAGTGAGGACTTCCTACTCCAACCAGAGGTCTTCTGGAATCTGAGAATGAGCTGCGTGAGCTTTCTGCCAACTTTGTCTTTGCTGTCCTGATTGCCAGCAGGAAACTTCTTGTCATGTTCCCTGGGCTTCATTTTCTTTGTGTTCAGATTCCACCGCAGAAGCTTTTGCTGAGTTGAGCTTCTGCTGTGCTTGGCCTTTACCTTGCAGGGACCAAGCTGAGGTTGTTTCAGCCAGGTTAAATCTGAGAAATGGCACCATAGATGACAGGGGAGTGTGTAATTTCCTCGGTTCTGTCTCATTACAGCAAAAATTTGAAGCGATGGATGGACCATTGTTATAGCTGAGTTTTATTGGCAAGCAAAGGAAAATACATCCTCGAGGTGTGAGGGCAGGCTGACCCAAAAGACACAAAGAGAAGAGAAGCCGCTGGCTCAATTTTGGCTCCTCTTTTTGTACATCTTTTCTCCTTCCTCTGCCCTATGCAAATTGGGCTAGTCAGGAGGGTTGTTTGTTTTACCTGAGGTCCTCACTCTGATCCTCAGACCTTCTTTTGTTCTATTTTTGTGGGTTTTTCCCTTCATCTTTTAGCCACCACCATTCTGGACTCCTTTTTCCTATTCTAACTACCTAAAATTATATATATATTTTAAAAATATTTCCATAGCAAATCTCAACGTGCTTTGATATTGTTGAAGGAAAGGCAGAATTTCAGGACTGAATGTATGGGTAAACTTTATATAAAAATTATATACATATAAATATATATATACATACATAATATATATATGCTGGTAGATTAGGGAAAGGAGTCCAAAATGAAGGTAGCTAAAAGACAAAGAAAGGAAAAGCCTGTGAAAATAGAACAAAGGAAGGTTGTGACTGGAGTGAGGACCTCAGGTAAAACCAACAGCCCTCCTGACTAGCACAATTTACATAAGGCAGGCTCAGGGGGAGGAGAAAAAATATTATAAAAAGAGGAGCCAAAATTGAGCTGGGGGCTTCTCTCCTCTTCACCTCTCTTGGATCAGCCCATCTTCACACCTGGAGGATGTGTTTTCCTTTGCTTGCCAAATAAAATTGAGCTGTAACACGAAGTAGTAATACTGGTCTGTCACTTCAAATTTTTGCTGTGGCGAGACAGAACCAAAGAAATTACAAAGTCCCCCAACATTTTAGTAGGAAAAAGAGTGTATATTAATATCCGTTCATAATGAGGAAGCTAATTATATAACATGGTTTGTAGCTTCATTTGAGCCAGATAAAATTAAATGGATAACTTGGGGTTTCCTACTGACCAGAGCCCATAATTTTTCCAAGTGTATTAATGAATTCACTTTAATTTCTGTAGTTACCGTTCCATGCTGCTGCCACTGCTGCTAAGTCACTTCAGTCATGTCTGACTCTGTGCAACCCCATAGACGGCAGCCCACCAAGCTCCTCCGTCCCTGGGATTCTTCAGGCAAGAATACTGGAGTGGGTTGCCATTTTCTTTTCCAATGCATGCATGCTAAGTCACTTCAGTCATGCTCCATAAGATTTTGGACTCACTCACTCACCCTAAACAATGAGTGGCATTTAGACCTCTATATGTAGATTTCTGTACTGTTTTAGGCATGATCAGGGGCTTTTAATGAGGGCTGACCATGACACGTCTAGAGAGAAGAGCTGTTTGGCACAGTAGTTTGACATCTCTCATAACCTTTCACAACCTACCTCTTCCTCAGATTGAAAAGTAAGTTCTGGTATATGGAGACATGTCAGGTATATGTGTCAAATTAGAATACAATCCCAATTTACATGTGTTTAGAACCTTTGCCCTTTGTAGCTAAACAATGAGTGGCATTTAGACCTCTATATGTAGATTCTGGTATATGGACGAGACCTCTATACGTAAGTTCTGGTATATGGAGACATGTCAGGTAAATGTGTCAAATTAGAATACAATCCCAATTTACATGTGTTTAGAACCTTTGCCCTTTGCACCTAAACAATGAGTGGCATTTAGACCTCTATATGTAGATTTCTGTACTGTTTTAGGCATGATCAGGGGCTTTTAATGAGGGCTGACCATGACACGTCTAGAGAGAAGAGCTGTTTGGCACAGTAGTTTGACATCTCTCATAACCTTTCACAACCTACCTCTTCCTCAGATTGAAAAGTAAGTTCTGGTATATGGAGACATGTCAGGTAAATGTGTCAAATTAGAATACAATCCCAATTTACATGTGTTTAGAACCTTTGCCCTTTGCAGCTCTTCAAAATGCAAAAAAAAAAAAAAAAAAATCAAATTTAATGTTGTAGCAATTGAAGTGATTTGCAAATTGTCATATGAAGATCATAAAAGAAATGAGTATGCATTTTTATAATCTGCTTTTAGAACAACTATTTGTAGCCATGCCTGAAAGTACTTTAAGCATATTAAAAAGTAAAATTTTCAAATTTTGTATCATTAATTGCTTTGCATCGCTACATTAAACAATGCAGGCAGACAATCAGAAGCCATTAGCATCCATTGACTTGTTAATCAATTAAACCTACTTCATGCATTGTTGTTGAGTAGACAAGTACCTTTATAGTGCTTATGTGAAACACATTTTTTGAAAGTGAATAGTCTCTTTCAAAAGTTAAATATGGGACCTAAATAACCTTTATTTAATAAGTTAAATAAAAAACCACATAGAAGGAAGTTGTGACAATTAAATGCACATATACTTGTAGTTAAGCTGTCTGAAAAAGACTGAACTATTGATCATAATATTTAATAATTTTTAAAATACTGAGGATTAAAAGCTAGTACTGAATGTTTGCAAAGTATGTGTCATCTAATTCACACAATAAAATCTGAAGATAGGTGATATTTATATTTCCATTTAACAAATAATAAAATTGAGGATCAGAATATGTAAATCATTTAAAATTCACTCAACTGGTAAGTGCCAGAGCTAATCATCTAATTCAGGCAGTCTGACTCCAAACTTTGAACCCTTATGCTGTGCTGCAGGAAGACACAGAATGCAAACATACTGTAGTAATTTAGTTTCACCTGTGGTGCTCCAAGAAACACTGAGAAAAGGAGATAAACTTAGCTAGCTATCAAGTCAGGAACCATTCCAAGGATATGTTTGATTTTCATTCTGGTATATTTTAGGATTTTTTTTTTCCCTAGGCAAAGGAAAGTTTCTTCAATTATTTAATTTTTCATGTCTCACATATTTTCTGATCCCCAAAGTTATTTTTGAATGTAACTAACTTGAGTCAATATTTCCTTGCTTATCTGAATCTTATTTTCTAATTTATAATTTATAAAAGTTTTATTAATTCACAGTTTTGAGGAATAAACTTAATAATATACAGGAAAAGGTATATAAAATATAGTGATAATAGGTACCAGATAAACATTATGGAATATTAGGGACAAATGATGGAGAAGGCAATGGCACCCCACTCCAGCACTGTTGCCTGGAAAATCCCATGGACGTAGGAGCCTGGTGGGCCACAGTCCATGGCGTTGCTAAGAGTCGGACATGACTGAACGACTTCACTTCCACTTTTCACTTTCATGCATCGGAGAAGGAAATGGCAACCCACTCCAGTGTTCTTGCCTGGAGAATCTCAGGGACGGGGGAGCCTGCTGGGCTGCCGTCTATGGGGTCGCACAGAGTCGGACACAACTGAAGTGACTTAGCAGCAGGGACAAATGAAATTACATGGATTATCATATTACTTTCCATAGTTGAGAAATTGAGTAGTTTCTGCACAAAGGAAGAGTAAAATCCAAAAATTCTGAAATTCTTCAATAAATCTTAGATTCTATGCCAAAAATAATAAGGCAGCTCCATATTTTTATTAGTGCTGCTGCTACTGCTAGGTCGCTTCAGTCATGTCAGACTCTGTGTGACCCCAGAGACGGCAGCCCACCAGGCTCCCCTGTCCCTGGAATTCTCCAGGCAAGAACACTGGAGTGGGTTGCTATTTCCTACTCCAATGCATGAAAGTGAAAAGTGAAAGTGAAGTCTCACAGTCTTGTCTGACTCTTAGCGACCCCATGGACTGCAGCCTACCAGGCTCCTCCGTCCACGGGATTTTCCAGGCAAGAGTACTGGAATGGGTTGCCATTGCCTTCTCCATTTTATTAATGCTGGAAGAGTGTTATAAAATGTATTGAAGTCAACTGCATTTTTCTTGCTTGGAAAACCAAACTTGAACTTATTCTGTGCAGTACAGATTTCTAAATGACTGTGCTCTGAAAACCATTCCTTGCCATTATACTCATTCTGGAAATGGAGTAGTAATCAAATACTTTTTAAAAAATTACATTAACTTGTTAATTTAAAAATTGACTTGAGAAAGAAATATTGTATTTAGAAAGTTTCTTTTTGACACCAAATTCTGTGCATGTATCATGCAACAGTTTTGCTACTTTTGAAAACTAGAATTTGATAGCTGAATTAAAACACACATCAGTTCAGTTCAGTTCAGTTGCTCAGTCCTGTCCGACTCTTTGCAACCCCATGAATCACAGTACGCCAGGTCTCCCTGTCCATCACCAACTCCCAGAGTTTGCCCAAACCCATGTGCATCCAGTCAGTGATGCCATCCAGCCATCTCATTCTCTGTCGTCCCCTTCTCCTCCTGCCCCCAATCCCTCCCAGCATCAGAGTCTTTTCCAATGAGTCAACTCTTCACGTGAAGTGGCCATACAGAAAGCAAATAGAAATCATATGTGTACTCTTTAAAATAGCATGTGTGTATTTTTTATAAACAGTCTTATATTCCATAACTTTCTGTTCATTGAGGGCTCTAGTCATCCAACATTCTGAGGCAGTGAATGGCTCCAAAGATGAGTAATGAGGTCAAATACCCTTCCCATCCAGATCACAGCCTTTCTGTCTGGTCTGTGTCACAAGTGACTAGGAGTCATCATTACCAGTTGATGGGTGTTTAATTGTCAATGAGAAATGTGCCCTGGCATTGCTCCAAGTCCTAACAGCTCAGTGTTCAATGTAACAGAAATCACTATAGTGTACCCACTTCTTTATCTACAAAGCATTTTGCTCTATGGATTTAGGACAAAAAGCTTATTCAGCCTTGAGGAAGTCCATACAGAATGGAGATAAAGAACACTTTCCCAAAATTATGTACCCTCAAAACTCCCCTCATTGAAAGAATAAATTTAGAAGAAGGGGAATAAAATACAGCAGTAGCTATTCATGGAACAAGTGCTGTATTAGACACCTAGCATGTGTTAGGTGATGTGAACACTTCAGTGATAGAATACTACTGCTTCAGTTTCAAAGACTATGGAGAGTGATAGAGAATTAAATAAAGGGTTTTGCTTATGGGAGATAACGGCTGTGGAAGAGAGGTGGCAGAGACCCTATGAGAGAACAAAGAGGAAAGCTCTTCTCTTTAGCTGAAGATACTAAGAAAGACAATCTTGAAGAGATGAACCTTGACCTGATTCTGGAAGATAGTGTAAAACAAGAATGGGCCAGAAAGCATTAGGAAAGAAGAGGCCACAAAAATCTGAAATTTTTTAAAAAGGAAAAATGGAATTCCAAGGAATATAGGATAGAAAACTTCAAGAGTAACCGAGGAAAGAATTTAAGGAAGAAAGAAATGTAGAAGAGAATTTCCTCCAAGGCTGAGATTCACTCTTCAAAGGAGTGGTTGTTGTTTAGTTGCTAAGTCATGTCCAGCTCTTTGCAACCCCGTAGACTGTAGATGGCCAGGTTCCTCTGTCCATGAGAGGGCATGAATACTGCCCACTAGATGGGAGAGAAGGTCACTAGGGACCCATAGGACAGAGTGGAGAAGCAGGAAGCCACCTGTGGGAGTGTGAGCAAGACCAGCTGGAGAGGGAACACAGTTGGGCCACACCTCTGACAGCCTTGCCATAGAAACCTGGAAGGAGCCTGCAAAAACAGCACTCAGAACCCAGAAACAGACATGCCCCTGATAATGACCTTGAGGTGTCCCTTCAGCACTGTCTGTTCATCATACTTCACAATGCAGCATCTGACAGGTCCAAGGCCAGTATCACGAAGCAGTTCAAAGAAAAGTGGATTTGGCTTTGAGGGGCAATCAATTAACAGTCAGCAAAAGTGGCCATTGGGAAATGAGGCTGTCCAAGACAAAGAGGGACCTCATTATCAAGGTCTTTATAAATCATGCCAGGTGTCATGGACAGCATCCTCTAGTCCAGGAGCAAAGAACTGTTCCTGGCAAAACAGTCATGAAGGGTGCTTACAATAATACAGACCTAGGCAGATCCTTGGGAATTTTACCTGTAAGGAGGCAGGTATCAGGGTTTTTATCCACCATTTCCAAGGATTCTGATACAAGTTATGTTTCTTAGACTTCCTTTTTAAGAAAGAGAGGTGTCGATTATGAATAACGATTGAGAAGTTTGAAGCAGAAGAATGCATCCATGTTTTTGTGTTTCAGGAAGTGTTTCCAACTGGAGACAGATGATAGTTTACAGTAGTAAAGGTATAGCTATTAGAATTTTTTGATCCCTGGGTCGGGAAGATCCCCTGGAGAAGGAAATGGCAACCCACTCCTGTATCCTTGCCTGGAGAATCCCACGGACAGAGGAGCCTGGCGGGCTACAGTCCATGGGGGTCACAAAGAGTCGGACACGACTGAGCGACTTCACTTTCACTTTCACTTTCTTTCACTCACTTTAGTTATTCTAACCTGATACACAGATAATTTTGTACGTATATAAAGACTGAACTGAGCTGAATTCCTTTTAGAAATATTAGACTTAAAATGACAGAAATCTAACTAAAATGCCAAAACTGTATCAAACAACACAAATATCAAATAATATATTTGTTAAAGTCTGAGTTTTTGGCACCACTGATAGCAAAAGCTATCTAACAATGTACACTATTTTGTGTGAAGCAGATACTCAATTAATGTTACTGAGTGATGATCTTGCAGGCATTTCTTATTGACAGACATATTACTGCAAACTAAAGTAAATAAGACTTTTTTCATTTAGCCAGATGGGCTGACTAGGACTCAGTTTGGGGCCATGCAAAGTAAAAAATGATTTTCCAGACACTTGATAAGTCTCTATTTTGTTTCTAGGGAATCATACATGGTTTTGTTTGAACGAGTGTAGGAAAGCTCCTACACATTTTCATTTTAGAGTCTGTATAGAAAAGCAGATTTCCTGACTCTATTTTGTGTATGCCAAAATCATTAAAATTTGTAACCATATAAAAAATAAATAAAATTTGTGATATATAATTCAAATTTGAGATCAAATATTGATGACAAAGAATCAACAAATCCTACATAAAATATTTACACTAGTGCCTGACACACTATAGGCGAACAGGACTATTTATATCCCATGGAATCAAGAAAGAGTAATAACGACTCTCAGCTTGAAAATCTAGGAGTTTCAAGTTGCTACGGAAATGGCATAAACTTTGGATTCACACAGGAAGCTGAAACTCCAATACTTTGGCCACCTGATGCGAAGAGCTGACTCATTTGAAAAGACCCTGATGCTGGGAAAGATTGAGAGCAGGAGGAGAAGGGGACGACAGAGGATGAGATGGTTGAATGGCATCATTGACTCAATGGACATGGGTTTGGGTGGACTCTGGGAGTTGATGATGGACAGGGAGGCCTGGTGTGCTTCGGTTCATGGGGTTGCAAAGAGTTGGACATGACTGAGCGACTAAACTGAACTGAACTATCATTTTTATTTTTTAGCTGTGCAATTATGGGCCATTTGACTTAACTCTCTGCCTCTCACTTTTTAAAATACAGATGTGTTATACAATCATTTGTTTATAATTGAGAGCTTAACTATGCTAATATGTGTCAGACACTGTACCAATCAGTGTAATTAATCTCACTTATCTCATTTATTCCTTGAAATAAATCTTTTGCATACAGATGTAGCATAAAGTAAGCCTCAACCAAGTAAATGAAAATATTTACTGTCACAGGGCTCATAAACGTTAGTACTGAGGCTCAACTTCAATCACGTTTTCACTGGTGGGTGATTTGGGGTAATATTACTAAATTCACTCCTCTCTGCCCTTTGCCCAGGGGTCAAACCAGGAAAGCACAAGCAAACAGAGCAGAAGGAGAGGAGACTCACATTTCAACTTTATTTTACAAAGTTCAGGCAACCTTGTTAAAAGTGTAATGTGTATATATTGAATTACTTGAGAAGTCCTGGCAAATATAAATCTTCTTTTCATTTAATTTATTATTTAGGTAAAAAAATGCAAATATGTACAGAATGGGACATCCCTGGTGGTCTCGTGGTTAAGAATCCACCTGGCAATGCAGGGGACAGAAGTTCGATCCCTGTTCTTGGTAGATTCCACATGCTGTGGGGCTACTAAGCCTGTGTCCAACAACGAAGAGTAGCCCCTACTCACCACAACTAAAGAAAGCCCACAGCAAAGACCCAACATAGCCAAAACTAAATAAGAAAAATATGTACAGAATGTATATAAACATATACAGATATTATTGCATATTTGTGTGTATGCATATCTCTTCTATATATCAACTATCTAAAATATACACTATATGCACACACAGAGAATATCAGTGTGTAACAGTTACACCTCTCTCCTTTCCAAAATTGTGAACTCCTGTTAGGGACACATCTTCTCATTTCTGGAACATAGTACCTGGAAAAGAACTCAAAATATCTGTTCTCATAAATATCTGTTGAATTAAGAATTTGAAATGAACCAAGTGCATGATGTATTTTTCTTATCTTCTAAATAAATCAACAAAAACAACATATACAATCTGATTTGTATAATTCATGTTGGTTTATATGTGGAGTGAAGTAGGTATAGAATATCTTGATCACAGAAGAACTGTTGACAAAACCTCCCTTGAGATTTTATTTGGATTAAGTAGTGAATTGGTTCTTAACCCTATTAGGTAGAATTGAAGCCAGTTGATCATTCATACAAAAAGAGAGTTTTAATTCATGGTTTTGTGTCAATATAAATCATTTCTGCAGCTTACTAAAGGGTTTTTACGTGTTCAACACATTTAAAGCATTTTTTGCAGTATTTTAATACAGCAAATAATAAATAAAAATTTTAAAACATCTAAAAATCCCATCAATGCTAAAAGTAAGATTTCTTCCAATTCTTTTCCATGAATATGTTTTAAATGACTAAGATGATATTCTACAAACAATTTTGTATACTGAATTTGTATTTGACACGACATTTTCTGAAATAGAACAGGACACTATGGTCCTTAACTCCATGGCTTTCTGACTTTTGTCTTTGGAAAAACTTTAGCCAAAGTATAATTTTAATCAGAGAAATGGAAAAATGCAGAAATAAAGGAAACTAGCACCAAATTATAATAGTTTAGCCACTGAGCATAGTCAATGACCTTGAGTTCCTTCTCAAGGACCATAGGTAATTTTCTGAGGCATATCCTGTGAGCTGTGTTATAGATACTGAAAGCCCAGGTGGAGAAATTTATGTACCGGATGACCAGCCTGTAGCCATGATGTAAGCTGCCACAGTTCCAAGAACTGGCCTCAAGGAAGTGGGAGCAAACTGGAACTGGAGATTGCTGCTGCTGCTAAGTCGCTTCAGTCGTGTCCAACTCTGTGTGACCCCGTAGACGGAAGCCCAGCAGGCTCCCCCGTCCCTGGGATTCTCCAGGCAACAACACTGGAGTGGGTTGCCATTTCCTTCTCCAATGTGTGAAAGTGAATAGTGAAAGGGAAGTCGCTCAGTCGTGTCCGACTCTTAGCGACCCCATGGACTACAGCCTATCAGGCTCCTCTGTCCATGGGATTTTCCAGGCAGGAGCACTGGAGTGGGGTGCCATTGCCTTCTCTGGAACTGAAGATCAACTACACTTAAAACAATCAAGATGATTTTGATAGGAGCACCGATGACCAACTTCAAGATGACTGTTAGAGTTGACTGTGTTGTTTCTGCATGTACCTCCCTCTCCCTGTCTAGGAAAGCTCTTGCCCTCAGATCATCGAGGTATGGGTGAGGGTTAGCCTTTACATAAGCAACCACCCTCCAGACCAGTGGCCAGCACCCAAAATAAAGCAAACTTTCCTTTCCACCTACCTGGTCTTTCTATTCCTTTTGAGGGACAATCAGCTAGATCTGGGTTAGGTACCATTTCTTGACAGAACATCTTAAAGGAACAAGTCTGAATTCAGCATACCAGGTTTGAATGAATCCAAAATGCTTTGCTTTGCTTATGTATGTGGAGCAACCAGAATTGAAGGATGGGAAGCAGCAGGGAACACCTGCTATGAAATGGTATGTTCTGTGCTGGATCTGTTCCCTTCTTTTTTGAAGGACTTCAGTGTTTAGCCTTACCCTTAAAGATGTATTCCTGGCTAATTGTTTACCTTACCTTCTTTAGGTATACTTTTTGTTCAATACTATCTACCCAAAATAATAATGAATTTATTTTCTGTCATGTGAACCAAACAATATGTCATATTACTCTGTAATATTGAAATATCTCTTCTAGCTTATTTATTTAGTGAGACTGAGGCTGGAAAAGTCAATATATCAGAAAAATAATTAGTCTTCACAAATTGAATGAGACATTTCAAAAGACTTTCTGATGAAAAGATTAAAGATAATCATTTCATGAGGTAAGCTCTTAATTAAATTATCTAATATTTTTATAACTTTGCATTATCAGAAACCAGGGACTTACTAACTTTTCAATTGTGTTTTATGAAACTATCAAGGGTGTTTGTTAAACTTCAAGTATTTAGACATATATTTCTTGGCTTTTTTTTTGTTCTCTTGCCTGGGATCCAAAATGTTTGACATAGTGGTGAGAAAAACTCATTTTTCTCTGAAACTTTTTCCTTTTATTTCTTCTTTTATATTCTTTATTATATCTGGGTCAAATATATTTTATCTGGAATGCTGTGGTTTCTTTTAGAAGTTTTTCTTATGAAATTTTGACATTTGGCTTTAATTCATCCTTACAAGATGTGAAGAACTTACAAAAATAAATTTTACATGAAAATATTATGTCCTAAGTGGAATTATTTCATTAAAACTTAAATAGTGAAGTGAAGTGAAGTCACTCAGTCGTGTCCGACTCTTTGCGACCCCATGGACTGGAACCTATCAGGCTCCTCTGTCCATGGGATTTTCCAGGCAATAGCACTAGAATGGATTGCCATTTCCTTCTCCAGCGGATCTTCCTGACCCAGGGATCGAACCCAGGTCTCCCGCATTGTAGACTGACGCTTTACCGTCTGAGCCACCAGGGAAGTCCTAAAATAATGTACCTAAAATTACTTCCTGCATTTTACTGCAAGTATATATAAAAAATAATAATAATAGGGTTTCTCAGATGGATCAGTGGTAAAGAATCCAGTTGCCATTTCAGAAGACATGGGTTTGATCCTTGTGTCGGGAAGATCCCCTGAAAAAGGAAATGGCAACCCACTCCAATATTCTTGCCTGGGAAATCCCATGGACAGAGTAGCCATGAGTCACAAAAGAGTCAAACATGGCTTAGCAACTAAACAAAAACAACACTAAAAAAAAAAATACTATAAAAACTAAAATAGTTATATAATTAAACCTGTATTTATTTCTATTATAATTTTCATTATAACAAATATTTATTGGCTAAAATTATATATAATATGTCAACTAAAGTTATTTAGGAGTGTATCATCAATGTATTTCCCCCTTAATTTTCTTAAAACTTTTTATGTATAAATTTTGTCCTATTTTTTTAAAGAATTTTACTCATAGCAATAGTATGCATTCAAAACTTCTACTAAACTTTAGATTGTCAGTTTATCAGATTTCTGACCCATATGATCTGAGGATGAATATTCAGGCATTCAGGTATAAGCAGGTACTCTAAATTACATAAGCTACACCTTGTTTATGTTATTCACGGATGGTATTCTTGGCTGAAAACTGAGGTCAAATTATCCCTAGTAACTATCAATATTATATTTCTGACAATCTCCTACCTTTTGTCTTTACCTCCTCACAAATTTCAAAACTTTCCTAATACTAGGAAAGTGAAAGTGTTAGCCACTCAGTCCTATCCAACTCTTTGCAAACCCACACATAATAGTACAATTCCGCCAGGCTCCTCTGTCCATTGTACTCTCCAGGCAAGACTACTGGATTAGTTACCCATTCTCTTCTCTAGGAGATCTTCCCGACTCAGGGATCAAACCCAGGTCTACCACATTTCAGGCAGATTCTTTTCCATCTGAGCCACCAGGAATTTGGAAAAGCAAGTAGAAAATGAACTTTCAGTGGTTCTACTCAGTGGAGAGGGCCTTATCTCTGAAGGCCAATTTTTGTTCCGCCTTTTTATTCCAGGATTGTGACAATGAGCAAGTCACATCATTTTGTTTTCTTATTTTAAAAGGAGAGTTGCCCTGTAAAGCTTCTAAAACTTCTAAAGCTTCTAACTCTAAGGCTTGTGAGGGCAGATGTTCTGTTTGTCTTTTATCTGCAGTGCCCAGCATGGTGCCTGGCACATTGTAGATGCTGGATAAATCTGTGTTGATTGGCTACATATCAGGTTAGATACATTTACAGCATCAGATAGATGGCCTTAGAAAGTGGTTTTAAGTATTGACTAATCCAGTAGAAAAGGAAGTTAAAAGAATTGTTGGAATCATTCTGAAATTCTGCATTAACAATTCTGGAAATACATCATTTATTATTGGTAACTAAAAATTAGATGGGAATGCTTATGGCTTTCAGATCCCAAATTTAACTCATTAATTGTCACATTTTGGGGCACTCTTTTATACTATTTTTCAATTACCTGCAAGAAAATTGAATCCTGACTAGATTTTTTTTTCTTTGAAATTGATATTTACATTATCCAGAAGCAAAAAAAAATGATTACCTCTTCCTTTCCCCTGCCCCCAAATCTATCTACCCCAGCTTTGTTTTTCTGAATACCAACCAAAATTTTGCATTTTCATTTTCTATCAGAGAGCTGGCTTCAAGGATTAATTTTGGCTGCTTGAAATCAATGCTCCCCAATCACTTCATATTGGCTAAACTCAGCTCAGAAGTTCAATATTTGCTTGTCTTCTAAAACTGATAATTGTGACCAGGGGTATATATGCAATATTACGGATTATTCAGACGTTCAAAAATTTAAAGCACTCTGAAGAGGACAGACTGCAAACTCTTCTGAAAACATGAACCACTTGAAGCACTTCAGTAATTTTCAATTGCTTTGTGATGTGCAAGCAAAGAACCTCGATCACTTTCACACTGACGCACTTAAGCTCTCTGATAATTTTATCCCCTTGCAGCCATTTTCCGAAAACCATCATTTCCCTCACTGAAGTGGTTTTTAAAATACATGAAGTGTTTCAATAATTTTAAATTATCTTCTACCTCACAAACTCAGACCCTGATCACCACCAAGTTGAACAGCTAAAGAAAATTTAAAGTAGTCTAATCTTTTGTTTTCAAAACCTATGTATTGGATGTCAGTTATTTTATAAATGACTTTAATTTGGGTTGGATAGACTACACAGCAAATCAATTAAGGCAAGATACATGGAATAAACCTAATTGTATCAAAAGTAAATTAAAAATGCAAATGTTAGAAAATGAACCATCTTCCTGGTTTCAACCCTTAAATAAAATATATGCAAAAAATATATTTCAATGCTTTGATTTTAAGATAGAAAACCAAAAAGTATTTCCAAAAAAAAAAATCAACTCTGCAAATTAGTGCACGATATTGCTGAAGACTGTTCAACAATTCTCATTGGAAAATAAACTGTTCATATTTAGAAATAGAAATAGAAATGTATCCTGTGTAGAAAGTGGCAAATGTAGGATTATGCATAACCCAATAGTTTCCAAATTGAGGAAATTTTAGATCCTTTGGAATAATATCCAAGAGGAGTATTTTGTTATTTTTTCTATATCTTGAGGATGAAATTTTATAATTTTAATGATTACAAAAAACTTCTGCCATATATGCATGGATTTACTAAAAAGCATAGCCTTGTTTGAATACTTACAAATATTACTTAGTGTTTGACTCTGTAAATATTTCAATACACTGTTTAAAACCCCAGAATTATATTTTGGAATAGATTCATATTGATACATAAAGTGTTCTTTTATTCTTGGATATGTTCTTAACACATGTACAAGAATCTCAGGATACATATGTAAGTGGACTTACTGAACTAACAAGTATATGCATCTTCTTTACCACAAATATTTTAAAAATGTATACACATTTTCTTCCTTTTTTAACATTTTATTTTACATTGGAGTGTGGCTGATTAACATTGCTGTGATACTTTCAGGTGAACAGCAAAGGGTCTCAGCTATACATATACAGGTACCCATTTCCCCTCAAACTCCTTCAGAAGGAGTATTTTAATCCAAATAATCCATAACTGCAGAAATCAATAACTAAAATTTTTGATATCTTGTTTTTTCATTGTTAATGTTTCTTTGATGTGTATTTTTAAATAGCTATGTTTCCCTCAAATATTTACAAGTAATATTTCCTCCCATTCTTGCAATACCTGCCTTAAAACTGATATGTACTTATATTTTATGTACTTCCTAGAACATTGCGGGGATTATGACAACACAAAATGAGGAGCAGGGAACTGGATATCAAGGAAGAGAGGGAAAAAGTAAAGCCCATATGGACCCTTGGAGATGTCTCTTGTGTCCACTGTGGTAAATAAAGACCAAGGAGATACACTTACTTATAACCTGGGTACAAAAGTTTCCTTTACAGATGTGGAAACTGAGACTCAAATTACCCAGGGACTCACATTTTCATGGCAAACAAACAAACAAAAAACTGTTTCTCACTTTGAGTCTCGCTTGTATGTTCTACGTCATTAACTAGGAACTTAGGGTACTACACTGTAAAACAAATAGACTCTTCCTTTATGAATAGTATGATTCAATGGAAAATTATGTGAATTTGGTACTTGAAGAAATGTTGAACTTCATCCAGTGTGCTTCAACCCTTTCATTTTATAGAGAAAAGTCTTAGAGAATTGAAGTGACTCCAAGGCAGAGGTTTGACCATAATCAAGGTCTCTGACCCATTTCTGACCTCTGATGACTGGCATTATAGATGTACCCTGTACCCTACTGTCTTCTGAGCAGTTTCTTTATTGTTTATCACTGTGAGTGAGAAGAGAAAAACCATTCACAGCACTTGGATGAGAAGCTGTTTTTTTTTTTGTAGAGAATGTATTCAAGAGGCTTTTTTATTGTGTACTTTAAATTATTTAACCAACTAAATATTACTACAAAAAGATGAAAAGCAAAAACTTGCAAAATATCATTTTGAGATATACAAAATTATGATACAAATTTTAAAGTCAATGGCACTTAGGGAGTAAAATTAATAATATATCTGGGTTTGATACCAGAAGAAATTTGGTAATTAGAAATTTGAAGAAATAAAAATATTTAAAACTGATTCACAGATATGATTAAATTAGTGTTGTAATTATATTGTCATTGTGATTTCCAGCACCTCTACAATTTTCTTTTTAGCCTTCTAAGAAAAGCTGCTTGCAGAGTCAAATTATAATCATCATATAAAATAAATATAGATGAGAATTACAGCATTGGTTTTTCCACATGATTTACACACACAAAAAAAAAATGGATTAGGATGCCACTGCTTCTTATAGTTCTAATCCTTTATAAACTGATTGTAAGTAAACTCCACTGGATCATCCCTTACAAGGGACGTCATGTTACTTATTGAGAATTTTATGTTCAAGCTTCCAAAACCCAACTATCTAAAACTTTATTACATAAAAGCAATATGTACTTCTCTTTTGGGTAGAGCAAAAGGCAAAATACAGTAAATGGCACAGGTCATAACAAAGCAGCAGCACATGAACATCTGTGCTTACAGAGAAGGCTCAAGAGACGAATATGGTGATGAGGTTCTGGAGAAGTCAAACTCCCAGAGTCACAGACATCAGGCAACTTTTGGGCTTCCTAAGCAACATACTCTATAACAGAAGAATGTATGTACTAATTAAGTATAAGGAAGTCTAGACAATGCTGTCTATTCTTTTTTTAAAATTTTAATTGAAGGACAATTTATTTATATGAATCAGCCATAGGTATACATATGCCTCCTCCCTCCCACCTCCCACCCCATCCCACCTCTCTAGGTTGTCACAGAGCCCTGCTTTGAGTTCCCTGAGTCATACAGCAAGTTCCCACTGGCTATCTATTTTACATATTGTTGTGTATATGTTTCTATGCTACTAATGCTGTCTATTCTTGCCAACATCCAGTTAGCCTTTAATTCTTAGAGTCAGCCTGTGAGTCATTCTACTAGGGAAAAAATCCCATTATAGTGGAAATGATCCAGTCCAGAAGCAGAAATAGAGCCTCGGTCTTACATATATGCTATCATGGTCCCCAATAATCGCTAGATACACATTTTGGGAGACATTCAAAGAGCTTTATCAGACCCCAACTAGATTATACAGTTTGCAGTTTTATTTTTTTTCCTTTTTTTTTTTCTTGACTGGAAAAATAATTTTGTTTTGTTTGGGGCAGTGGGTGGGGGGTCCAGACCCAGAACTTCTGGAACTGTTTCTTGGCGCTGGCAGCCTTGGGGACCTTGAGGTGATCCATAAAGGATAAATGAGTGAAAAATTAATTTCATAGCTATAGATTGTGCTAGAGAATTATTTTGTATATATACAAACAATACATATAAAAATATATGTAGTATTATATAGTATATTGATACATTGAGAAAGATTCCTATTATAGTAGTATGAAATTTTATAGCGTTTGAGACAATTCATACACAAACCTCACATAAAAAAGGAAATGTTGTGTGATGTGGCATAATTCAAATCCTGCCTAAAGCATGCTGCACGGAAATAATGATCACAATATTCAATTCAATAATACAAAATCAATAGATGTCATTGAGCTGCCATCTGAAGCAATTTTAAAATGCCATTTTGTTGACTATTAATTAAATTGACATATCAAATTAAAAGTAAAACTTTTTCTTTTCCTGAAAAAATTATTGATAGTCCTCTTTTATTGTAAAATACATATTGAAGTAAAGACAATGGAGACATTAGCAAATAATCCCATCAGATATATTTTTAACAATGAGGTTTGACTTTTCTTACCAAAAAATCTGCTTGTCTGTAGAAGTTCCATAAGTAAAGCTTCTGCAAATGGTCTTCTGACTCATTGATCACAACCTTGGTATTCAAAGTCTAATTATACTTAAAACTGCCCATGTATCTTGGGTACTGGAAAATCATTATCTGAAAGTAATCAGTTCTTCAAACATAACCATTCCTAATTATCATGGGGTTATTGAGATAGCATGCAATTTAAAATATATATGGTACTAATTTCAAATACCTTATTTGTATAAATCATTGTATTATAATGAAGGTAAATGCACAATATACATTTTATCTCTTGTACCACAATTACAAAAGACAAACCAACCACCCCTTACTGTTTCTGGTTAAACATTATGCAAGAATTAATAATAATTTTAAAAATGATAGCAGCTAACATTCTTGAGTTTTTAGTATGTGCCAGTAACGATTTTAATTTTACCTTATTTGTTTATTTATGTTTGACTATGCTAGGTCTTCATGGCTGCCCTGGCTTTTCTCTAGTTGCTGCGAGCAGGGGCTATCCTCTAGTGTGCTGTGTAGCCTTCTTATTGCAGAGCCTCCCTCTCTTGCTGCAGGCCACAGTCTCTAGGATGCAGGCTTCAGGAGTTGTGGAACATGGGCTCAGTAGTTGCGGCTGGAGGACTCTAGAGTACAGGTTCAGTAGCTGTGGTGCCCCAGCTTAGCTGCTCGAAGGTATATGGGATCCTCCTGGATCAGGGATTGAACTCCAGTCTCCTGCATTAGCAGACTCTTCACCACTGAGCCAACAGGGAAGCCCTGTGCCAGTGACTATTTTAAATGCTCCATTTTCTTTTAACAGTACTTACATAGCACTTGGGCTTCCCCAGTGGTGCTAGTGGTAAAAAACTTGCCTGCCAAAGGAGGCAAGACATAGAAGACGTGGGTTTGATCCCTGGGTCTGGAATCTCCCCTAAAGAAGGGCACGGCAACCCACTCCAGTATTCTTGCCTGGAGGAATCCCATGTACAGAGGAGCCTGACAGACTACAGTCCATGGGGTCACAAAGAGTCAGACATGACTGAAGTGATTTAGCATGCCTGCATGCATTATAGCACTTACTATGTTCAAGCACTATTGCAAACACTTTCCATTTATGTGTGTGTTAGTCACTCAGTCAAGTCCAAATTTTTGTGACCCAATAGACTGTAGCCCCCTCAGACTCCTCTGTCCATGGGATTCTCTAGGAAAGAATATTGGAGTGCACTGCCATTTCCTTCTCCAGAAGATCTTCCCAACCCAGGGATCAAACCCAGGTCTCCTGCATTGCAGGCAGATTGTTTAGCATATGAGCTACAGGGAAGTCCTGTATTGTATTTATGACCTCATTTAATCCATACAACTTTATGAAACAGAACTATTATTATAACCTCTACAGAAATGAAAGAAAATAAGTACGAGATCAAACTGTCTGTAATCTCATTGTGCATCAATATTATACAATGTTGTAATGTGGTAGCAGAATTTTAAGGTAAATCCCAAGATTCCTGCCCTTAACTGTGGGCAGAACTTGTGAATATGATGGGATTTTACTGCCATGATTTATTTTGTGATGGAAATGGTGAAGGAATTTCGGGGATGTAATTAAGGTCTCTAATCCAACTGTCTTTGATAGTGAAAGTGTTAGTCATCAGTCATGTCTGACTCTTTGAGACACAATGGACTATAGTCCACCAAGCTCCTTTGTCCGTGGAATTTCTCAGACAAGAATACTGGAGTGGGTTGCCATTTCCTTCTCCAGGAGATCTTCCCAACCCAGGGATTGAACCTGGCCTCCTGTGTTGTAGATGGATTCTTTACCACTTGAGCCACCAGGGGTCTTTATGTTCATCAAAAAGGAGATTTTCCTGATTGAGCTGATCTAATCATGTGAGCTCTTTACATCAGAGTCCAAGCCTTGCCACAGTGAAAGTTTTCAAGTAACTGAAATGCTCACCTCTTGGCCTTGAACAATAAAACTGTCTTGTTGTAGAGAAGATCATGTGGCAAGAAAATGTGGGTAGCCTCTAGGGGCCAATGGCCATTGTCCGATAGTTGCTAAGAACTGCATCCTTCCAACAACAGTAACTCAGAAGATGACCTCATTCATACATAGCCTTGGCTTACACTTGATTTCAACCTAATTAGACCCTGAGTGGAGAAGCTAGCCAAGTCATCTGTGGTCTCTTGACTGTGGAAACTGAGATAATAAATGTATGTTGCTTTGAACTACTAAATTTATTACACAGCATAGAAAAACTAACAAATGTTGTTAATCCAGGTCTTGGATTTGCCTAATGATAATATTAACTGAGCTATCATCCTTATGTGCAGACTGAGTGCTTTCTTCCACAAAGTGTTTTTGCCAGTAGCAGTGAAATGTGCATGCGTGCTAAGTCACTTCAGTCGTGTCTGACTTTGTGACTCACTGGACTGTTTCTGTCCATGAGATTTTCCAGGCAAGAATGTAGGTCTACCTAAATACCCTGATAACAAAATTGGCTTCACCAAAAGACTGCTTTAAAATGTTTATACTGTTTAGATCATTCAAGAAACTAAACAAATTCAGCAGTGTTCCTTAACTTTGATGACTTTATAAAGAAGACAACATATTAAATTGACAACAGGTAAGTACAGAGAATGAAACAGACTCCATAGAGTTTATGGATCACTTAAGCCAAATTCAAAATATAATAAACTACAAACAAATATACAGCAGGTCTATTTTCCACAACACCATCTTGCCTCACAGGAAGTTGAGGAATCTGCACAGTCTCTCATGCAAGGCCCTTCCAGAGCCTTTTCTCCATTTATTATTGATTTGTATTAATTGTATTCTGTGCCCTACATTATTCTCATTCTGAAATATCTGCTGATACTAGAGTTTTTAAATGCTTATCACAAAATTATATGCTTTTATTTTTTATTTATTTTTAGTTTCTCTGTGTGTGTTAGTAGCTCAGTCATATGTGTCTCTTTGTGACCCTATGGACTGTAGCCCACCAGGCTCCTCCGTCCATGGGATTTCCCAGGCAAGAATACTGGAATGGGTTGCCATTTTCTTCTCCAGAGGATATTCCTGACAAGGGATCAAATTAAGTTCTCCTGAATTGCAGGCAGATCCTTTACCATCTGAACTAGTGGGAAGTCCCTTTCTGTCTATAATAGCACAAAATCCACATGAAGTACAACAGTCCTTGATGATAACATCTCTCTAGCTCCATGTCTTTTCCAACTACCTACATGCAGGTCCATTCGTCTTGAAGCACAAGAATTTTGTTCTCCTTTACTGCTTTCTCTCAGAAATATTAGAGCTTTGTTGACCAAAGAATGTGTTGACTTGGTCCATTGCTTTTCATTCCATTTTGTCTCGCCCTTTATTTTGTTGTATGTTCAAGAGGAACTTTTCTTTAGTATCTGAAACATTTTGATGCATTTTAATAGAAATTATTAAGGATTTAACCTCATTTCCACTTGCAGTCATCAAAAATGTTTACCATTAACGCTATGCACCAATCCTGTGCTTCATGATCGTACTGTCATGTCCAACTCTCTGCAACACCATGGACTGTAGCCCACCAGGCTCCGCTGTCTGTGGCATTTTTCAGGCAAGGACTCGAGTTGGTTGCCATTTCCAACTTGAGGGGATCTTCCTGACCCAGGGATCATACCCAGGTGTCCAGCATCTCCTGCATTGGTAGGCAGATTCTTTACTACTGAGCCAGAAGCCCATACACCAATCCTAGTTCTTCATAAAGGAAGTTCTTGGCTAAACCTACAGAGGAAAAGTTTCTGTACTGCTGTGAGACATTGGAATCCTTTTAGAGATTAGCTATACATTGCGTGTCATAGCTCTGCTACTATTATCTTCAAATATTATTTAACATTTTATTATTCTGAGCTCATATATGTTTATGTCAGCTTTTCCCAAGGAGATTGCTACGGTTTTAACAACTGGTCAATGAGAATTCCTTTTCTTTGAAACAAGGTAAAAATGTTTGTTCATTGTTCTCTTCTTCCTTCCATATTTGCTCATTTCACAATAACCATTGCTACTCCAAAAAGACATTTAAAGTTTAGTGCCTAATTGAAAGTGCTGTTGGTTTTTCATCTTCATATGTAGGTCTCAGACTTCCCTGGTGTCTCAGTGGCAAAGAATCTGTCTGCCAATGCAGGAGATGCAGGTTCAATCCCTGTGTCAAGAAGATCCCCTGGAAGAGGAAATAGCGAGCCACTCCAGTATTCTTGCAGGGAAAAGCCCATGGGCAAAGGAACCTGGAGGGCTGCGGTCCATGGGGTCACAAAGAGTCAGGCACGACTGAGGGACTGAGCACTGTGTAAAGACACTCCTTTCTTTTCTTTCTCCCTGATTCTTCACATGAGAATTTTAAGAGCTTTCTTCCCCTATTTTGACCTCTGACCTCTAACCCAGTGAGACTGTGAAGACAAGAGCTACATTTTTCTTCAAGATCTCTGAAGAGAAAAACACTTCATGGAGTTGTTTATGATACCCTCCAGCATCTTTCAATTCTTATAGGCTGGGACTTGGCTGAATACAAAGCAAGGCTGAATCAAGAGTTTCTTGGCAGCCTGGGTCTTTTTAAGACAGGAAGAAGAACACGCTGGAAAGATAATCTCTTCTCATCTAAGTCTTCTCCTTATATCCTGAGAATATCTTAAGACTAGTGCTAAAAGCCAAGAAATCCCAGAAATCAAAGATGATAAAAATGTCTGTTCTATTAAGTAAATGTATCATATTTCTGAGCACACTGAGATTATTATCTATACTTAGCTTATGGGGTTTGTTATTAAAGAGTGTGTAAATAAAATAGATAACTCATTTATCCCATTGAGTATCAAAATGGGAAATTTGGTACTTTAAGGATGTTTCCAGAACATGGTTTATCCCCCTTACAAAGATAATATAGTAGTTTATGCTATCAACACATCGCAAATGGTTATTAATTCAGTTACCCGTTAATATAAACAAAGTAAAAAAGTCATACTGAGTACTGTATAAAAATGTATAAGGTAGTATCATAGTCCTATTAATGACTTTTACCACAATTTAAAAAAAAAACTAAGCTCTTTCCACTGTTAAATAAAACAAAATATATTACCAGTTCAAAGTCTTTATAGTAAATTGAATAGAAACATTTAAGGATTTAATATAATTAAGTGACTCTGACCATCATCATAGCTAACACTGTTTAGTACATCTGAATTCTGGCTAACCATTTATATATTTCCTAATGTCAGGTTCACAAAAACTCTATGGGATAATGGCTATTCTCAATACCATTTTACATGTGAAGAAACTGAGGCTTGGAAATGATAAGCAGTTTAACCAAGGCCATACATTTCAAAATTAGGGGTTGGGCAAGGTCTGAACTCCTGAGCCCACGTGCTTACCCACTATATTCCAGTCATAGGATAGATTTTTCTATAGACAAGAGTATTATAAGTATTTGTATTTTACATAGACTTCAACAAAATTATTCCTTACTATTTGAATTGAACTTTTAATATTTTATAACCATTTATAATAAAAAGCATATTGCAATTTATATTGTCTACAAATATAATTAAAAATAAAGCTCTAAATTAAAACTTGCAAGTCTAAGTGCTTGATCACCTAATTAAAAGACTCCAAGTGTCCATGTAAAAAATAGCTAAAATGTTAATGAAATAGGAAATATTGGGGATATTTTTTGGAAGGAGGCAGTTTCACCTCTTATTTTTATGTTTGCAGAATAGAACCACTATATAAATAATGTTTATACTGTCAGATTAATTGCTATCATTAAATGTGTCATTTTTGACCACATTTTTCTAACTATATTTAGTTTGATTGCATAGTAGGAAACAAGTTGTAGCAGTTAATATATGATGGTCCATTTTGCATATTTTTCTTATACTGTAATGAAATTGAAACTGAGAAATCTGCTATACTCACTGTTGTACTTTTAGATGATACAGAAATAACCTCTCTATATAGATCCCTTCCCAGAACTGTAGTTTTGGATACAGAGAACAGTGAGAAGCAAACACTTTCAGGGCTAACATGAAAAAAAATTATATTAAGAGATCTAAGTTTCTGGTAGTTTTTATGATCATTGCTACATGTTTAATCCCAGAAATGTTCAATTTTTATTTAAATACCACTTCCCATCTATCACTAGTGCTTTCCTTCCTGGGTCATTGAAAACATAATAATTCATTTTGTCATTTGAAGGTGTGCTGACCTACTTTCCCTAGTTAATTTCAAGAGAAGGATCAGATGTTCCATTGCTTTTTGTAATTGATTTGACGATAGATCTTTAGTAGAGCCCACAACATGATCTGAGGGCATTCCAGGCAGCAAAGGCTCAAGGTCATTATTGAAATGAAAATTTCACAAATCAATTATTTCTCTTAACAGCATTGTCTGTTGCTGTTGATTATTGACTGTTCTAAGTCAATCAGGATGGAATTGGATAATTTTGAATTTCAAATATGGAAAATACTGTTTTAAAAAATCAGAACTGAATACCTTTTTAGTTCATACATAATACATGCTATTTTAGCCCATATTTCACATTCTGTTGATTTCCTTACCCACTTTCAAAGAAACTAGACAAATGCTTAGAATATTGTTTATTGTATTTTATAATAATAGTCACCCTTTTCATTTCATTTTAAAGAGTTCTAATATAGAGGTCCTTATATTTTGAACATATCTTCATGTATGACTTCATTTCACTCCGTAACCCTAAAAACAATGATAGGGGAACTAGTGAAATAATCAGATATTTTATCAGTCACACACACAATCAGTCTACCTACTTTTAAAAACTGTAGGACATTACTAGTGATGATAAACTGAAGTGCTATTTATCTCGGTTTAGTAAAAGGACTCGGAGAAGGCAATGGCACTCCACTCCAGTACTCTTGCCTGGAAAATCCCATGGACAGAGGAGCCTGGTAGATTGCAGTACATGGGGTCGCTAAGAGTTGGGCACGACTGAACAACTTCACTTTCACTTTTCACTTTCATGCATTGGAGAGGGAAATGGCAACCCACTCCAGTGTTCTTGCCTGGAGAATCTCAGGAATGTGGAGCCTGGGGGGCTGCCGTCTATGGGGTCACACAGAGTCAGAAAGACTGAAGCAACTTAGCAACAGCAGTAAAAGGACTGACCTGTAGAGAAATTAGCAAATTATTTAGTCTGGAAATGATAGAACTAGAGAGGATTCCAGAGATAAATTGGTCTTGATTTTCAAACAGATAATCCAGAGCATATAGAGAAGATAGATACACTCAATAAAATAAATGTAGGTTGATTTTTACAGTTCGTTTCTACAGTATTGACCCTGCCATGGTTGATCTTTCTTATGTTCACCCAAAACTTCTTTTGTAGTAAATTAAAAACAACAACAACAGCAACAACAACAAAAAATACCTGCAGAATAATGGCATACTTTTGATAGATCCTCTTTATTTGCTGAAGATAAACCAATTTTTTATTCTATCTTATTTCCCTTAATTCCCTTCCCTTATCTAAATGATATACATTTTCCATTTCTTAAATATTACATTTATGTTTCTGCTTGGAATCCTTCCTGACTTTCAGAGTTCTTTTGCAAGATGAACATCTAACCATCATTGCTCTTTTTTCGTTTGTAGCTACTGTTTTCTATTTATGATCTTCTTGACAAAAATGTTACAAAAGTTTATGAAACTATTGTTTTTAGTATTACATGTCTTTCACAAAAAAATGACAACATATCATCAAGTATTTTATAGCATTTTTAATCTTCAGTTTTTCATTTCATTATAATTTTCATCATTTCATAATTATGATTTACTGTGGGCAGACTATTTATCTGTTTTAGACTTTACAAAATGAGTGTTAAGTGAAGTTTAATCATATCAAAGCTAATGATACATACCTAACTATAATCATAGTTTTTGGAATTTTTCCTATTTTATCTATTTATTTTTAGCTGTGTTGGGTCCTCGTTGCTGCGTGGTCTTTCCTTTAGTTGCAGAGAGTAAGGGCTACTGTCTAGTTGCAGGGCATGAACTTATTGTGGTGACTTCTCTTGTTGCAAAAGCACAGGCACTTGTGTGCAGGCTTCAGTAGTTGAGGCTCGTGTGCTCAGTAGTTGTGACTCGAGTGCTCTAGAGCGCAAGCTCAATAGTTTTGGTGCATGGGCTTAGTTGCTCCGTTGCGTTTGGGATCTTCCACCACTGAGCCACCAGGGAAGCCCTAGGCTTTGTTAAATTGATCATATATCTTCATATGAAAGTAAAAGTATAATTGAGAAGATGACCCTCTCTGGCACTGGAATATTTCAAGTTTATATGTGCTCTGAGTCCTTAATTCTCAGAATCAGAAATGTCAATATTTAGTGTAAACTTAAAATCCATGTTGCTATTTCCAGTAATAGCCTCTACTGTTTACTTCTGTAAATTTTTTACTAGTATCTTTTTGCTTTATTTCACTATACATTTGTAACCATAGAATCCAGCTCTTTCTTGCCCTTTCTTTACATAAGTATGCACATATACACAGAATTTATATGAACACATATAACACATATACTCTTAAACAAGAATATATGAGTATGCACATATCCACTTATATGTGTATCTATGTAAAGACACAGAACTCTGTCTGCGGTTTCCATTGGGAGAAGAAACGAAAATGTTAGTGCTAGCTAAGGCTTTCAAGGGTTTTGGTAGAGCTTAATTTGTTCCTGTCTTAATAAAACCCAATACTTTACAAACATTAGTAGTTCATTTTTTACCACAATCACTCTACAAGATAGTGTTATCTATACTTTGGAGATCAGAAAACTGAGTATCACAGACAAAAAGCAAAATCATTTCAGAGAGCAAGACCACTAGTACAGAAACTAAATTGATTCCAAAGATAACTAGCTCTAAGACAAATGGTCTCAACTAGTGGCTACTCAGTTGGTATTCATATGTCCATATGTACTTGATTATTTTTCCAGAATGAAACACACAGATCATTCATGTGTGAAAAGACTACACTAATTTGCAATTAAAAACTCCAAGACTTTTCATCTGTAATAATGGTTTTGCAAACAACTGTATTTTCCAGTTTCTAGACACTTCCTTAAGGATAAGAACTAGTTATTTTAATATATAAAAGTCAGGGTCAAGATGCATTAGTGACTGGAATAGGTTTTATTGCACTAACAAGATTAGATAATATTTTTAATGGCTTTGTCTTTCTTACGAACAAGTATTTCTCAAGGTTTTAACATCACACAGGATAGATTTTTCATAAAACCTTGATCTTTGGCTGATATACTTTTAATAACATATTTCAAATCATCTCTTTTCTCTACATTTTATTTTTCCTACTTGCCTAGCCTCACTTCAAGACCTTTCTCATTTTGATCCTTTATTTCTGGTATCCTTGATTCTAATACATGTGCACACCAACCCACTTTTGATGACTCTACTAGAGGGTGTTAGAAGTGATTCTGACAATGTTCCTTTACCCTTTTCTTCATTTCATACTTCAGGTTGAAAATGCCCTCCTCGTCCAGTCAAACAAATAACTGATAGCACCAATCAATGATTGCCACACACTGCTTCTCCTTGTATTACATGAAATGTTGGAGAGGCCCTACTTTCCACATTTCAAATAATTTTTTTTTCCCATGCAACACTCACCTCCTAGCTCTTCTTCAATTGTAAGATTTCATGTTTCTCATACTCTTTTTTTCTGATGCTAAAGGCAAATCTTGTAATATTAATTTTCAACTAGAGTGCAATAGTTTGACATTTTCCCTTTGATTCCTATAAATATTATATGAATTATATAAGCATCTATATAACGCATATCCAGTTCAGTTCAGTTCAGTCACTCAGCCATGTCCGACTCTTTGCAACACCATGGACTGCAGTATGCCAGGCTTCCAAATCCATCACCAACTCCCAGAGTTTACTCAAACTCATGTCCACTGAGTTGGTGATGCCATCCAACCATCTCATCCTCTGAGGTCTGCCTTCAGTCTTTCCCAGCATCAGGGTCATTTCAAATGAGTCAGCTCTTTGCAACAGGTGGCCAAAGTATTGGAGTTTCAGCATCAGCATCAATCATCTCAATGAATATTCAGGACTGATTTCCACTAGGGTGGACTGGTTGGATCTTCTTGCTGTCCAAGGGACTCTCAACAGTCTTCTTCAACACCACAGTTCAAAAGCATCAAGTCTTCGGCACTCAGCTTTCTTTAGAGTCCAGCTCTCACATCCATACATGACTACAGGAGAAACCAAAGCTCTGACTAGATGGACCTTTGTCACCAAAGTATTATCTCTGCTTTTTAATACTCTGTCTAGGTTGTTCATAACTTTTCTTCCAAGGAGTAAGCGTCTTTTACTTTCATGGCTGCAGTCGCCATGCACTGATTTTGGAGGCTAAAACATAAAGCCTCTGGCAGTTTCCATCGTTTCCCCATCTATTGACCATGAAGTGATAGGACCAGATGTCATGACCTTCGTTTTCTGAATGCTGAGCTTTAACTCAACTCTTTCACTTTCCTCTTTCACCTTCATCAAGAGGCTCTTTAGTTCTTCTTCACTTTCTGCCATAAGGGTGGTGTCATCTGCATATCTGAGGTTATCGATAATTCTCCCAGCAATCTTGATTCCAGCTTGTGCTTCCTCCAGCCCAGTGTTTCTCATGATGTACTCTGCATATAAGTTAAATAAGCGAGGTGACAATAGGCAACTTCGATGTACTCCTTTTCCTATTTGGAACCAGTCTGTTGTTCCACCTCCAGTTCTAACTGTTGCTTCTTGACCTGCATACAGATTTCTCAGGAGGAAGGTCATGTGGTCTGGTATTCCCCTCTCTTTAAGAAGTTTCCACATTTTGTTGTGATCCACACAGTCAAAGTCTTTGGCATGGTCAATAAACAAGAAGTGGCTGTTTTTCATGAACACTCTTTGCTTTTTTGTTAATCCAGTAGATGTTGGCAATTTGATCTCTGGTTCTTCTGCCTTTTCTAAAACCAGCTTGAACATCTGAAAGTTCACGGTTCACGTATTGCTGAAAACTGGCTTGGAGAATTTTGAGCATTACTTTACTAGCGTGTGAGATGAGTGCAATTGTGCTGTAGTTTGAGCATTCTTTGGCATTGCCTTTCCTTGGGGTTGGAATGAAAACTGACCTTTTCCAGTTCTGTGACCACTGCTGCATTTTCCAAATTTGCTGGCATGATGAGTGCAGTGCTTTCACAGTATCACCTTTTAGGATTTGAAATAGCTCAACCTGAATTACATCACCTCCACTAGCTTTGTTCATAGTGATGCTTCCTAAGACGAGCCACAGCTGCACGGCCCTGGAGTGGCAAGCGGCCAAGCGGAGATCCCCCACATCCAAGGTAAGAGAAACCCCAGTAAGATGGTAGATGTTTAGAGACAGCATCAGAGGGCAGACTGAAATCACAATCACAGAAAGCTAACCAATCTGATCACATGGACCACAGCTTTGTGTAACTCAATGAAACTATGAGCCATGCCATGTAGGGCCACCCAAGACTGACGAGTCATGGTGGACAGTTCGGACAAATTGTGGTCCTTTGGAGAAGGGAATGGCAAACCACTTCAGTATTCTTGCCTTGAGAACCCATGAAAAGAATGAAAAGGCAAAAAGATAGGACACTGAATGATGAACTCCCCAGGTCGTTAGGTGCCCAATGTGCTACTGGAGATCAGTGGAGAAATAGCTCCAGAAAGAAAGAAGAGATGGAGCCAAAGCAAGAACAACACCCACCTGGGGATATGACTGGTGATGGAAGTAAGGTCCAATGCTGTAAAGAACAGTATTACATAGGAACCTGGAATGTTAAGTCCATGAATCAAGGCAAATTGTAAGTGGTCAAACAGGAGATAGCAAGAGTGAATGTTGACATTTTAGGAATCAGCAAACTAAAATGGACTGGAATGGGTGAATTTAACTCAGATGACCATCATATCTACTACTGTGGGCAAGAATCCCTTAGAAGAAATGAAGTAGCCATCATAGTCAATAAAAGAGTCCAAAATGCAATACTTGGATGCAATCTCAAAAACGACAGAATGATCTCTGTTCATTTCCAAGGTAAACCATTCAATATCACAATAATCCAAGTCTATGCTCCAACCAGTAACGCTGAAGAAGATGAAATTGAATGGGTCTAGGAAGACCTATAGGACCTTCTAGAACTAACACCCAAAAAAGATATCTTTTCCATTATAGGGGATTGGAATGCAAAAGTAGGAAATCAAGAAACACATGGAGTAACAGGCAAATTTGTCCTTGGAGTACAGAATGAAACAGGGCAAAGGGTAATACAGTTTTGCCAAGAAAATGCACTGGTTATAGCAAATACTCTCTTCCAACAACACAAGAGAAGATTCTACACATGGACATCACCAGATGGCCAACAGCAAAATCAGACTGATTATATTCTTTGCAGCTAAAGATAAAGACGTTCTATACAGTCAGCAAAAACAAGACCTGGAGCTGACTGTGGCTCAGATCATGAATTCCTCATGGCCAAATTCAGACTTATATTGAAGAAAGTAGGGAAAACCACTAGATCATTCAGGTATGACCTAAATCAAATCCCTTATGATTATACAGTGGAAGTGAGAAATAGATTTAAGGGACTAGATCTGATAGACAGAGTGCCTGATGAACTATGGACTCAGGTTCATGACATTGTACAGGAAACAGGAATCAAGACCATTCCCAAGAAAAGGAAATGCAAAAAAGCAAAATGGTTGTCTGAGGAGGACTTACAAATAGCTGTGAAAAGAAGAGAAGGAAAAGCAATGGAGTGTGTGCATGGGAATTTTTGAAAGAATTTGCCATTATCTGCATTACCTCTACCATATTTTGGCCTTAGGTCAAAAAAAGGAAGAGAATACAGCCCTGCCCTTCAATGGAAAATTGGATTAAAGATTTACTAAGCTAGGTCAATTTTCATTCCAATTCCAAAGAAAGGCAATGCCAAAGAATGCTCAAACTACCGCACAATTGCACTCATCTCACGTGCTAGTAAAGTAATGCTCAAAATTCTCCAAGCCAGGCTTCAGTAATACGTGAACCGTGAACTTCCTGATGTTCAAGCTGGTTTTAGAAAAGGCAGTAGAACCAGAGATCAAATTGCCAACATCTGCTAGATCATGGAAAAATCAAAAGAGTTCCAGAAAAACATCTCTTTCTGCTTTATTGACTATGCCAAAGCCTTTGACTGTGTGGATCACAATAAACTGTGGAAAGTTCTGAAAGACATGGGAATACCAGACCACCTGACCTCCTCTTGAGAAATCTGTATGCAGGTCAGGAAGCAACAGTTAGAACTGGATATGGAACAACCGACTGGTTCCAAATAGGAAAAGGAGTACGTCAAGGCTGTATATTGTCACCCTGCTTATTTAACTTATATGCAGAGTATATCCAGAGAAACGCTAGACTGGAAGAAGCACAAGCTAGAATCAAGAATGCTGGGAGAAATATCAATAACCTCAGACATGCAGATGACACCACCCTTATGGCAGAAAGTGAAGAGGAACTAAAAAGCCTCTTGATGAAAGTGAAAGTGGAGAGTGAAAAAGTTGGCCTAAAGCTCAACATTCAGAAAACGAAGATCATGGCATCCAGTCCCATCACTTCATAGGAAATAGATGGGGAAACAGTGGAAACAGTGTCAGACTTTATTTTTCTGGGCTCCAAAATCACTGCAGATGCTGATTGCAGCCATGGAATTAAAAGATGCTTACTCCTTGGAAGAAAAGTTATGACCAACCTAGATAGCATATTCAAAAGCAGAGACATTACTTTGCCGACTAAGGTCCATCTAGTCACGGCTATGGTTTTTCCTGTGGTCATGTATGGATGTGAGAGTTGGACTGTGAAGAAGGCTGAGCACTGAAGAATTTATGTGTTTGAACTGTGGTGTTGGAGAAGACTCTTGAGAGTCCCTTGGACTGCAAGGAGATCCAACCAGTCCATTCTGAAGGAGATTAGCCCTGGGATTTCTTTGGAAGGAATGATGCTAAAGCTGAAACTCCAGTACTTTGGCCACCTCATGCGAAGAGTTGACTCGTTGGAAAAGACTCAGATGCTGGGAGGGATTGGGGGCAGGAGGAGAAGGGGACGACAGAGGATGAAGTGGCTGGATGGCATCACTGACTTGATGGACGTGAATCTGAGTGAACTCCGGGAGTTGGTGATGGACAGGGAGGCCTGGCGTACTGCGATTCATGGGGTCTCAAAGAGTCAGACACGACTGAGTGACTGAACTGAACTGAACTGAAGCTAGGTCCTGCCCATCAGAAAAAGACCCAGTTTCCCCCTCAGTCAGTCCCTCCCATCAGGAAGCTTCCATAAGCCTTTTATCTTTCCCCATCAGAGGGCAGACAGAATGAAAACCACAATCACAGAAAACTAACCATTGAGCCTTGTCTAGCTCAATGAAACTATGAGCCATGCTGTGTAGGGCCGCCTAAGATATTCTGGTCATCGTGGAGAGTTCTGACAAAACGTGGTCCACTGGAGAAGGGAATTGCAAACCACTTCAGTATTCTTCCCTTGAGAACCCCATGAACAGTATGAAAAGGCAAAAAGATAGGAAACTGAAAAATGAACTCTGCAGGTCAGTAGGTGCCCAGTATGCTACTGGAGATCAGTGGAGAACTAACTCTAGGAAGAATGAAGGGATGGAGCCAAAGCATAAACAACACCCAGTTGGGGATGTGACTGGTGATGCAAGTAAAGTTCGATGCTATAAAGAACTGTATTGCATAGGAACCTGGAATGTTAGGTCCATGAATCAAGGCAAATTTTAAGTGGTCAAACAGGAGATAGCAAGAGTGAATGTTGACATTTTAGGAATCAGTGAGCTAAAATGGACTGGAATGGGTGAATTTAACTCAGATGACCATCATATCTACTACTGTGGGCAAGAATCCCTTAGAAGAAATGAAGTAGCCATTATAGTCAATAAAAGAGTCAAAATGCAGTACTTGGATGCAATCTCAAAAACGACAGAATGATCTCTGTTCATTTCCAAAGTAAACCATTCAATATCACAGTAATCCAAGTCTATGCCTGACCAGTAATGCAGAAGAAGCTGAAGTTGAATGGTTCTCGAAGACCTATAGGACATTCTAGAACTAACACCCAAGAAAAAAATAATGCATATTAATATACACTTAATTAATATGCATTATATAATATACATGTATAATGCATGTATGTATTATATATAATAAATAAAAAATTCTCTATATAACAAATATGTATGTGTGCATATACACTACATATACATTTATATCTAAAATGCATTTTCAATCAATAGGAGAACAAAGCATATGTGTTTCTATGTAGCATTTGTCTTAGAATTAAACTTCATGGATAGGATAAAGTAATGCTAACAATTGTTGTGGTTAAACCACAAAATCTCTGTTGCTTAATAAAATAGGTATTTCTTTCTTGCTAATATAAAAGAGAGTCCAGTGCGAGTCTTACCTATAAGCTGGCTATCATCTAAAACCTTTTTTCATATGGTATTTCTACCTATAACAAGTTGTTTCAAAAGTCACCATTAGTGTTTTTTCCAGCTCACCATTATGGACAGAGTTTAGAAGACTGAGTAGGAGAAGTCATTCTGAAGAAGCATGGAAGTGGCCCGCATCTCCTCTGCTTGCTTTCTGTTGATTAGAAATCAGTCACACTGACAACTAATGACTAGAGAGGCTGGAAACCCTAGTTTATTTGCTTAGTTAAATTTCTTCTCCAGGAAGAGAGAGACAAAATTGGTAAAGAGCTAGCCTTTCTCTGCAAGAGAAAGTCTAATGACAACATGCTGTGCATAGAACCTATAAGTCTTCAACTGCTGGACAGAAAAAATTTCAGAACAGGAAAACAAGACAAGTTCCTGGAAGTTCTGGGCAAGTCATTAGAAGTTTATTGAGAAGATAGGAAATACAAATGATGTAAACCACAGTGGAACATCCTATTGCAACTTCACATTGTAGCTTGATACATGCTATCCAAGTGCTCCTATGGGAACTCCCTTCCCCCTCGTGGCTTCAGCAGCAAAGGCTAGTGGAGAATCCCTGTGTGCCTCTCTAATCTTAAAATCTACTCTTAATTGGAGTAGAGATTAAATTTTTGAGACAAAAAGAAATCTACTCTCCAGGAGAGTACACTTAGGAAAATGTTGTTCTTCAAGAAAAAGAAATGAAAAAAAGCAAAATGGCTGTGTGAGGAGGCCTTACAAATAGCTGTGAAAAGAAGGGAAGCGAAAAGCAAAGGAGAAAAGGAAAGATATGTCCATTTGAATGCAGAGTTCTGAAAAATAGCAAGGAGAGATAAGGAAGCATTACTCAGTGATCAGTGCAAAGAAATAGAGGAAAACAACAGAATGGGAAAAACTAGAGATCTCTTCAAGATACTTAGAGGTACCAAGGGAACATTTCATGCAAAGATGGGCTCAATAAAGGACAGAAATAGTAGGGACCTAACAGCAGCAGATGGAGAAGGCAATGGCACCCCACTCCAGTACTCTTGCCTGGAAAATCCCATGGACGGAGGAGCCTGGCAGGCTGCAGTCCATGGGGTCACAAAGAGTCGGACACGACTGAAGTGACAGCAGCAGCAGCAACAACAGAAGCAGAAGATATTAAGAAGAGGTGGCAAGAATACACAGAAGAACTGTACAAAAAACATCTTCACGACCAAGATAATCACGATGATGTGATCACTCACCTAGGGCCAGACATCCTGGAATGTGAAGTCAAGTGGGCCTTAGGAAACGTCACTACGAACAAAGCTAGTGGAGGTGATGTAATTCAGATTGAGCTATTTCAAATCCTGGAAGATGATGCTGTGAAAGTGCTACACTCAATATCCCACCAAATTTGGAAAACTCAGCAGTGGCCACAGGACTGGAAAAGGTCAGTTTTCATTCCAATCCCAAAGAAAGGCAAGGCCAAAGAATGCTCAAACTATCACACAATTGCACTCATCTCACACACTAGTAAAGTAATGCTCAAAATTCTCCAAGCCAGGCTTCAGCAATACGTGAACTGTGAACTTCCAGATGTTCAAGCTGGTTTTAGAAAAGGCAGAGGAACAAGAGATCAAATTGCTAACATCCGCTGGATCATCGAAAACACAAGAGAGTACCAGAAAAACATCTACTTCTGGTTTATTGACTATGCCAAAGCTTTTGACTGTGTGGATCACAATCAACTGTGGAAAATTCTGAAAGAGATGGGAATACCAGACCACCTGCCTCTTGAGAAACCTTTATGCAGGTCAGGAAGCAGCAGTTAGAACTGGACATGGAACAACAGACTGGTTCCAAGTAGGAAAAGGAGTACGTCAAGGCTGTATATTGTCACCCTGTTTATTTAACTTATATGCAGAGTACATCATAAAAAATGCTGGACTGGAGGAAGCACAAGCTGGAATCAAGATTGCTGGGAGAAATATCAATAACCTCAGATATGCAGATGACACCACCCTTATGGCAGAAAGTGAAGAAGAACTAAAGAGCCTCTTGATGAAAGTGAAAGAGGAGAGTGAAAAAGTTAGCTTAAAGCTCAACATTCAGAAAACAAAGATCATGGCATCTGGTCCCATCACTTCACGGGAAATAGATGGGGAAACAGTGGAAACAGTGGGTGACTTTATTTTTCTGGGCTCCAAAATTAGTGCAGACGGTGACTGCAGCCATGAAATTAAAAGTCACTTACTATTTGGAAGGAAAGTTTTGATCAACCTAGACAGCATATTAAAAAGCAGAGACATTACTTTGTAAAGGGCTTCCCTGGTGGCTCAGAGGTTAAAGCATCTGCCTATAATGCTGGAGACCTGGGTTCGATCCCTGGGTCGGGAAGATCCCCTGGAGAAGGAAATGGCAACCCACTCCAGTACTCTTGCCTGGAGAATCCCATGGAGAGAGGAGCCTACAGTCCATGGGGTTGCAAAGAGTCAGACTTGTCTGAGCAACTTCACTTCACTTTACTTTGTCAACAAAGGTCGTTCTAGTCAAGGCTATGGTTTTTCCAATAGTCATGTATGGATGTGAGACTATAAAGACTATAAAGAAAGCTGAGCGCTGAGGAATTGGTGCTTTTGAATTGTAGTGTTGAAGAAGACTCTTGAGAGTCCCTTGGACTGCAAGGAGATCCAGCCAGTCCATCCTAAAGGAGATCAGCCCTGGGTGTTCATTGGTAGGACTGATTTTGAAGCTGAAACTCCAATACTTTGGCCACCTAATGTGAAGAGCTGACTCATATGAAAAAACTTTGATGCTGGGAAAGATTGAAGCAGGAGGTGAAGGGGACAACAGAGGATGAGATGGTTGGATGGCATCACCAACTGGATGAGCATGGGTTTGGGTGGACTCCAGGAATTGGTGATGGACAGGGAGGCCTGGCATTCATGAGGTCACAAAGGCTTGGACACGACTGAGTGACTGAACTGAACTGAACTGAAGTTCTATTTTGCCTCTGACATTAACACCAATTATTGATGATTTTTTTCTTTCTACTAAGAAAGTAAAAATATTTTCAAGCCTTCATAAAAGTTTCCATAAATATGTAATATATTTATATTGTAAAAATACTGTATTTAAAACATTGCCTCTAGATGTAAGTAAGGAGAGGAAAATACTTTGCAACAGCAAGTACAAAGTGGATGTTTTCAGTTTTAATTGTGATTAAAAAGGGGACACAAATTCCAGGGGCCAAATATGTAGTGGTACACTGGCTTGGGCTAGGGTAACTCATTGACATAAGAGGAGGAGACAGTGGAGAAACTGCAGAAATTAGCATACAAAGTTCTCCTATGTAACAAATGCTTTACAGTTGACAGTTTATAACCACAGAAACCAAGGTTCAAAAAATTCATGCAAGGACACAGACCTGAAAAGTAGTTCACCCTGAATTTGAATTGATGTCTGATTCCAAAGTCCATATTTTTTCTATTTAACAGAATGTGGAGGCATTAGTATTTTACTTACCATTCTGTATTTTAGTAAAATGTTTCTTTCTTGGTATTATAATCTATGTATTTTGTCGGCATGCTCTTTATCCCCTTCTGGTAACACACATTTTGCATCCTCAAATGCCTAACAGAGTATTATGTAGAGATCATGACTGCAAATTCTTTTTCTAAAAGACTAATTACATAATCTGTCATGGAAGAAGATAAAAGAACTAAATTGCCATTCATATGATTTCCTATTAAAGATACATCACTCTGCTCCTAACCCATAATAACCTCTATTTGAAGTTCCTCATTCACTTTGTTGTATGTACAGGTCAAACTGAACAAGCTACACACAATAAATGCATAAATCAGAGCATAAGAACTTATCAGACTAAATCTTAGAAGTGTATTCTCTTCAATAGAGCCAATTATGTCTAGTTTTTAAACATCAGACAGCATTTGGACCTTTGTTAGCTCTTATAGTAACACAATTCCAGCCATTTTAACATTTTAAAATATGCTGTAATGGCATTTTTCCAACTTAAATGTATTGTTTTTAAATAGAAGCTATTTCCTTCCATTATCAGTATGCATTTAAACTGTTGAACACAAACTAAAATACGGCATTTGTAATTTTAAATGAAACTATCTTTGCATAATTATTTGGTTGGCCATACAGATTGTGGAATACAAGTCATTTCAAACTACATAAATATTCATGATCTGTTTATTCTACTTAAAATGTAATCTGAATGCATGCTGCTAATCTTTGTATTGAGAGTTCTTTAAAAATATGTGTCTGTTTTGATATATGTATTTGAAGTTCAAAAAAACAAGAAAGTCATATCCTAAAATGGGTAGCTGTTCTGTGTGTTGGGTTTTTTTGTGTATTCTGTACAGTAAACTTTAATGGCCAGGCTTGACAATATTATTACATCTCATGACATAGTCTGCATTGAAATTGTTTCCAAGCTTTTACTATACTAATTTTAATGCAACTATCTAAAAGAGTAAGAGTTTAGAAAATGCAAAAGTAAATTATCATATGAAAGAGTATGTTAATATAATTAAAATCAAGTTCCAAGATAAAAAGTAATAAACATTCTTAAATTGGAAGCTTTATTAGAAGTCATCTGGTTGCACAATCTGTCCAGTGCATCACTCCTACCGACATCGGGCAGTAATCCCAGGTTCCAGCTCTAGAGATGTTATGAGAAACAGTAAATCCACACTTAAGCAATTTTTAGTTAACTGGAAAACCACTGGTTTCTGAGGGGTTGTTTTGTTTTTGTTTTTGTTTTTGTTTTTTCTTTTATGCTCTTGGTTTCAGAACACTACTCCTTCAATTGAATCAACACTTTTCCTATTGAAATTATCATTTATAAGTTAGAAATATTTGGTCTTGAGCTACACCACACATATTGAAGATTTGTTTTGCATAATAAAGTCTCCAATGTGATTCATTTATATATTTTTCATCAGGTCTTTGAAAAAAAATACTTTCATATGAAAGTAGACAAGATAGGAGGCTCAGATGGTAAACAACAGACTGATTCAAAATTAGGAAGTGAGTATATCAAGGCTGTATACTGTCAGCCTGCTTATTTAATGTCTATGTGGAGTACATCATGAGAAATGTCAGACTGGATGAAGCACAAGCTGGAATCAAGATTGCCAGGGGAAATATCAGCAACCTTGTATATGCAGATGGTACCACTTACTGGCAGAAAGCGAGAAAGAACTAAAGAGCCTCTTGATAAGGGAGAAAAAGGAAAGTGAAAAATCTGGCTTAAAACTCAACATAGAAAAAATTAAGATCAATGGCATTCAGTCCCATCACTTCATTGCAAATAGAAGGGGAAAAAATGGAAACAGTGACAGATTTTATTTTCTTGGGCTCCGAAATCACTGTGGACAGTGACTACAGCCAGTTAAAACATGATTGCTCCTTGGAAGAAAAACTATGACAAACCTAGACAGCATATTAAAAAGCAGAGAGATTACTTTGCCAACAAAGATCCGTCTAGTCAAGGCTATGGTTTTTCCAGTAGTCATGTATAGATGTGAGAGTTGGACCATAAAGAATGCTGAGTGTCAAAGAAGTGCTGTTTCAAATTGTGGTGCTGGAGAAGACTTTGAGAGTCCCTTGGACTGCAAGGAGATCAAATCAACCAATACTAAAGGGAATCAAGCCTGAAAATTCATTGGAAGATCTGATGTTGAAGCTGAAGCTCGAATACTTTGGCCACCTGATACAATGACTTGACACACTGGAAAAGACCCTGATGCTGGGAAAAACTGAAGGAAAAGGGAAAAGGGGGATGCAGAGGATGTGATGGTTAGACAGAATCACTGAGTCAATGGACATGAATTTGAGCAAACTCTGGGAGATAGTGAAGGACAGGAAAGCCTGGCATACTGAAGTCCATGCGGTCACATAGAGTTGGACATGACTAAGCAATTGAACAACAACAACAATTTTCATGTGAATATGGTGTCAAATTTCCATCATTACGTAAACTCCTTTTGAGGAAAATAATTTCATCAATGGCCGCACATTAGCAGTAATTCTCAGAACACTCTATTTCAACTAAGCATCCTAAAAACAAGTAAGAATTATTAATTTCCCTTTTTTTAGATAAAGCACTGCTGTTATGGGTGCTTTGGTTCATTCAATTTTCTGTCAACTGTTTTATACAAATACTGGAACTTCTTCTTAAATAAATTTCACCAATTTTTTTAGGTTTTGGTCAGCTCTGCATCTCTGATCATCTTGGCAAGGCATTTTTACATATGTTATGAACAGCTATGTATAAGCTGTTCTAGGCAGTCCTGAACTGAAATAGAATCTGCTCCATGTGATCATTCATCCTCTAGTAGTTTATCTCAGACTTGCTCTCACAATAGGAACAAAGATCAAAGAAGAAAACAGGATACTTCACAGAAGACCAAGTGTTATTTAGGTGAAAAAAATTAAAATAAGGGCAGAAATTTATTCATTGCCTTGATAATATTCTTCTTTATTCAATGGTTACCTTGCTTCAGGATTGCTACTCATACACCTGCATTATAGGGAAGAGTTATTTAATAAAAGTCCGGAGAGTGGTCTCATGCTTCTATTTTGTTTCTGTTCATTTTTTCTTCTCAGGACAAATTGATAGGATTTCTAGCTTTCCTGTGGTGGATCAGCAGTAAAGAATCTGCCTGCAGTGCAGGAGCTACAGGAGAGGTGATTTCGATCCCTGGGTTGGGAAGATCTCCTGAAGGAAGTCATGGCAACCGACTCCAGTATTCTTAACTGGAGAATCACCTGAACAGAGTAGAGTGGTGGGCTACAGTCTATAGGTTCACTAAGAGTCAGACACGACTGAAGCAATTTAGCACGCACACACTAGCTTGTCTGTATAGAACCTCATCAGCACTATGGATTGTTTATATGGTCATTTGCTAAGATAATAGTGGGGATTCAGAAATAGTGGAGGCTTAGAGAAGTAGATCTACAGAAGTGTGTTGAGGAAGTAAAATATCAAATACTAATTTTACGAAAAATAAGTTTTTTCTTAAAGAGTTGCTCACAATCTCTGGTGAGCCAAAAGGTACTGGTGAAATTTGAAGATATAACCAGATTATCCTAGCTTTTTATTTACCACCAGGACTTCTGGAATGTCTCAAAGTGGAAGAGGAATGACCTGGGACTATGTCCATTTTCAGTTTTAATTTATGTTATAAGCATCCTCTTAACTCTCATAAAAATCTGGAAAATTCCAACACAAGTCATCATCTGGGAAAGATTAAAGTCCCCTGAATTTGAATACCACTTTTTCATATTCAAATGTCTGACACTTGGCAGAGTTTTTGGAGGCTGGGAAAACTTGAAAATCACTACTTTGAAGCACATGTTCAGGTTTTTAAAAGGCTACATTCAGATGTGACTTGTGTTCTTTACATTACATTATAGTGCCCTATTGTTCTGCCTTATACTTAAAATCTTGTAAGTTTTGTCTATAATGAAAAATGGGTTTTCTTTACAGATTCAGATTAATGTTTCATAAAAAAAAAACATAAGGCAATCCAAAATATCAACTATGTAGTGTAAGTCAATTTTATGTTCTTGTAAAGTCTATTGTTATATTGAAATGCATTTCCCCATACTTAAAAAACAGTTCTAGGGGTCAGTGGTAGCAACCAGCAGAAATTAACCTTTCCTTTGTCTTTTAAATCCTTAAATATTCTTCTACATTTCTTACTCCAGCTATGTTCTAAGTCAGCTTCTCTTTACCACTAAAATATTGCCCACATAGAATGATATCTTAGTTCTGTTTAAATTCTAACGAGTATTTTTTTTCCTTGAACTGACTCTGTAAAATGTTCACACAGAGCAAACATGCCTACTGTTCCAAGGGATCATTCAAAAAGCCAGCAGACTGTAAACTGAATGGACTCTTATCTTAGAAGGATGAAGGACAGAGCAGGCCTGCTGGGATTTGAAGAGTTGGTTCCAGGGAGTCTAGATATTTCAAACCAGACGCTTACACAACCCATTTCTCTCTGGCCTTATGACTGAATACACTAATTCATTTACCATTCAAAGTGCCCTTCTATAATTTATGCCACATACTGACATGTATTTAACTCTCTAAAATGCCTTGAATATAATTTGTTTGAAAGATATTATACACAATAAACTATAATGCATTTTAAGAGGCACCTTGGAATAAAAATAAATATAAATTGAAGAAAAATGCTTATTAATAAGCATTTATATGGCACTTCATGTTTACAGATGGTTTTACAGTCATTTTTTATTAGTTTAATGTGCCAAGTCTCTTTGGGATCAAAGTGCTACTTAAGTACATCTCCGGACTTTATTCCCCTGGAGTCTAGACTTGTGGGGTCAAACGTTGTAAAGACAGTCTTTCTGGAAAAGTTGTATCCTAAAACTATTAAAGAAATTTTAACGTGATGAATCAGAGTACATCCAAGACATGGTTTTCACTGAAATGCCTGGTTTTGAGGAAATCAGAAGAAGAAATATGTATGACCTGCAATAACTTTATGCAACTGAAGTTAACATAAGGGCTGCGGTAGCTCACCTGACTTCTTGCCCGTATTTGTAGAACTAGATCTTATAGACCAGCATCCATGGGCTCTATGAAGTGTTTTCTTTGTTCGAGTACGAAAGCACACTTAAAGAGCTGTGTCTTTTTTATTTCCATGTCAGGGATCCTCCTGGAAATTGCCACTGTTCCAGAAGTGATGCAGATTCCAGACTGATGCCCTATATTTTCTGGTCTTATGGTTCAACTAATGTGTCACTCCTTCTTCTGAAGATTGTCAATTGCCAGTAGCCATAAACTTACTTCTGTTTATGGCTTCAGGAAACTTTATTAAATAGAACCTGAGGGTGTATGGTAACAGGAGTGCAAGGTAAATGATATGTATATGTTAAGATTTCAATATTTAAATGTTATCTATATTCTGATACGGCTTCTCTGGTGGCTCAGGCAGTAAAGAATCTGCCTGCAATGCAGGAGACCTGGGTTCGATTTCTGGCTTGGGAAGATACCCTGGAGCAGGATGTGGCAACCCACTCTAGAGTTCTTGACTGGACAGAGGAGCCTGGCAGGATACAGTCCATGGTGTCACAAAGAGTTGGACACAACTGAGTGACTAAGCATGCATGCATATATTCTGATATTCATTCCTCGACAATATTATTGGCATATTTGACATTATTAAAGTAGTAAATTTAAGAGGTTTCCAAATATATTTTGGTTGAGGAAACTTTTCTAAGAAATGTTTCAATAAAGTCAGTATCATTGAATAATATATACTGACTTGGTCTTCTTCTGTTCAATTCATCTTCTTAGATTCTTACAATCACATTGGATTTTGTAATGAATGAAAAAATAAACCTTCAAAAATGATTTATGTTTCAGGATTGCATTTTAATTTTGTAATTTTTTCCTGAGGATTAAATGATACCTGATTATCTCTCCATAAACCTTACAACTATACTTTTTAAAAAAATCATACAGGTATTAGCTGTATGGAAATAAGCAATTGAAGGCTGTATAGTTGAAGGATGGAGGTTTAGGGAAACTTGGTAAAGAAATCTTTAATTAAAAAAAAAACTGACTACAGTCTTTAATATATTCAAATCAAATAAATCTTTTTTATCTTAAATTTGGCAGGTTGTGTGTTCCTGAATATTTGTTACATTCTACACAGAGTATTGGGCTTCCCAGCTGACGCTAGTGGTAAACACCTCCTGCCAATGCAGGATACACAAGACTCTGGGGTTCTCAGATCTCTGGGTCAGGTAGATCCCCTAGAGGAAGAAATGGCAACCCACTCCAGTATTCTTGCCTGGAGAATCCCATGGACAGAGTAGCCTGGCAGGCTACAGTCCATGGCGTCTCAAAGAGCTGAACATGACTGAAGAGACTTAGCTCGCATGCATGCACACATGTAGAGTATTACCGCTACTGAAACAAATGGAAAGACAGTGATAACTGAGGAATGAGTTGCAACCCTGAAACAATTGCCCCCATACTTTAGACGAACAACCTGAGACCAAGGAAGTTAAGTTGCATCTTTAGAAGGGGGACTTAGCTTTGCTTAATTCAAAATCTGTGATCTTTTTGTAATGGCTGATGCCCTCTTCAATTTTGAATTTTTCTCAGGCTACCAGTTCTTCTCAATTCAATACTTTCTAAAGAGACTGCTCCAAAAGATTCATATGAAATTGTGTATGGAGAGAGAGATAGAAGTAATTCCAGGGACTTCAAAACAAAAATGCTGATTCCTTTACTCTCAGGAGAACTCCATAAACATGTGATTTTATGAGCAAGTTTTTAAATTAAGTTTAATTTAATTTAAATCTAAAATTAAAAGGAGAGTCTAATGCAAGTGGTCAGATAATTTCCAGAAATCTTGAGACAGTTTTATTTTTCCCTTTATTTTAATAGTAATTGATAAGTGTTTCAGTTGCTATAGCTGTGTAATAAATTATTCAAAGGCATAGTGGCTTAAAACAGAAACTTATTGCCTGTCGTGATATCTGTTAGAGGCAGTTCAAGAGAGGTTCAGCTGGGTGATTTTAACTTGGGGGTGCCCATGCAGTGGCAGTCCAATGGTGACTGTGGCTAGGGTCCTCTCAAAGGTGTCTCTCCTCACATGACTTATGCCTCATCTGAGAAGACAAACATAAATGGAGCCCTTCCTGTACCTCTCTCTCTCTCTGTTGTTTCTTCAGATGATCTCTCTAGGATGGCCTCTTCTGGGTGGCCAGAATGAAGTGGCTTCAAGTTTCCAAAGGTTTATGTGTGAAGAAGAAGAACATGTCAAGAGCTGAATCTTTTTTATGAACAAACCTAGAAAGTTTCATGGTATTTCTTCTATTCATTGGAGCAGTCATAAGCCCCTACCCAGATTTCAGTGGGGGGAGCATAGACCTCACCACTCAAACATCATTTGCCAAACCCAATTACTATGACACATTAGAGATAATAAAGTTATTGAATTATTTTATCTAAGATGTTATATTTTGAGATACAAATAAGTTGAGATGAACTAATGAATGGTAATTTTTTATTAGTTTACTAAAGCAAAGTAAGCTGTGAAGGCAAGGGTCCAAACTTTCTGATTTTATGCTTCACGAAATATAAACATGACTTACAGTGCTTCCCTGTGCGCTGCTTTTGATGACAGACCACCTGGATCAATGGAAGAACCACTATGACAAACTTTATGCTCTTCATCAGTTAAGTGTAAATACACTGAAGCCCTGCTTTCAACGTTTGGCACAAACATATAAGTTAAAGCTTAATGTTATAAATACCCCTGATGGTAAAATTATCATGTCTTCACAAATGAAGAAAATAATTCAATTTTCTCAATTTTAAAAAGATAATAGAAATATACCTCAGCAAGCCTTAAGCATGCATAGGTGTGTGTGTGAGAGAGAGAGACAGAGACAGAGACAGAGACAGAGAGATAGATTTACCAGCCTGGATCACAAATTATTTAAATAAAAAGTTTATTGAAGAGACAGTTTACAATAGGGTGTGTAGAGTTAAGGAAATCAGGTAGGGATGGTGAAGCTCTGAAGAGGCGCAAGATGGTACAGACATTACTATACTAAGCCTGAAGCTGTAGGCAAGGAAATGACAGCAGTGGAATCCAGAGAGAAATGGAGCCATAACATTAAGGTCAACAGACAGGGGCTATGGTTCTGAAAGGAGGTCGCCACTGCTCATAACATCAAGGAAGGGACAGAAAGAAGGAATAATGCCTTCGACTCTCCTCCCACCTTCTAGTCCCCTGATGTTGGCCAAACCCAATACAATTACAGATAACAAGAGAGCAAAAAATGAGAAACTTATAAATACAAGCCTCCTGGAGCACATAGTATGGAAGAGAAGAACAATGAATGGTCCCAAGAGACAAATGGAGAATAATCAGCCCCGACCTCTGAGATTCACTAACAGTGAACATATTTTAGATCAACTTTTAATCTAGACTCGCAGTCTTTCCTGGGAAAGCAATCAAATTAAAAAAGATAACAGCCAATGACAAGATATTCCTCATAGCTTGTAATGCAGCTAAGATTTTTCTTTCCTTTCCTGATAACAATTTGAGGGGATAACCAACAGCCAGGGCAATCTGATAATTATAGATCTTGCTAGAAACCAAGTAATTCACCAAAGAAATTGAGAAAATGTGCCTGGGTCCAGTATTATAAAGTTGATTTCCCTTTCTCGATGCAAATCGGACTATATATCAAACCATAGAAAACTGAAGGTTTGTGTTGAGATTCTGATATGAGCTATGAAAGTCATTGCAAGCTGAACCTTATGTTTTTTGAAACCAGTACCATTCTTATTGATGTCAGCCTCTATTTATTTAAAAGGGAGAGCTGTTTCTAAAGTTTTGTTCTTATAAAACTTATTATTTTAAAAAAGCACATATATATGAAGCAAGAGGGGATGAGTCAAATGGTAATATAGGATCCTAATTTGTGGTCAGGCAAAAGCTAAAAGAGTAAATCCATGCAGTTCAATGAGTAGGACCACAAAAATTTAGAGACCAACACAAACAAAAAATGTATGTTCTGAAAAATTTTATCAAGTTATAAGACAATATCCAAAATCTTGAAAATGAATAATTCTTTCAATATAGTGATGGATCAAGAGATAATTTGGAAGAAAATAGATGTAATTAATGATCTTTGTGTTGACTGTTTCTGAAAGATGAATGCCTGTTGGCTTTAGCGATCTTGAAAAGTGTTGATTGTTCAGTGTGTCCAACCCTTTATGATCCTATGCACTGTAGCTTGCCAGGCTTCATTGTCCACGGGACTCTGCAGGCAAGAATACTGGGGTAGGTTGCCATTCCCTTCTCCAGGGTATCTTCCTGACCCAGGGATCAAACCCATGTCTCCTACATTGTAGGTAGATTCTTTCTAGTCTGAGCCACTGGTGAAGCCCTATTTATTTGTGATCTCTTCATAAACTTTGTAGATAAGGCCAATATTTAAAATAAAAAATATAAGCAAATCAGAAGTAAAACAACAACAACAAAAATCTTTCCAGGAAATTTAACTTCACTTCAGTTCAGTTGTTCAGTCATGTCTGGCTCTTTGCAATTCCATGGACTGCAGCATGACAGGCTTGCCTATCCATCAACAACTAGCAGAGCTTACTCAACCTCATGTCCATCAAGTCTGTGATGCCATCCAACTATCTCATCCTCTGTCGTCCCCTACTCCTCCCACCTTCAATCTTTCCCATCATCATGGTCTTTTCAAATGAGTCAGTTCTTCGCATCAGGTGCCCAAAGTATTGGAGTTTCAGCTTCAGCATCAGTCCCTCCCATGAATATTCAGGACTGATTCCTTTTAGGATGGACTGGTTGGATTTCCTTGCAGTTGAAGGGATTCTCAAGAGTCTTCTCCAACACCACAGTTCAAAAGCATCAATTCTTCAGCACTCAGCTTTCTTCACAGTCCAATTCTCACATCCATACATAACTGTTGGAAAACCATAACTTTGACTAGACAGACCTTTGTTGGCAAAGTATTGTCTCTGCTTTTTAATATGCTGTATAAATTGGTCGTAGCTTTTCTTCCAAAGTACAACCGTCTTTTAATTTCATATCTGCAGTCACCAGCTGCAGTGATTTTGGAGACCCAAAAAATAAAGTCAGACACTGTTTCCACTGTTTCCCCATCTATTTGCCATGAAGTGATGGGACTGGGTGCCATGATCTTAGTCTTCTGAATGCTGAGCTTTAAGCCAACATTTTCACTCTCCTCTTTCACTCTCATCAAGAAGCTCTTTAGTTTTGCCTTACTTTCTGCCATAAGGGTGGTGTCATTTGCATATCTGAGGTTATTGATATTTCTTCCGGCAATCTTGATTTCAGCTTGTGCTTCATCCAGCCTGGCATTTCACATGATGTACTCTGCATATAAGTTAAATAAGCAGGGTGTCAATATACAGCCTTAGCATACTTCTTTCCTGATTTGAAATCAGTCTATTGTTCCATGACCAATTCTACCTGTTGCTTCTTGACCTGCATACAGATTTCTCAGGAGGCAGGTCATGTGTTCTGGCATGTCCATCTCTTTAAGAATTTTCCATAGTATGTTGTGATCCACACAGTCAAAGACTTTGGTATAGTAAATAAAGCAGAAGTAGATGTTTTTCTGGAACTATCATACTCCTTCAATGATCCAAAGGATGTTGTCAATTTGATCTCAATTCCTCTGCCTTTTCTAAATCCAGTATGAACATCTAGAAGTTCATGGTTAATGTACTGTTGAAACCCAACTTGGAGAATTCTGAGCATTACTTTACTAGCATATGAGATGAGTGCAATTGTGCAGTAGTTTGAACATTCTTTGGCATTGCCTTTCTTTAGGATCAGAATGAAAACTGACTTTTTCCAGTCCTGTGGCCACTGCTGAGTTTTCCAAATTGGCTGGGATATTGAGTGCAGCACTTTCAGAGCATCATATTTCAGGATTTGAAATAGCTCAACTGGAATTCCATCATCTCCTCTAACTTTGTTCATACTGATGTTTCCTAAGGCCCGCTTGACTTCACATTCCAGGATCCCTGGCCCTAGGTGAGTGATCACACCATCATGGTTTACGGGTCATGAAGATCTTTTTTGTATAGTTCTTCTGTGTACTCTTGCCACCTCTTCTTAATATCTTCTGCTTCTGTTAGGTCTGTACCATTTATGTCCTTAATTGTGCCCATCTTTGCATGAAATATTTACTTGGTATCTCTAATTTTCTTAAAGAGATCTCTAGTCTTTCCCATTCTATAGTTTTTCTCTATTTCTTTGCACTGATCGCTGAGGAAGGCTTTCTTATCTCTCCTTCCAATTCTTTGAAGCTCTGTGTTCAAATGACTATATCTTTCCTTTTCCCCTTTGCCTTTTGCTTCTCTTCTTTTCACAGCTATTTGTAAGGCTTCCTCAGACAACCATTTCCCACTTTTACATTTCTTTTTCTTGGGAATGGTCTTGATCCCTGTCACCTGTACAATGTCATGAACCTCCATCCATAGTTCTTCAAGCATTCTATGAGATCTAATCCCTTGAATTTATTTGTCACTTTCATTGTATAATCGTAAGGGGATTTGATTTAGGTCACACCTGAAAGGTTTGTGAAAATTCTAAAGAGATGGGAATACCAGACCACCTGACCTGCCTCTTGAGAAACCTACATGCAGGTCACAATGCAACAGTTAGAACTGGACATGGAACAACAGACTGGTCCAAATAGGAAAAGGAGTACGTCAAGGTTGTATTTTGTCACCTTGCTTATTTAACTTATATGCAGAGTACATCATGAGAAACACTGGGCTGGAGGAAGCACAAGCTGGAATCAAGATTGCCAGGAGAAATATCGATAACCTCAGGTATGCAGAAAGTGAAGAAGAACTAAAGAGCCTCTTGATGAAGGTGAAAGAGGAGAGTGAAAGAATTGAGTTAAAACCCAGCGTTCAGAAAACTAAGATCATGGCATCTGGCCCTATCACTTAATGGGAAATAGACGGGGAAACAATGGAAACTGCCAGAGACTTCATGTTTTAGCCTCCAAAATCAGTGCATGGTGACTGCAGCCATGAAATTAAAAGACGTTTACTCCTTGGAAGAAAAATTATGAACAACCTAGACAGCATATTAAAAAGCAGAGATAACACTTTTGTGACAAATGTCCATCTAGTCACAGCTTTGGTTTTTCCTGTAGTCATGTATGGATGTGAAAGCTGGACTCTAAAGAAAGCTGAGTGCCAAAGACTTGATGCTTTTGAACTGTGGTGTTGGAGAAGACTTTTGATAGTCCCTTGGACTCTAAGGAGATCCACCAGTCCATCCTAAAGGAGATCCACCAGTCCATCCTAAAGGACATTGGTCCTTTGTGTTCATTGGAAGGGCTGATATTGAAGCTGAAACTCCAATATTTTGGCTACCTGATGTGAAGAGCTGACTCATTTGAAAAGACCCTGATGCTGGGAAAGATTGAAGGCAGGAGGAGAAGGGAACAACAGAGGATGAGATGGTTAGATGGCAACACCAACTCAATGGACATGAGTTTGGGTAAACCCTGGGAGTTGGTGATGGACAGGGAGGCCTGGCGTGCTGCAGTTCATGGGGTCACAAAGAGTCGGATATGACTGAGTAACTAACTGAATTGAACTGAACTGAATGGTCTAGTGGTTTTCCCTACTTTCTTCAATTTAAGTCTGAATTTGGCAATAAGGAGTTCATGATCTGAGCCACAGTCAGCTCCCAGTCTTGTTTTTGCTGACTGTATAGAGCTGCTAAGGATATAATAAACCTGATTTCAGTATTGACCATCCGGTGTTGTCAATGTGTAAAGTCTTCTCTTGTGCTGTTGGAAGAGGCTGTTTGCTATGACCAGTGCATTCTCTTGGCAAAACTCTGCTGGTTTTTACCTGCTTCACTCTTTACTCTAGGGCTGAATTTGCCTGTTGCTCCAGGTTTCTCTTGATTTCCTACTTTTGCATACCACTTCCCAATAATAAAAAGGATACCTTTTTTGGGGTGTTAGTTCTATAAGGTTTTGTAGGTCTTCATAGAACCATTCAAATTCAGCTTCTTCAGCATTACTGGTCGGGGCAAAGTCTTGGATTACTGTGATATTGAATGGTTTGCCTTGGAAATGAGCAGAGATGATTCTGTCGTTTTTGAGATTGCATCCAAGTACTGCATTTCAGGCTTTCTTGTTGACTATGATGGCTACTCCATTTCTTCTAAGGGATTCTTGCCCACAGTAGTAGATATAATGGTCATCTGAGTTGAATTCACCCATTCCAATCCATTTTAGCTCACTGATTCCTAAAATTTCAATGTTCACTCTTGCCATCTCCTGTTTGACCACTTCCAATTTGCCTTGTTTCATGGACCTAACATTCCAGTTTCCTATGAATACTATTCTTCATAGCATCGGACTTCACTTGCATCACCAGTCACATCCCCGACTGGATGTTGTTTTTGCTTTGGCTCTGTCTCTTCAGTCTTTCTGAAGTTATTTCTCCACTGATCTCCAGTATGCATACTGGGCACCTACCAACCTGGGGAGTTCATCTTTCAGTATCCTATCTTTTTGCCTTTTGTTCATGGGGTTCTCAAGGCAAGAATTCTGAAGTGGTTTGTCATTCCTTTCTCCAGTGGACCAAGTTTTGTCAGAACTGTGCACCATGACCTGTTCATCTTGGCTGGCCCTAAACGGCATGGCTCATAGTTTCATTGAGTTAGACAAGGCTGTGGTCCATGTGATCAGATTGATTAGTCTTCTGTGATTGTGGTTTTCATTCTGTTGGCCCTCTGATGGATAAGAATAAAAAGCTTATGGAAGCTTCCTGATGGGAGAGACCTTCTGAGGGCAAAACTGCACGTTGTTCTGAAATTTACCTTTATCTATATCTAAATCTGATGGAAATGTAATAACCTAGATTTCGACTTTGAAATTAGTTTTATCAAGTTAGTGGAATTTGTTTTAAGAAAGAGGTATAAGCTTGACAGTTTGTTATATATGATTCTCATTAATTAAGAATTCTTCAGATCATGATGGCACATATATATATTTTATGTATGTAAGTATGCATACATTATTATATATTTGCATACAGAAGACTGATATAAAACTAGCACATACACACATACCAAAAATGCATATAGCATTATTATGGGCTTTACATGGTCAACTTCATGTCACTTTGATACCTTTAGCAGGATTGATGGCATGAGTGCGGGAGGAGCATCTATACTCTTCTAGAACAAGTCCCAAGAGGGCAGCCTCTACAACTTCCAACACTTTATTATTGGTTAATTTTGGGCTTTTTTCACTCAGATGACACAGTTAGGAGGATGTCTCTGCACAAATCAATACCAAGTGCCTTGCCATTGATGTGCCCGCTACCTTAAACAACAGCTGTGTCTACAATCATCTTCTGAGTACTCAGGATACTAATTATTGAAAGCATGCTATACTTGGAAAGTGACTCTCCAAGAAAATTCTGACCCTTTCATGTAAAACTCGGACAGCTTGCTGCACACTCAGCAGGCACTTCCATGGTTTCTTTTCCTGACAGTCTTGAATTTGTCTCTCTGCTGTCAAGGGTATGCAAAAGATCCCATTAACAGTGAAATTAAAATGCACGTGTAATGCACTTTTAAGCAAGAAGAATAGATGATGAATTTATTAAAAATAGATCATGCCTGCAGTTTTGAGGTTTTCTAGTTATAGTTATGTTAACTTTGACCACAAAAGCTTCTAGTTATTTTCTGGAATTGACTTTTACAAAAAATGGCTTACACATATTTAAGGAGATATCTGAAAAAATATATTGTATATCACTCCTTTTACTAATTCATAAGAACTTAATCAATCAGATGCAATGATGTCACTTAAAACTGCTCCAATGATTCTGTTCATAGCTACCTATCTTGCTTAAGACTGTATCTGTGCTATGTTACATTCTCTTAAGTGTGAGGTAAACTGAAATAAATATATTACTATTTCTCTCAGTTCAGTTCAGTTCATTTCACTCACTCAGTCGTGTGCGACTCTCTGCGACCCCATGAATCACAGCACACCAGGCCTCCCTGTCCATCACCAACTGCTGGAGTTCACTCAGACTCACATTGATCGAGTCAATGATGCCATCCAGCCATTTCATCCTATGTCGACCCCGTCTCCACCTGCCCCCAATCCCTCCCAGCATCAGAGTCTTTTCCAATGAGTCAACTCTTCGCATGAGGTGGCCAAAGTACTGGAGTTTCAGCTTTAGCATCATTCCTTCCAAAGAAATCCCAGGGCTGATCTCCTTCAGAATGGACTGGTTTAATCTCCTTGCAGTCCAAGGGACTCTCAAGAGTCTTCTCCAACACCACAGTTCAAACGCATCAATTCTTTGGCGCTCAGCCTTCTTCACAGTCCAACTCTGACATCCATACATGACCACTGGAAAAATCATAGCCTTGACTAGACGGACCTTTGTTGGCAAAGTAATGTCTCTGCTTTTCAATATGCTGTCTAGATTGGTCATAACTTTTCTTCCAAGGAGTAAGCGTCTTTGAATTTCATGGCTGCAGTCACCATCTGCAGTGATTTTGGAGCCGCCAAAAATAAAGTCTGCCACTGTTTCCAATGTTTCCCCATCTATTTCCCATGAAGTGATGGGACCGGATGCCATGGTCTTCGTTTTCTGAATGCTGAGCTTTAAGCCAACTTTTTCACTCTCCTCTTTCACTTTCATCAGGAGGCTTTTTAGCTCCGCTTCACTTTCTGCTATAAGAGTGCTGTCATCTGCATATCTGATGTTATTGATATTTCTCCTGGCAATCTTGATTAGAGCTTGTGCTTCTTCCAGTCCAGCATTTCTCATGATGTACTCTGCATATAAGTTAAATAAGCAGGGTGACAATATACAGACTTTACGTACTCCTTTTCTTATTTGGAACCAGTCTGTTGTTCCATGTCCAGTTCTAACTGTTGCTTCCTGACCTGCATACAGGTTTTCAAGAGGCAGATCAGGTGGTCTGGTATTCCCATCTCTTGAAGAACTTTCCACAGTTTATTGTGATCCACACACTCAAAGGCTTTGGCATAGTCAATAAAGCAGAAATAGATGTTTTTCTGGAACTCTCTTGCTTTTTGGATGATCCAGCAGATGTTGGGAATCTGATCTCTGGTTCCTCTGCCTTTTCAGAAACCAGCTTGAACATCTAGAAGTTCACGGTTCATGTATTACTGAAGCCTGGCTTGGAGAATTTTGAGCATTACTTTACTAGCATATGAGATGAGTGCAATTGTGCAGTAGTTTGAGCGATCTTTGGCATTGCCTTTCTTTGGGATTGGAATGAAAAATAACCTTTTCCAGTCCTGTGGCCACTGCTGAGTTTTCCAAATTTGCTGGGATATTGTGTGTAGCACTTTCACAGCATCGTCTTTCAGGATTTGAAATAGCTCAACCTGAATTCCATCACCTCCACTAGCTTTGTTCGTAGTGATGCTTTCTAAGGCCCACTTGACTTCACATTCCAGGATGTCTGGCTCTAGGTGAGTGATCACACCATCGTGATTATCTGGGTCATGAAGATCTTCTTTGTACAGTTCTTCTGTGTATTCTTGCCACCTCTTCTTGATATCTTTTGCTTCTGTTAGGTCCATACCATTTCTGTCCTTTATCGAGCCCATCTTCGTGTGAAATGTTCCCTTGGTATCTCTAATTTTCTTGAAGAGACCTCTAGTCTTTCCCATTCTGTTGTTTTCCTCTATTTCTTTCCACTGATCACTGAGGAAGGCTTTCTTATCTCTTCTTGCTATTCTTTGGAACTCTGCATTCAGATGCTTATATCTTTCCTTTTCTCTTTGCTTTTTGCCTCTCTTCTTTTCACAGCTGTTCGTAAGGCCTCTTCAGACAGCCATTTTGCTTTTTTGCATTTCTTTTCCATGGGGATAGTCTTGATCCCTGTCTCTTGTACAATGTCATGAACCTCCATCCGTAGTTCATCAGGTACTCTGTCTATCAGATCTAGTCCCTTAAATCTATTTCTCACTTCCACTGTATAATCATAAGGGATTTGATTTAGGTCATACCTGAACAGTCTAGTGGTTTTCCCTACTTTCTTCAGTTTAAGTCTGAATTTGGCAATAAGGAGTTCATGATCTGAGCCACAATCAGCTCCCGGTCTTGTTTTTGTTGACTGTATAGAGCTTTTCCATCTTTGGCTGCAAAGAATATAATCAGTCTGATTTCGGTGTTGACCATCTGGTGATGTCCATGTGTAGAGTCTTCTCTTGTGTTGTTGGAAAAGGGTGTTTGCTATAACCAGTGCATTTTTTTGGCAAAACTCTATTAGTCTTTGCCCTGCTTCATTCTGTATTCCAAGGCCAAATTTGCCTGTTACTCCAGTTGTTTCTTGACTTCCTACTTTTGCATTCCAGTCCCCTATAATGAAAAGGGCATCTTTTTTGGGTGTTAGTTCTAAAAGGTCTTGTAGGTCTTCATAGACCCATTCAACTTCATCTTCTTCAGTGTTACTGGTTGGGGTATAGACTTGGATTACTGTGATATTAAATGGTTTGCCTTGGAGATGAACAGAGATCATTCTGTCATTTTTGAGATTGCATCCAAGTACTGCATTTCGGGCTCTTTTGTTGACTATGATGGCTACTTCATTTCCTCTGAAGGATTCCTGCCCTCAGTAGTAGATATAATGGTCATCTGAGTTAAATTCACCCATTCCAGTCTATTTTAGTTTGCTGAGTCCTAGCATGTCGACGTTCACTCTTGCCATCTCTTGTTTGACCACTTCCAATTTGCCTTGATTCATGGACCTGACATTCCAGCTTCCTATGCAATATTGCTCTTTATAGCATCAGACCTTGCTTCTTTCACCAGTCACATCCACAACTGGGTATGGTTTTTGCTTTGGCTCCATCCCTTCATTCTTTCTGGAGTTATTTCTCCACTGATCTCCAGTAGCATATTGGGCACCTACTGACCTGGGGAGTTCCTCTTTCCGTCTCCTATCATTTTGCCTTTTCATACTGTTCATGGGGTTCTAAGGCAAGAATACTGAAGTGGCTTGCCATTCCCTTCTCCAGTGGACCACATTCTGTCAGACCTCCCCACCTTCATCTGCCCATCTTTTGTGGCCCCACGGGCATGGCTTAGTTTCATTGAGTTAGACAAGGCTGTGGTCCTTGTCTAACTGTGATTAGATCGACTAGTTTTCTGTGACTATGGTTTAAGTGTGTCCTCCCTCTGATGCCCTCTTGCAACATCTACCATCTTACTTGGGTTTCTCTTACCTTAGGTGTGGGGTATCTCTTCACGGCTGCTCCAGCAAAGCGCAGCTGCTGCTCCTTACCTTGGACTAGGGGTATCTCCTCACCACCTCCCCTCCTGACTTTGAACATGGAATAGCTCTTTAGATTCACTCATGTAGCCATTTCCTCTCATAACATGACCAAACTGCTAGAAAGCTCAACCAAAAAAATAGTTATTCCATTGACTGTATATTTATACAATGACCTCATTACTCTTCCTGGCTACTTTTAAGCAATGTGTGTCTCTGTGTGTGCACTTAGTCATGTCAACTTCTTTGTGACCCTATGGACTGTAGGGTCACAAAGCCCTACAGCCCTCCCTGTAGCCCTCCAAGCTCCTTTGTCCATGGGATTTTCCAGGCAAGAACACTGGAACAGGTTGCCCTTTCCTTCTCCTTCTCCAGGGAATCTTCCCAACCCAGGGGTCAAACTTGCATCTCTTGTGTCTTCTGCATTGCCAGGTGGATTCTTTACCACTGCACCTCCTGGGAAGCCCCTTTAAGTAATGCTTCCATAATATTAAAGTTTGAAATCATTCATCCTTGGGTATTTTGCTACACTGAGGGGAAAACCCTTGAATCTGACACCTGAATATTGATAGGAATTAGTCAGAAAGGGGGAAAGAAAAAGGTATGTAGGGAATACCTACATATTGAGATTGAGTGAATAAAAAAATAGAATCAATTAAGGAGCCACTTAGAGGGTGGAAACAGAGGTAGCAGTTGGCATTCTGAAATGTTTTGAAAGCTAAAGGAACTCAAATCAAGATTAGGAGTGCAAGGTCAATCATACCAAAGTGCTGAAACGAGGTCAAGGGGCAGAAAGTTGTGAAAGAAAAATTACATTGTGCCATGATGAACACAGTTAAAATTTTTAAGAGGTTTATTTTTATTTAATGTTTGAGCTGAAGCAAGATTACAAATGCTACTTGTAGGCAGAAAAAGAGTTGAGTATAAATTACTCCTTGAAAAATATTGATGGGGTTCCCAGGTGGCTTGGTGGTAAAGAAACAACTTGCCAAGCAGGAGACTTGGGTTCAATCCCTGGGTTAGGAAGGTCCCCCAGAGAGGAAAATGGCAACCCACTCCAGTACTCTTACCTGGGAAATCTCTTGGACATTGGAGACTAGAGGGCTACAGTCCATAGAGTAGCAAAAGAGTTGAACATGACTTAGTGATTCAACAAGAATAACATATTTTCAGGTTAGCTTAACTAGTTAGATCATGGTTCTCAGCTAGTAGAGCACAGTGGTTTTCTAGAGTTCACCTGCCTTTGTTCATATCTAAGTTCTGTCTGCTACTGCTTATGTGAACTAAACCTCTCAGTTCTTCAGTTTCTGCATTTGTAAGGTTTAAAATACTGATGAATGGATGAATGAATGAAGTCGCTCAGTCATGTCCAACTCTTTGCGACCCCATAGACTGTAGCCTACCAAGCTCCTCTGTCCATGGGATTTTCCAGGCAATAGTGCTGGAGTGGATTGCCATTTCCTTCTCCAGGGGATCTTCCCAACCCAGGGCTCTAACCTGGGTCTCCCACATTGTAGACAGAAGCTTTACCGTCTGAGCCACCAGTAAGGTTTAAAATACTGATAGTGTTTATCTTCTAGTGATACTGTGAAGATGAGATCAAGTATTCATGCAAATCATTTGGGAAGATTACCTGAAATATAGCATGTGCTCATTTAAATATAAACTATTATTATCATCAGTTATATTAATAGCTACTCTGTTCTCTGACTCAAATCAGAGCTCTAAATTTTGACACAAGTATCAAATTTATTTTCAGGGAGTCTAAATGGGCCATGATTGAATCACTATATTCATCTCTAATATGTCAAAATAACTTAGACTGTAAGAACTACAAACAAAGGTTCCTAGCAAGAGGGACATATCAAGATAACAAATATTTATAATCATATGACCTACAGCTAGATCATGTTTGATCATTGTTAATTAGAATCTTGAATTTTTAAAAATCTTACCAAACTTGAAATCCATGTTCAAAAAGTTACAACAGGATTTTACTTATTATCATAATTACTAATTAAAATTATAAAAGGAAAAATAAAACAAATATGCTTCTTTGAAATAATCATGAACCACAAATATCAGTTTCATCCTAAAAGAGGCTTAATGAAGTTCATTGACTTACCTATAGACATAAAACAATTAAGTGGTAGAAGGGAAATTTGAATTTTAAATGACATGACCCCCTAGTTTAGTGTTCTTCTAAATATTACCATCTAAATAGCAAGATATTTCATGTGTGTATTACTTTAAAATTTACAAAATGATCTAACACGTGATCTCATTATTTTCACAACAAATGTGATATATGTGTCTGCCAGGGTTTCTTGCTAATGCATGCAAATTTTTAAAGTTCAGCAATGGAAACTCCCAGGGGCTAGTCATTTTACTCTCTAACTGTGTGTGTGTGTCTGTGTGTGTGTGTGTGTGTGTGTGTGTGAGTCACTTAGTTATGTCTGACTCTGCAACCCCATGGACTGCAACTCACCAGACTGCTCTGTCCAAGGAAATCTCCAGGCAAGAATACTGGAGTGGATAGTCATTCCCTGCTCCAGGGGATCTTCCTGACCCAGAGATCAAACCCAGGTCTCCTGCACTGCATGAAGATTCTTTGCCATCTGAGCCACCAGGGAATCCCTTTACTATGATAAATGACATATCCAATTAGTTCTATGCACAGGCACAGAGAGAGAGAGAGAGAGAGAGAGCTCTGGTTTGAATGTTTGTATCCCCTTAAACTCACATGCTGAAATTCTAAAGTTCAATGTGATGATATGTGGAGGTGGAGATATTGAGAGATGACTGGAAAATGAAGTCCTAAGAATGGAGCCCTCCTAAATGAGATTAATGACTCTGTGAAAAGAGACACTTACCTCTTGCCATGTAAGGATGCAAGGAGAAGTCTGAGACCCAGAAGAGAGTTCTCACCAGACCTTCCTGACATTCTAATCTCAGGCTTTCGTCTTCTAGAATTGTAAGAAATAAATTCCTAGTCTTTATAAGCTACCCAGTCTATGTGTGCATGCTAAATTGCTTCAGTCCTGTCCGACTCTTTGGGACCCTGTGGACTGTAGCCCACCAGGCTCCTCTGTCCATGGGATCCTCCAAGGAATCATACTGGACTGGGTTGCCATTTCTTTCTCCAGGGGATCTTCCCAACCCAGGGATTGAACCTACATCTCTCAGGTCCTCTACACTTGCAGGCAGATTCTTTATCACTAGTGCCAGAAGGGAAGCCCAGTCTATGTCACCCTGAACAAAGACACACATACACACACAAACAGACAAACATAATTAGTAAAATGACTTGGTCATTTGATTCCAAATAGACAGACTTTTGCATTTACAACATGGCCTTAATTGCTATACAACGCTTGGGCATCAAGAATTAAATCCTGTAATAAATAAACATCCATGAAGCCTGAGCAGCTGAATCAAAAAAAAAAAAAAAAAAAAAAGAGTGCTGAAATTTAGAATTCAATGGAATTTCAATAACAGCTGAGGCCTGTAGGCTGTCCCTTCACATCTGAAACAATGATTCCCACTGTTTTTCTGGTTGACACAATTTATTAAAACCTCTCAACATATACAAAATAAAATTATGATAAGCCCCCAAATCCAACACAGAAAGCCTAGCATGAGACGTTTAAGTCGTAATTTACCTCAGAGAATCAGGAAAAAGAAACCTGAGAAAAAATGAGAAAAAGTTCAAAAAAGTCATTTCAACATCCCAGTAGAGTTAAAGATCATTTTCAAGTGTCCTGTTCAGATGTTTTTATAATTGTGTGGATCGCGCAGCGCTACACATTCTACTAGTTCTCAAGTGGCTGAAACCAGAAGGTGGTGACTATTTTTAAATGGCTCCTTGCTCGCTTTTATTTTCATTTCCTGTGCGAGAGTGAAATTGCCATTTGGGGACAGTTAAATCTACTTCAAGCATAAGAATCATTTGTCCCATGTGGAGGCAGCTTCGATGAATAGCTTTTCATTTCTTCTTATTCATCCTGACTTTCATTATGATGCTTAGCATGATAAGATTTCACTTGATTCCTCCTCTGCTTCATATGGCTTTCTTCCTTCACGGTTACTCGGACCAAAATTTGGAGCATCATGGTTCAGACGGCATTTTGGCAGTGACTGTCATCTGTAGACTGAATGTGTCTCGACCTAGTATGTTTCTTGATTATCTGTTTGTTGCTAAAAAAGGATTGTAGCTCTCAGGTGCGGGGAAAAAAAAATTAGCGTCAGTACAACACTGAGAGAAGGCAAAGCTTGCGTCTTTTATTTTCTTAGCAAGATGAAATAAAGAAAAAAAAAGATCAATTTCTTGATAGAGATTTCATAGTTTTATTTCCAGTCAAGAAATGCCTCTCTATCTAATGGCTGAGCATCTGATACAAATTAGCTCTAAGCAAGGCATTATGGTACAAATGTATATATTTGGTTTTTCCAAAGCTGTGGATTTTCATTTAATATTAGCAGTGAAACAAATGCAAACACTCATTGAAAAACTAATAAGGTTAAAAAGACAGACACTACTATATCGATGAGATAATTCAGAGGGAAGAAAAAATAACTAGAGGTAATTTTCTTTTGAACAGACAACCTTTATTAAGATCACAATTTAAATGGCTGTCACAGATATAAGTTTGTAAGAATGTATACCTTGTAACTACAGACCAGAGGCTTTCATCTTTGAAGAGCTGGATTTAACACTTTTAAATATGAAAAGATTTCCACAAAAGGAGTGACATTTAGAACAATTCTTCAAGGATAAGCAGATAGTCTCCCAAAAATAACTTTTAGTATACAGGGGAAGAAAATTTCAAGATAAGAATACAGATTCTACAAAGGCATGAAACTATAATAAGGCATGTTTTAAAAAGAAATTGAGAATTTTTCTATTTATTTTTGTGATGTGGAAAAAGGATTTAAAGATGATACTAAAAGGTTGCCAAGGGTGAAGAAAGGTAGAAGAGGGATAGACTGGGAGTTCGGGGCTGGTAGTTGCAAATTATTGCATTTAGAATGGATAAACAATAAAGTCCTACTGTATACACAGGAAACTATTAATAAATTCAACATCCTGAGATAAACCATAATACGTGTATGCTCAGTCTCTCTCAGTCATGTCTGACTCTTTGCAACTCCATGGACTATAGCCTGCCAGGCTCCTCTGTTTATGGGATTTCACAGGCAACAGTACTGGAGTGGGTTGCCATTTTCTTCTCCAGGGGATCTCTCAGAGCAGGAATCAAACCCGTGTCTCCTGAATTCCAGGATTCTTTACCACTTGAGCCACCAGGAAAGCCATAATGGAAAAGAATATAAAAAAGAATAGAATGTATGTGTATAACTGGGTCCCTTTGCTGTACAGCAGAAATTAATACAGCATTGGAAATCAACTATACCTCAGTAAAAATAGATTAAAAATACATTTGCAGTCATATTTTAAGGGTGCATGTTTAAGACATTAATGAACTTGTAAAATTTTTTCTGATCTTTGAGTTAAGAAGTCTTCATTTATCGCTTTTTTTAAAACAGATGAGTTCGTTCAGCATTATAATTATAAAAACTATCTCTAACAATCATATGAAGGATATTTTGGGTTAGGAGAAATTGTGGTGAACATACCCATTTGAGTGTACAGCAATCATCCATACAGCACATGCTGAGGAACTGAATGAAAACAGTGGAAATAGAGATGGTCATGGAGAAAATGTAAGACATTTAGAAGGTAAAGCTCATGAGACTTGATGACTGAGGTGAAGTCGAATATAACAAAGAATACAAGAAATGTAGTTCAAACTTAGGAAATAAAAAGAATTGCCTTGAACAAGATCTACAGAATACAGGAGGAATAGGATGAACACATTTAGGAGGAAGGGTGTTTCCATTTTGGAAATGTGAATGTGGGATAATCTTGCTGAAACCTGGATTGTAGAATTGGAGAACAGTAAGCAAGAGGGCTGGAATATAGACTTGGCAGTCGCTATGCTATAAATTATAGTTCATATGCTAGAATTGAAAGTAATTTCCTAGGGAGACTGGACTAAGTAGGAAGGGAAATGGGCATAGGATGGAATTGTGGACCACAGCAGCACATACACAGCTGTTAGAGAAAGAGGAAGGGAACACCTCAGGCTGTCAAAAAGAAGAAAGAAGCAACTTCTGTCAAGGAGAGAATGGTCACAGTTTAGTGCTTACGGAAGTCAATTAAATAAGTAAATAATCCTGCCTTCTTAAAAAATTCTCCCTTAAGTATTACTTTCCTTTGATTCTTTTATGAAGATACATTTCTTAACACCCTTCACCATTTTACTTACTTATAACTCCTTTATTCAACTTTGTTTCCAGATCTCTTTCTTCTTTACTCTAAATTTGGACACACTCTTCTGCCACAGCTTTGACTACTATTTCAAATTGTTGCTGCTGCTGCTAAGTCCCTTCAGTTGTGTCCAACTCTGCATGACCCCATAGACGGCAGGCCACCAGGCTCCCCCATCCCTGGGATTCTCCAGGCAAGAACACTGGAGTGGGTTGCCATTTCCTTCTCCGATGCATGAAAGTGAAAAGTGAAAGTGAAGTCGCTCAGTCATGTCCAACTCTTAACGACCCCATGGACTGCAGCCTACCAGGCTCCTGCGTCCATGGGATTTTCCAGGCAAGAGTACTGGAGTGGGGTGCAATTGCCTTCTCCTACTATTTCATACTAGCTATTCCTAAATATAAATATTTTTATTCATTCAAAAACCCTTAATGATTACTGCTCTAGAATCTAATTATGAAAAAAAAAATTGTTGCTCCTTCTTTCATAGTTTTATGTATGGAGAGAGTAATAGATACATAAATAAATTGCAATGTGATTAAGTGGGATACGATCATATTGCCATTTAACCTTTCACTCAAGTAGTTGTTTAGGAAATGGATTTGGCAGATAGTTGGGGCTTCCCTGGTGGCTCAGACAGAAAAGAATCTGCCTGCAATGTAGGAGACCTGGGTTTGATCTCTGAGTCAGGAAGATACCCTGGAAAATGGAATGGCTACCACTCCAGTATTCTTACTTGAAGAATTTCATGGACAGAGGAGCCTGGCAGGCTATAGTCCATGCGATCACAAAGAGTCACTTTTCAGTTTTCTAGAGGCAACAGTTTCTGGTAGAAATCTCAATAACCTTAAAAAGAAAGAATTAGGGCGATACTAGTAATATCAAGATGGAGAGGAGTCTGGGGTGATTCACATGTTTGTGCTTGTATGTTTTGTTCTGTGTTGCTGTAGTTTAAGTGGTTGCCAGGTGGGCTGATAGTAATGGCATTCACTAGCATGGTCGTTTCTTCAGAAACTGGAACAGGTTTGACTGCAACGATAGAAATGATGACATCAGTTTTAAACATGCTGATTTTGGTATTTCTTTTTAAAAATATCTCAGTGGGGGCAACAAATAGGTAAATGAAAATGTAGGCCTGACTTAGCAGGTACTTACTGGAAGTCACTCCTGTAGGCAAGGATGGGAATCCTTTTGGCAGATCATGAACTGAAGACAAAAATCTAGCAATTGTTGTATTTGCAAGACAGCCACAATTATACCCCCTGTCCTGAGTTGCAGAAATCTATTTCACTTACTGTTATCTATTTTTGTCTATTAATATTGCTGTCATTTTCAGTTATGAATTTCTGAAGCTTTGAAATTTGCTCTGTGAGCTGAAGCATGATGCTTTCGAACTGTGGTGCTGGAGAAGACTCTTGAGAGTCCCTTGGACAACAAGGTGATCAAACCAGTCAATCCTAAAGGAAATCAACCCTGAGTATTCATTGGAAGGACTGATGCTGAAGCTGAAGCTCCGATACTTTGGTCACCTGATGAGAAGAGCCAACTCATTGGCAAAGACTGATGCTGGGAAAGATCGAGAGCAGAAGGAGGAGGGGGCAACAGAGAATGAGATGTCTGCATGGCATCATTGACTCAATGAAGATGAGTTTGAACAAAGTGAAAGACAGAGAAGCCTGGCATGCTGCAGTCCATGGGTCACAAAGTGTTGAACACGGCTGAGCAACTGAACCACAGTAACAACTAGGGACTCTCTTAGTTACTAAATATTACTGATCCAACTCTTAGAATGTTTCTCTTATTCATCCATACTTTCCATTAACACCCACAAGACTTTGTCCAAACATTCAAAATTCCTAGACTGGTGAATTCCTAGTTTCTTCCCACAATATACCTTCAAGATACTCACACATTTACCTTTTCAAAATAGAGGTTGAATAGCACTGGGTAGGCATTCAACATCCTGAAATGGTGCCTCTTTACCAAAATAACACAGTCCTGTAGCTTCAAGGTCCAAATCCCATGTTTTACATCCCAAATTATCTTCCCAGACATGTCTCACAATTCATTCCATGAGGAATTATAAACTCAACTCCATACCAAGTGGACTCTCTAATGCCCACACTTTGTGATTTTGCTTATGTTGTTTTCTCAACCTGGTAAACTTTTCCTTTAGTTTTTAACCCAAGCTAAACATTTCCCATGTTCTAATCCATGGCTTAAATGTGATTTCAATTAGATCTTCCCCAGTGCTTTTATCAGAAGTAATTGCTCCTTTTGCTTTATTCTGATAGTACCTCTCTTTTAGTACTTATTTAATTCTGCATCATATTATACATAGTTCATTATATATGTCAATCCTGCTAACTAATAACTTTATCTTTTATCATTCCTGTTAGGAACAAAACAGAGTCAAGCTATTCAAGGAAAGCTATTTCTATGGTTTAAAGTAACCTGGTTTAATCCTTTATCAAGAAACTGAGTTAACTTCCATTACAGTGGTAACAGCTACAGCTAGTAAGGGGGGAAATTCTGAATCCTGTGTATTTTCAAGGAGCAACGGGCATTTTTAAAATTGCTTAGCTGCCTCTATATTTAGACAATCAGGAATATGTTAGATAGAGATCATTTAAGAGATCTAATAACTTACATTGTTTCAACCAAATATGTAATATATCTTTGTTCAATGTTCCAGAATATTCTGTGGGTTAAAAGTTAAACGTTATGATTTTAAAAGATGGTTAAAATTTACAAGTAGGGAGGCCAGAAGAGTCCTTGGCCCTCAGGAATCCAGCTATGTATCTTGAGCCACATAGCTGACAAGTCACAATAAATTAAGAAGAGATTTTGTTTATTCTATATTTCACCTGATTCTAGCTTCTGCTTCCAATCCTTGGATGAAAAGTCTTTGGGAAAATCAGGTTACTCCTACACCAGTCATCTTCAGTATAGGTTGAATTATTCCCTATCCTAGCATATCTAACCAAAATTTATTCCAGATATATACAATGTTTCTTGGTAGGGTTTCAGCATCCTAGTTTTAAGGAGAGTTTATATTTATCTTTTCCAACCCAGAAAATGAAATGTTTTGATGAAGTTCTCTAGTTTCCCAAGTTCTTAAAGCAGAACTGTTTACCTGGGGAAATGGAATCAACTTATGTTCTCTTTCCTGGAGTTGGATACTTTGTACAATCAGAGCTCACAGGCTTGTTATAACTAAAATAAGAAAGTCAAAGGAAATGTTGGTCAATGCTCCTCCCAGGACAAAATGCAAATACCTGGTTACAAGCAACACTTGACCACAGTGGTCATGGTTCTGGGAAAAATAATAGAAAAATAGTCTGGGGTCTGAATATGTGTCCCTAGAATAATCATAAGACACAAAACAAAAGGGCTCCACCCTCATGGGTGAATATAGGAGAAAAAAGTGTGTTTGATCCCCAGTTTGGTGGCCTCCATAAATAGGAAACAGTCCCAGGTTGTTTAAGTTCCTGTTAAGACTGAGGGCAAAAATCACAAATCTCCAGTAATTGGAAAGTTCCTTTTGATTCCTTATTCTAATCCCCTGACTTTAATGTTTATCCAGCAGATCCCTTCCTCCTCCTGTTACTTGTTTCCCTCAGGACTTCTGGGATTTTGCCTTTGCCTTCAGTTCACCCATATTCACCTGGATATTCACACACCCCTGAGTCACATGGTATTTTCTTAGTTTAGGACCTCTTACATTTGCCTAAAAATGTTTGCTTTACCATCGTTGTTTAGTAATCCATTAAATTTATCTAATATGTCTTGCAACTAAAATACCTTAAGCTTCTAATTAATAATAAGACAATTTTAGGGCATAAATGATATAAACAATGAGATACACTGGAAGGGTAAACATCATCAAAGATTTTTCTTTATTCCCTTTCGTACAAATAATTAATTAATCTGAACCCATACCTACTCATTTAAAGAATTCATAGCAGAGAAAATGAAGAGTGAAAACCTAAATATCAATTAACTGATGTATGTAGGATATTATATTTGTGTTTTCATATGCAGCTTTTATTTAATCCCCCAGAATACTGTTAGGTTATTGGCAAAGAAACAGACACAGAGAAGTAGCTTCTCCAGCATCAACAGAGTCAGTATTTAAACCCACATCTATGGCACTTTCTAGCAGTCATGGTCCAGGATACTCTATAATCTAAGGGGACTTGGTACAGAAAAATGGATACATGAAGAATGGAAATGCTCAGGAGCCAAAGCAAAATTCAAAAGAGTTATTTCTGAAAATACCTTTCTCTTAAAGCTGCTGCTAGTTGCTTCAGTTGTGTCGGACTCTGTGCGACCTCATAGATGGCAGCAAGCTAACCCTACCCTGAAGTTGGAAGAAAATTTAAACAGATAACTTAATCAGAGCCTAAGGTACAGAACGTTCTATAGAATCTAAGACCACAGAGAAAGAGGTTAACAGCTGAACCAGGGAACATAAAGGAAACACGAGTACTGTTACAAACTCTGCCTGAGGGACCAGAAAAAGGGAGAGGGGGGAAGAGAGAAAATACTTTTACTTTACTCTTCCTTTCACATTCCAGTTTTCTTTAAGTGCCTCCCACTGATTACTTTTTTTCAGAATTGAGCCCCTCAAGGAACCTAGGAAACACAGTTCTCTCTGATGCAGGTACAGAAGAGAAGAAAGGCAGGAAGTTGATTTGAGACAAAAAGGCAAATGTCACCACAGATTCCATGATACTACATGGCACACTAGCTTGAAAAGTGTTAACAAAGACATTCAGGTGAAACAGGATGAAGTATACCTTCTGGAGTAAACAGCAGTGCAATTTGGTTGTTACATTGGGAACATGTGGAAAAATTAATCTGGAAAAATAGGCTAATGCAACTGCATAGGGAAATATGATGGCTAAGTTAAGCTGTTAACATTTAATTTAATGAGAAGACAATTTGGACCAGGGACATGATGCAATTAACATGTTGTTTGGAGAATATTAATTTGAAAATTGCATGTAGAATACAGTCGAGAAGACTGTAGAACACTGCCTAGCAAGGAAGCAATTGCAATTGTTTAGGCATAAATGATCATGACAATGTGATAAAGTGCTATTATTTATTGTTCATCTGCTTTGTAAGGGCTGCTATTCTACATAATTTATATACAAGCATACAATTAACCCCAAGTTATTCTCAGAATCAAAAAATTTAAGAAAATTCTCCTGATATAAACTACTGATAATGAAGTAGAATTATTTTAGATGATCCCAAATCAATATGTTAATGAACACAAAGCATTTGTTAGTTACCATAGCAAAATCAATTATGTGTATTGTTAACCTTAATTTCTCTAAATGTTAATGCTGGAAAACATTTTTTAATAATTTTTTTTAATTTAGTAGAACACAGATATTATTCCAAATTGCCATAGACTTTTAACCTATTTCCATTGTAGGTTGAATTATTCTTTAGTAATTCAAAACTTCTGTCATAAAAAAATATTTTATTAGAAATATATTCATGTTAAAGTAACATCTTGAAAGTCTGTATTCAAAGCTTTCACAATGTCAGAAGAATGTTAGCACAAATATAGAACATATTTTCCTTTACGGCTCACCAGATAAAGAATCTGCTTGCAATGCAGGAGACACAAGGAGATGTGGGTTTGATCCCTGGGTTGGGAAGATGCCCTGGAGGAGGAAATGGCAACCCACCCTAGAATTCTTCCCTGGGAAATCCCATGGACAGAGATGCCTAGCAGGCTATAGTCCATAGGATTGTGAAAGAATCAGGCACTACTGAACACACACACATACATAATGTATGTCTAAATTTTATTTCTATATCAAAGTGCTTTATATTGCCTCCACATGAGTATTTAATATTTTCTCTAGTTTTTCATTAATTGCTTTTTTTGTTAATCACTCTCAACTACTGGCCATTCATAGATCTTTGAATTTCAATAAGTTGATTGCCACTAAATGAACGTATCTATCAAGGTGAGTTATGTGTTCAACATTTGTACTGATGTGTGTTCACTCATTTCAGATTATCTTTATACCACTCCTGAAATTTTTAATACCTCTTGAAGTGATGATAGCTCAAAAAACCATAGAGTTTGTTATCTAAGTGTGTAAAATGAACAATATGAGAATAATTTGGATATTTTTGTGGAAGGCAATGGTCATTATTATTTGGCCTAGTTTTAATTTTTTGTCATTGTTATTTTGTCAATGGATTTAGAATCACTAATGACTGACTAAATCTCCCTAAAATTGGAACTAATATATAGAGATCTGAACTTGGAAGCTGTTTAATCTATAAAAACAATTAGACACTATTCAATCTGCTCCCACCCTACCTCTTCTGATATTAATTGAAAGTTGATCTTGAAAACTCATGGCATTTTAATAATATAAATCTGAGACTGAGTCAGAAGTATTGTTGTAATCAGAATGGCTCATTTTTAAATTATCATTGCTTGGTTCAATCTGTAATGACCCAGTATTTACAATCTTGGAAGAATTTCCAATATACCAGTTTCTTCTCAGAAGGTTAATCTAATGGAAAGAATAAGTCATCCCTTCTAAAGGGGATGGTAGTGCTTATAGATAGTAGACATATTATTCTCAATACATTCGACTCATTGCTTCCCATATGGCATAAAAGCACACATTATCGCTAGTTTAAGGATATTCATCCTTATGAAACATTAGTTCAAACCAGTAAAATCTATTATTATCTTGATTTGTACCAAAAATTATTCGCTCAGACAGAGACCTATACTTCCCAACTGCTAAATGCTTTGGTTGTTCTAACAACCTCTTGTTCAGAATTTTCAGTGGGTGACATTTCTATAATTTCTATCTATACAAGTTCTTTCTTCCCTATGACATTTATGACCTTCCCAAATATTTACCAAGAATTTCAACTACCATTTAAACTGGTAAGAACTAAAGTGGAAAGGTATCTTGTAGAGTATGTGAGGCCTTAGGACCTTCAGGCCCTAGAGCAATAGATTAAATGACCTCTTAAGACCCCCTCTGTTCTATAGTCTATGGGGACTGATAAACCACAGAGATAGCCAAACAAAGAGGATACAATGAAACTGGTTCTATTATCCCAGCATTTAATGGTTTTCTGTGTATGAAGTTCAAAGCTGAAACTTTCAACAAAGATTCCACCAACACAGTGTTTCCTGCACTTACCACTTTTCTGCTTACAATATTTTCTTACATTTTTCAAAGGCCAAGAAAATGTGCTTTCTTTGTAATTCCAGAAGTAGTTTAAGTAACAGGAGATATTATTACAGATAAAAAAATATGACAGTGAAATCAGGGTAATAAAGTTGGGTTTTTGGTTAAGTCATAAGAGCAACCAAAGGAATATGAAAAAGGCAAAGGTATGATTTTTTAATAGAAAGAAAAGTAAATTTTGAGCAGAGACACTACATGCAAACCAAATGAAAAAGAAAGGGGTAAAGTTAAGGCACTTTGAGAAAGAGTAAATGAAATATACCAAAAGGTAAATAAAGTATGCTCAAGGGCTCTGCGTATCATCTAGAAATAAATATGGTTTTAGTTAGAATAAAAGTCATTGCAGAGAAGAGTCTAAAACTAATCAAAGCCAAAAAAAAGAAACGCACAGGATAAAACATGAGGTATAGAGAAGCACCATGATGATGGAATGAAGTCAAAAGTGTAAAAAAAAAAATATGATAAGAAAATTAAGGGTAGAAAATGAAAGGAAGATTGCACAAGAGTTTGAGATAAATCAGAACCCTTTCAAGTAGAGAAGTAAGAAGGGGTCAGGGCTGGAGATAATGGGACCTCCGTGAAATGGAAAGTGTAATTTATTCACTGAAGTGGTGGATATTGCTATCAATTTTAATGACTTCTTTGCATCAGCTTTCAGACTAGAGAACTGAGAAAAGATATTAGCAAAGAGACATATATTTGCATATCTCAGGGAAGGAGAATGAAATAAATATCAAGCTAGGGGAATGATTAAGTTATTAAACTATTTAATTTCTGGCAAACTACAGAAAAAAATTGAAAATCAACTGGATTTCAGAAAGCAATATTAATAAATAAGAAGACCTTTATCAGGTACTTTTCAAAAACTTTATAGCATTTAAGGACTAAAAAAAAAAAAATAGCCAGGCTTTCTAGACTCACTTATTTTTATAGCCACAGTCTGAAATAATTCTTAAAAACATAATACTCCAGCAGCTATGTATATACATTTAGTCAATCACAGAAAGCTTGATTAACTTTCTCATAGAATGTTGGTGTGAATACGCACACAATGCACACATACAAACACACTTGCATTCATTTTAACTCTGTTTTACTCTGCCAGGGGAAAGAAGAATTTTCTCCTCCAGAAGTCTTTTCACCTCGACAGAGTATAAGAACTCATGGAAGTGCTCAGAGGCAGTCATTCATATACCCACCACTGTGTGAATGATGAAAACACACACAGAGACAAGTGATGGAATACAGAGCATGCTGTAGCCATTGCCGCCTCATGCTGCCTAACAGCTTGAAGAGACCAAAAGCCTCACGTCAAATTATCCCAGCCAGAACCTCACACTTACCATCTCCTGATAGGGAATACAGATAAAAATCATCTTTTCCCCATCCTAAGCAGTGTACAGCCAAGTGATTTATTAATGGGCATGAAATCCAAACACCATCTGTGTCAACCAGAAGAACGTTCTAGTTATGATTTCTGTTAAAATTTTGCCTGATTTGATCTCAGAAAATCATCTGTGAAAAATCACCTCTGAAGGTCTCATCAAAGGCTGAAGTTGGAATTGATCTTGGCACTGATGAGTTTGACTTCACAGGTGAATGTCAGATTGCCTGGGAATTACTGCATTGAAAGTTGCTTCAGTCACTTCCGATGGGCATTGAAGCTCAAGTTCCATGGCTATGAGGGTCTTGTTTCTCATACAATGTGATTTTGACTTCTCTCTAAGGCACAAGGCAACCAAGCCTGTGTTTATCCAGACAGTAAAGGTTCAGATAATTGAAATAGTAAATCAGTGTGACTCAGTGTAATTGATATGCACAGACTCAGGAGAATACAGAATTCTGCCACTAAGCAGACAAACAAACTTAGAGGAATGTCTTGTATATTTCTAATGCCAGGTGTCCCCAAAGGGGTATAGAGAATGAATATTTTAGAGACTGTGAAAGAAAACAGAGTTCACATCTGACTGGGACAATCAGGAAATTATTGATTTTTGTAGATGGGATCTAAGGATAGACCAAATTTAAATGTAGAGGTGGAAAGCTGGACAAAATTCCAAGTAGATCAAAGAGCATGAATTAAATCACAGAAACTGGGGAAACCTGAGATATTCAGGACAAAGTCCTGAACTAAAAAGAAAACCAGAAGAAAGAGGTAATGAGGCTGAAATTTTTGGAGAATAATTTATAGTGGGAATTGTATATCAGGGTATAGTGTCTAGAATTGATTCAATAAAATTATTGGACATTGAATTTTGAATAAATAAGTATCTTGTTCTAACAAAACTGACTTTGGATGATGTGTAGGATAGGCGGAATTATTCTAGGGCTTAAATTTAGGTAGTATAATCAAGAATGGAGAGAGACTGACAATGCTGAGTCATTGTGAAGGAAAAAGCCACAGGACATGGGAAGTGACTGGCTAAAAGGTAAAGAGATATTAGATAAAGGAGTTGAAGTTTACCTGGAAATAAGGTGATGTCATTCACACAAATAAGACTACTGTGAAGAGGAACATGATGAGAACAAATAATAGGCTTGATTTTAAAATGCTGAATTAGAGGTGATTATCAAATGCAATACCGTAAGGAGAAGGGTACACTGTTATGCTGTTATATTATTGACAAGAATTGTCTAACAGCCATTTTTCTCAATACCAACCAAACTAAAGATCCTCTAAATTATAAAAGTAAATGAAATTTTAAAATGTTATTAAATAACATTCTGTCTCTTTAAGCTGGTTGAGAGATTAAGACAAAATTCTTTGAGGAGAAAAACACAAATTTCAAAAGCATTCATAACATATACTTGAAAGTTGAAATTAAGAGAATGTGGTACAGTCATTTGACTAATCTGATATTCACAAAAATAACATAAAGTCAGGACTATTAGGAAGTAATCTAAAACCCACTGCTCTTGACACATACTCTCAAGTTCAAATGTAATTTCTTTGGAACAAGATTCTGGAAAAAAAAAAAAAAATTACCTCCTTATAAACTCTAACCCAACTTCTCACATCTCTATATGTTTTCTGAGTCAAGCATCCAAAAATCTTTGAAAGACTCCAGAACTTAGTAAAAGGTTTCCTCTGCATGAGTCTGGCTGTAGAAGTGCCTCTATTTGTCAATTTAAGAAGCTGAGAGGGGGGAAAATGGCAACAGTTTTCTACAGAAATTAAGTCTAAAAATTACTTTAGCAGAATTCAACATTCAGTATGTCTGTAAAGTAAACCTGGCAGCCTCTCCTCATTTTCTTTTCATGCTAATTCAACGGTTATCAATTTACAGAAATGATCATCACCTTTAAAATGACCATTCACTGACATAGAATTCTCCACTTATTTTGTTTGTGATGACCTAGTCGATACCAACTCTAGCAATGTTATTGCTCTATTTTTCTTATTATTTACTCTTAACTCTTGTAACACAGCTTTGCTGGTTAGTCGCTCAGTCATGTCCGACTCTTTGCAACCCCATGGACTGTATCCCACCAGGGCTCCTCTGTCCATGAGATTCTGCAGGCAAGGATACTGGAGTGGGTTGCCATTTCCTTCTCCAGTTACATAGTCTAAATTTAAAATCATCTCTAAAAAATGTCTATTATGGAATATGCCTGTAGGTCATCTTTTGTTCATCCTGTTTTCTTTCGGGGGTACCTGACGACCAGAAGAAAAACAGGGGAACTTGAAGACAAAAACCATAGCAACTGAATTACTCACAAACTTGATCAGCTTCTCTAAGACAGGCTTCAATTAGTATTTCTCTTTTTGTAGATGAGAACCTCAGAACTTCCTATTCACTGTATGAGACTGTCCCAAAGCAAGCTACTCTGATCCAGTGTTAATCAAGGCAATTCTTAACATATCTGAATATGACCTCCAGTAAGACACAAGCTCTGTGAGTCTCTGGTTTTCTTATTTATATACAGGCCTGATAATATTTCTGTGATAGAATAACTGGAAGCTAAGATAAGCTAAAGAAATACAGAACCATACCTACTACAATGTAAGTGTTCCATAGTAAATAAAACCAGTTAATAAGTAAAACTTCTGTTAATCAACTTGTCACTTTTTGATGCAATGCCAAGTAGACAGCTTCATATATTTGGTAGCAAATGTACTGATTTTATTAGAACTGATGAGCTGTTTAACATAGTTTATAAAGGGCTTAAGTATATCCATAAGTTTTGAGGGCAATGAGACATTTAAAAAGAGACAGAAGAAGGCAATTTGCCCTCTTCACTCTACTCACATTGATAAAATCGATCATGGACTAATCAATAGCATTTCTGACAGCCTTTAGGGCACTTTGGCTACTGATCCATCTCCTAACTTGTCAGCTGCTGCTGCATGGCCTCCATTTATCTGCTATAAACTGTGGCCTTTATGCCATGCTTCCTTACCTTCTATTCTGGCCCTCACCTTGATGCTATTATACTTTTTATATTGTTGGCAATAAATCACATTTTCTTTCATAATTATTACTTGTACTTCAAAACTACATTTTTTACTTTGAAGACCCTTTTCACCTCAAGAAAGAAAATGAATCAAATGAGTGATTCATCTTGGGACACTGCATTTTCACACAAACGTAAATGGTACAACTGTTACGTAATAACAGAACTCTGAGTGAGTGAGTGATAGTCACTCAGTCATGTCCGACTCTTTGAGACCCCATGGGCACTGTAGCTTGCCAGGCTCCTCTGTCTATGGAATTTTCCAGGCAAAGAATACTGGAGTTGGGTGCCAAATAGTCTCATAAAAGAAAAAAATTGCACAGTCTGGAGTTGCCACTAGAGTGATAGTCCTCTGGTTTGGCTGTTGACATAATTCCATGTTGCAAACTCTAGAAATGCATAGGAAATTTGAGGGAAAGTCACAGTTTACTTATTGTGAGCCCTAAAATAGAGAGCAAAAGGATACAGTGAAGTTTCCCCATGATTGGCATTCATTGTACAGGTAAGTATTCTGAGCTGTTGCTAACAGCTAATGCCTACCCCATGTAGAGCATTTGTCAGCCTGTGCTTCCCTTATAGCTCAGTCAAAAAAGAATCTGCCTGCAGTGCAGGAGACCTGGGTTCGATCCTTGGGTTGGGAAGATCCCCTGGAGAAGGAAATGGCAAACCACTCCAGTATCCTTGTCTGGAAAATCTCATGGACAGAGGATCGTGGTGGGCTGTAGTACATGGGGTCTCAAAGAGTTGGGCACGACTGAGGGACTAACACTTACTTACTTCCACATGCTGGTCGATGCCCAGGGAGAATACTCATGGATAGAACCAACTCAGATAGTAGGTTCTGCCTCTTTCCGCCTGCCTAACTGAGTCCATCACTAGAGAGGTAAAAAGTAAGACTCTGACTGCCTCACTCCTATGCTTTTTATTGCAAGTGTCTTCATTCTTGCCTCTTCTACCATGGTCAAATTAGAAAACTAAGAACAGTTTCCCTACTTTGTTATTACAGCAGTCTTGTTTAAAAGAGACCCTGATTCACTTAACGTATGGCCTGTTGAGCTCTTGCATATCCCTTTCTTTTTGTATTGCCTTTACCTGGTGGCTCAGACAATAAAGAACCTGTCTGCAATGCACTAGACGTCGGTTCGACCCCTAGGTCTGAAAAATCCCCTGGAGAAGGGATTGGCTACTCACTCCAGTAGTTTTGCCTGGAGAATTCCGTGGATAGAGGAGCCTGCTGCTAAGTCACTTCAGTCGTGTCCGACTCTGTGCGGCCCCATAGATGGCAGCCCACCAGGCTCCCCCATCCCTGGGATTCTCCAGGCAAGAACCCTGGAGTGGGTTGCCATTCCCTTCTCCAATGCATGAAAGTGAAAAGTGAAAGTGAAGTCGCTCAGTCTGACTCATGTCTGACTCTTAGCGACCCCATGGACTGTAGCCCACCAGGCTCCCCCATCCATGGGATTTTCCAGGCAAGAGTCCTGGAGTGGGGTGTCATTGCCTTCTCCAATAGAGGAACCTGGTGGGCTACAATCCATGGGGTCGCAAAGAGTCAGACATGACTGAGCAACTAACACTTTACCACATACATACTATTCTACTTACTTCTAAGATCTAATGTTGGGCAAAAATCAGACACTGTCCATAACCTTATGGAGTGTTATCCCTAGCCAAGAAGACAACTGAATTAGCTCACAAATAAATTGAACTGAAGCTCTAATAAATGCTACAGAGTGAAGGTGCATGGTCCCCTGAGAGCACATAAAGTGGAGTTGCCCTGTTTATGGAGACCAGGGAAGAATTCCACGTGAAAGCTGAGCCTAGAGGATGGACAGGTGCTAAACAATGCTGCAGATGCTCTAGGGCCTTGCCCAGCCCACCTCTTCAGGACTAAGGCAGTAATTCCCACCCATGGGGGAAAGTCAGTGGCTAATAATTTGCAGCTAAATTGTTCTCCAACTGGAGATAGAGAGCGATGGGAAGGGTGGGCAGGGCAAGTTCAAGACCTGACTGATATCTTTGGTCATTTCTCATTCATAAAATAACACTACTCCAATTACCTCAAAAAGAACTAAATTAAATCACATATATGAAGAACTGAGCAGAGAACTATGTAAGAGACATTTTAGGGCAACTGAACATGGACTTGTTGACAGACCATCCTGGCTTCAAATTATAACCATGCTATTATTCAATGTGTGAAAGCAAAGATAAATGGTTACAAAATTTTCAACCGCATAAATTTGCTGAAGGTATTATGAAAAGTGAAAAAGTGAAAATGTTAGTCACTCAGTCATGTCCAACTCTTTATGACCCCATGGACGGTAGCCTTCAAGGTGCCTCTGTCTGTGGAAATCTCTAGGCAAGAATACTGGAGTGGGTAACCATTCCCTTGCCCAGGGGTTCTTCCCAACCCAGGGATCAAACCTGGATTTCTCTAATTGCAGGCAGATTCTATACCATCTGAGCCACCAGGGAAGCCCCAAAGGTACTATAACCCAGCACAAAGTAAAAATGTAAGCATTTCATTTTCATATTAATACTAATTAATACCAAGTATCTTAAATTGTCAAGGATAATTGTTATTTATTATTAGCCTTTTATTTTAGTGCCTAGAATAGCATTAGAATTTCATAAATATTTCAAATGAATAAATTGCAATTTCCCAGTATGTAATTTATTCAACAATACTCACATTCATTAACCACACTTGTTAATTGCTTTCTGTGTATGGAAACTGTTGTAGGTAAAATGTGCCTGGTATGCTTGGAGAATTGGTAGATATTTATGACTGTCAAAGAAGATTTAAATAGTAATATAAAATTTTGATTTCTTTTAAAGAATATAGGCTTCTAAAAGAGGTCAACTCTAAGATTTGAAAAATAAGAATATTCTTACCCATCCATATCCCATACAACTCTGCAGGCTTTTTTCATATCCCTGTCTTTCTTTCTCTTGTTTATATAGAAGTAGTTTAAAAAACATCTATGAATTATTAGTTATTAACTTCTCACAAGTTGCTAGGTGTTGATATATATCTACCACAGACTGCAGATGAAATGTTCAGAGCCATATCTATTAAAAAGTTTTGTGTCATAAATTTTGTGTAAAATAGAACAGTATCAAATCAGAAAGACTCTCTGTAGCCTGTCTCCTCTTATCTACAATCATTCCTTTATGAAGTTGTCAGCCTGAAGAAAATTGTCAAAAGAATACAGTAAGAATCAGCCCTCACTGTCTCCTATAGAGACCCATTTAAAACAAAGTTCAGATCACCACTTTCCTTTCAGATAAAGGTAAAGGAAATAGACTATTTGAATAAAAAGAACTTTGAGGTCTTCATAATCAAGATGAAGGGGGTGTATTGGAAGATAATATGATGTAATTTTTAAAATATCAAAAGGAAACATATTATCAAGATTAGTCTGCAATTCATTTTGCCCAACACAATTACAGAGCTCCAAATCAGCCATCCTTAATTTGAATGAGTTTACTTTCATTTAACTTCACAGATTCAACATTGAGAACAGTGACAGCTCACCTTCAGTATTTAGTCCCTACTACAGTTTGTAACATTAATGTTTTAATGCTGGGAACAGTTGCCCCATCCCAGAAGCTAGATCTTACATTTGATACACTGGTAATATTTATCTTTTGATAGCAGGTTATTGCTGGCCCTCCCCAGTGTCTCAGCGGTAAAGAACCGACCTGCAATGCAGGAGACTCAGAAGACGTGGATCATGAAGATCCCCTAGGTCATGAAGATCCCCTGAAGGAGGAAATGGCAATCCATGCCAGTATTCTTGACTTGTGAAATCCCTTAGACACAGGAGACCAGCAGGCTACAGTCCACGGGAGTCACAAAAGAGTCAGACATAACTTAGTAACTAAACAACAATGATAACATGCAGGTTATTCTTAGGGCAATATTAATATTATCACATAAGTAAAATTCAAGCCATAATGTCTTTGAAAGAGAAGGATGACTGACAACGCATCACTTATTTCAAAGTCTACACTTGAGAGATAATGATTTTTAATTTCTTATAAAAACCACAGAAATCTCAATAATATTTCATAGCATTGTTTAGAATAATGAACACTCAGGAAAAGTTAGGATTCTCAGGCACCATTCTAAATGTTTTACATCCCTTCTTCCTTGCCACCATAGTAGCACTAAGGTAGTCATTGCTATTATGATCATTTTACAGACAAAAAGACTTCCCATGGAAAACTTAATAATCTGTCCAACATCATTATTTAAGTGGAAAACTAGGATTTGAACCCAGGTTGTTAAATTCCAGAGTTCTTATTCTTAATTAACTTTTAAAAATTAATAAGGATTTAGCATATAAAATATGATATTATTGTAGGCTATTAAGTTCAAAAGTCCACATGCATACCATTTGTTGAAAAACTCTATCGAGTCAAATTTTCAGCTTCAATTCAGAGAACCACCTTGAGAAAAATATGTTCAGTACATCTTCCCAAACATCTCTCCAGATTTATTTTTCACAATTAGATTTCCAAAAAGTAGAACTATTTCAAAATTTTAACTTAGCAAAATAAATTCCTAAGGAAAAATATCTATATAAATGCTCATTCTTGAACACATTTTTTAAATATTTCTGACTGCTATCTTCCAGAAATATATTTTTGGCAATTTTCCTCAAGGTTATCTATTGTAGCAATCATATACAAAATAAATGATATACATAGGAAAATTGTTTTCCATTTAGTTAAAACACTAAGTAATTATTTCATTCTCTTATACCAAATCTACTCAGTAAGGCTCAACTTGATGAAGTATGTAATTTGAAATTCTTAAGTTTGTAATTTGAATGATTACTTTCTCCCATAAGCTTCTTAGGGATTTTTTTTTCACTTGTAAAGCTAGAACATTTGGCTACCCAAACTTAGCTTCAACAGAACTTGTCACGCAATCCATTGTTTATTAATCATTTTCTACTGATAATCTAAATGATGATTAGTCTTGCCTCAGTGAATTCTCTACTCTTTTAATACACATTGAGTTTAACCCTGTTGCATACTCTGATTTGTCATAATTCTGAGAAGTGAAAGTGGAGAATATTTCTTTAAAAAACAGATGAAATCAAAAGAAAATACTCTAAATGTGAAAGAAATTGCAAAACTAATGTTTTTATCAAGGCCAGATGTCATAGATAACACAGGAAATGCCTACATATTTTACAGTTACTAATCCAAAAGAAATCACAAGTTGAAAGCATGTTTCAACTGGGAGATTTCCTTTTAATTTAGATATACAAGCTGTTCATTTATGAACCATTTATGAATTATACTAAATAGTAATAAAACTGCCAAATGAGTATGGTAAGCTATTTTTCATGCAAATGACATTTCAGAAGATTGAGGTAAACAAAACTTCCAAGAAACATATATTATTACATGCTTTTCAAAAAGTCACCATTGTTATTTGTTAAAAGGGCATAATAGGCAGAATTGGACAACTTTCAGACAGATATAAATTCAGTCTGGCAAACCAAACTTTTCACTCTGGAGTAGACCAGCCTTGCATGTACACAGCTAAATCAGCTTTTGACTCCTCCGTTCTCAACACCCCTTTTATCTATGCAGACTCATTCATTATACTTTTAATCTCTCCAGACCAACTCTGTATTGCTTTCTATTTTTCTAGTCATGGTTGTAACAATCCATCTTCCTCTTCTCTACTTCCAGTCTATTTTTATATTCCCTTAAAAACAGTCTCTTCACAAAATCAAATTTTCTATGATTCTTGTTGGAGGCAAGGCTTAACTTCTTTTTTCATTCCGGAAAGAACGAAGTATGAGAAACAAAAGTATAGAATGACAAAATAAAAATAGACATTTTTTTTTTAATTTAGAAAAATCTCTGTTTTGAAGCTAATCATCTGCTTGACTAATACAATTATCCATGTCTATTTGATATCATCTCTGAGTCTCTGGGACAAGGACAAAGTACTTCAGTACAAAGTCTAAAATACTGGGCTCACCAGGCATTCAGCAAGTGGGAATAATGAGGACCTTGACCTTTAGAAGTTCTTTTACCTTTACTATTTGCCAGAATTCACTCCATTGCTATTACTTGCTTGAATGATTTCACTGAATTTGGAAAGGGTATATAGAAAACATTGTATTTTCAATTCTCTAACTGCCATCTCATACCATGCATTAGTCAGCTCTAGAGAATAAATGAGTATAAATATTAAAATTTATTTCAATTTATTCTTTTTCATTCAATGAAATTATTCAGATAAAAGTTTTAGTTCCGGAAAGAGTTCTGATGTCTTAATTACACTGATGCTGCTTGCTCAATTAATTGGATCATGGTGATAATGAAGGCAAAATCTTGTGCTGAACAATGGCTTTGCTTTTCCTAAGCTGCCAGCTCTGCCCATAACAGAGGTAGATGCTTAACACACATCTCGATTAGTCAACAGAGCAACAAAGTGTGAATAGATCTGCAAAATGTGTCATCGCCATTGAGGAAATTGTTTGGTATACATGCACAACCCATAGTGAGAGAAAAGCATCTATTTGGTATAAAGATCTGGTTTGTTAGCTTTCAATTATAGTTTAGTTTGAGCAGAGCAATGCCAATGTCCTTGCCATATAGCACATAAATTGTTTAAAATTCTAAGAACCCTTACATAACAGCAAACATTTGGGACATCAATACATAAAAACATTAGGGTCATATTTCCAATTAAAATGTTTACACATCTTTAAATGAAGAAGCATTTTTGTTTATTATGACCAGTAGGAATACCCTTCTGCAATTGATAATAACCAATAGTCAAATGGTCCGATAAAGATTCATTGCTTGTGCTGGTGTTGCCTGATTATTTCTAATATTATTTGTTTCACATGGTGGTGGTTTAGTCACTAAATCATGTCTGACTCTTTGTGACCCTATGGACAGTAGCCCGCCAGGATCCTCTGTCCATGGGATTTTCCAGGCAAGAATACTGGAGTGGGTTGCCATTTTTTCTCCAGGGGATCTTCTCTACCCAGGGATCAAACCTGGGTCTCCTCCATTGCACGCAATTTCTTTACCAACTGAGCCACCAGAGAACCCTATTTTATGATTATATTATATTGATAACATTAATATAAATGTATCTTTCACTAGTTATTTTATACCTTTGATGCAAATAAGACATAATAGTGCACCACAACCATGAGAATATTTCTGTACAGTTTTATAATCAAGTAAAATCCTCCAAGGATTGTTTTATGCCTCACTGGGACCCTGGAGCCTAGTTCAATGCCTCACACAGAGAAAACTCATGGAGCATGCTTGTGGAATTTCACAGATCCACTGAAGCACCATTGTGTGCTTACAGATCAACAGCATACCTACGAGCTGTGTGTCTGATACTTCTTTGCAGTCCTAGATCCGCAGAAATGTGAAAATTCAGCCAAATTTCTCAAATTTTCATCAGCTCACATGAGAATCATTTGGCTATAGAGAAAGAAATCATAATAAAATCCCTGTAGGGGGACAGGCAAATAACATAAATCAATAATGGAGGAAAGAGTATGAAATAGTAGAGAATCATTGAAAATGGCCAATTGGAGAGACCAGTCTCTTTAATGTGAGTGCTTCTTAGATTTAGCCAAGCACTGTCAAATCATGAGCATCAAGAATTATCAAATAATCTGACTTCTAAGAGAATTTGGAAATCCAGAGTTCTATATGAACTCTCAGATTATTCAAGTTTGGAAACAACTAAAAATATTTAAAAGCATGAAGGTCAAACAAAGCACATTCAAGCCATAACTTTATGAGCTTTTGTGAACTGCAAAGAAAATGGAGCAAGAGTTGTGAAGATCTGGTTCTAAAATATAGCCTAAATTCCTTTTTTATTATGTAAAATAAAGATTGAATTACATTATTTTTAAGATCCCTTTCTGTTATAACAACTTACCTCTTTATTATATGCAGAAAGATATATGAAATATTGACCTCAGTCATAAAATAAGGAGTGTGCCTGAATAATCCTTGGAACATCCAGAAATATACTGTGTAGTCTATCAAGGAAAAAGTCTGGGGGAAGTTATGGGGAGAATGAGAAAGAAGAATAAATAGGATGCCATTACACAAGGAGGTTCTGTGGTAAGTATTCACAAAACATGACTGAACTCGGTTTGCCTGTGGCAGGCGTAAATTTATACAGTCAGTGACAGAAGAGATAAGATTACTTGGAGGGCTGGTGAGAGTCTGTTTTGGTCATTAGACTTTAGAAAAAGAAGGTCAGAGGATTTATTTTGAAAAAGAGGTTTAGGGAATCGGCAATGAGGCTCAATAGTAAGAGATATATTGTCAACAAAAGAAGCAGGAGAGAAAAGTTAAGAACAGGATTGTTGGAAATGCTGGAGCCAAAGGAAGCATTTTAGTTATGGGATAAGAAGAGTCTTATTTAGAAGCAGTGTCCACAGATAAATCAGAGGTAGAACAAAACAATGGGAGCTAGCTAAGTGATTTTAAAAGACTCACTCAAAATTGGCAGGCCTACAAAAATAGTCTGCTTTGGCGGTTTCTTAGAAAAAATTTTGATGAATCTATATTATTTATTCCCAAATGTAATCATTTCTTACACAGGACTGAAATATGCTGGATACTTTTCTTATAAATTTGGAATAATAGTAAGAATGATTAAGGATTGATTAAGGATAATTGGAGAACAAACAACATATTCCCTTCCTATTGGCTAGATTTTATTCTTTATAATATTCTTTATCTAATTTTGATTTAAGAATGCAAAAAAAAGAGTTCACTGTAAAGATAACTACACATATTGTGGGCTCAGTTACTCGGTTGTGTCAAACTCTTTGCAACCCCACTGACTGTAGCCCACTAGGCTCCTCTGTCTATGGGATTGTCCAGGCAAGAATAGGAGTGGGTTGCCATCTCCTCCTCCAGGGGACCTTCCCAACCCAAGGATCAATATGTCTCCTGTATTGGAAGGCAGTTTCTTTACCACTAGAGCCACCCGGAAAGCTCCAAAACGTGCAAACATACTATTTGAGGATTAACAGACAAAAACATGCTGGGTTGGTAAGTAGCAGAGTTCCACACTGCAGAGGAGGAGATGGATCTGGAAAAGGTAAGGTAAGCTTTATTCACTGCCTACATATATGCTGGGAACTCTGGTAAAAGTTCTATCACTGTTACATCTTAAACAAATGACAGAAATTACTTGATATATATGGTGAGTGTGTGTGTGTTAAGTCACTTCAGTCTCATCCCACTCTCTGTGACCCAATGGACTGTAGCCCACCAGGCTCATCTGTCCATGGGGATTCTCCAGGCAAGAATACTGGAGTGGGTTGCCATGCCTTCCTCCAAGGTATCTTCCCCACCAAGGGATTGAACCCATGTCTCCTGTGGTTTCTGAATTGCAGGAGGATTCTTTACCACTGAGCCACCAAGGAAGCCCGATATGTAAGGCATCACCACATTTTTGAGAAGAGAACATTGACGATTATCATTCTTACATAATCTGCCTAAGGTCCCTGACGGCCGACCAGAATTTGAATTCAGATTAGGTGGATACCAGATTCTGTATTCAAAATTGCTCCAGTGTGTTATTTACCTCCAGTGGGTCAAGAGTAATCATTATTGCCATTCTCAGAATGTTTTTCTATTAAAATGTCTTCAGGTGGTCCACTGACTAAGACTCTGAAGTATTTTCAGGGTGGTCCACTGGCTAAGATTCTGGACTCCTAATGCAGGGGGCCTGCGTTCGATCCCTGGTCAGAGGAAACTAGATCCTGTATGCCTCAATGAAGATCCTGCATGCTGCAACTAAGATCTGATGCAGCCAAATAAATAAACAAATAAATATTTTAAAACAAATTGCCTTCAGGCTTTTGTGCTAACTATCCCTTTTTCCTGAAATGCCAGTCCTCCAAATCCTCAAGTAGCTCATTTCTTTTTCTCAACAGGTGACAAGTCATTGGTCTCCTTCTCTGGGAACCTTCTCTATGTGAGCTATGCCAAGTGGCTTCTTTCTCCAAGTCACTTTCCCTACTCTGCACTGGTTTTTTTTCCACCATGGCACTTTCAATACCTTACATTAATTTAGTCATATTTCATCTCTGGAAACTACCTCCTTCACTTAAAATGTAATTTGTATAAGAGCAGTCTTCTCATATATAGATATACATATATATATTATCTAAATTTTTAATTAGAGGATAATTACTTCACAATATTGCGATGGTTTCTGCTACACATCAACATGAATTAGTCATAGGTATACATATGTCCCCTCCCTCCTGCACTCTCCTCCCACCTCCCTCCCCATTCCACCCCTGTAGACTGCCACTAAGCACCAACTTTGGGTTTCCCTGTGTCATATAGTGAATTCCCACTGGCTATCTATTTTACATATGATAATGTATATGTTTAATTTGATCTTGTAAATCTAACACTTAAAACCATGACTTGCATATATTAGCCACTTGATAAATCTGTGCTGAATTCATGAATAAGGACTGATTGTCTAAGCTTGATTTCTGATTATTTTTGAGTAATAACTTAACTGATAGTTCTGTGAACCTTTTTTTTTTTTTAAAAAGGCCTTCATCTTATCATGTCAGATCCTCAGTTCTTACAGAAGTAAACACGAATAAACAAGGTATACAGTAAATATGTAAAATAGTAAATACAGTAAAACTTCCCTGGTAGCTGAGAGGTTAAAGCATCTGCCTGCAATGCAGGAGACCTGGGTTCAATCCCTGGGTAGGGAAGATCCGCTGGAGAAGGAAATGGCAGCCCACTCCAGTATTCTTGCCTGGAGAATCCCATGGATGGAGGAGCCTGGTGAGCTACAGTCCACGGGGTCGCAAAGAGTCGGACAGGACTGAGCAACTTCACTTTCACTTTCACAGTAAATATCCTTAAGGAGCTTCCGGCCATCTACTGCCACGACTCCGCCCATCAAACGTAACGTGACATTCATGAACTGTGAGTCCACGTCCCCATAGGTCTATTGATTTTCTCAACTTCTCTCACAGCCTTTCCTTCCTAGTGCTTTGCACATCACTCTTCCTGAAATACCCCTTACTCTCCATTGGCTAAATACTACCACTAATTTATACCTTGGACTGCAAGGAGATCCAACCAGTCCACTCTAAAGGAGATCAGTCCTGAGTGTTCTTTGGATGGAATGATGCTGAAGCTTAAACTCCAGTACTTTGGCCACCTCATGCGAAGAGCTGACTCATTGGAAAAGACCCTGATGCTGGGAGGGATTGAGGGCAGGAGGAAAAGGGGACGACAGGCGATGAGATGGCTGGATGGCATCACCGACTCGATGGAGGTGAGTCTGAGTGAACTCTGGGAGTCGGTGACGGACAGGGAGGCCTGGCGTGCTGCGACTCACGGGGTCGCAAAGAGTCGGACGTGACTGAGCGACGGAACTAACTAACTAACTAACTGATTTATAGCAACAGGTTCAGTTTTTCTTTCCTTTTTACCACAACTTTGCTTTCTTTCCAAGTACAGACCTTACTTCATAACACTATATTGGTTATTTTCATTTCTACCTCTCACACCAGATTTTGGGATCTTAAAGGCTAGGAACATGAAATAATTGAATTTAAATGACTGTTTTACTGTGTCATGCCATTCTTAATGACTAGTTCATTTTGTCTACATTTCAGACTGAACTGATCTTTAAGAATGGTAAGCCAATATTTGTTTCCATAATGAATTTTCTTTTTTGTATGTCTGATGGGAATTTAAACACTTTTCTGACTGCTATTTACCCATGATTTTTAAAAAATCATGAAGATTGCTACAATCTGGGTGAAGTGAAAACAGCCAGTAGCAATGTGCAAATAACATTCATGAGATGGGTTAGTCATGGAATTTCTGGAAGCCTTTGATATACAGCAGACCACAACTCAAGATTAAAACCACAATAGTTCTAAAATATCTACAAAAACTAATGCAAGACAACCAGAGTCCTGAATTATTGTGTGTGTGTGTGTGTGTGTGTGTGTGTGTGTAGTGTATACATCAAATTTATAGTTACACTAATTTAGCTTTTAATGTAGAAAAGAGTTTCTCTCCTACCGCTAAAGTAGCTTTAAGAAGGATCTTGTCTGTGGCTCATAATCTTCCTATTACTTTATCTTCAAAGAATGAGAGTGACCCCTACTGTCCAAGTTAAGTAGATAAAGTCTTCCACTTTTCCTAAGGAACTTTCAAATGCAAATTTTAACTTACTGCTTACAATTTCTAATCAAAATCAGAATCCCTTATTTCACCTTAAACCCATTATTAAAGCAGAATGAAAAGAGACATTTGATGAAAGTTTTTCACCAATAAAAAATGTATGCACTTAATTTAGCCTCACTGCATATTCTACGCTTTCCAGCATGGCAAGCTTTTTTTTTTTTAATTATAATAAGCAAAGAAAAGAGGAACTGAGGTGAAATGTCAGCTTGGTAGTAGAATAGGCATCTGAACAATTGCAATTGATTTGGGATGTAAAAGAAATGCAGAAAGATCTGATTTTGCCTAAAATCGAGATTTCAGTAATTCTCTATTTTAAAAGACTAAATTAGAAGTACTGGTTTTCTTTCACACTTTTGGTTTTAATAGACATTAAAAGTGAATAGAAGGCTTGGCTGTAGATAATAAAGATTTCTGTCATTTGTTGAAGTAGTACAAATCAATATAAAAGCTAGAGACCCGCAGTCACAACAAAGACCTCAGTATGGGGCTACCAAGAAAGATGACATCTCAAATTTTCACAGAGAAAAAAAAATTATAAAAAGAAGTTGTTCTTTGAACTGCTAGATATCCATTCTACTTTTTTAAATAATGTGTTTTAATTGAGTTTTTATTGAAGCCACCTTTGGAGACCTTAAGAATTTTTTGGAACTCACTTAAGTTTTAGTATTGAATGTATTTTTTTACAAAATGTAATGTACCACATTGACTTGCATTAAAAATTAAAATACTTTGAAAACTTTTTAACCATTTCAGTCAAAATGGGTTCCAAATGAAAACAGAAGGGCTACAAAATATTGCTGTAGAAGAGTATGTCTGTATCCATGGTATCAATAAAGTGTTGATTAATGTTCAAATGAAATTAGATTTGCAAGATCAAAAATGATTTTTATAATTATAGAAGTAACTAAAGTTTGGGTGTAATTTTTCATAGTTATTTGCATCATAAGATAGTTGCACCCCAAACTCTGTGATGGTTTAACATAATGATATTGAGATTAAAAAGTATTGGTATAGAAAATTCTTAACACATAATATAATATCTCAAGCTAACTTTCTAATAAGTATTGTTGATTTCTGCACGGGTCCTCCGTAATTAAGGAGCTGCTTTTATTTTTTCTATCTCTTAAATTTTTAGCCTTGATGTTTAGAGATCAATTTGCTTCAGAAGACAATTCTGAAAAATCCATGCCACAATGAATGGGGCCAAAGTAGGTTCTGGACTATTGAAAACACACAGCTTTAAGGAGAAAAAATGGTGACAGAGGTAGGAAATGCTGAAAGACAGAAATATTAATGTACTCTATATTAGTTACTAAATGCGTCTGTTCAGCATGGTTCATTTGGTTTCTGCTTAAATTATATTGACTGTTATAAATATGTTATTGTACAATTCTTTTTCTTCTTACCATCACTAAATAATTTAAGACCTGCAATAAAGAAAAATGCTGACTCCTCAAACTGAAGACAGTTTTGCTTTTACAAAATTAAAATAAATTTCTTATTTAACAATATATTTTAGGTAGAGGAATATCATGAAATATTATATTATTTCATGAAAGTTATCAAATTCTTTTGTTGAAATTTAGATCTATAAAAGGAGGCTCAAGAACAGGAAATTCACATACTTGCTTTCAGCATAAACTTTAGTTAAAAAAAAAATCCATAGACAATATACCATCTGTCTCCTTTACCATGTGAAAAGAAAAGCTTTGAAAATCCAGCCGCTGCTAATGTGACATGTTGAAACATTAATCACCCCCTTAGGCCAATATAATTGTAGCTCCATGTTAATTACCTAACAATTAACAGCAGTAATTTCCAAGAGGCAATCAATGAATTAGCTTGTGATTTTCCCACAGATTTCAGTCCCACACTGCCAATCTGAATGCATTTCAAATTCCTCACTGTGGTTCATCAATGACACTTCTGGTGTATGAAATAAAAATTCATTTGCACCCTTACTAATTAGGCTCAAATATGTCCCTATGTGTATTGCAAACTCTATTCACTAGCACAAAATCTCTGCCACAGGCATTTTCTCCCATTTAAAAATTCATTTTCTATTAAATTAGAAGGTCACCTAGCAGGAAAATGTACTAATCAAGATTTTATCACTAACGAATTAAAGGTTTTTAATAAGCAAGTTTAATTAAGTTATCCTAACAAGTGATAACAGCTATTTACAACTTACGGGAATATGTGTGTATGTGTACACTAGAGTATTGAGAGTTTGAAATCATATTTCTTGAATTCAGTAGATGTTATGTATTCCATACACAGAAGGAAGTTGACTAGGTACATATGTATAAGACTGAAATCGTTTCAAATATAACAATCTCTTGCATTGTTAAGAAGGGAGTTAAGAATGGGGTGCTTGCTTGAAAAAATTAGTTTTCTATATTTTAAATAATAAGAGACAGAGAATATTCAGTTTAACAGAAAATTATCTTCTTTGCTTGACCCCGTATTCGTACTAATGTGAATTATATTTATGTGTTGTTAATTTGCCTTATATTCTAAATGCACAAATATTATAGCTGATTTTTCTCTCTTGAGATAATGATAAAAATTTTACTTCCAGCCAGTTATATATCATTTGAACAGACAAAAACATCATCTTAATGGATATATGTTAAGAAGCACAAGTTTCTTCTTAAAGTGTGTTACTCTCCACAGAGTAAAAGTGAAACTTAGATATGATAAATAACCACCTATCTGCTCAATTTCCTAACACTTTGTTTTTACCTTTTAAAGGAAGAAAAAATACAATTGTGGAATTGCGAAACTGCCTATAGATGTCTTATTGGAACTTCACCATTGCCATACTGTTCTCTCTTCATCACTTATTATAAAAGAAGATATTCTTTTAAAGGAAGATACCTTTTAAAAAGGAAGATATCTGTTTAATTTCTTAACACTTTGTTTTTACCTTTTTTATTGTCAGGCACATATACAAAGATTCTTGTTCTCTGAAGAATATCTCCTTTTATAATAAGTGATGAAGAGAGAGCAGAGGAAAAATTAACAATATGGCAATGGCAAAGTGCCAACAAGACACCTATAGGTAGTTTTGCAATTCCACATTTTTCTTACTTTAAAAGATTTGCCGATCAGATTCATCAACCCATAACTCAATTCATTCACTCATGAAGCACACACCTCTTTGAATACTATATTTAATATAAATCAAAATGAACATTTCACGTTATTTAATGGTGTCTTGAAATCTGCATGAGGCATGTGGAAAAGTTTTTTAAATGGAGAGGAGTCAGAATTAGCAGAAGAAAGACCAAATCCACTGTCTTGTATGTGGCTCACAATGTTATTAATGAACACATGCACTGGGATATAGATAATTTAAGGAGACTCAGAAATTACAACCTAGAATATTATCAAATGCAAATCCTTTCATTCTCAGATTCTTTTTTTTTTTTTTGAGCAAGTTTTGACACAAATTATAACTAAATCTTATTACAAGGCACTCAACATTAAATCATACAATTTTTAAACTCAGAAGAACCTTAAAAGGTTAATTTAAAAATGGAAGAACTGAAGTTAAGTGATGTAAAGTGACCTATTTATGGTCACACAACCAGTTAATAGCAGACATAGATTTACTGACCTGTTAGGCCTATGCCCTTTATACCACATTATGCTGCTACACTGTTAGTAATGTCATTATTTTTGTCATTAATGTCATATTTAGCAATAATTACCACATTTTATAAAGAATTTGGGGAGTTTGCCTCTTGCCTTCCTGACCCATTCATTCTTTCCCACCATTAACTGTTAAGTGGTAATACAAAGAACACAATAATACCTCTTTAGTCCTATATGATAATAAGCACCCAAGAAACCCTCATTTACTGGCATTGAAGGCAACCATTAAACTGATTTTCAGTTCCCTATTATCCATCTCTATTTCCTACCACTCCCTCATAATCTTATATATGGGCAGAGATTTGACCCTTCAAATGAAAGAAAAAAAAAAAATGGTACTTTAGTCATTTTTAAAATTTTACATTTTGCAAAACAAACATACAAAATAACAGTATTGGGGATTGCCAAATCTACAGTGACAATTTTTCTATTCATTTTTTTTAATTTACAAAATATCTTGTTATAATATCCAGAGGTATTTTAGCCATTCCTACATTTGTTGTCAGAAAAACTTTGCCTTCTTCCTATTCAACTCCAACATATGATCAAGATGCATGTGCCCCCAAAATCTGCCTTCACTACACTAGGCTTTTCCTATTTTCATAAGTAACTTACACTTTTTAATGAGTGTATGTCACAGATTAGCTTTAATTACTAAATTTTAATGTTTTCCCTTATTTTTATATAGCTGTATAGTGATATATTTATATATGTGTCAGCTTAAATATAATTTCCTCAAAGAGATCTTATCTGATCTCATCAAACAATGTAAAATAAAAACTCCAGCCAAAATTTCTGTCAATACCATGATACCCTTTTATTTTAATTACATTTCAAACTCTGAAATTGTATTCTCTATTTACTCATTTATTTAGTGCCTTCGCCTTGCATAATGTAAATTTTTATTTTAAAAAGTGATCTTACCATTTTAAATAATGTTCCCCTGGATCTAAAACAGGGTCTGCTTCAAATCTTGACTCAATAGTAAAATCTGTCTTTCCTCTAAAACAAGAAGAAAAAGACATAGATATCTACTTTGATTACTTATATTCAACATAGTCACTTATGGCAAGCCTAGACAAAGCAATTATTCAAGAAAAAGAAATAAAAGCCATCTAAGTTGGAAAGAAAGTAAAATTGTCTCAGTTTGTGGATGACACAATCTTATACACAGAAATATTGACTCAGCCAAAAACTTTTAGAACTAATAAATTTATCAAAATTGCAGAATGCAAAATCAATATGTGAAAATCAGTTATTTCCACACACCAACTATATAAAAAGGAAATTAAAGGAATAATCCCATTTATAACAGTATCAAAGAACAAAATATTTAAGAATAAACTTAAATGAGGAAGTGAAAGTCCTGTGTACTGAAAAACTATAAAACACTGGTGAAAAAAATTAAATGGAAATAAATAAATGGACCGATATTTAGTATCCATGGATCATAAGATTAATATTGTTAAAATGACAATACTCCCCAAAGAGATATATAGATTTAATGTAATCCCTAGCAAAATTCCATCACAAGAAAAAAAACCTAAATTTCTATGGAACTATAAAAGATCTTTGATGTTGTACAGTTCCTAAGTCATGTCCTAAATAGTCAAAAAAAAAAAAAAAATCTGAACAAAGCTGAGAGTATCACACTTTCTGACTTCAAAATACATCACAAAGCTACAGTAAAAAAAATAATAATGATAATATGATAACAGTTTAAAAAGAGACATATTGACCAAAGGAACAGAACAGAGAGTATAGAAATAAATCCAAATATACATGGTAATTGATCTCAACAATGGTGCCAATAATACATAAATGGAAACAAGATAGTCTCTTCAACAAGTGGTGTTGGGAAAACTTCATACCCACTTGTAAAAGAATGAAACTGAGCTCATATCTTACACTATGTGAGTTCATCCTAAGTTGCTTCAGTTGTATCTGACTTATTATAACGCTATGGACTGTAGTCCACCAGCCTCCTCTGTCCATGGGATTCTAAAGGCAAGAATACTGGAGTGGGTTGCCATTTTCTCTTCCAGAGGATCTTCCCAACCCAGAGATCAAACCTTCTTCTCCTGAAGCTCCTGTATTGCAGGCAGATTCTTTACCACTGAACCACAGGAGAAGCCCCATTTTAATGCTATATGTGGAAATTGACTCAAAATGTATAAAAGACTTAAAAGAATATACTTAAAATGTGCGACTTGTTGAGAAAACACAGAAGAAAAATGTCTTGATATTGGTCTTGGCAATGATTTCTTGGATTTGATACCAAAACTACATGCAACAAAACAGAACATAGACAAGTGAAATATAAAAGACTAAAAACCTACATAGCAGAGAAAACATCAAAAGACAAGATAACAAACAGATTGGAGAAAAGATTTGCAAACAATCTACCTAATAATGGATTAATGTCCAAAATATGTAAGAATCTTCTACAACCTAATAGGTAAAGAAACAAATAACCTGATTTAAAAAAATATATACAAATGACTTGGGTAGCATTTCTGCAAAGAAGACAGCTGCTGCTGCTGCTGCTAAGTTGCTTCAGTCGTGTCCGACTCTGTGCTACCCCAGAGACGGCAGCCCACCAGGCTCCCCCATCCCTGGGATTCTCCAGGCAAGAACACTGCAGTGGGTTGTCATTTCCTTCTCCAATGCATGAAGGTGAAAAGAGAAAGTGAAGTCACTCAGTCATGTTTGACTCTTAGTGACCCCATGGACTGCAGCCTACCAGGCTCCTCCATCCATGGGATTTTCCAGTCAAGAGCACTAGAGTGGGCTATCAAATACAAAACAAAAAGATATTCAAAATGCCTAATTAATAGGGAAATTCAGAGCAAAACCACAATGAGATGTCACCTCACATCTATTAGGATAGCTCTTATAAAAAAATAGAAGATAGTGTTAGCAAGGAGGTGGGAGAAAAAAGGAACTCTTATATACTGTTGGTGAGAATATCAAATGGTGTAGCCACTATGGAAGTAACATGAAGTTTCGTCAAAAAAATTGAAAATAGCACCACCATTTGATCCAGCAATCTCACTTCTGGGTGCATATCTAAAAGAATCAAAATCCAGATCTCAAAGGGTTATCTATGCTTCTCCGTAAATGAAACTGGAAGACACTACAAAGTGAAATAAGCAACCGCTGAAGGACAAATACTGCATGATTCCATGAATATGAGGTACGTAAGATAGTCAAATCCATAGAAACAAAGGATAGAATAGTGGTTATTAGGGGCAAAGTGTGTGTAAAATGTGGAATTGCCTTCTAGTGGACATAAATTTTCAGTCACATAAGTTCTAGAGAGCTGCTGTACAGCAAAGTACCCATAACAATACAGTATTTTGCACTTTAAAACGTAGAGAGAGGATAGATTTTATGCTATGTCCTTACCAGAAATAAAGAAAAGCAAAACATAAAAGAACTCAAGGAAATTTTGGAGGTGATGGTTTGTTAGTACTTAAGTTGTGGTAATAGTATTACAAGTGTAAGCAGACATTCAAATTCATCAAGATTTTTGCATTAAATGTATGCAATTTTTGTATATCAGTTATACCTCAATAAAGTTTAAAAAATGATGATTAGCAGATCTGGGATGTTCAAGCTCTGCACATTTTTAAGAAAAATCTGCCTCTTGACCTGTTTCTAGGAGACAATTTCTAAGCCTTGGAATATGTTGCCTCATAACAGTATCCTTGTTTAACCTGGGCCTTAATACATATCAAATAGTTTATGGTGACAGTGTGATCTGTGGTGGGAGTCTTAGGCCATGCAAAACCAGTTTGACCTCAGGTGTGACTGGAGACTGAATACCTAAGATCAGCCAGGTATATCTGATTACTTATCTATAATCAGTAAAATCCCTGGGGACTAACACTTGGATAAACTTCCCTGGTTGGCTATATTCCACGTGTGTTGGTATGCATCACTGCTTGAATCATCCAGTACTATTCACATGACTCCAGTGGGAGATGACCACTGAAAGCTTGTGCCTGGTCTCTCCTGGACTCTACCCATATGCCTTTTTCTTTTGCTGATTTTGATCTGTATCATTTCACTGTTAGTTGTAACAACTTTTCTGAGTTCTATGAATCTTTCTAGTAAACAACTGAATGTGAGGGTGGCCTTCAGGGCCCTGAACACACTATGTTATTAGTATGGTAACCTTTGTTGTTGTTCAGTGGCTAAGTCCACCCCGTGAACTGCAGCATAGCAGGTTTCCCTCTCCACTATCTCCTCAAACTCATGTCCATTGAGTCAGTGATGCCATTCAACCTTCTCATCCATCCTCTATTGCCCCCTTCTCCTCCTGCTATCAATCTTTCCCAGCAACAGGGTCTTTTCCAATGAGTCAGCTCTTCACATCAGGTGGTCAAAGTATTGGAGCTTCAGCTTCAGCATCAGTCCTTCCACTGAATATTCAGTGTTTATTTTCTTTAGGGTTCACTGGTTTGATCTCCTTGTAGTCCAAGGGGTTCTAAAGAGTCTTCTCCAGCACTACAGTTCAAAATCTTTAATTCTTCCATGCTCAGCCTCCTTTATGGTCCAACTCTCACATCTGTACATGACTACTGGAAAAACCGTAGCTTTGACTCTATGGACCTTTGTCAGCAAATGCTGTCTCTACTTTTTAATATGCTGTCTAGGTATCTTTCTAATTTTTAGGAGTATTACAGTGTTCAATAAACTTTTGAAACTTCCTAATTTTTTGCCTGCTACATATACATGCCTGAAAATAAAGTATGCAGACCCTCCCAAGAGGTCTGATGCAACGGTAGGATGGGGCTAGCCTCTCCATATCACAAGTTCCCCTTCCTGTCCTCAACTGCCTGTCACCTAGTAACATTCAAACCACCAGTGAAGTCTTCTCATCCTTTTTCTTGTGTACACTACTGTGACCTTCAATTAAGGTATTTGTCCACGGATCCTGGATCTGCTTGCACGAGCCCTATTCCTTGGCACCCCAACCCCCACCATGTTTGGTCCCTTGTGGCATGTGGTAACTCTGTTTCTCTAGGACCTAAGACTATAGTAAACTTTGTTTTCTGGTACTCTTCCTATGTTATT